>NC_092752.1:69356915-69956915 GCF_047496795.1 Chiloscyllium punctatum
GGTGGAGGAGCTGTATTACTAATCAGGGATCATGTTGCATTTGCACTCAGAGAGGTCGTACTGGAGGGCTCATCCACTGAGGCAATATGAGGAGAGCACAAAAATAAGATTGATTCAATTACTGTGTTCGGATTATACTAAAGTTCGTTCAACAGCCACCGAGACTTTGAGAACAAATGTGTGGGCCAGTTACGGAAAGGTGTAATAAAAACAGAGTTGTCATAGTGAGTGACTTCAACATCCCCAATATTAACTGGGACTCCCTTTGATCAAGTGGCTTCGACGGTGCAGAATTTGGTGCATCCAAGCAGGTTACTTGAATCGGTATGTGGATAGTCCACTACAGGAAGGGCCATACTGGACCTCGTATTGGCTAATGAGCTTGGACAGTTGACTAACATTTCAGGGGGACAGCATTGTGGAATCATTTTGGAAACTCCTTCAGTTTTAAGATAGCTAAGAACATGGATAAGTCAGGACCTTTTGAGAAGCTATGGAATTGGAGTAAGGCAAGTTATGTCAGTATTAGGCAGGAGCTAGGGAGTGTTAATTGGGAGGAGTAGCTATCAGGCAAATCCACATTTTGTATGTGGCAACTGTTTATTAAGTCCTGATTGCAATATCATCTGGCGAACGTCCTCTCGACTGTTCGAATTTCAATCTATTTTATTTGAACAGATATTTCGAAGTCGCTGCATACCAGAGAACAGAAAGAGGTTATGGATGATTGTGACCTGTGTCCTTCACTGAATGAGATAGTCTCCACAGGCACCTAATATTTTTATTGTGGGTCAGAGCACCACAGAATTAATAGAGCACAGACGGAAGCCATTCAGTCCTTCGTACATCCACGAGCTCTCCAACTACGCAATCAGAAAGCAGAGAGAGTCATTGGAGATAGACAGACAGAGAGAGAGAGAGAGAGAGATAATGAAAGAGAAAGAAAGAATGTGAAGGGAGATGAACAGAGAGGAGAGAAAACGGAGTGACTGAGTGAGTGAGAAATGAAGGGGTGTGAAATGGGGATGAAATTCGATTGATCAGGAGACATCATGAGGAGAAATAGACAGAAGATGGAAGTTTAATTTACACATTTCCCCTGAACCAAAAGCTCTTTGTTTGGGAGCCATCCCCTGTGAGCACCATGGTGATACTGGTTGTGATCCCAGATCATTTATCTTCTCTTATATCACAGAGTTGAGTGGCTGACAGCTAAACAGAATCCAATACACCAATTGACTGGCTCCAGAGTGAAGGTGGATGAATTTAAATAGACTGTGCCAATGGTAGCAGGAACTGATAACCCCCTGAGACACTGTACGAGTGACTGAGCCAGAGAATCTCAGTGAGGGGGATCACTGTCAGAGTGGAAATCAGCATCTCAGCTGTGGGTCAAGTAATGACTTGAAAAGGTTTGCACCCCACTTCCATGGTTTAGTAATCCACATTTCACTTCATACAGCTCGATATCATGAGTGTATTTTAACAATCTTATCTCTTTGTACATTTCATATTTTGGTTTGTCCAGAAAATCATTTTGTCCCTGCATTTTGTGTTGAATAAACGCATATCATTTCTGGGGAAGAAAGGACCTGTCCTGATGGGACAGCCTGTATCAGATCCATGTTGGGACCAGAGTCCGAATGGATCGCTTAACTAGGGCGATAGACAGAGATGTAAATGGAATAGGAGTGGGGGAACGGGAATCAGTTATAGGGGTAATTAGAAACCTGAATTAAAAGAGGAGGTAAGAGTGCAGAATTCAGGATAGATTATTAAAATCTCTATCAAATACATAAATAGGATAGAGTATCTAGAAATGATTAACAAACAAACTTCAAGCACACTGGAATACGAATGACAATGAGAGGAGAGATGGTTAATACAGGACTGACAGCGTTATATCTGAATGCGTGCAGTATGAGGAATAGGGTAAATGAATTCGTGACCCAGATCGAAATTGGCTGTTATGACGTGATGGGCATCACGGAGATATGGCTGCAAGGGGATCAGGATTGGGAGCTAAATATTCCAGGATATGCACCCTATCCAAAAGATACGATGGTGGGCTGACGAGGTGGGGTTGCCTTATCAGTAAGAAATGAAATTAAATCAATAGCAAGAAATAACAAAGGGTCAGATGGCGTAGCATCTGCATATGTAAAGTTGAGGAAGCACAATGTTAAAGCAACCACAGTTGGAGTCTTATACAGGCCTCCAAATTGTAGTGAGTTGCTGGGCCGACAGATATATCAGGAGTTAGAAAAAATGTGTAGGAAAAGCAAGGTTACAGTGATCATGGGCGATGTCAACATTCAGGGGGATTGGGAAACTCAGATTGGTCGTGGATTGTAAGAAAAGAAATTCATGAAATGTCTACAAGATTTTTTTTAGTAGCTTGTGGTGCAATCCACGAGAGAACAGGCAATACTGGTTTTAGTGTTGTGCGAAGAGGCAGACTAGATAAGGGATCTTAAATTGAAGCAAGCCATCGGAAGCAGCGATCATAGCATGGTTGAATTTATACTGCAATTTGAGAGGCAGAAGATAGAATCAGAGGCAACAGTACTTCAGCTGAATAAAGGCAACTGCAGAGAGATAAGGGAGAAGTTGGGTAGAATTGATTGGGAGAGTAGCCTTGCAGAAAAGACAGTAGAACAGCAATGGCAGGAGGCTCTAAGAGTAATTTAGGAGACACAGCAGAGATACATTGCAAGGACAAAGAGGTATGGTACAGGGAGGATGAGGCAACCATGGCTGACGCGGGAAGTTAGGGATAGCATCAAAGCAAAGGAGAGAAGTATATAATGTGGTGAAGGACAGTGTTAAACCAAAGTATTGGGAAGCTTATAAAGACCAACAGAGGGCAAGAAAAATGTTTCCGAAGGGAGAAAAATTAATAAGGAGGGAAGCTAAGCCACTTAGATATATAAAGTGCAAAAGAGAGGCAAAAGTAGATATTGGAAATGATGGCAGAGAGGTCGTGGTGGGGAACAAAGGACTGGCTGAAGAACTTTGCGTCAGTCTTCACAGTGGAAGACACGATTACTTTCCCAAAAAAATCAACAGAGTGAGGGGAAGAACGGAATATGGTGGTCATCACCAAAGAGAACAGGTTAGAAAACTGAATAGCCAGAATGCAGATAAATCATCTGGACCAGATGGACTCACCCAAGCCTTTTAAGGGAGATAGCTGATGGTGTAGTGCAAGCGTTAGTTGTGATCTTTCAGGAATGACTAGAATCAGGAAAGGGCAATGTGGACTGGAAAATGTCTAACTTGACACCCCGTTTAACAAGGGAGTAAGGCAGAAGACAGAAAATTACAGACTGATTAACCTCACCTCAGCTGTGGGTAAGATTCTGAAATCCATCATGAAGGATGCGATTTCTGAATACTTGGATGTAGATGGTAAAATAGGGCAGAGTTAGCATTGTTTCATCAAGGGGCGGTCATGCCTGACAAACATACTAGAACGTTTTGAGGAAGTACTGAGCAGATTAGGAGAGCCAATGGATATTATCCACCTACACCTCAAGACGTCCTTTGACAAATTGCTACACTGGAGGTTATAGAGAAAGGGGACCCATGGTGTCAGAGGCAACGTGCTAGCATCGATTGAAGCTAGCAGAGAGTAAGGGTAAAATGTGCCATCTCACGATGGCAGTCAGTGACAAGCATTATCACAAGGCTCAGTGTTGGGAGCACCAAATTTCACATTATACAGCTAATGATCTAGATGAAGGAACTGAGGGCACCTTGGCTAATTTTTAGTATTAGAATCACTAGAGTGTGGAAACAGGCCTGTTGGCAAAATAAGTCCTAGATCAACCCTCCAAAGAGTAATCCAAGCAGACCCATTTTCTGCTGACGAATAACGTAATATCTGGGCAATTTAACATAGCCATTTCACCTAATCTGCACATGTTTGGACTGCAGCAGGAAACCAGAACACTCACAGGGAACCCATGCAGATATGGAGAGAAGGTGCAAATTCCAAACTGGCAGTCAACCGAAGTGGGAATAGAACCTGGGTCGCAGGCACTGTACTAACCACTAAGCCACCGTGCCACCCTCAGCCTGATGTACAGACAAAACAAAGATATGAAGAGGGTCAGGTAGCATCGAAGAGATGGAGAGCTTGCAGAAAGGTACTCCACCGATTCTCCTCAACTTCCCAAGCCTCTGTACTTGAAGCCCACCCTTCCTACCACAACAAGGATAGACCACCATGGTCTTCAACTTCCATCCCACCAACCACCAGATACAAGTCATCATCCTCCACTATTTCTGTCACCTCCAGTCAGACCCCACCACCAGAGATATATTTCCCTCCCCATCCCTATCAGCATTCTGCAGAGACCATTCCCTCCACCACACCCTCATTAGGTCCACGACCCCAACTCCACCAAGCCATCATCCACTCCTGGCACCTCCACTTCCCGTCCCAAGTTGTGCAAAACGCGCATACACCACCTCCCTCACCTCCATCCAAGGCCCAAAGGATCGTTCTACACCTCGTAGACATTGTACTGTGTCCATTGTTCCCTGTCTCCAGTACATTGAGGAGACAGGATGTCAAATTTTGGAACATCTCTGGGACACACGCACGCACACACATACACACTCACACACACACACACAACGACCCCACCACCCCATGGCCGAATACTTCAACTCTCCCTCCCAATCCGTCAAGGACATGCCAGTTCTGGGGCTGTTCCAATGCCAAACCCAAGTCACCCAACACCTGGAGGAACGACATCTCATCTTCCACCTTGGGACCGTGCAACCACATGTTGTCAATGTCAATTTCACCAGTTTCCTCATCTCACCTTCCCCCACCTTATCTCAGGTCTAACACTCCAACTTCGCACTGCCCCTTTGAACTGTCCAATCTGTCCATCTTCTCTGACATTCACGATCACAATCCACCTTCGTCTAACTATCGCCTTCTACGCTACGATCCCCCCAGACTCACCCTCTCGTATTTATCTTTCAGTCCCCTGCCGCCCACCCTCCTCAATCCTGACGAAGAGCTTATGCCTGAAATATTGCACCTCCTGCTCCTCGGATGTTGCCTGACCGGCTGTGCTTTTCTAGCACCACTCCTTTGGACTGTGATCTCTTGCATCTGCAGTCCTCACCCTCGCCTGCAGAAAGATATGGGCAGTTTGGGAGATTGGGTAAAGATCTGGTCGAAAGAGTACAGCGTACGAAAGTGTGTGGTCGTGCTCTTTGGCAGAAAGACAAGAGCATGGACTACGTTCAATATTAAGAGTAAAATCAGAAGTCTGAAGTGCAAAGAAACTTTGGAGTTCTAGTCCAGGAGTCTTTCAAGGTAGACTTGCAGGTTGTCAGTCGTAAGGAAGGCAAATGCAATGATGTTATTCATTTCAAAAGGGTTTGAATATAAAAACAGGGATATGCTTCTGAGGCTGTATAAGGCTCTGGTCAGACTACATTTGGAGTATTTTGTGCAGTTTTGGGCCCCGTATCTTAGGAACGATGCACTGGCACTGGAAGATGTTCAGAGAAGATTCAGAGGAACGGGTCCAGGAATGAAAAGATTAACATATGTGGAACATTTGAGGACTCTGGGTCAATATTTGATGGAGTCTAGAATGATCTGGGGCGTCGAATTGAAACTTACCAAATACTGAATGACGTGGACAAAGAGGATGTTCGAAAGATGTTTCTATTGATAGGAGAGACTAGGACTCGAGAGCCCAGCATAAAGGGAAGACCTTTTAGAACAGAGATAAGGAGAAACTTCTTCAGCCAGAGAGTCGGGGATCTATGGAAGCTGTAGAGACCAGGTCATTATATATATTTAAGACTGAGATAGGTTCTTGATTGTCAAGGGGATCAAGGGTTATGGGGAGAAAGCGGGAGAGTGACGTTGAGAAGCTTAACAGCTATGATCAAATGGCGGAGACTCAATGGGTTGAAAGGCCACATTTCTGCTCCTATGTTTTCTGGTCTTATGGTTAACATTGGTTGTCCTCATCCCTCACTAGAGATGCGTCCTGAATCTGACCTTATGATTTATAAAGCGGCACGTTCTAATACTGATGACTGGCAATATCATTATCTCTCCCTCAGTCGCAGCAGCCATTTCCTCCAATTCTCTCTGATTTCTGTCTCCTCCCCAATGTCATAATCACACAGTAATTGAAGTCCAATAAATGATACTTCATCAGAGTTCATTGACATCAATAACTTCAACAGCATGACCCTCACTTGCCCCTTCTGATCCTCGAATAACAATCTGAATTGTATTTGTCACGTACAATTCTCTGTAAACATATCCATGCAGTTTACTTGTTATAATCCATGTTTTCTTAAGCACATTTTCCCATCAGATTATGGACTATTAAAGTTCACTCATCAATATAATCACTGATCAATAATTTCAGGCTATAAGTTTCCATTTATAAATTTATAACTGGTTTATGTTCCAACAATCCTCTGTCATTACTGTCATATCCAAGGCAGATTGAATGATTTTTGTCTGCCATCTCCAACATCCCTTCCCTCAGTCACTCCCACATATCCCATGCTGAATGCATAAATTTTAAACATTATTTTGAATTTTAATGAAATTAATATTGAGTTGAAAGGGGTTAAATTGAGCTATTTGTTCACCGACAGTGATTATTGTCAATCTCTGTGGTTTCTAATTATCCCAGTGGTGGGTTTCCATTGTTAAACGATAAATGGGCTCTGTCAATGTATTATCCCATAGTGTGAGAGGGTGTATCACCGACAGCACTAACAGGAATCTGCAGCTCCAAAGGGAAGGGAGGAGAGATTAGAATCTGAGAACATTACACCCTCGCCTCCAGAAAGATATGGGCAGTTTGGGAGATTGGGTAAAGAACTGGCCGAATGTTCAAACAATGGATCAGAATCTGTGAACATTAGACTGGAATGTCCCAACAATGAACAGAAGTTTATCCTTGGGTCTTTACTTTCTTTCTCAGCCTTGGATATCATTAGCATGGCGGATCCAGGAAATCCTTTGGTTTATTCAAGGTGGTTACTATCCCATCCTCACTATAGTTGGAGTTCCTAGTAAGTCATTCTCTTTGACTGTTAAACTGGGTTGAACTGAATTTCTGCACATGATATGTAAATTTTAGAAAATGGAAATCAATGTCTTTGGTTCCAATCAAACATTTCTTTCCTTATAAAATATATAAAGCAAATTACTATTTACAAATTACTCACTGATATGCGAGAAGGAACCGGACTATTCTCAAACTCCATAACCCTTTCTGTCCTGCACAAATTTGCATTTCCATATGCTCCCCACCCACCACTCCTGTCTAATACCACCATTATGATATCCCAGTCGCGTCCTCAGCCTTAGTGCAATTCCTGAATGAACCATCGTTTGTGCTTTTGTTAAATCCAATACAGCTGTTTCATCAAGTCTCTTCAAACCACGTGCCAAATACAAAATAATTGCACTTGAGATGTTTAACTTGTTCTCTGCACAGAATATGTCAGATGTAAGACAGTGTATAGTACTCAAGTCATAGACTCTTAACCCACTTCCATCGAATAATAATCAATTGATATCTCATGAAGGAAATTGATATAATTAAACTGAAACCATTATCATTTGTGAGAAAAATCCCATCTGCTTGCCTCATGTCCTTATGAGAAGACAATGGGTCATCCTTGCCTGGTCAGGTCTCTGTGTGACTGCAATCCCACAGCAGTGTAGTTTACTCTTTACTGTCCTGTGGAACAGCTGAACCAGCCACCCAGTTTCAGATCGGTATAACATGCTGGCCTGACCAGGGCTGCACACATCCCGTGAGGGAAGAACAAATGAAAGAGAGCTCCTCCCTCTGCCTGTTTACCATATTCCGACACCTCATTTCCACTGGGGTAGGTGACCATTCCTTGTTTGAGGTGTATTCTATATTTTTGAAGTTCTCCACAAGAGTGATATTCATCTCCATCTCTGGTGTTGGCTTTATTGATGTTGATGTACAGACGTAAGGAACTTGTAAATTTCACGTCAGTCTCAGGGCATAGAGAAGGAATGGCTTTTAAACACCACAGGAAAGAAACAGAGACGGCAAAGTGAGGGAATTCAATTATTGTGATCAATCCTGAAAGTGTTGTTGAGGCAGTATTTAGGGTATTGTGGGCAGATTTTCTCTCCTTTATAAGGAATGATCTCCTCGACACAGAGAGAGTGTGTAAGAGTGTCAACAGACTAATCACAGGGATCATGGGACCATGAGTAGTGAGTGAAGATTAATCTCTAGCGCTGTTAGAGAATAAGAGGTGATTGCATTGAAACTTGAGGGGAATGGACAATTACGCATTATGTTCTAAATAGACACTATGAACGTGATAAATTAAATAGTTTTTTTTTACTCGGATTATAATTCTCGACAGTTTAAATGCCTCTGAGAACGTTTCCCCTACTTCAGCCCCACTCTCCATGTCGATTGACAAAGACAGGTTCAGGCTTTGCATGCAGTGTCCCCGCATTAATACAGTGCATTTGGTATGTGATTCTGCACTGAACGGCATGTTATCCACAATCCCGACAGCAGCCACAATACCTTCACTCTAAAACAGTTAACTATTATTAACAACTTCTGTCCTTGATGGAGAACATGGGTCTGTCTTCTCGGAGGTGGAAGATGCCTCCTTGAGACATCGCACAAAATATTTGGCTTCTCTTTTCACTACCAGGATACCATGTTAAGTTAGCACACGTTCCACATACAATGGGGCCATGAGGAACATCATGGAGCCGTCTCTGACCAGTCTCTGATTGCAGTCTCTGTTCCATTGCTTTCTCACGTTGGATCATCAATTACACCCTCCTATTCCTAAATAAGTCCTGGAGGAGATGAATGTTCTCGCCCTGGTCGCATGGAACACGTTTAATGGTCTGATTGGACTTTGAACGTTCCTGTTTAGCAGTTCGATGCACTGACCAGACTGCTTCATTTCCTGTAAACAGGTAGAAGGATTAAATGGTTTGTCCCTCTTCTTGTTCATTCGTTTTGATGGACTGAATGACTCCCACATACCCATGTGCAACCACCTTGACGTGCTGAATGAGCTCCTCTTTTAACTGTGGAAATGTGCAGTGTCTGGCCGTGCTGTTACATGAATGTTACCGACACTTTAATAGCACAAGCCTGAATATTGTCTGAGTCTTGCTGCATATGGACACAAACTGGTTCAGAAGCTGACAGTGGACAACATGTTCTGAAAATTGCCTGAACTTCAGTGACAATCACAACTTCTGATCTTATGGTGGTGGAAAGGATTGATGCAGCAGCTGCAGCTGTTTGTGCTAAGGAAGCTCCCCTAAGGATCTCCCGAAGTGATGTCCTGGGACTGAAAGGATTGATGTCAACAAACCAAACATACCTTCCGTTGTGCTATGGATGACCCCAACCAGAGGAGATATTGTGGCTGATGCCCACTAAATTTAATGTAGTCAGCGTTCCTTGATATCATTCTGAGCCAACTCCTGCCTTGATGTAAAGGTCTGTCACTCTTAGCTGGGCTCCTGTGTTCACCTCTTTTGATCTCATCAATAGGTTATTGTGTCTGTGTGGGGAGTGTTTTCTTCTCACAGAGGGTAGTGATTGTCAGGAACTATCTGAACTAGAGAGTCCAGGGAGCTAGATCACTGAAAGTATTTACAGAGCAGGTAGATTGTTTTTTGCTTACTATCATTGAGTTGAAGGGTGTGAAGAATTGGGAATTAAATGGAGTTGATGCGGACAGTGGATCAGCCATGATGGTACACAATGGCACAACATTTTTGACTGGCCGAATTACCTCATCCTGTTCCTTATGAGCTCATATCCTGTAACTGGATAGTTAATGGTTGTAATTTTCCTGAATGTTGCAGTCAGAGAGAGCAAGGTATTTTGAGTATCATCTCTGAGCGATGTCTGTGGGCTGTATTCACAGTGAATCTGGGTCCACTACATGACCAACAAATGAAACACAAGTTGCAGAGAGGAGGCTCTCTGTAAAGAGACCAGAGGCATCTTTCGAACCCAGAGTGGATTTCCAATTAACATTTTCCAACCCACACAAAGCTGTGTGTGTCAGTCTGGAGGGACTGAATGATATCCTATGTAACTGTGGACCAGGTATTTGGGGCAATGGCCTCCATCTGCTCCTCTGCTGGGCTGAATAGAACATTGGAACATTTGAGTGAGGAGCAGGAGTGGGTTGTTATCCACTTTTCCACTGCTGTACCAGGCACTAAGTTCGTGGCTGATCTGGTTGTGGTCTTAGAAGCACTTTTCTGTATGCACCATTTTCCTTCGTCAATTCTCTGATCAATGCAAACACCTAGACATCACAACTTCTGGGAAAGGGAATTCCCACTTGTACAGCTCTTTCAGAATTTCTCATTCGTGTTCCAACCAATGTTAAATGGTCATTGATTCCTTTTGCAGTCACACTTCTCCACTGGTTACAACAAATTTCAAAGTTTAGTGATAAGGCCAATAATATTAGTGTCAGCGTGGCTGATCTTCTCGAAAAATGTCACAAACACACAAACATGCAGCTGCATGCACACACGAACACACACATTTTAAGACAAAACAGAAAGAAATGAAAACTTTCCAGAGTTTCATAATGGCTGAACTCGTAACAAATGGAAAGATAACAGAATGTCCCGAATGTAATCTGTCCTCTGAAGATCTTCCGCTCACACAAGCTGCTGGTAATGAGATATCTCCCTGGAACAGTTGGATTTGGTTCAATTCGCTTTGCATCAGATAGTGGAAAAATGCCAAAGAAACTTTCATCAGGAAACCTCTACGATTGGTAAAGATGATGCAGGATTTCTTTTCTCTTGTCAGGCGGAACAAAACGAGAGAGAGAGAGAGAGAAGGGGCCACTAGGCTGCTGCTTCTGCACAAAACACTACATAGGTCAAGCTGGAAAACAGCATCCATGAACACCAACTAGCCACGAAACGACACGACCAGCTATCCTTAGTAGCGACACACGCAGATGACAAGCAACATGAGATCAACTGAGACAACACTACTATTATAGGACAAGCCAAACAGAGAACAGCCAGGGAATTCCTAGAGGCATGGCACTCATCCACAGATTCAATCAATAAGCACATTGACCTGGACCCAATACACGGGCCACTGCAGCGGACAGCTGGAACTGGCAACTGGAAGCGGCAGAGACAAACGACTACAAATGCCGGAGGAAATATCACAGAAACGTTTCACAGGAGGCTCCCAAGCACTGAGGATGTCACCTAGACAGGGGACGAAACGTCTGCAACACAAATTCCCAGCTCGGCGAACAGAACCACAACAACGAGCACCCGAGCTACAAATCCTCTCGCAAGTTTTGAAGCCCTTCTGCTAATTTAAACCAGACACACAGAAAAAAAAATCGCCTTGCCTCATCGTCTGTAAACGTGTGTGAGACAAAGAACGACCAAATTCCACTTTCTATAGAAAACAATAACAGTTTATTCTTTAACTCGAAGTAAAAAAGAGAACGTCGATTTTCCTGTGAATCTTACTCTGTCGGTTTTCCTGGGTCTTTTCTTCGGAATTCTGCTGCACAGATTTCATAGAAACAGATACCTTTTGGCTAAGTGTTCATTCTACAAAGCTCCCAGATCCTCCAGCAATTTTTATATTTTTATTTTCAATATCCATAGTTGTTTATTTAATTGAAAATTTGTGCTGTGCCTATTCTGGAGAAACTCAGCAGGTCTGGCAGCATTTGGTGAGGCATAGGAACAGAGTTAGCGTTTCAAGTCCAGTGTGGCACTTGTTCGGAATTGAAAATGATTGGAAAATTGGCTTTTTATTCCCTTGTCAGAGGTGGGGGATGGATGACAGTGTAAAGAGGGTGTGGCAAAAGATAAATCGGGCTTTTATCAGTGGTGAACGAGAAGATGATGTAAAATGGGTTTAAATTCAGATGTGAGTTGGGTAAAGGGGTTCTCTTTATTGAGTGCAAGCTAAAGAAGGCACAACCACACAGGGAGACCAGGAGGAAGAATGTTGTCTATGTGGCATTACATAGATTTGGGCAGAGATACGTTTTCACTGTCGAGACCTTCGCCCCCTTCAGACAAAGAAATTCAGGTATTTGACTTCTTATTGGCACTAGTAAGAGTGTCATGCTGCCTTAGTAATGTAATATGGAGAAAAACTCATCTCAGTATGAAGTTTGGGGCTGAGTGTTGTTTACCATTCGCTTTTAATATTGTTTCAACTTTGCAGTGATTATTTTTAAATGCTTGGTCTTGAAGTTAATATCAGATGGCGTGTAGGAGGTGGAGGGGTGAAATTCTAGAAGTGTATAAAATCATGAGAGACATGGATAGGTTGAACAGCCAACGACCTTTTGACAGGTTAGTGAATTTCAAACATGGAGGACATAGCTTTAATGTGAAAAGGGAAGATTTAAAAGGGACGAAGAAGCAACTTTTTCATGCAGAGGGTGATGTGTGCATGGAATGAGCTGCCAGAGGAAAAGTGGTAGATACAGCTCCAATATTGAAAAGACAGTTGGGTAAACATATCAATGGGAAACGTACAGGGGCATTTGGGCCAAGTGCAAGCAGGTGGAACTAGTTTAGTTTGGAAAACCTGGTCAGAATGGACAAGTTGGACCAAAGGGTCTGTGTGTGGGTGATATGGTTGCATGAGCTCTTCTGTGTTTATAACAAAAACTTCAGGATGAGTGGGTGACTTTTTGTGGAAATGAAGTCAGGAAAGTATATTGAGGATATTTGGAGGGTGTGACGGCGGAATTGCCCAGAGGGAATTTGCAGGATAATTTACACCAATATTTTACATTGTTCCTCACAAGGTGAGGCACTGTAACTATTTAAATGCTATGAACAAAATGGTATTAGTAGGGATGTTATAACAAAAGGAACAATTTTGAAAAAAACAAATAGAGAAGTGTAAGGGGACGAACAGGTCAGCAGAAATTCATAGCTGGTTTTAAAGGAAGTGGTTACAGAATGACTGGTGGCACCGTGTAAAATATTCCATAACTCTGTGGATTACAGGAGTGTTCCAGCGAAACTGGACATCCTCCAATGTGGCGCCTGTCTTCAAGAAATGAACGAGACTGAAAGCAGGAACCATTTAGCTTCACCATTATTGCTTTGAATCTACGAGAGTTTGTTATTAAGGAGGGAATTGCAGGACATTTTGAAAAGCTTCACACAGAATCAGTATGGTTTTATGCAAGGGGATCTATAAAAAAATCATGCAAGGTTTATCTGGATACCACTTAGAATATAACAAGCGGACTTGATGAAAGGGAACTGGTAGACATGAGGCTTTCCAGAGATTTTCCATAAGGTATCACAAAATAAAGGTTCTTACACAATACAGAAGCTCATAATATGACGGATAATATATTTGCATGGAATGACGATTGGTGAACACATAGACATTAAAGAGTAAGGATTAATAGAGCTTTATGACAAAATATAACAACTGGAGTACCACAAATATCAGTCCGATGGCATCACTTATTGACCGTCTATACTAATAGCCTGATGGTGGAAGCTGAGTGCAGTATACATCCGAGTTTGTGGATGACATTGAGAACCAAAAGGCAGGTTGTTATTTAATGAAAATGACTCCCAAAAAAGGAGCAGTTCAAAGGGATTGGGGTGTTCCCGTGTATGAAACATAAAGTCAGCATGCTGATAAAGCAAATAACCAGGTTGGTTCATTAGGCGGGTACCTGGGGTGAAAATGTTGAATTATTGAGTACATCTAAATTTGTGAGGCGATTATTCATTGTGGCTGAAATGACTGAATATTAATGAAACTTACAAGATACAGAGAGGGCTGAAAGGTAAATGTAGAGAATATGAGTCCACTGTTGGCCACAGTCTTGAATTCGGGGATATCGGTACAGAATAAGGGATGCCGAATTCAAACTGAGATGCAAAAAATGTCTTCTTTCTGACATTAGTGAATGTATGGAATACCCTAACGCAGAGAGTTGTGGAGGCTGGGACACAGAATATATTTACAGACGGAGTGGAATGGTTTTTGACATATCAGCGAGTTGCAGGATACAAGGGGTTAGCAGGAAAGTGGAGGTGAGCCTTGGAGTAGATCAGCCATGTTCGTATTGAATGACAGTGCAAGCTTGAGTGTCCGAATAGCCAGCTCTTGTTCCTATTTCTTTCGTTCTGATGTTATGCTTTTGGAAGGTAACTGGCTATTTTCCTGGAAGTCGTGTTGTACAATGTTGCATCCAGGGAGAGTACAGGATTTGTACCCTGGGTGGGGGATGGGGATTGTATCCACAACGTATCTGGGTCTGTAACATCACCCAAGTGGGCAACAGAAGTTACAGAGAGGGGAGGCCTGGAAAGAGGGATTGGGCGGTGGGGATCACTTGCTGACTCAGCCTGGATTTTCCAAGTATATTTCTGAAACTGCACCTAACCATCGGAGTGGCCTCAATCTTCCCCTGTATAGCAGGTCCGAAGGGCTGAATGGAACATCAGAGCATAGGGCTGACAGATGCGATTGGGCCTTTCAGCCCTTTGACACTACTCCACCAGTAAATAAGGACATTGCTTAGGTCATTGTGTTCCCAGCTGCAATTTTCTCTCCATGCACCATTATCCCTGATTCACTTGTCTATGGAAAAGCAGATGAATCCAGCATCGATATACTTTAAAGATTGAGCCATCAAATTTCTGGGAAAGAGAACTCCCACTTGAATGAAATCCCACTTTGTGAATTTCTCCTTACTCTGGTCCTGACTGAGGTTGGAGGGTGTCAACACTTTCCCTTTCTAGTCCCACTTCTCCATTGCTTACAACAAATTTTAAATGTAACCAGGTTGGTGACATGGCCGATGATAAAGGTCTCAGACTGGGTCAGGCTCAGTGACAGCAACAATTCAGCCAGTTTTCTTTCTTAAGCCACAGAGGAGCATGGTGGATCTGTGTTCAGCACTGCTGCCTCACATCACCAAGCAGCTGACCTTAATTCCAACTTTGGGCGACCCTTGATGTGGAGTTTGAACATTCACTCCGTGTCTGTGTGGGTCTCCTCGCAGTGCTCCAGTTTCCACCCACAATCTAAAGATGTGCAACTTAGAGTGGATCGGCCATGCCTGATTGCCCATAGTGCCCAGTGACGTGTAGGTTAGGAGGGTTAGTCATGGGAAAAGCTGGGTTACGTGGAACGGGCAGGGCTGTCTGGGATACTTTTCAGTGGGTCAGTGTGGACTCGATGGGCAGGATGTCGTGCTTCAACATTGTCGAAGTTCACTGAAAATGACACAAGTTTGGACTATAAAAGCTCCCAGTGTGTATTTCCCTGATCCACTGTCCTCAAGGTTTTGTGTGTTTAAATCAAATCATGTCTTATTCCAAGAGTAACCTGTTAAAGCCTCCATAATATAAGATCTTCATCACAGTGAAGTGAAACATCTCTGAACTGCTTCCAATGTAATTGTATCCTTTCTCAGGTAATGTGACAAATAAAAATCTGATTCATAGATATGAGGTTAATTTTTTTTGCTTATTTGTTAATATTTTTGCAGATCATTGGAGGCAGAGATATTAAACATTTTTTGAGACACAGACCGCAAGGTTCATAAATAATGACGGAGTCATGGATTTTTGGGGAATGGGCAGGAATGTACAGTGTGGGAGTAATGCAGACAGTTGTACAAAATGACACTGCTCCATAACATCCAGGAATATAAGGCAAAACGAAATGATGACATGGATAACATTTTAAAATGTTAACAGTGATGGAATACAGTTCCAAAGGGTCATGGGGCTGTTCTGTCAATAGAGAGAGAGAGACCACTCATGGTGGTTTACGCTGAGGGTTACCACACCTCAGGTGCTGGGATGAGGATGAGAGAGCGTCTCCTTCATGGTAAACTCTGTCAGGGTGGGGAATTGAACCTGGGCTGTTGGCTTCCCTGTGCATCACAAACCAGCCGTCCAGCTAACTGCGTGGGAGACCTTTCAGAAAGAGTCACAGAAAAAGGGCAATAGAAATTTTTATAACAAGGAAAAAGATATAATTCAGAGAACGGTCAAGACAATGGCTGAGGATAAAAATGTTCTTTGCTATAATTTGTATTTTATAATGAGAAAAGTGTTTAGAAGCTGTCTTTAGCTGAATACAATAAGATGAGACAAGTGAAATAACCAGAATTATTAATTGTAATTTGATATTGATAACCATAAAATAAGCGTATATTTTTGATTGGTCCGTGTAAAATGTGCTTACCAATACCTAGACGTATAAAGCTGGTGAAATATAATGTTAGGAGAGTCCGTCCCCCATGGGAAATGACCTCAAACAGGTGCTTGAAGAAAACCGGGGTAAAAGTGTTTGAGTGTCATCTTGTCAGTGACATAAACACAGGGGGTTGAATGTTTGAAAGTTCCTCTAACATGGAGCTCAGTGCACAATCAGATAACCCCCGATCTTATTAATACTAAAGCACGTTTAAATGGTTGAAATGTCTCATGATGGATTTGAATACTATGTGATTTTAAAAACATACATCTCTACTCCTTCCCCTGCCGTATTACATACTGGGGCACTGACACTTTGCTGTAAATTGGAATTACTTGGAACGTTGTCTGGAATATTCCATAATTGGCATTCTCCAGGACATTCCATTGCTGTGTGGGGGGATTGCAAAGGTGAGGGGAGGGGGTTTGGGGAGAGAGACAGAGAGAGAGAGAGAGAGAGACAGAGAGAGAGACAGAGAGAGAGAGAGAGAGAGAGGGAAGGTGCTGCATGCAATAGAGGGAATGGTGGAGCATGAGCCTTGTTCGGGGATAAGTGCTATAACAGATATACAGTGAGTGTGAGGGAGCAGAGGGAATATGCTGACCCTTATCCTGACAGAGCAAGGAATGTCATTGATGTTTTTTCCTGTATTGCTGGACATTTCATCAGATTGCAGATATTGCACTGAGCTGGGTGGTGAGCTCAGATCATGCTCGGTGGGTCTGATGCTGTGGCCTCCTCTGGGAAGAGAATGGCCGCTCTCTGTACTCGACTATTCACCAGGACCTCCGTTCCCCTGTCGACAAACCGTGGTGTAATTGCCCCTTATCTGCCATGCTCGGGGTAAACTGTGCAGGGCAGCTTCAAACTGAGAAAGCTCAACCGTGTGCCCATTAGCCTTTTAAAGATGACACCAGTGACAGTGATCACAGAATATCCAGGGACAACCGGGCGATGGTGAGTACTTCCAGCCATGATGGCTGGGAGAATCGGGCTGGTATTGAATGAAAGGGACACTATAGGGTGGGGTGGGGTGGATAGTTAATGAGGTGAGCTCGAAAAGATAGCACCAGGAAACTAGCTCAGTTTCGTACAGACAATCCCTCTGTCGCACTCAATGAAAATGGCACTGAGACAAACTATTGTTAGATTCAGCCCAATGAGTCATACACTCTGCTGACATCACTCCCAGTTAAAAAGCTGCAGAACAAATCCTCATCCAAAATTCTCCATCATCTGAACTGACACCAATAGCACATTCATCCATCATTCTTGATAATAATGGCTCATCTTGTAGAATGCTCTCGAAATATCTTCATTTAAGCATTCTGAAACCTGTTATCTTCCACGAAGTTGTCTCTCAATCTCCCTTTCCCTTTTTCACAAAATGCTTTTGTTTGTTGGTATTTTTACTGATTCCCCTGCCAGCACTCTCTGGCAATGATTTACACACCCACGGCACCCCTTGTCATTGCACAACGGAGATATGGAGCTGTAAATGGATGTGAGCTGCATATCCTGTCACTTCCAGTATGGGCTGCTAGTTTCTCCACACTGGGCATTGATCTAACCCAGTATTACTGAACAATGCACGGGGTTGGTGTACCCAGCTCTGCATGGTGGGAGAGTAACAGATGAATTCACTGTTATTCACAACACAGCTCCCACACTGAACATGATACCTTGTCTACGTTGATAGAGCAAGACTCTACATATCACCCATGGTGGACAGACCGTTTCGTCCAGGCTTCTTAATCAATGCACTGGTGTGGTCTGTACTGCTCCCCATGTTGGACAGATAGCAAGTGGATTACAGAGAGCTGCACAGTATTGCCTCCTGGACAGATTGCTGAGTTGTACTGAGCCTAGTCTGCACAATGCTCCGTGCTGGGAAGGTATCTCATCTGGTCTTATACGTATCTGGGCTGGAACTGTGGTGTGGATTGTGTATCTGATATAACTCCGATAGCGTTATCACTCATCCAGCTCGGCGGATTCCGCTGTCAAACCCCGTGTTCCTGAAACTTATTGTCCATTAAATAATTATCCAATTAAAACATGAATATCTGTCCTTCTTGTTATGGATCTGAACAGACGCCTCTCATAATATATAAAGAAGGTCATCTCGACCCCAACATTTTCTTATTTTAACGTAATTGTGAGGTGCTGTGTTTCAGATGCAATTTGTTTGGTCAAAATATTTGACATTAAGCAAAACGCAATTTATTCCAACACTGTAGACAAACTACAAAAAAAAAAGAGGAATTTGGAACAATTTAATTTATTGGAAAACTTTATAGATTAATAGGTTATTCACTTACTAAACAGTAACTGCTCCAATATGGTAAAACCCTAGAAACACACACTTGTCCAAAAAAACAGTTCAAGAAATATATTGTCTGGCATGCAGTTCTCCAATCCAGGTGGAATGAAGATCAAAAGCCAATTCTGAGGGAAATCTAGAGTGTGTAGCAGCCAGGAGAGATTTACTGCCTTCCACCCCTGCTGAGACCCCAGCAATAACTGATGAAAGGTCAAACCAAGAATCCTGGTTAAGTGAGAGTTTGACCATCACTTGACAGGACCAGGCCGCGGCTGCAAGGACAACAAGGAATGGACTGTATCTAACCGTCTATACAACGGAAGTAGGTCTCCCAAAAATGTCTAAACCCACCTAAGCTATGAAATGTTGGTAAGATAAATGTCAAAGTTAAATAGAAATAAATAAAGCCAAAGGATGCAGCAGGCCTGGTAATCAGACACAGCCTCAGGAGCCCAGCAATTCCTACATCGCCAAAAGAGAGGAGAATCACTGAGCTAGTAAAGAGAAAGCATCATCTCTCTGCCTCACCTCTATCTTTACAATTCGTGATGTGCCATTAGCCCGATAGCCAGCAATGTCAACATCTCAGAAAAACCACGTATTATTGTGATTTGTCATGGTTGTTGTGAAAGGGGTTAAATTGAGCTGTTTGTTCGGTGACTGTGATTGATGTCAGTCTTCATGGATCCTGAGTGTGTCCCTGGAGGCTTTCCTCTTCTATTTTTAGGGACTTTCTTCAACATGTTATCTCATAGCATCAGCGGCAGTGTCATCCTCAAGATGATTGGGATCAGCAGCTACAGAGAAAGGGAGAGGAAGACATTCTTAGAACAACAGACTGGAATTTTCCAACAATGAATCAGAATCTGAGAACATTACACTGGAATGCTCCAACAATGGATCAGAATCTGAATGCTTTAGACTGGAATGTTCCAACAATGGACAGGAGTTTATCCGATGGTCTTTACTGGCTTTCTCAGGATTGGGCATGGTTAGACTTGCGGATACGAGCCGTACTGATGATTATTCAAGCGGGTTATTATCCCATCCTCGCTTTTATTGGTGTTCCTGGTAAGCCAATCTCTGCCCATTCTATAAACGATGGTGAAGGTTATTGCTATTTCATTTATTTATATTTTTAAAATGCATAAACTGCTATCTTCAGTTTCAATCACAAACTCCACTTCATTTACATCAAAATCAGACTCCTCACTCATCAACATCCAAGAGGGAACAAGGCTATTCAGACCCTCGAGTTTCCCTTTTGCCCTGAACTGTTTTATGTCTTTGTATTCTCTCTGTCATCAAACCTGCCTACGCCCACCTTTATAATATCCCCAGTCTCCAACACTGCCTCAGTGCTGTTGCTGAATTAGCCATCATCTGCCTCCTTCATAATTCATATTTTACGGCTCCAGTTCTTTTCTGACAACTCTTCCAGTTACAAAAATTTTGTCCACAAACTTTTTCTTGTCTCTCCAGTTATTTCAAAATAGGGATCTCATATCAGAGTAATAATGTCACTGGCGGTGTAACTCAGATGCAATTCACAGGCACAAGTTATGACTTTAAAAGAATTGTTTCAAATCCTCCAACAGCCGATGTTAGAACTAAAATTTGAATGGGAAAATTGGAATGAAACCTCATTTTACACCGGCAACCATAAACAATCAGGATTTCTTTTATTAATTCACTGATAGCATTTGGTAAAAAAACTATGTGTGACAAAAAAAAGTCAGCTACATATTGTCTGCACAAATTGTCTCGCAGTCAATGGCAATTAGTGACGAATAACAAATGCTGCCCGTAGCAGTGATGCTGACATGCTGTGAAACTACACCACTAAATGTGAAATAAACCAAGGAACCGTGGTTGATGGAGATATGAAATAAAATTCTACAGTGTCTGAAAATGTTGGAGAATCTCAGCAAGTATGGCAGCCTCTGTCAGGAGAAAAACAGATAAAGTGTTGAATCTAGTGACTCTGTATCACAACTGAAAGCAACTGGGAAATAATATTATTTCTATCAGGGATGGGCGGATGAGTGATCGGGAGGTTAGTTGAATGGATGGAGAAATGTCCAGACAGACAGCGAGAGAGCGAGAGAAAGAGAGAGAGAGAAATGAAAAGCAAACAAAGGGACTGCTGATGATGAACCAGAAGGAAAATAAAGTGGGAGCTAATTCTAAAATTTCCCCTTTTCCCATATTCCTGAATATTATGTTAATTTTGATGTGTCCCAGTTTAAATTGAGTTATATTCCCTCTGTCCTTCTTCTCTAAGTGTGGTGATCTACCACATCTGCAATACAAGTGCTGCCATTATAGTTGCTGAGATACAGAGAAAGGTAATGTTATTGTCGCCTGATTCTTGGGAGAGAGGAACTGTGAGTGTGGGACTGTGCAGAGATGTAAAGGTTTTTTTTCCGCTAAGAAGAGAAACGTTTTCAACACTAAATGTTTTCAACACCGTGTGCGTGGGGATTTGACTTGCTCCTGTCATTACAGAGTAAAGAGAGGTTCTATGGACGCTTTTTTCGGGTTTGTGTTATCAGCTGCTGCGTCCATTCAGGGAGACCCAAACATATGGTGACCTCCTAAACATCCTGGCATAGACAGAGAACGCAGGGGGCCAACACCTTCAACATATTGCCTAGCTTTCACCGTTGTTAACAGCTAACCCGAGAATGCAACTTTTTTTTAAAAAGTTTTGTGATTTACACATGAAACAAGTGAAGCTATCACGGTATTCTAACAGATTAAAGGCTTAACAGACAGTCAATTTTTCAATGTATAATTTCAGTTACATCACACTGTAAATTTTTGCTATAAATTCTGTGTGTTAGGATCGAGCCCTCCACTACCACCTGCTGAAGGTGCGACGCTGGTATGCTTGACACTTTAATTGTCCCTGACATTTTAATGCACAGTTACTGTGTGATACTGAATTGAATGTCACTTTGGACACAATCCTGTCAGCAGTCACAATACCATCACTCTGAAAGTGTTAACAATTCCGCACCACCTTCTGACCTATATGGAGACCATGGGTCTACTATCATGGAGATGCAAGACTCCTTGATGAATGGTTCAAAAAGTTGGCTTCATTCCTACTGCCAGAAAACTATGTTAAAGTTACACATATGTACTATGAGCAATTAAGCCACGAGGAACAAGATGGTGCAGTCTGTCTGTTTAGTCCCTGCTCCAGTTGATTGTGAAGCTGGAACATCTCTGACACCTTCCTGTTCCTGGGTTATTGACTTGAGAAGCTGAATGACCGCTTTCTGTCCCTCAGTAAGTACTCCAGGTGCAAAACACTCTCTTTATGATCCCTTGTAAGTGAGGGAGTGAACAGATTTCTTCTCCGACTGTGTATTTGGCAGGTCGGGCTGAATGAGCTATCACACATCTTGATGGGTTGAATGACTTCCACATATTCTTGTGAACACAGATTGAGGTGCCGAATGAGCTGCACCTTTTACTGTGGAAATGTACAATGTCTAGCAGTGCTGGTACATGAATGTTACCCAGACTTTAACAGCACGATCTTGAGTGGTGTCCAGTTCTTGTTACACATGGACACAGACTGCTTCAAGAGCTGAGGAGGGTCACCTTGTTCTGAAAACTATGTAAACGTCAGTGAATACCCCAATTTGGCTCACTTTGGACTCAATGACATGAATGGCCTCCTTCCACATTATAAAGATTCTATGATGACAAACTGGGGATGCCTGGCCTGAGGGAGCTACTCTGAGGTTCTCCTGAAGTGATGCCCTAAGACTGGGGTGACTGATGTCCACTGATGATAAACATCTTCTCTTGTGCTATGAATGATTTCAAACAGTAGATGAGGTCATAATCAATTCTCAATAAGTGCGATTTTCCTCAGATTCCTTGATGTCAACCTCAGTCTAATACTGCCTTGAGTTCAGGGCCAGTCTCTCTGTCTAATCCCTCGAGTTTCCTCTTTTGTTCATATCAATAGGTCATGGTGCAGAAGCAGAGAATGTTTTCTTCAAACAGAGGGTAGTGAATGTCAAGAATTCTCTTACACAGAGAGGTAGGGGAGCTAGATCACTGAAAACCACCAGTGGAGTCCCACAGAGATCAGTTCCGGGAACTCTTCTCTTTAAGACTTTTATAACTGACTTGGAAGAGGAAGTAGAAGGGTGGGTTAGTAAGTTTGCCGATGACACGTAGGTTTGTGAAGTGGTACATGGGTGTTTGCAGGACTTTTGTAGATTGCAACAGGACATTGACATCATGCAGAGCTAGGCTAAGAAGTGGCAGATGGCATTCAAACTGGAAAAGCGTGAAGTAATTCCCTTTGAAAGCTCATATTTGCAGATTATAGGGTTATAGGCAGGGTTCTTGGCAGTATGGAAGAACAGAGGGATTTTGGCGTCCATGCCCATAGATCCCTCAAAGTTGCTACCTAAATTGATACGGTTGTTAAGGAGGCGAATGGTGTGTTAGCCTTCATTAGAAGGGAGATTAACTTTAAGAGCCGTGTGGTTATGCTGCAGCTCTGTAGAGCCCTGGTTAGACCGCTCCTGGAGTATTTTGTTCACTTCTGGTGACACCATTATAGGAAGGATGAGGAAGATTTAGAAATCATGCCTGGTCTGGAGGGCAGGTCTTATGAAGAAAGGTTGAGGGAGCTAGGGCTTTTCTCATTCGCGTTAAGAAGAATGTGAGGTGACTTGATAGATGATAAACAGTGATGAGAGGCAAAGAGAGAGTGAATATCCAGAGACCTTTCAGTAGGGCAGAAATGTCTATCACCAGGGGTCATAATTTTAAGATAATTAAAGGAACGTTTAGACGAGATGTCAACGTTTGTTTTTTTTTCCAGACAGAATGTGGTGGCTGTGTGGAATGCATTGCCAGCGGTGGGAGTAGAGTCAAATACGTGAGGGAAACTTGGGAGACTCTTGGATAAGCACATGGAAGCAAGTGCATGGAAGAGTGTAGGTGAGTCTAATCTTAGAGTAGGACAAACGGATGGCACAACATCAAGGGTCGAGAGCCTTTACTGTGCTGTACTGTTCAATGTTCTGCGTGCGATGGAAGTGTTTGTAGAGGCTGGAGAGGGATTTTGACCCGTCAGAGAGTTGAGACTTATGAAGGTTTGAACTTCAAAGAGGATTTGAGACTAAGAGCAGATCAGACACGAGCTTAGTGAAAGGCAAGGCAGGCCTGGGGGGTGGTTGGGGGGGGGGGAGGGTGGGGGAGGTGGTGAACAACATCCTCTTGTTTCTGATGGTCTCACATTCAGTTATTGGAAAGTTAGTGGGTGATATTTTCCTGGAAGGTCTGTTTGAATGTTGTGGCCTGGGAGACCAGAGAATTTTGTGAGCCATCTGTGGGTGTGGTATGGGGGCTGTATTCACAATGAATCTGGGTATGCAACATGACTAATAAATGACACACAAGTTGCAGAGAGGGGCAGTTCTGTAAAGAGAGATGAGGGTTCTCTTCCATAATCATCTTGGGATTTCCAATTACAATTTCCAAATCACCCCAAACTGTGTATGACAGTATTGAGGGAATGAATGGTAGCCTCTGTTTCTGTCACCAGTTTACAACAGCAAGTGGACTCCAACTGCTCCTGTATAGCAGGTGTGAGGGGCTGAATGGAACACGGAAACATGGGACTGAGGAGCAGGAGTGGGTCATTTGATACTTCGAGCTTTTTCCACTAGGCACTAAGATTGTGGCTGATCAGGTTGTGTTGTAAACTCCACTTTACTGTCTGTATCACATTATCCGTGACTCACTTCTCTGTCAAATATTTAACTAACTCAGCTTTGCATTCTTGTAATCAGAGAGACACCTCAAACATCTGGGGAAGAAGATTTTCACTTGAAAGGCCCTTTTTAGAATTTTTCTTCATCCCTCTTATTCAATCAGAGAGTCATACAGCGTGGAAACAGATCCTTTATTCCAGCTCGTCCGTGCGGACCAGATATCACAATCTGATCTAGTCCCACTTGCCAGCATTTAGCTCATATCGCTCTGAACCATTTCTATGACGTACCTGTCCAGATACATTTAAACATGGAACTGTACCCGCTTCCATCGCTTTCTCTGACAGCACTTTCCGTACATGCAACACCCTCTGCATGAAAAAAAGTTACCCCGAAGGTCCCTTCCAAACATTTCCCCAGTCACCTTCAACCTATGACTCAACTTGTGGACTCCCCCGCCCTTGAGAAAAGACCTTGGCCATTCAGGCTATCCATACCCGTTATGATTTTATAAACCACTTTCATGTCACCCCTCAGCATCCGACAGTCCAGGGGGAAAAGCCTCAACCTGTTCATCCTCTCCCTGTCGATGAAACCTTCAGGTTCCAGAAAACCATTATAAATCTTTTCTGCACCCTCTCAAACTTAACAACATTAATCGTTTAGCAGAGCGAAACAAATTGTACGCAGTATTCTGAATGTGTCCTCCCAAGCGTCCCTGTGCAAGTGCAACATGCCACCCCAACTTCTATACACAATGTTGTGACCGATTCAGGCAAGCATGCCAACTGCATTGTTCACCACACTGTATACCTGCAATTACACTTGCAAGGAACTATGAACCTTCCCCCGTAAGTCACTTTGTTCAGCAACATTCCCCAGGGGACGACCCTGCTTTAGCTTACCAAAATGCAAAACCCCACAAATATCGAAATTAAACTTTATCTGCAGTCCTTGGCCCTTTGATGGTCAACGGTGCCGTTGGTACTCTGAGATAATCTTCTTCACTGTCTCCTGCACCATGATTTTTATGTTATCTGCAAAACTTACTTACCATGCCTCCTATATTCCCATCCAAGTCGTTTATATCCATGATGAAAAGCAGTGAGGTCAGCACTGATTCTTTCAGCACACCGCTGGCCACAGGCCTCCAGTCTGGAAAATAATCCGTTACCTTCAGGAAAAGTTTGTACCGATTGGTTAGCTTTCTCTGGATTCCTTGTGACCTAACCTTAGTACCCTGTCTCAGATGGACAACCTTATTAAACACATTGCTGAAGTCTGTGTAAACAATATATACAACAGTGCCTTCTTCAGTCTTCTTTGTCACCTCTTCAAAATACTCAAACACATCAATCAGACATGATTTTCATCCCATAAAGCCATGTTGACTATCCCTAATCAGTCCTTGTCTTTCTAAATGGATGGAAGTCCTATCCCTCAGAATCCCCTCCAACAAACTCCTCTACACTGACGTTAGGCTCACTGAGTCTATAACTTCATGTGCTTTAGGATCGCTGTTCCCTTTTCTCGTCCCACTCCTCCACTGGCCACAAAAAATATAAGGAGTATGGTGATGTGACCAAGGATATAGTGCTCAGAGTGTGTCAGGGTCAGTGTTAGGAACAAGGCAGATGGAATTCTTTTGTCTGCTAAAACAACACGTTTATGACAAAAGCAAAATTACTTAAACTAAACTGGAAACAAGAATGACGAGAGGAGTTGCAAATATGTACATTGATATTTCCCTTTGAAAAATGCTGTGGAACAAACACAGACTCACACACACACACGTACGTTTAATAACAAACTGAAAGGCAAAATATCTGCAAAGTTAACTTGATAGATCTTTGTCCGAATATTATTCGAACTCCTGACCAAAGGAAAAACGAGAGTTTCACCCAAATGCGGTTCTATTTATAGAGTAATCAAGTCCTACCGCATGGAGAAAGGCCCTTTGGCCCAAACAGATTCATGCTGACCCAAATGTCCATCCACACGAACCCCATTACCTAGCACTTGGCCCATAGAATTCTTTTCCTTTCCTGGCCCATGTACTTGTCCAAATGCCATTTAAATATTGTTAATATAAATGCTTCAACCACTTCCGCTAGCAGCTCATTCCCGTTGCGTACCACTCACTGTGTAAAACAGTTTGTATCAGTTTCCCTTTATTCTTTCCCCTCTCACCTTAAACTGATGTCCTCTCGTTCTCAATTCCACAACTCTGGGAAAATAGTTTGAGTCCATTCACCCTATCCATGCCTGTCATATTCTTGTGCACTTCTATTGGATGCCGCTGAGTCTACTACACTCTAAAGAAAAAAGTTCTCGCTTGTCCTACCTCTCCCTATAAGTCATACTGTTGAGTCCTGGCAACATCTTTGTAAATTCCGTCTGCACACATTCAAATTTAAAAATATCCTTCTGATCGCAATGTGACCAAAACTGAACACAACACTACAACCATAGCCTCACCAACCTCCTGTATAACTGCAACATTTAATCCCAATTTTCTCCTCCATGTGCTGAGTGATAAATGTCAGTGTGCTAAAAGCCTTCTTCACTGCCATCTCCATCTGTGACTCCAATTTCAGAGAACGGTGTACCTGAACTTCATGGTCCCTCTGCTCAACTGCACTCCTTAAGGCCCGACCATTCACTCTGAAACTTCTACCTTGATCTAACTTTGCAAATATATTCCTCACTTTAAAAATGTTGCAGGAAAATCGCAGCAGGGCAGGCAGCATCAAAGGAGCAGGAGAATCGACGTTTCGGACATAAGCCCTTCTTCAGGAATGAGGAGGGTTTGCCAAGCAGGCTAAGATAAAAGGTAGGGAGGAGAGACTTGGGGGAGGGGCGTTGGGAATGATAGGTGGAAGAAGGTTAAGGTGAGGGTGATAGGCCGGAGAGGGGGTGGGGCGGAGAGGTCGAGAAGAAGATTGCAGGTCAAGAAGGCGGTGCTGAGTCTGAGGGTTGGGACTGAGAAAGGGTGGGGGGAGGGCAAATGAAGAAGCTGGAGAAATCTGCATTCATCCCTTGTGGTTGGAGGGTTCCTAGGCTTATGCCAGAAAAGTTGATTCTCCTGCTCCTTTGATGCTGCGCTTTTCCAGGAACACATTTTAAAGCTCTGATCTCCAGCATCTGCAGTCTTCACATTCTCCTAAAAATATTCCTCGGCCCAATTCTCCAGTTGATCAAGGTCCTGCTGCAATGTCTGATATATTTCCTCACTGTCCATGATACCGCTTATTTTAGTCTCATCTTCAAATTTACTAATCATGCATTGTACATTCTCAAGAATATCAATGACATTGATAATAAACAGCAATGGACCCAGCACTGACCCCAGATGAACGTCATGTGTCTCAGTCCTGCAGTCCAAGAGCATCCTTCCACTATTACGCTCTGCGTACTACCATCAAGCCAATTGTGTATCCAATTTGCCAGCTTCCTCTGGATTCCATGCGATTCAACCTTCCAGAACAGCCGATCAATGGTAACCTTTTCAAAGGCCTTACTGAAAACCATACAGACTACTTTTACCGCCCTACCCTCATCAATAGTACTGATCACTTCATCAATGAATTCAAACAAGTTTGTGAGGCATGATCTCCCACTCACAAAGCCATGCAATCTGTTCAGTCTAAAAACAACAATTAATAATCAGTATTTAATTTAATAATAACAAACAATAATAAATAATAATAATAAGATGACATTTTCAATGGAGAATAAATTATCCATGGTATGTTGTATTGGAACTTGCATCATGGGTGAAGGGCAGATAGACTATGTACCTGTGTCATCGAGCTGTTTTGCCAATAAGCAAGGGTGGCATGGTGGCTCAGTGGTTAGTACTGCTGCCTCGTAGTGCCATGGATCTAGGCTTGATTCCAGCTTCGGGTGACTCTCTGTGTGGAGTTTGCACATTCTCCCTGTGTTTGTGTGGGTTTCCTCCAGGTGCTCCATTTTCCTCCCACAATCCAAAGATGTACAGGTTAGGTGAATTGGCCATGGTAAGTTTCCCACAGTGTTATGTGCATTCGTCAGGGATAAATAAAGGGTAGGGAAATGGGACTGGGTGGGTAAATGTTTGGAGGGTCGTTGTGGCCTTGTTGGGCCAAATGGACTGATTCCATACTGTAGAGAATCTGAAAAAAAAATTCTAATCAAACGTTGTCTTTTCAAATGCATGTATATCTTAGCCATCAGAGTCTTCTCAAGTAACCTACGTACGACAGATGTTAGACTTCTGGCCTGTAGTTCCCAGAATTTTCTTTGGTTCCCTTCCTGAATAATGGCACAACATTTGCTACCCTCCAATCTCCTCGAGCCTAACCTTTGGCTAACGATGATGCAAAAATATCAACCAGGTCCCCGTAGTTTCTTCTGTAGCCTCTTGCAGTGTTCTTGGATACATCTGTTTAGGATGAGGAGATTTATCCACCTTCATACATTCTAATACAGCCAACACGTCCTCTGCTGTGATAATGACTCACCCCTAGATAACACCACAACCTTTGTTAACCTCCCAATTCTTCATGTATTTATCCATGGTCAAGACAGAGAAGAAATATTCATTGAGAACCTTGCAAATCTCCTACGGTTCTAGACATACATGTTCACTTTGGACCTTGAGGGTTCATATTCTCATTTAGTTCTTCCTTTTACTTTAATATACTTAAATAACATCTTTGGATTCACCCTAATCTTTTCAGCCATGGCTATCTTGTGCCCCCTTGTCGCCCTCCTGATTTCCATCTTCAGTAAACTCCTATATCCCCTACACACCGCCACGGATTCCCTCGATCCCCAGCTGCATGGATCTGAGCCATGCCTCCTTTTTGATGGTCAAAGCCTCAATATCTCCTGTCATCCAGGGTTCCGTATTCCTCCCAACCTTGCCTTTTACCCTCACAGAAACATATAGACCTTGAACTATATACATTTCACTTTTAAAGGCATTTTAAAGGCATTTTAAAGACATTTCACTTGCAGGAGGTCCCTTCACCTGCAAACAAACTCCTCCAACCAACCCCTACAAGCTCCTGTCTAATTCCGTTAAAATTCGCCTTGCCCCAATTTTGAACTTGAACATGTGGAGCAGTTTTGTCCTTCTCCATAATTATTTAAAAATTAATAGAACTATGGTCACGGGTCCCAGAGTGCTCTCCCCACTGTCACCTCAGTCACCTGTCCTGCCCTAGATCTTAGAGTAGGTCAAGTTTCGTCCCTTCCATAGTTGCAGCCTCTACATACTGCTTGAGGAAACTATTCTGAACACACTTAATAAATACACCCCATCTCAGTCCTTAATTCTATGTCATTCCCAGTCTATGTTAGGAAAATTAAAATCTCCTACTATGGCAATCCTACTGACCTTGTAAGTCTCCCCAATCTCTTTACATATTTTTATTCTCCTAATTCCCCATTTACTATTTGGAGGCCTCTAGAACAACCCAAATACTATCACCATTCCCTTCTTATTTCTTAGCTCCACCCACAAATCCTCATTGGATGATCCATCAATTATTTTATCTCTGATTACTGCTGTGATACAGTCCTGAATCAAAAATGAAACTCCCCGTCCCCTCCTTCCTCCATTTCTGTCCCGCATAAAGCACCTGTACCCTGCCAGTCCTGTCCCTCCCTTAGCCATGTTTCTGTAATGGCTATACTATCCAAGTCCCACATACCTATTCACACCTTGAGTTCATCGGCCTTACCTGTCAGCCATCTTGCATTGAAACAGTTGCAATTTAATCCAACAGACATTCATTGCTCCCTGTTGTGTTCCAGCCTAACCTGTCTCTTCACTTTACTGTTTCTGATTACTGTATCTCTTTCCAGCCTCACACCTGCCTTCCTGCTGTTGAGGATTCCACCCCTCCCCAACCCCAACCCAACTCGTTGAAACCCTCTTTGCAGCACTAGCAAACCTGCCTGCCGGGATGTTGGTCCCCTTCCAGTTCAGGTACAACCCGTCCTTCCCGAACAGATCACCTCTGCCCCACAAAAGATCCTAGTGATCCAAAAATCTAAATCTCTGTCCCCTACACCAATTCTTTAGCCACCCATCCATCTGCCATATCCTCCTGTTCTTGCCCTCACTAGCACGGAGCACTGGAAGTAAACTGGATATTACCGTTGTCGCGGTCTTGTCTTTTACGCTTTTTTTTAGCTCTCTATATTCACTCTGGACTTCATCACTGTGTCTATCTGTGTCATTTGTATTAATGTGCACAATGACTTCTGGCTGCTCCCCCACCCCGGTGAGAACGTTCGACAGCCGCTCTGTGACATCCTGGACCCTGGCACGTGGGAGGCTAAACACCATCCCGGATTCCCATTTGCAGACACAGCATCTCTTGACTGTCACCCTCACGTTCGAGTCTGAATAATTACATCTGAAGTTATTCTGCTCGCACAACCTTCTGCCAATGAGATTTCTTCCTGAAACAGTTGGATTTGACTGAATTGCTTTGCTTCAGGCAGTGGGGAGATTCTAATGAATCATCATCAGGAATCCTCCATGAGTGGGAAAGGCGACTGTTTTTTTTACTTCCACACGTTGCTGTGATGAGCGACAGGGAAACAGAAAGGGAGCAATAGACAGTTCCTTCACAGATAGGCTACATTTTTCCATCTCTAAGTTAAATCAATAACGTTATCAGATCCCAAACTGGACCATGTGAGCTCTCCTTGAACATTGTCTGAACTATATGACTCCATCACATTCTCGACTCCAGGTCAGTGCATTATAGCTGTTGTCATACACCGAATCAATTCATTAACAATAAATGGCCCTACTGTTTTGAAGTTCTGTTAATATGTGCCTGCATAATGTAAAAATAAGCGTTTCATGTCTTCACAATATCTGTGTTAAGATGAATATGTTTTATTCTTAAACAAATACAGAAATTACTGGAAAAGCTCAGCCTGTCTTGCAGCATGTATGAAGAGAAATCAGAGTTCAATTTTTCAGTCCAATGACCTTGCCTTTCAAACTGACTTATTCTTAAATTACTTCCCCAATTTTATTCTCCCACACAAGAAGAAATACCCATCCGGTATTCACCAACTATACTCTTCTCAAGATCTTATATGGTCAATACAACAACCCTCATTCTCAGGCTGAAATGTTAATTCTTCATAACCGAATGCCTTCATCCCAAGAATGAGTAAAGAGAAAACATTTTGAAACGTTTCAAAAGCAATTTTTTTTTCAGTTTAGGCAATTATAACGACACATAATACACCAGATGTGATCTCAGCAATGCCCTGTACTGATGCAGAAAAATGCATCGCTAAGATCACACCCAACACACCTTGCACGAAACAGAATCATTCCATTTACCTTCCAAATCATTTGCTGCATCTTCAGAGTAATTTGGTGTGAGTCATGTGCAAGAACACATAAATCCCTCGGTACCACTAAGTTCTGCATTCTCCTTGCATTTAAATTATTTTCTGCTGTTTTGTCTTTTCCTCAAAACAGAAAATTGCCATCATGTGTGATATATAAAATAGTACTGTTATTTTTTTCTGGTGAAGGTTTGCTCACAACTGTCCACTGTCCTCTGTCTGTATGCCATTGCCTAATGCCAGTCTGTGTCCTATTGCAGACGTTCTACACTCCCCGGGCTGTATCTCATTGCAGACTCTCTGCTCTCCCTCTATCTGTATCCCATTGAAGCCGCCCTACCCTCCCCCTGTCTGCATCCCATTGCAGACGCTATGCCCTCGCCCTGTCTGTATTCCACTTTAGACGCCCTACCCTCCCCGTTTGTATCTTATTGCAGATGCTCTGCACTCCCCTGTCTCTACCCCATTGCAGATGCTCTGCCCTCCCCCGTCTGTATCCCATTGTAGACGCTTTGTCTCCATTTTACATCTTATTGAATGACTATCATGATGCATGATCAAACTGGGCTCCATCCCTTTCATCCAATTCATTGTAATTTGTTGATGACATCGCACAGATACCAGAAGAATTCCATTGGTTACAGATTTCCTAACGCAAAATGAGTAATGATCTCTACTCTGTATTTCCAGACACTACCTCAGGTGCCCCTTGACCACTCTCCCGATCCATGCCCTTCATCATTTTATAAACCTCGAGAAAGTGCAAATGTGACTCCAATCAACACGAACGGCTGTGCTTTCAGTCATCCTGCATCTCAATTCTCAAATTCAGTAGTCGTACCTCTTCCTTCTTCATCAAGGCATGATTCCAAAAAGAGTTTAATCAACTTGTTCAGACATATTATGAAACAGCTCTGTGGGATTAAAAAGTGGAATTTTCGGCGCAGTGATAGGGACACTACCATCATTCAGCATTAGCCGCTAAAGCTGCAACATGATGCTTCTGTGTGTTTATTCATCAGCCTGTTATAATACGCTGTGACACACCTCCACAGGACATGAATATACACCATCTTCTCCAGAGATAGGGGCACTACCAGACAGTCATGGACTGGAATTGAATCAAGAGTTCTGCCTCAGAAACGTGGGCACCATCCATTAATCAAGGCCTAAACTATGCTCAGATTTTGGGTCATATTTTAAGTGAATGGATTAATCAAATTCTGGTTAACATTCCCAAATTAAACAGGGGACATTTCTCATTGAAAAAAGTACAAGTTATTCGCCTTAACTATGGGATGTTGAGTGCATTTGCTGTGCCATTGAGATAAACTATGAAGATCTTTAATTGTTTGGCTATCATTTCTGGTTTAAAAGACTGTTATCAGTAGTCTGCTCTTTTTGTGGAAGAAATCCTACAAACACACGCTGCACTATTAAGGATCTCGAGTAGATATCAATACTGATACCAGAGATAAGGAAGGAGCACAATTCTGGTCCCAAAACACCGGTCACTATTTCAAATCTCTAACATGTGGCTTCCCTCCTCCTAAAATCATTAATTGATACAAGGCAACTGTTTCCTTTCCAGCTTTTGCTTACCGACTCCTCCCTCTGCCTGCGCAAGTCACACCAAGCTCCGTGTCTTTGGGAAACTCAAGGCTGGTGTCTGGAGGCCTTCTGGAGATGGGATTGTCGTTTTAATCCGAAGGGGGAGTGAGAGGGGGCAGTAATGTCATTCACTGGGCTGAAGTGAGGCAGATGGGGTTTAACATGGATGCATGTGAGGCATTGCATTTTGGTAAATCAAACAAGGGTAGGGCTTACGCAATTAATGCTGGGCTTATAGAAAAGAGGGACCCAGGGGCGCAGGTATAATTCTTTGAAGTTTGTGGCGCAGGGTGTTTAAGGTTACTGCATTGCTCAGACCTTTGAGGTTAGAAGTTGGGAAGTCATGCTGAGGTTGTGCAGGACATTCATAAAGCCTCTTCTGACGTACTGTGTGCAGGTCTGTTACAGGAAGGAGATTATTAAGCTGGAGAGGGTTCAGACGAGATTTACCAGGATGTTACCAGTAACACCTCATCTTCTGCCTCGGAAGCCAGCAAACACATGGCATGAACATTGGAATCACTGATGTACAAACCTCCCCTGGCCAACCCAGATCCAAGATCCAACCCCTGGACTCACATCTGCCCCCTCGAGGAGACCTAATGTCCATCTTCCTTCCCATCATCTGCTCCACACTCCCCACCGACCTATCACTATCACCTCCTACCTTCACTCACCTATCACTGATCTTTCCCCCAGCATCACCCCATCACCCATTTTCTGTTAGCCCCTTCTCCCTCCCCAGTCCTGTAGAAAGGTCCTGCCTGAAACGTCGACTCTCTTGCTAAACGGATGTTGCCTGGCTCACTGTGCCTTTTCATCGCCATGCTTTACCTACACTGAATTGCCAAACATCTGCAGTCCCCATTGTCTCTTCGGTGCGATTCCCTGTTAACATAACCACGTCATTGTCTGTTATAACCGCAAGTAGTCTTAGGGATATTTTCTTCTCAGATCATGGACGATAAAAGTTCACTCAATGTCTTACTGATATTGCAGTGCCTGATCAGTGGATACAAAATGTATGTTTCAATTTAGAAACGGAGAAGCATGCTTATATTCTGATAAACCTCTGGCATTGCTACCATATCCAAGGCATATGGAATGCTTACACATGATTGTTCTACCAGCCCCAACATTTGTTCCCTCAGTCACCCCCACATACACCATCCAAAATGTATAAATTTTAATCATAATTTTGAATTTTAATTAAAAATTGTTGAGTTGAAATGGGTGGATGGGAGTTATTTGTTCAGCGACTGTGATTGATGTCAGTTTCAGTGTATCTGAAATGTGTCACTGGAGGGCTTTCCTCTTCTATTAATTAGGGACTAGGTTCAATGTGTTATCCCTTAGTATCAACGGGAACATCAGCGACAGCACTAACTTGCATCAGCTGACCCAGAGAGAGGGGGAGGAGAGATCACAATCTGCGAACATTAAACTGGAATGTTCCAACATTGGATCGGAATCTGAGAACAATAGGCTGGAATGTTCCAACAATGGATCAGAATCTGAGAACATTAGACTGGAATGTTCCAATAATGGACAGGAGTTTATCCGGGGGTCTTTACTGGCTTTGTCAACCTTGGATCTCATTAGCATTTCGGATCTATGATGTATTGATGGTTATTCAAGCTGGTTACTATCCCATCCTTGCTATAGTTAGTGTTCCTGGTAAGTCATTCTATCTGGTCATTGAGCCACGTTGTACTGAATTGCTGCTCATGTTAAGTGTGTACAAGAACATTTTCTGATTCAGTATGTGGATTAACCTACCGGAGCAGGTGCAAAACTTGACCCACTCTGGGGAAATAAGGCAGGGCAGGTGACTGAGGTGTCAGTGGAGGTGCACTTTGGTGCCAGCTACCATAATTCTATTAGATTTAAAATAATGACGGAAAAGTATAGACCAGATCTAAAAGTTGAAGTTCAAAATTGGAGAAAGGCCAATTTTGACGGTATTTGGCAAGAACTTTCAAAAGCTGATTGCGGGCAGATGTTCACAGGTAAACGGAAGGCTGGAAAATGGGAAGACTTCAGAAATGAGATAACAAGAATCCAGACAAAATATATTCCTGTTAGGATGAAAGGAAAGGCTGGTAGGCATAGGGAATGCTGGCTAACTAAAAAGTTTGATTAATAAAAAGAAGGAAGCATATGTCAGGTACAGACAGGACAGATTGAGCGAATCCTGAGAAGATTATTAAGGCAGTTGGAGCATACTCCAGAGGGAAATCAGGAGGGCAAAAAGGGGACATGAGATAGCTTTCGCATGTAGAATTAAGGAGAATCCAAAGGGTTTTTACAAATACATTAATGACAAAATCATAACTAGGGAGAGAATAGAGCCCCTCAAAGATCAGCAACGCAGCCTTTGTGTGGACCCACAGAAAATGGGGGAGATAACAAACGAGTATTTTGCATCAGTATTTAAAGTGGAAATGGATATGGAAGATATAGAATGTCAGGAAATATATGGTTACACATTGAAAAAAATGTCCATATTACAGAAGATGAAGTACTGGATGTCTTGAAACGGGTAAAGGTGGATAAATCCCCAGGACCTGAACAGGTGTACCTTAGAATTCTGTGAGAAGCTGGAGAAGTGATTGCTGAGACATTTGTACAGTTGATAGTCACAGGAGAGGTGACAGAAGACTGGAGTATGGCAAACGTCGTGCCACTGTTTAAGAAGGGAGGTACGGTCAAGGCAGAGAACTAAAGGCCAGTGAGCCTGACGTCGGTGGTGGGTAAGTTGTTGAACAGAATCCTGAAGGACAGCATGCACCTGCATTTGGAAAGACAAGGACTGATTAGGGATAGTCAACATAGCTTTGTGCGTGGGAAATCATATCTCACAAACTTGATTGAGTTTATTGAAGAAGTAACGAAGGTGGCAGAGCGGTAGATGTGATCTATATGGACTTCACTAACACGTTCAACAAGATTCTCCATGGGACACTGGTTAGCAAGTTTAGATATCATGGAATACAGGGACAACTAGCCATTTGGATACAGAACTGGCTCAAAGATTGAAGACAGATGGTGGAGGTGGAGGGTTGTTTTTCAGACTGGAGGCCTGTGACCAGTGGAGTACCACAAGGATCGGTGCTGGGTCCTCAGTTTTTTGTCATTGACATAAATGATTTGGATGCAAGCGCAAGAGGTACAGTTAGCAGGTTTGCAGATGACAGCAAAATTGGAGGTGTGGTGGACAGCGAAGAAGGTTACCTCAGAGTACAACAGTATCTGGACCAGATGGGCCAATGTGCTGAGAAGTGGCAGATGGAGTTTAATTCAGATAAATGCGAGGTGCTGCATTTTGGGAAAGCAAATTTTAGCAGGACTTCTACACTTAATGGTCAGGTCCTGGGGAGTGTTGCTGAACAAAGAGACCTTGGAGTGCAGGTTCGTGGCTCCTTGGAAGTGGAGTCGCAGGTAGATAGGATAGTTAAGGCGGTGTTTGGTTTGCTTTCCTTTATTGGTCAGAGTATTGAGTATTGGAGTTGGGAAGTCATGTTCCAGCTGTACGGGACACTGGTTAGGCCACTGTTGGAACACTGCGTGGAATTCTGGTCTCCTTCCAATCGGAAATATTTTGTGAAAATTGAAAGGGTTCAGGAAAGATTTACAAGGATATTGACAGGGTTGGAGGATTTAAGGTATAGGGAGAGGCTGTACAGGCTGGGGTTGTTTTCCCTTGAGCATTGGAGTCTGAGTGGTGACCTGATAGAGATGTACAAAATTATGAAATGCATGGAGAGGAAAGGGTCGGGGAGTCCAGAACTAAAGGGCATAGGTTTAGGGTGAGAGGAGGAAGTTGTTGGGTGGCACGGTGGCACAGTGGTTAGCCATGCTGCTTTTATAACGCCAGAGACTGGGGTTCAATTCCCACCTCAGGCTGTGTGGACTCTCTGTGTGGAGTTTGCATATTCTCCTCCATGTCTGTGTGGGTTTCCTCCCACAATTCAAAATGTGCAGGTTAGCTGAGTTAGTCATGCTAAAATACCCGCAGTGTTAGGTTAAGGAGTAAAAGTAGGGGAATGGGTCTGCGTGGGTTGTGCCTCTGCGGGTCGGTGTGGACTTGTTTCCATACTTTAAGTCATCTAATCTAAATCCAAATGTAAAAGAGACCTAAGGAGTAACTTTTGCACACAAACAGTGGTACGTATATGAAATGAGCTGCCAGAGGATGTGGTGGAGGCTGGTACAAATGCAGCATTTAAAAGGCATTTGGATCGTTATATGAATAGGAAGGGTTTGGAGGGATATGGGCCGGGTGCGGGCAGGTGGGACCAGGTTGGGTTGGGATATCTGCTAGACATGGACCAATTGAACTGAAGGGTCTGTTTCCATGCTGTACATCTCTATGCCTCTATAACTCACACAGTTAGTTCGTAAATGCAATTAGTGTGAATGGTATTTGGAGGAATACGTGCAATTGGAAAGTTAAATTTACGTTGGAGTTTGTTTAAGGGAATCGGAATATAGAGGTAAAGACATCATGAAGCATTTGCATAGAGTGTTGGTGAGAGTGTACCTGAGGTATTGAGTCCAGTATTGGTGACCTAATCTAAGAAAGAGTACACTGATCACAGAGGACGTGCAATGGACATTCTCCAGATTAATTCCTCAGATGACAAGATTTTCTGATGCGCAGATTTTTCTTGCGACCTCTCCAGTTTCAAAGCATGAGAGGTGATCGAAGTGAAATTTCAAAAATCTATGATACATGTGATGAGGTGCAAATAAACAGGATGTTTCTCTAGCTGTCTAGTCTTTATTTAAGGCAAATAATGACAGGATAAGGGATATGCCATTTAAGTCTGTAATAAGCAGGAAGTGTTTCCCTCGGAGGGGACTGACTAACACAGGGACATGGAAGCCTGTTGGCAGGGCAAGATTAAGGAGAATCCCCAGATATTCTTCATTTATATCAAGTGGAACAGAACAACCAGGGAACATGTAGGGCCTATTAGTGACTTGGCAAGTTGCATCCCAACTCAACTTCATGGTGGATGGATGTTTGTGTGACGGGAGCTCAGTTTCCCCGGTGTACCTTATTGTTTGTGGTATTCATAAGTGATGTGAATGTGAAGTGGGTAGGGGGAGTGTGAAAAGTAAGTTTGTGTTTGACACAAAGATTGGCCGGGTGGTTGGCAGTGAGGAGGAAGGTCTTATGTTACAGGAAGATACAGATGGAATGGTCAGATGGGCAGATCAATGGCAGATGGAATGTAACCCTGATAAATATGAGGTGATCCACTTTGTTAGAAGGAACCAGACAGGGGAGGACTCAAAGAATGGCACCACACTATGAAGCTCAGAGCGTGCTTCTCTACACATCCCTGAATGTGACTGGACATGATAATTGATGAGTTCAGCATGACTGTCGATAAAGCCTTTATTCATTGACCCAAAGATTTTCCGAGTTTTATATAGCACTTTGGTAAGGCCAAATGAAATATTGTGTGCAGTTCTGGGAGCCACATTACAGGAAGGATGTGATTGTACTGGTAGAGGTGCAGAAGAGATTCACCAGGATGCTCGCTGGGATGGAACATAATAGCTGTGGAGAGAGGCTGGGTAAGCTCGAGTTATTTATTTTGGAGCAGAGGAAGTTGAGCGGATAAGTCATTCAGGTTTAAGATTACAAGGGGCATGGACAGGGTGAATAGACAACAGCTGTTCTTTTTAGTCAAATTTTCAGCTTCCTTACAGTCTGAAACCAGGGAATCGAGAATGGAGAACAGAGAAACATGACACAACTACTGCACTTCTGTCTTCACAGAAAAAAAGATATGAACAAAGCCTTCCCAGCAATAGGAGAAAACCTGAGTCTGAGGAGAAAATGATGTGGAATTAAATTAGTAAATAAACTAATTTGGAGTAATTATTGGAACCGAAAATAATGGGCATAGAAAAAAATCAACACACATTGATGAAATGGGAAACATATTTGAGAAACTGACTGGTAGATTAATTACAGAAAAAAACAATAGATGCATTGAACTAGGATTTTCAGCAAGAATTGTAATAGAGTCCCAAGCCTAGTGTGCAAAGTAAAAGCACATCGGACAGGGGATAATATATGAACATGGTGTTAAAACGGGAGTGTTGTCAGGGAACAATGAGTAAGAATAAATGGATGGTTTGCAGTTTGGAAGGTTCATGAGGCATCGCAATGATTGGTGCTGGGGCGCCAGATATTCACAATACATCTCAAACATCTCGTTGAGGGAATCCAATGCAAAGTTTCCAAGTCTGCTGACGGAACTAAGATTTTGAAAAGTAAGGAATATGTGAAAAAAAAACTTCAAGGTGATTGAAACAAATGGAGTGAATGATTAAATATGTGGCAGATGAAGAGCAGTGTGGATAGATGTTATGTTGTCTACTTTGTTGGGAAACACTAAAATTCCAGTCAACCATTGGAAAAGGGAGTGGTTGAGAAATGTCGATCTATGAAGGGAACTGCACTTTTCTTCTGTTATTGTTTGGACAGACATCTGAGTTCCATGCAGGGCAGTGAGTTCTGAAGACAGAGGCCAATACAGGGAATACATTAGCACACAGACCAGTTTACGCAGGCCCACCAAGTGGGGAGCTGAAACATTGAAAAGGGTTTGGGATCTCACTGTACACCAGTCACTGAAAGTATTATTGCAGGAGCAGAAAGCAGTTAGGAAGATAAATGGGTTGTTGACCCTCATTTCTGGTGGACTTGAGTCCAGGAGTAAGGGTGTCTCAGTGCAGCGGTACAGGCCCTTGGTGAGACCTCAACTCGATCTTTGTGCAGTATTGTGTGCAGTTTTGGTCACCGTACCTAAGACAGGACAAACCCGACATTGAGGGAGACCAGTGAAGGATGACCAGACTGATCTCTGGGATGACAGACTTTTTGTGGGAGCAGAGTTTGGGGCGACTAAGCCTGTATCCCATGTGGTTGAGGAAAATGAGAGGAGATCTCAGTGAGATATATAAAACACTGACAGGGTTAGGTAGATTGGAAGCAGTGATGATAATTCCCCTGGCTGGGACGTCTAAAACAAGAGGCCACACTATTAGGTACAGACAGGTCACATTGCATTTAGATAAGAATAAATGTCTGCACTCAGAGACTGGTGAACCTGAGAATCCTCTCTCACATAAGGCTGTGGAAGACAAGGCACTAAAGACTAATAAGTATGTCCAGACACTGAAAGGATGGGGGAGAGAGCAGGAGTATAGTGTAGAAATAAAGGGTCAGCCATCATTATATTGAATTGGATAGCAAACTCGACAGACCAATGGGACTACCGCAGTTCCTATTTTATAGCTTCACAAGGTTAATCACATTAAGGCATGTGCACAGTGTGTGGGGGAAGTGCATTGAGGAGATGTTCAGATATTAACTAGAATGAGGCAGGCTCAATGAGCTGTATGACCTATTCCATTCCCGATGTTTCTGTGCAGTCTGTGGGAAAGCTCTGTAAATGTTGTCACAACTTCACAGATGTTAGGAAGGACGTCTCTGCGGTTTCAACAGGACTGTGTTTTCAGTTCCCTTTTCCTTACTGACGCTAGGGCTGGGTGTTCTGTCAGGTTTTATCCTTTAAGACGTCGAACAGTTTGATACAATTGAGTGTTTTGCTTGGCCGTTTCAGAGACCATTGAAGAGTTTATCACATGTCTCTGTGTCTGTGGAGTCACTTTTAGGCGAGACCAGGAAAGCACGGGAGATTCACTTCCTGAAAGTACTTTGGAAAAGCAAATTGGTGTTTACGATCGACATTGACTTCAAGGTCAATGTTACTGACACCAGATTTGAGATCTCGATATTTTATTAATTATTCTTAACTTCCACCAACTGCCAGAGCATTAGCCTGGTCTGGATTATTAATCCAGTGACTTTTCCAAAACAGTACCATGTCCACATGGGGACCTATCAGAAACCACACAGAACAAGTTACGTCTGTGCTGCTTGACAGTTCTATCAAAAGACAGGGCCCATTGCCTTTGTCATATCTACTGTGTTCAGCTGTTTCTTCATGTCACGTACAGCAAATCAAATTGGTTGAAGACTGGCATCTGTGATTCTGTGGGCATTATGATGACGGGGAGTTGAATCATCGACGCAACACCCCTGGCTAGGATGGTACAGATACTATTTCCTTGTTTTTTGCCCTGATGTGCACAGCTGATCCATTGATAGAATGGGAATAATTGTGGAGCCCTCTCCATCAGTCAGTTGTTTAATCGTCTATCACGATTTTTGGCCGGATGTGACAGACTGCAGAGTTCGATCTGGGTGTATTGACCTTGTGACAATTTCGCTCTCTCTATCATTAGATTTGGTTTCATTTGATTTGATAAGATTCATTGTCGCATGTATCTAAGTGGAGTGAAACTCTTTGTTTATGCACAGTTCTGGCAGATCATAGTGAGAATTGGAGATGCCTTTTTTTAGAGACATGGAGTGGCTGAAATTTAAAAGTCTACTTCAGCTGTCTGTTTCTAAAGAGCCACAAAATAGACAGAAATTAAAATAGATAGCTTTAGCATTAGTGAAAAAAGGGCATTTGAAAAGGGAATTATTCCAAGGAAAAAGAAAGGATAATCTGATTCGCAAGATTCTGAAACATGCCAACATTGTGATAAAGATGGTTCTTTTTTAAAAAAAAAATGATGATTTGTAACAGAAGACAGATGAAATAATGAAATTGTAGCACAAAAACTTTGAAGAATCACTACAAAAGGTAACTTATTCTGATCTCAGTAAGGATTCTTTTCATCCACAAAAACAGCAACTCAAGTTATCTTTCAGAAGCTCGCTGTGCCTTTGAAACTATTTACAATAGTAATAAGTTCTAGTTAAATATTTGTTAAATAATCATGGACACAGATTTCAATGTAATTATAAAACCTTAAAGAGATGCCTGGTATGTCTTGTCTAATTCGCTAAGAAAAAGGTTAACCGTAGAAATAATAATAGTATGAAGAATTTTGTATCGGAATTCGCTTTTTAATGTAAAATGTGATCACGGGATTTGATAAGAGATAGCCTGCCAATGGAGAATAGAATTTATGCAACCCTTCAAGATAAACAATGAGGGGTATGACTAAAAAGAGCAGAGCCCCGAACTTTGGAATGCATTATAGAAAGATCCCAAGGCCTAGAGGCAACAAAAATCGTTAAACATCCGAAACAAATGAGAACCTCTGGCTGTCCATGCGAGTGTCCATCATTGATCAGTTGTTTTACAAGATTGGTTCTGCAGAAGGGAAATGGAGGGTACACTGACAGGGTTGTGTGTTGTTATTGCAACACAGAACGTATAAAAATATTGTCTTTTTACTGCAAAATCGAAGTGTGTCATTGATTTGCCTTCTGATCTGAGCTAAAAATTATGGAAAGAATTGTCTTCTCATGTCAAAGCCAGTTTCGAGGAAGATCCTTTGGGATTCTCCTAGCATTAGCCAGGTTTTGCTTGAATTAAAGTTCATTCCGTGACTGTGCCCTCTCTGCCTCCAGAGTCTTTGAACCTAGCTGGGGAATCTCGCTCCTACAATAAGCAAGGACATACAGATCATAGGGTAAAGGAAAAACTTAGACTGAGGCACACAGGCAACACCAGAAAGGACATGCAATAGGCAACATCAATGTGAGCAAGAACAGCATAATTTGAAGTTAGAGTCCATTCCTTAGTTTAATAATGGCAGGGAAGATGCTGTCCATGAGGTGATGGTTTGTGTGTTCAAGCTTCTGTATTGTCTGCATGATGGAAGAGATTGTAGGAGATCCAGGGTTCGATGGGTCTTTCATATCAGCCTTTCCGCGGCAGTGAGCTGTGTAAATGGAGACAGTGGATAGGACGTTGGTTTCCGTGATGGCATGGGCTGTGCACACAACCTTCTGTCATTTCTCTTACTGTCCTGGGCAGGGCTGTGGTCACACCAGGTCATTATGCACACAGATACTTTGCTCTCAGTGGTGCATTTATAGACATTGGTGAGGGTCCTTGTGGACATGTCAAATGTCCTGAGCTGCCAGAGAAAGAAGAGGCGTTGCTGTGCCATCTCGGCTGTCACATCTACATGGGAGGTCAATTATCATCACTCCAAGCAACTTACTGCTTTCCACTCTTTCAACTTCCGTTCCATTGATGCAGATGGGGGCATGTTCTCCTCCTTTCTTTCTGAAGTCATTGATCAGTTGGTTAGTTCTGCCGACGTTGAAAGAGAGGAAGGGCTCAGTGCAGCACATCGCCAAGTCCTCTATTTCCTTTCTGTGGTTTGACATTACGTACCTCTCCTACAATGATGGTGTCATCAGTGAATATGTAGATGGCATTCGTTCAAAATTTGGCAATGCAATCGTGGATGTACAGGGAGTATAGTAGGGGGCTGAGGACACAACTTTGGGATTTCAGTGTTGAATGTTATCATGGAAGAGACACACTTACCTATTTTCACTGATTGTGTACTGTGGGTCAGAAAGCTGAGGATCCAAATTCAGAGGGCGGAACCAAGTCTAAGGTCAGGGAGTTTTGTGATTTTTCTGAAGGGAATAATGGTGTTGAAGGTGAACCTATAGTCAATGAGCAGGAATCTGACGTGGATGTCCTTGTTGTCCAGATGTTCCAGGGATATGGCACCCGCTATGGACCCATTCCACTGGTAGGAAAATTGTAGGGGATCGAGGCAGGCTGGGAGACTGGAACTGATGTGGGCCATGACGAGCTTCTCGAAGCACTTCATGGCCCCCTCAGTCTCCTGCGCTTTAAAGAGAAATGTCCCAGCTTATCCATCCTTTCCCTATGACTCAGACCCTTGAATCCTGGCAACATCCTTGTAAAGTTTCAGTTGAATACCATCATTCCTATAGCAAGGTGACCAAAACTGAACACAATGCTGAACTTGGAAATATTTGGAACTGTAGGTTTTACTCTGCTGCCAATTATTATGCTGCTGTGATATTGCTTTATATTTTGAGTTATTCTGAAATTTTATTATTCATTGAATCCTCTGATGACAATCCCCTCGGGTGAACGTCCTCCTGACTGCTTGAATTTGAATCAATCTATTTTGTTTGGACTGATATTTTGAGGCCACTGCATATCAGAGAACAGGAAGAGATGATCGATGATTGTGCAGTGTGTGTCCTTTACTGGACCAGCTTATCTCTCCAGGCACCTAAAGCTTTTATTGTGGGTCAGAGTACCTCAGAATCGTTACATCACAGAAGGAAGCTATTTAGCCCATTGTTGGTCCATGCACACAGAACATTACTGCTCAGTTCCTACAACATCCTTCAGCTCTGCCAACAGATCCAGCGACCTTACTGTCAATCGTAAATTTACTAACTCATCCTTCTATACCCTCATTAAGGTCATTTTCAATAGGACAAACAACAATCACTCCAAAACAGATCCTTGCAGTACACCACTAGTACCTAAACTCCAGGATGGACATTCCCCATCAACTATCACATTCTGTCTGCTTTCAGCTAGCCGATTTGTGATCCAAATGCTAAATCACCCACAATTCCACATCTCCATATTTTCTGGGAGATAGTAAGGACAGCAGATGTTTGAGATCAGAGTCGAGAGTGTGGCACTAGAAACGCACAGCAGGTCAGGCAACATCCGAGGAGTGAGTAGAAAATGAAGACTGCAGATGCTGTAGACCAGAAAACTGATTCCTGATGAAAGGCTAACAAGAGAAACATCAACTTGCATGCATCTTGGACGCTGCCTCATCTGTTCTGCTTTTCCAACACCACACTCTGCATATTTTGTAAATAGCCTATCATGGGGGAACTTATCAAACGCTTCACTGAAATCCACATACCTCACTTTACCCTCATCCACCTGTTTGGTCACCTTCTCAATGAACTCGGTAAGATTTGTGAGGCATGACATACCCTTCACAAAACCTTGTTGACTATCCCTAATCAAATGATTCCTTTCTAGATGATAGTAAATCCTATCTCTTATAATCCTTTCCAACATCTTACCCACAACCAAAGTAAGACAGGTATGTAATTACCAGGGTTGTCTCTACTCCATTTCTTGAGCAAGGGTCATCGTTTCCTGGCCTCCAGTCTTCTGGCACTATTCCTGTAGACAATGGCGATGTAAAAATCCTAACAGATGGTTGTGTAAACTACTCCCTAGTTTCTCAGAAATCCTAGGATAAATCCCATCTGGCCCAGGGGACTTATCTATTTTCACACTCTCTCGAACTGCTAACATCTCCACGTTACAAACTTCAATCCCGTCTAGTCTAATAGCCTGTATCTCAGTATTGGCCTCGACAGCATTTTCTTTTTCCATTGTGAATACTGATTCAAATATTAATTTACAACCTGTCCTATCTCCTCAGACTCCACACACAACTTAACACTACTGTCCTTGATTTCCATTAATCTTCATTTGTTCATTCTATTATTCATGACGTACTGATTGAAAGCTTGAGGGTTTTTCTCGATCCTACTTGCCAAAGACTTCTCATGCTCTCTCCTGGCTATTCTTAGCTCTTTCTTTAAGTCCTTCCAGGCTAACTTGCAACTCTCAAGCATCCGAACTGAGCCTTCACGTTTCATCATTACATAAGACTCCTTCTTCCTCTTGACAAGAGATTCAATTGCTTCAGTAAACCACAGCAGCCTCACTCGACCACTTGCTCCTTTCCTGACAGGTAAAAACTTATCAAGGACACACAGTAGCTGTTGTTTGAAAAAGCTCCACTCTTAAATTGTACCCATCCTCTGCAGTTTCCTTCCCTATCCTAAGCATCCTAAAACCTTTCCTAATCGCATCATAATTGCCTTTCCCCCAGCTATAACTCTTGCCCTGCGGTATACACCTGTCCCTTTCCATTGCTAAGGTAAACGTAACTGAATTGTGGTCACTATCAACAAAGTTTTCACCTACCTCCAAATCTAACACCTGGTCTGGTTCATTACTCAGTACCAAATCCAATTTGGCCTTGGCCCTTGTTGGCCTATCTACGTACTGTGTCAGGAAACCATTCTGCGCACTTTGGACAAAAACTAACCCATATAAAGTAATTGAACTGTAGCATTTCGAGTTAATATTTGGAAAGTTTAATTCTTCCATAACTATTACTCTGTTATTTTCGCTCCTATGCAGTATCATCTTTGTAATCCTTTCCTCCACGTCTCTGGAACTTTGCAGACGGCAATAGAGAACTTTCTTCAGGGTGACCTCTCCGTTTTTCTTTCTAACCTCTTCCCATACGACCTCACTAGACGTGTCCTTATCAAGCATTCTTTCTACCAACGTAATGCTGTCTTTGATTTTCAATGCCACCGCACCCTCCCCCTCCCCCAACCCCCACCCCCGCCCCACTGTTAGTACCTTCCTTGTTCTTATTGAAGCATCTAAACCACGGACCCCACAACAATCAGTCCTGTCCCTGCTCTATCCATTTCTCCAAAATGGCCAAAACATCAAGCTGTACAAATGCACAATTTGGAAACAGGGATGTTAAACCAGGGTGAGTTGGATAGATCAGAAGACAGCATGAAGCGAGATAAACAGGAACAGACAGAAAATGGAAGTTTCATTTAGAAATTCTCACGGACTGCAAGGCCTTTATCTATTGCCATACCGTTTGAGCACTGTGCGGATACTGGCTGTGGTCTCAGAGCATTTATCGCCAATAATATCACAGAGCTGAGTTGCTAACAGTTAAACAGAGTCCAAAAGGCCAAGTGATTTTTTATTCTCTTCAGTGAGAAGGTGATTTAATTTAAATAGACTGGGTGAACAACAGCATGAACTGAGAACCCCCTCAATACTGAGATACTGCGCCAAAGATTCTCAATGAGGTGGATCATTGACAGAGGGGAAATCAGCATCTCAGCTGTGAACCAAATAATGATTGATAAAGATTGCGCACCACTTCCATGGTTTTGTAATCCACATTTCAATTTATGTAGCTCAATATCATGAGTGTATCTTATTTCTTTGTACTTCCCAGAGTTTAGTACGGACAGAAAATAATTTTGTCCCCGTATTTTGTGATTTTGTGTTCAATAAACAAATGTTACTCCTCATTCCTCACTTTTTATGTATCCTTGAATCTGTTCTTCATATTATAAAGAGTAACATTCCAATACTGATGACTGAAGAATATTGTTGTCCCTCCCTCCAGTCTGAACTGCCATGTCCCCCAATTCTCTTTGTTTTCTGTCTCCTCCACAATGCCATAATCGCGCTGTAATTGAAGTCCAGTAAATCACACTTCATCACAGTTCACTAACATCGATAACATCAATAGCACAGGCCTCATCTGCCTCTCTCTAAACCTGGAATAACAATCTGAATTGCATTTGTCACGTTCAATTCTCTGTGAGCATATCCATACCATTTGTCTGTTACAACCCCACGTTTCTCAGACACACATTCGCCTCAGATCATGAATTATAAAAATTGTCTCAATGTTTAATTGAAATTATGATGCTTGATCAATAGTTCCAGGATATATGTTTCCATTTTTAATCAGAGACGCATGTTTACGTTCTGATAAACTTATGGCATTACTCCTGGATCCAAGACAGATTGAATGGTTACACTCAATTGATCTACCGGCCTCAAGATTTGTTCCATCAGTCACCCTCACATAGCCCATCCAGAAAATGACAGTTTGAATCATTGTTTTGAATTTGAATAAAACAATATTGAATTGAAAAGCGTTGGCTGGAGCGAATTGTTCAGTGACTGTGATCAATGTCAGTCTCCGTGGATCCGAGATGTGTCACTGGAGGGTTTGCCTCTTCTAGTAATTAAGGACTCGGTTCAATGTGTTATCCCAGTATGGGCGGGATCATCAATGATTGGACTAACAGGGATCAGCAGCTCGAGAGACAGGGAGGAGAGATCAGAATCTGAGAATATTAGACTGGGATGTTCTAATAATGGATCAGAATCTGAGAACCTTAGACTGGAATATTACAACCGACAGGAGTTTATCCTTGCATCTTTACTACCTTTCTCAGCCTTGGATATCATGAGCATCACGGTTCGAAAATATCCTTTGGATTATTCGAGGTGATTACTATCCCATCCTCTCTATAGTTGGTGTTCCTGCTGACTCATTCCATCTGACCATCAAACTGAGTTGAACTGAATTGCTGTTCATATTCAAATTTAAAAATTTGAAAGTCATCATTTTCACATCAGGTCAAAAATTTTATTCCTTACTGATTATATCTAGCAAATTACTATTAACAACTTACTCAACAATACACGAGGAAAAACCAGACTCTTCTTAAACTCCATTATCTTTTTTCTCCATTCATATTTACATTTCTATATATTCTCCCCACTCAACAAACCTGCCCAGGACCACTATCAGGATATTTCAGTCACCTTCTCAGCCTCAATGCAACTGCAGAATAATACATCGTTTGTGCGTTTGGTAAATCCAGATAGAACCATTTCAAGTCCCTTCTAACTATCCTTACGTCACAAAATATTTGCACTTGAGATGGGTAATTTGTCCTCTCCACAGAATCTGCCAGATGGACAGTCAGTGCATGGTGGTGAAGTCATTGACTCATAATCAAATGACACAGAATAATAATCTGTTGGTGTCTCATGAAGGAAGTTGATGGAATGCAAATGAAATCATCACCACTAGTTTTCAACAGAAGCATATCTGTTTGCCTCATGTCCTTTAGAGAAGGCAATAGGTTATCCTTTCATGTTCAGGTCTCTGTGTGACTGCAAACCCACAGCAATGTGGTTTACACTTTATTATCCTGTACAACAGCTGAATCAGCCACTCAGTTCAAGATCAGCATAACATGCTGGCCTGACCAGGGCTGCACACATCCCGTGAGGGAAGAACAAAAGGAAAGATAGCTCTCTTCCTCTGCCTGATTTCCATGTTCCTGCAAAGTCATTTCCATTCAGGTAGGTGACCATTCCCTGTTTCAAGTGAATTCTTTCTGATTGAGTCTCCCTCTGAACGTGATATACATCTCCATCGGCACCTCTGGTGATGAATGACGTAAAGATGTAAGAGACTTCAAAATTCCACATCATTCGCAGTGCAGAGAGAAGGAATAGCTTTTTATACCACAGGAAAGAAGCTGAGACACCTCAGCGAGGGAACAGAATTATTGTGATCAACCCTAAAGTGTTGTTCAGATAGTATTTGGGGTATTGTGCACAGATTTTCTCTCCTTCATAAGGAATAATCCTCTTGGCAGAAAGAGTGTAAAGCTGTTTCACCAGACTCGTTGTTGGGATGATTGTACCATTGGGAATGCATGAGGATTAATCTGTAGCGTTTTGAAGAATAAGAGGTGATTGCATTGAACCTTAAGGTGATGGACAGTCACTCATTATATTCCAAACAGAACAAATACGGTGATAAATTCCATGTTTTATTTACTTGGTTTACATGATTTTCGATGACTTAAAAGACTCTGAGAACGTTCCTCTCACTCCACACCACTCCCCATTTCGATTGAGAGAGAGAGAGGGCCAGTCATAACTAAACTCTTCCAATATTAATACAGTGCATTTGGTGTGTGATCAGACATAGAACTTCACATTATCCACCATCCCGACAGGAGCCACAATACCTTCATTTTAAAACAGTTAACTATTCCCACCAGCTTCTGCCCCCACGGAGAACATGGGTCTGTCTTCTTGGAGATGGAAGATGCCTCCTTGAGGCTTGGCACAAAACATTTGGCTTCCTTCCTCACTGCCAGCAAAACACGTTAAAGAATCATTTGTTCCACAGGCATTGGAGCCACGAGGAGCATCGTGAGCAGTCTATGAGTGCAGTCTCTGCTCCATTCGTTTTTGAGGTTGGAGCATCAGTGACACCCTCCTATTCCTGTGTCCGTGTCTGGAGGGGTGAATGGTCTCCTCCTGGTTCTATAGAACAGGTTTAGGGGTCTGACTGGACTCTGCCTGTTCCTGTTTAATAGTTCAATATAACGACCAGACGCCTCCTCTTCCTGTGGAACAGGCAGAAGGATTGAATGCGCTGTCCCTCTTCTTGTTCAGTCATTTCGATGGGCTGAATGGTTTCCACATTACCATGTAACCAGCTCGAGATGCTGAATGAGCTCCTCTTTTAACGGTGGAAATGTGCAGTGCCTGGCCGTTCTGTTACATGAATGTTACCGACACTTTAACAGCACAAACGTGAATGTTATTTGGGTCTTGCTGAATATGGACACAGACCGGTTCAGGAGCTGAGTGGGGACAAAATGTTCTGAATATTGCGTGATCTTCAGTGATCACTCCGCTTCTGATCTTGGGATAGATGGGGGGCGCCGGGAATGGGGGCACTTAGACGTTGACGAAGGAGCTGAAGATGTTTGTGCTGAGAAAGTTAATCTGAGGATCTCCTGAAGCGATGTCCCGGGACTGAGAGGATTGTCGGCCACCGACCACAAACACCTTCCTTTGTGCTCTGAAAGACCCCAACCAGTGAGGAGGATAGACCTGATTCTCATTCTGCTCAGATAAGTAGGCGGTCCCGATGACATCCTCAGTCAACTACTTCCTTGATCTCAAGGCCATTCACTTTTTCTTGAGCCCCTGTGTTCACCTCTTGTTCATATCAATAGGTGACGGTGTATGTGTAGAGAGTGCTTTCCTCTCACAGAGGGTAATCAATGTCAGGAATTATCTGGACTAGAGAGTTAGGGGAGCTACATCACTGAAAGTATTTAAAGAGGTGGTACATGAATCTTTGACCTGTCAGAGAGCTGAGGAGTGTGAATAACTGGCCATTAAGGAGGAGTTAATGCTAACAGTAGATCAGCCATTATCGTATACAATGGCTTGACCGTCCGAATTACTTATTCCTGTTCCTTATGTTTTCATTTTCTGTAATTTCAAAGTAAACGGCTGTAATGTTCCTGGATGTACTGTTATTGTATGTTGTCATCAGAGAGAGCTAGGCATTTTTGAGTCATCTCTTAGTTAGGCTCTACCATGCACTATGATCTGATTAAGGTCTCAGCAGCACTTTTCTGTCAGTGTACATTTTACTACATTCATTTGTCTATCAAATGTCTTACATAGACAATTTTGAACAAATGGAAATATCCAGGCACCACAATCTTCTTTGGAAGGGAATTCATGCCTTCACAACCCTATGAGAATCTCTTGTTCGTGTTCTGTCCAATGTTGGAGGTTCACTCATGTCTTTTCCCACTCCTCTATTGGTGAAAGCAAATTTTAAATGTAACAATTGTCCAATGATATAGGTATGGGACTGGGTAATTTTTCTTGAAATATCTGAGACACAGAAAGTTGAACTGTGAACAAATGGTAAAATGATTGAGTGTCTCAAATATGTTTCTGACTTTGAACTTATTCTGCTCACACAAATGTCTGGGAATGCGGATTTCTTCCCGGAACAGTTGGATTTGCATTTGTCTGAATTCCCTTTGTTTCGAGCTGTACAGAGATTCCTATGAATCCTCATCAGGAATCCTCCACGAGTGGTAAAGATGACTCAGGATTTTTCTGCTCTCACGCCTTGTTTTCAGGCAGAACAAAGTAAGAGAGAGAGAGAGAGACCAATTGGCTGCTGCTTCTGAAGCAAGTAATATTTTTCTCCGTCTCTGTGCAGAAAAAAATCAAGAATGTCAACTGAACACCAAATTGGACCATGTACACTCTCCATGTGCATTCTCTGGAATGGTTGATAATAGACTGTATGTTGTATGCAGCATCATTGCTGTTGTTGTGCACAGTGCCTTTCATTAGCAAAAGAAAATAATGTGCCCGTTTTATGATTTGATGAGATGTTTATATACATCTGCGTAATTTTTAAAAATGGGTTGATATCTTCATAATACTGGATTAGTGGTGCTGGAAGAGCACAGCAGTTCAGGCAGCATCCAACAAGCAGCGACATCGACGTTTCGTGCAAAAGCCCTTCACCAGGATTTTTTTTTACCTTGATATCTTCATAATACTTATGTTAATACCAATGCATCTCATTCAAAAAATTATTATCTAGCTTTAGTCTTCTTAACAAGAGAAAATATGTATCCAGCTGAAAGACTTCTCTGAAAATCGTGGTTTAATAAAATTTCTCATCTAAGATCTAAACAGATAATCCCCGATAACAAAAGGCCTTCATTTCAGGAGTGAGTCAAGGGAAGCATCTTTGCACATCTTTGAAAGGAATTGTATCCAGTTGTATTTTTAGTTTAGAGGATCAAAACTGCACCCAGTGCATCTGATGTGGTCTCAGCAATGCCCTGTACAGATACAGTGAAATATTCCTAATTAAACCCAATACCCGTTGCCACAAACAGCATCATTCCACTTACCTTCTGAATCACTTGCTGCATCTGCAGACAGACTTCATATGATTCATGTACCAAGAATATGAAAAACATCTGAATCACAGAGTTCTGCAATCTCTCTCCATTTAAATTGTTCCCGACTGCAATAGACAACTCACATTATATTATTTCTGCTGAGGGTATGCTCACTAACCTTCTCTGTCTACATCATAATGCAGATTCACTCCCTCCATTTGAAGATCTATTGAATGATCATTTTGGTGTACAAGGTAGTTCAGCTTTGATCCATTCAGTCCCTTCATCCAGATATTTTACATAGATTATTGATCATTGATGACCCTACAGTAATCTCTGAGTCAAAACTAGTTAGTATTTTGTTTAAAAAAATCATATATCTCTACTATTTCCTGTTAGTGACAACTTCCCTGTTCCTGTGCAGCAGTTCAGGCGGGTTGAATGGCCTCCTCCTGGACTGTGTAATGTACTCAACGAGCTGAATTACTTCATCCGATATTCCTGTGTAATTCCTTAGAGGGGCAGAATGGTCTCCTCCCGTCTCATTGTAGCGATCCAGTCTGGCTCAATGGGATGGTTGTCTACCCTGTAATCGCATTGAGAGGTGCATTAAGGGAATAACACATGGTGTAGGGACAGCAGTGTATCTCTGTAACAGCCTCGAGAGGTGGATTGTGGGCACAACACATGGGGTAGGGACAGCAGTATATCTCTGTAACGGCCGGGAGCGTGGATTGAGGGAACAACACATTGGAAAGGGGCAGCAGTTGGCCATTTGCTGGCACTATTCAGAATGCTCATGGCTGATCCGAGTGCGTCTGACCATCCGTCTCCTCACTGTTTCCAATAACCATTGACTCTGCTGTCCGGCAAACATCAGTCAAGCTCAAACTAAAATACCTTAATTAATCGAGTGTTCACTGCTCCCTGAGGACGAGGACACCAAAGATAGCAGAATTGTAATGGGAAAGGGTCATCCTTCTTTCATTGTGGGACACATTTTTTTAAATACTGTGTTAAGCTCATATCAAATCACTGCCCCTTTTCGGATATAGTGATACAATAACTAGGAATAGACATTAACCATTCTGCCCTCCAATCATTTCCTACATTACCACTGACTGTTTCCAATCAAATATGTTGCTGCTGCTGTCTTAGGAAGAGAATACCTGATAGCATAACACCACACGAGCATTTAAAAAAGGAGCAGAATTAGACCATTTGGCCCAACGAATCTGATATACCATTCAGTCATTTCTAATATGTTCTTCAACATCATTCTCCTACCTTCTCCCTAGAATCCTTGATCTCCTTATAAATCAAAAACATATTTATTTGTGTCTTAATGACACTCGTGTCTGTGTCTTAATGTATATTTAAGTGTGTGTGTGTCCATGTACTTGCTATTTTTGTATTTGTGTGGCTATGTCTGTCTGTCTTTGTATCAGCCTGTGTGTTTCTATCTGTGTTTGTGTCTATTTGTGTGTGACTGTTTATGTCTTTGTGTGCTTCTCCATGTGTGCATGCTTATCTCCTTGTATGCATTGTGTATGTTAGTATATTGGGGTATTTACCAATACGACTGTGTACTTCAATGCCTGCATCTCTGTGCAATGGGGTATCTGTTCTTCTACGAGTGAGACAGATGAGGTGGGAAATAACAGTAGGTTTGAATTGAGAATTGCTCTTCACTGAACACTACTCCTTATTCGGTTGGTGGGACGTGGATGTTTCAGATACTCAACACAAGGCCTCCTGGTCCTCTCCGGCTCTCTCCAGGTTTCTCCCCACATATCAGGGTAGGGGGTTGAGGGAACGGATATCGGGCACTCCACCACCCGACTTGGCCCTTTCTGTCCTATTCCAGGCTGTTTCTCCTGGAATGGGAGAAAGGTAGACAATGAGTGAGGGTTTGAGTGGATGGCCCTACTGGTAGTGCTGGACTAGGTGAGGTGTGACATTGTGAGGTGGCCGGAGGGAGTCTGTCCATAGTGTTGTATCCATGACGTGCTATTAGTGTTGCGGGGCTATTGCATCAGGGACAGAAAATGTGGGGGAGGGAAGGTGCTGAATTCAACAGTGAGAGTGGTCGTGCTTGAACCTTATTGGAGTTAGAGTGTGATCCTTGGTCGAGGGTAGGTGCTATAAGAGACATACAGTGAGTGTGAGGGAGCAGTGAGAATATACGGTGACACTTATCCTGACAGAGCGGGGTGGATATTGATACTTGTCCTGTATTGCTGGACCTGTCTTCTGATCATCTCAGCGTCGAGGTGAGTCTCCCCGAATGTCTTATCCAAGTCTATCACAAATAACGACACAGGCTCTGTCCCTCAGATTCCACAGAATGAGTTTGGGTGGTTCTTACAAATAGCAAGGCGAAACAAACTTGTTGTGTTATCTATCTGAACCAAAACTGTCACACAAATATTTTGCATCATATGCTCTGGAAATTATATATGAAACTATATGTAAAGGGAAGCTATGACATCGTGATATTATCGCTGGGCTCTTAACCCAGAGACCCAGGTAATGTTCTGGGAACATGGTTTCAAATCCTGCCATGGCAGATTGTGGAATTTGAATTCAATCTGGAATCAAGCGTTTATGATGATCAGGAATCCATTCCTGATTGTTGGAAAAATTCATCTGGTTCACTGATGTTCTTTAGAGAAGGAAACGGCTGTTATTATCTGGTCTGGCCTGCATGTCACTCCAGATCCAAGGCAACGCTATTGAGTCTTAACTGCCCTCTGGCATGGCCAGTAAATGCCGAATATCCAGCTAAGCCCTCATTCTGTGAATGAGTAAGAAATGCTCCTGGGTTCTGCAGTAATAATGGATGGTGTCAAGTTGCATCGAAACTGAGTTAACTAAGTGACTGCTAATGTTGTGAAAAATAAATTCCATAAGTGTATATCAGGTAAGTTGTAAAGTTTGTTGTGAACCAAACGAGAGAGCAGAGTATTTCGGATTTGGTGTTGTGTGATACTGATTAAGGATGATCAGCCATGATCATATTGAATGGTGGTGCAGGCTCGAAGGGCAGAATGGCCTACTCCTGCACCTATTGTCTATTGTCTATTGTGTGGTCGGAAGGACTAATTACTAACCTTGCTCTGAAGCAGCTTTGGAAGAATTGTGACATTAATATGCTGTATTTTACACGGTTCAGTGTGGAATGTTTGAACATTCTGGTCAACATCATGGAAGCCCAGAGGCGTGAGTGTCAAGTTCGCTTCAGTGAATTGGGAAAATACAATATCACATTCAGTAGGAGAACAATGGTTGTTAGACCCATATACTCTTACAGCACGCAGACAGGCCATTCGGCCTAAACTGGTCCATTCCGAACAAAATGTCCATTCACACTAACCCCATTTCCCTGCCATTTCCCTGTATCCTTCTAATCCTTTCCTACCTGTGCATTTGTCCAAACGCATTTTAAATTTTGTGATTGTACCCGTCTCAACCACTTCTGCTGTCAGCTCATCCCATTTGCATACCACCCTGTGTTTAAAAGAAATTGCCCCTCAGGTTCCCTTTTACTCTTTCTCCTCTGACCTTAAATTGATGCCCTCTAGTCCGTGATTTACCAATCCTGTGTAAAAAAAGACTGAGTGCATTGACTCTATCCATGCCTCCCATGACCTTATACACTACTATCAGATCCCCCTCAGCCTCATACATTCGAAAGTAAAAACTCCTAGCTTGTTCAACCTCTCACTATAACTCAGACCATTGAGTCTTGACAGCATCCTTGTAAATTTCTTCTGCACTCTTTCCAGTTTAATGACATCCTTCCTCGAGCAAAGTGAACAAAACTGAACATGACGCTACAAGTATGGACTCACCAACATCTTGTATAACTGCAACATAACTCCCTAATTTCGATACTCAGTGCTCTAACTGATGAAGGCCAGTGAGTCAAAAGCCTTTTTCAGTGCCTTGTCTACCTGGGACTCCACTTACAGAAAACCGTACACCTGAATTCCAAGGTCACTCTGTTCCACTGCAATCCTTAAGGCCCTGCCATTCACCATGAAACTCCTGTCTTGATTTTTGAGTGGGAGCAGCGGCCGAGGAAAAACGAACCCGGGAGACTACAGCTAAGGTAAGACAGTTTGTTTCAAAATTACTTACCTGTAGCGGGCAGCGGAAGTGAGGTTGGAGCGCATAGCTGGGCGGGAAGGTAAGTGATTAGTATTTGAGTGGGTGTGTTCTAGACCCCAGGTCCTACTTCCGTAGGGCCTCCCTCCCACCCTCCTCCTCTAACCTAACTTTAAAGTCCACAGGTTATTGACTCAGTGTTCTTGTTTTTGGAGACAGTGTACAGTCATGGCAGCGCAGGCGGTGGAATGTTCCTCCTGCAGGATGTTTGAGGTAGGGGTGACCACCGATACTCCTGCCGACTTCGTGTGCAGGAAATGCAGTCAGATCCTGATCCTCACCGAACGAGTTAGGGAACTGGAACTGGAGCTGGATGAGCTGAGGATTATTCGACAGGCTGAGAGGGTGATCGATAGAAGCTGCAGGGACATAGTTACGCCAGAGAACAGAGGTAGCTGGGTAACAGTTAGAGGTGGGAAGGGGAAGAAACAGGCAGTGCAGGGTTCCCCTGTGGTCGTTCCCCTAAAAAATAAGTATGCAGCTTTGGAAACTGTTGGGGGGGACAGCCTTGCAGGTGTAAGCTGCAGTGAAGGGGTCTGTGGCTCTGAGATTCAGAAGGGAAAGGGGGAGAAGAGGAGAGCGCTAGTTATAGGGGACTCTCTAGTTAGAGGGACGGACAGGCGGTTCTGTGGACATGGGCGAGACTCTCGGATGGTTTGTTGCCTCCCAGGTGCTAGGGTCCGAGACGTCTCGGACCGTGTCTTCAGAATCCTTAAGGGGGAGGGTGTGCAGCCAGAAGTCATGGTACACATTGGCACCAACGACATAGGTAGGAAGAAGGGTGGGGAGGTCATTCAAGAGCTCAAGGAGTTAGGCTGGAAGATAAAAGCTAGGACAGACAGAGTCGTTATCTCTGGGTTGTTGCCGGTGCCACGTGACAGAGAGGCAAAGAATAGGGAGAGAGTGGCTGCAAGGATGGTGTAGGAGGGAGGGCTTCAGATATTTGGACAATTGGACTGCATTCTGGGGAAGGTGGGACCTGTATAAACAGGACGGGTTGCACCTGAACCAGAAGGGCACCAATATCCTGGGGGGTAGGTTTGCTAGCACTCTTCGGGGGGGTTTAAACTAATTTGGCAGGGGGATGGGATCCGGACTTGTAGTCCAGCAAGTAAGCTAGCTGTGTGTCAGGATGTCCAAGACTGTAGGGAGGCTGTGGAGAAGGTAGCACTGACAGGGACTACTTGCGGACACAGAGATGGGCTCAAGTGCGTATACTTCAATGCAAGGAGTATCAGAAATAAGGTGGGTGAACTTAAGGTGTGGATCGGTACCTGGGACTACGATGTTGTGGCCATCACGGAAACATGGATAGATGAGGGACAGGAATGGCTGTTGGAGGTTCCTGGTTACAGATGTTTCAGTAAGATTAGGGAGGGTGGTAAAAAAGGAGGGGGGGGTGGCATTGCTAATTAGAAATGGTATAACGGCTGCAGAAAGGAAGTTTGAGGGGGATCTGCCTCTGGAGGTAGTATGGGCTGAAGTCAGAAATAGGAAAGGTGCAGTCACCTTGTTGGGTGTTTATTATAGTCCCCCCAATAGCAGCAGAGATGTGGAGAAACAGATTGGGAAACAGATTTTGGAAAGGTGCAGAAGCCACAGGGTCGTAGTCATGGGTGACTTCAACTTCCCAAATATTGATTGGAAGCTCTTTAGATCAAGTAGATTGGATGGGGCGGTGTTTGTGCAGTGTGTCCAGGAAGCTTTTCTAATGCAGTATGTAGATTGTCCAACCAGAGGGGAGGCCATATTGGATTTGGTACTCGGTAACGAACCGGGACAAGTGGTGGGCTTGTTAGTGGGTGAACATTTTGGTGATGGCGACCACAATTCTGTGACTTTCACCTTGGTTATGGAGAGAGATAGGTGCGCACAACAAGGAAGTTTTTACAATTGGGGGAAGGGAAATTACGATGCTGTAAGACAGGATTTGAGGAGCATACGTTGGGAGCATAGGCTGTCAGGGAAGGATATGGTGGAAATGTGGGACTTTTTCAAGGAGCAGATACAACCTGTCCTTGATATGTATGTACCGATCAGGCAGGAAAGAAATGGTCGTGTGAGGGAGCCTTGGTTGACGAGGGAGGTTAAATGTCTCGTAAAGAGGAAGAAGGAGGCTTACATAAGGTTGAGGAAACAAGGTTCAGACAGAGCAGAGGAGGGATACAGGATAGCCAGAAGGGACCTGAAGAAAGGGATTAGGAGAGCTAAGAGAGGGCATGAAAAATCCCTGGCGGATAGGATCAATGATAACCCCAAGGCATTCGATGCGTATGTGAGAAACCTGAGAATGACGAGAACGAGGGTAGGTCCGATCAAGGACAGTGGTGGGAGACTGTGTATTGAGTCAGAAGAGATAGGAGAGGTCTTGAACAAGTACTTCTCTTCAGTATTTACGAACGAGAGGGACCGTATTGTTGAAGAGGAGAGTGTGAAACGGACTGATAAGCTAGAAGAGATACCTGTTAGGAAGGAAGATGTGTTGGACATTTTGAACAACTTGAGGATAGACAAGTCCCCCGGGCCTGACGGGATATATCCTAGGATTATGTGGGAAGCAAGAGAGGAAATTGCAGTACCGTTGGCAATGATCTTCTCGTCTTCACTGGCAACTGGGGTGGTACCAGTGGACTGGAGAGTAGCGAATGTTATGCCCCTCTTCAAAAAAGGGAATAGGGATAACCCCGGGAATTACAGGCCAGTTAGTCTTACTTCTGTGGTAGGCAAAGTAATGGAAAGGGTACTGAGGGATAGGATTTACGAGTATCTGGAAAGACACTGCTTGATTAGGGACAGCCAGCACGGATTTGTGAAGGGTAGGTCTTGCCTTACAAGTCTTATTGAATTCTTCGAGGAGGTGACCAAGCATGTGGATGAGGGTAGAGCAGTGGATGTAGTGTACATGGATTTTAGTAAGGCATTTGATAAGGTTCCCCATGGTAGGCTTATGCGGAAAGTCAGGAGGCATGGGATAGTGGGAAATTTGGCCAATTGGATAGAAAACTGGCTAACTGGTCGAAGTCAGAGAGTGGTGGTAGATGGTAAATATTCAGCATGGAGTCCAGTTACAAGTGGAGTTCCGCAGGGATCAGTTCTGGGTCCTCTGCTGTTTGTAATTTTTATTAATGACTTAGAGGAGGGAGTCGAAGGGTGGGTCAGTAAATTTGCAGATGATACAAAGATAGGTGGAGTTGTGGTCAGTGAGGAGGGCTGTTGTCGGCTGCAGAGGGACTTAGATATGATGCAGAGCTGGGCTGAGGAGTGGCAGATAGAGTTCAACCCTGCCAAGTGTGAGGTTGTCCATTTTGGAAGAACAAATAAGAATGCGGAATACAGGGTTAATGGTAGGGTTCTTAGTCAGGTGGAGGAACAGAGGGATCTTGGGGTCTATGTACATAGATCTTTGAAAGTTGCCATTCAGGTGGATAGAGTTTGTAAGAAGGCCTATGGAGTATTATCGTTCATTAGCAGAGGGATTGAATTCAAGAGTCGCGAGGTGATGTTGCAGCTGTACAGGACTTTGGTTAGGCCACATTTGGAGTACTGTGTGCAGTTCTGGTCGCCTCACTTTAGGAAAGATGTGGAAGCTTTGGAGAGGGTGCAGAGAAGATTTACCAGGATGTTGCCTGGAATGGAGAGTAGGTCGTACGAGGATAGGTTGAGAGTTCTCGGCCTTTTCTCGTTGGAACGGCGAAGGATGAGGGGTGACTTGATAGAGGTTTATAAGATGATCAGAGGAATAGATAGAGTAGACAGTCAGAAACTTTTTCCCCGGGTACAACAGAGTGTTACAAGGGGACATAAATTTAAGGTGAAGGGTGGAAGGTATAGGGGAGATGTCAGGGGTGGGTTCTTTACCCAGAGAGTGGTGGGGGCATGGAATGCGCTGCCCGAGGGAGTGGTAGAGTCAGATTCATTGGCGACCTTTAAGCGGCATTTGGATAGGTACATGGATGGGTGCTTAATCTAGGATAGAAGTTTGGCACAACATCGTGGGCCGAAGGGCCTGTTCTGTGCTGTATTGTTCTATGTTCTATGTTCTATGTTCTATGATTTGACTTTCTAAAATGCAAGAACTTACACTTATCTGAATTAAACTCAATTTGCCATTTCTCAACCCACTTTCCCACCTGATCAAGGTACTGCTGTAATTTCTGAGATTTCTGATAACCTGTCCACTGTCCACGATACCACTTATTTTAGTGTCACCTTAAAACTTACAAATCATGCCTGTACATTCTCATCTAAATCATAGATATTTATAATATATGTATTATATGGTCCCAGCACCGACCCCTGAGGCATTCCACTCATCACAGGCCTCCAGTCTGACAAGAATCCTTCCACGATTACCCTCTCCTTCGTATCATTAATCCAATTTTCGACCTAATTTGCCAGCTCCCCCTCAATTCCATGTAATCAAACCTTCCAGAGCAGCGTACCATGTGGAACCTTATTGAAGGCCTTACTGAAATCTATATATACAACCATGCCCGTGCCAAAGTTACTAGTCACTTCATCAAAGCAGTCTAACAAATCTGTGAGCCATAATCCGCCATTCACAAGGCCCTGTCTTTCCAAATGCATGTTTATCTTGTCCCTCAGAATCTTCTCAAGTAACTTACCTGCTACAGATTTTAGGCTAACTGGTCTATAGTTCCCCGGTTTTTCTTTGTAGCCCTTCTTGAATAAAGGCACAGCATTCACTACCTTCCAGTCCTCCAGGACCTCACCAGTTGGCTACTGATGATGCAAAAGTACCAACCACTGCCCCCGATATTTCTTTCCTGTCCTACTGCAGTGTTCCTGAATATATATGGTCAGGACCAGGAGATTTATAGAAATACTACAATGTCTGAAAAATATGTCTATTTATTTCAGATAAAACACCCAAGAGTGAGAAAGTGAGTTAACAATGATTAGCATAATAAATTAAAGATTATATTAATCACAGGAAGTGACTTCAGAAGAATTCCAGACATTGTGGAATCCTGAGAATTCTCAGAAATTTACGATCCAGAAAAGCAGGGCCATGAAACAGGTAAGGAAATCAAAAAGCGACCATGCATACAAACAAACAGGAACATAAAGACTGCATAAATCTATGTTCTATATTTCAAAGGAAAGAGAGAAGCATAGTCAAATGTGGAAATCTGCAATGAGGAGAGACGAACTTATTATGGATAACAGGGAAATGGCCAAGCAAATAACCAGTTACTTTGCATCTGTCTTCATGGAGGAAGATCCAGAAAATCACCCAGAAATACGAAGTGATCATACAAGGCTTGTGGATCGAAAGACATAAAGTCAATTTATATCAGTAACAAGGCTTTACTTGAACATGCAGCTGGATTGAGCATTGCTAGCCTTGACAAACCAGATGTACTTCATACCAAAATCTTCAGAAATAAACCACTAATAGAAATATTAGTTGGACTGTCGATGACTATGTTCTTTTACCCAGTGCATTCTCCATAGTCTGGAAGCCGTTGAAGATAAATGGACATTAGTAAACGTGATCCAAGCTTTATAGATGAACGGTAGTGATCCAAGCATCGATAAAGGGAAGAAGAGATAGTGTGGAGAACTGCCGACCAATTAACTTGACATTTGTGGGGAAACTGTTGGAGTATTATATAGGATGTGATATTCGTTATTTAAAAATTAACAGCAACATTGGAGAGAATCAGTCTGCATTTCTGAAAGGGAAATCATACTTGACAAACTTTGGAATTGTTTGAAGTTGATTCTTACAGCATAGATCATGGGGAACCAGTACAATTGGCATATTTTAGATTATCAGAAGGCTTTCTATAAGAACTCACACAATGAGTTCGTAAATGCAATGAATGTGAAGGGTATTTGGAGGAATGTATGCAAGTGGTAAATTAAAGTTTGGATTGCCTTCCTTGAAGGGAGTCAGAATATAGATGTAAAGACATGTGGAAACAGTTTAACAGCGTGTTGGTGAGTACTGTACCTGGAATATTGAGTATAGTTTTGGTGACCAAATCTGAGAAAGAATATACTGACGACAGAGGAAGTTCAATGAACATTCTTCAGATTAATCCCTCAATTGGCGAGATTGCGTGATGAGGAAACTCGGCCTATGCTCTCTAGAGTTTCAAAGAATCAGAGGTGGGTCACTGTGAACTTTATAAAACTCACAAAACATACGGCAAGTTGGAAATTTACAGGATGTTTCTCCGGCAGCCTAATCCACATTCAAGGGAAATAATGGCAGGATAAAGGACGACCAATTAAGGCTGCAATAGGGAGGAAATTCTGTATGCGTAGGGGACTAACTGACACAGTGGCATGGAAACCTGCTGGCAGGGCAAGATTAGGGAGAATTCCCAGATATTCTACAAGTGTGTCCAGCGGAACAGAATAAACAGGGAACAGATAGGACTCATTAATGACTTGCCAAATTGCATCCAAATGAGGTTTAGTGGTAGGACATAGAAGGTGGTGGTAGACGGCTGCTTGAGTGACTGGAGGCCAGTGTCCAATGATATACCACAGGGATCAGTGCTGTGTCCCTCATTATTTGTGATTCGGAGGTGCTGGGGTTGGACTAGGTGGACAAGGTTATAAATAGCATGACACCAGATTATAGTCCAACAGGTTTATTCGGTGGCACTAGCTTTCAAAGTGCTGCTTCTTCATCAAAGCGCACAATCACCTGATGAAGAAATAGCGCTTCGATAGCTCGTGCCTCCGAACAAACCTGTTGGACTCTAACCTCATGTTGTGTGATTTTCAACTTTAATATTTCTGGTACTCATAAATGATGTAGCTGTGAATATGGACGAGGGGTGGGGAGTGTGACAAGTAAGCTTGTGTTTGATGCGCAGATTGGCCGGTTGGTTGGCAGTGAGGAGGAAGGCCTTAACTTCCGTGAAGATACGGATGGAATGGTCAGCTGGGAAGATCAATGGCAGATGGAATGTAACCCTGATAAATATGTGATACACCTTGGAAGAAGGAACCAGACAGGGGAGGATTCAATGAATGGCAGCACACTAGGAAGGTCAGAGGGTGCTTCTACACACATCCCTGAATGTGATGGACAGGTTAATACACAATTTGGGAAAGCATAGGTGACTGTAAACATAACCTTGATTCATTGAGGCACAGATTATAAGAGCAATGCAGAACTTTGGTGTGGCCAACATGGAATACTGTGTGTAGTTCTGGAAACAACATCACAGGAAGGATGTGAGTGCACAGGAGGGTGTGCAGAGGAGATTCACCAGGATGGAGCATATCATCTATGGAGAGAAGTAGGATAACCTTTGGTTGTTTAGACTGGAGGAGAGGAGGCTGAGGGGGACGTGATTCAGAAGCATAGGATTACGAGGAGCATGGACTGAGTGGATGGACAACAGCTGTTCCTTTTAGTCAAAGGGCCACACTTATAAAGTGAAGTGTTTGCGGTTTTGTAAGGATTTGAGGATTGCTTTTCACCCAGAGTGTGTTGGGGTCTGAAATGCAATTCTTGAGAGGGGAGTTGTCATGGTAAACTCAAAACCATTAGAAAATACACGGTTGTGCTCTTGAAATGCCTTAAGATTCACGGCTACGTGTAATGTGTCGGGAAATGGGCCTCATTTAGACCGTGCTGTATTTCTGATGATACAGTATCTTTCCTTCTGTGATGGTATGGCTGTGGAAGGCCAATCACTGAGTACCTTAAAATATGAATTGATAGGTTTCTGAAGAATATCTTAACAAAGTTTATAAGACAGAACTTGTAATATTTTCTGAAAATATGACAATGGCAAAGTTAAGAGAAAGAAATGTGCAGCTTTCTTGCAGTTTGATACCAGATTATTGAGGAACGGGAAATAGCAGAACTATGGAGCAAATACTTCAGTTATGCCACCACAGATGAAAACAAAACAAAAAAAGAAAACTTCCTAGCAATACTGGGGATCTTTAGTCTGGTGAGAAAAAGGGAATAGAATGAAATTAGCAACTAAACAGTTTAGAGAAAGTATCGGACTGACAATAATGGGCATAGTCAAAATCAACAGAGATTTATGAAATGGGAATCGTATTTGAGAAAGTGGCTATTAGCAAAATTATGGAGAAGGTATCAATGCAATCCGAGTGGAATCTCAGAAAGATTTTTGATAAAGCCCAAGCCTATTGTGCGAATTCGAATCCTGTGGGACTGAGGCTAATATATGGTACGGTTTAAATATGGGAGAACTGGCATGAAACACTGAGTAGGAATAAAACAATGTTATTCTTTTTAAAAAATGGAAGTCTAGGAGGATATAGCAAGGATCATGGCTTGGGACCCAGCTATTCCCAATACACATCATATATTTGGTTGAGGGGCTCAATTGCAACATTCCCAACTCTGCTGACAGCACTGAATGATGTCAGCATGTGAGTGGGTGAGGGAGATATAAAAAAGCTCCAAACTGACTGAGACAAGTGAAATTACTGGGAAAATACGTGGCAGATGGAGACCAATGGGAGAGATGAGATGTTGTGCACTTTGATGGGAACAATAAAATGGCAGCCTCTCATTTGAAAAGGGTGTGGTTGAAAACTGTTGTTCTAGAAAGGAACTTAAGCTGAATTTTTGTTTATTTCTGTGCAACCCTCTAGGTACATGTAAGGCATTGAGTTCTGAAGTCAGAAGTCAATACTGAGAATGGCATTGGCACACTGACCAGTGTATATAGACTCTGCAAGAGGGGAACTGGAACATTGAAAGGAATTTGGATCTCCCTGTACATCAGTCACTTAAAGCAATATTGCAGGAGCAGAAAGCAGGTAGGCAGATAAATGGTGTGCTCACCTTCATTTCAGGGGAATTGAGTACAGGAGTAAAAGTATCTTACTGCAGCTGTACAGGGCCTTAGTGAGACCCCATCGCGAACATTGTGCAGTATTGTGTGCAGCTTCGGTCTCCTTACCCAACAAAGGACAAACCTGACATTGAGGGCGAGCAGTGAAGGATGACCAGACTGATCTCTGGGATGACAGACTTGTTGTTGGAGCAGAGTTTGAGGCGACTGGGCTTGTATTCCATGCCGTTTAGGAAAATGAGTGGTGATCGCAGTGAAATATATAAACTCTGACAGGGCGAGACAGATTGGAAGCAGGGACGGTAATTCCCTGGCTTGGACGTATAAAACAAGGGGCCACAGTATTAGGTACAGACAGGCCGCTTTGCATTGAGATGAGAATAAATGTCTGCACTCAGAGAGTGGCGAACCAGGGATACTCTTTCCCAGATCAGACTGTGGAAACCAAGGCGCTCAATATAAGTAAGGATTTCTGGAAATTATAGGGATATGGAGAGAGCAGGAGTATCGTGTGAAGATAAATCAGCTATCAGTCCAGGTTGTTCTCCAATAACGCAGTAGCTGTGTTCCTGTGCAACACTGTGTTGTAGAAAATCGTGCAATATTAATAATGGCGTCTATGGGAAAAAGAGGGTCAGGGACAAACCCCCCAAATATCAGTTGAACCAAAAGTTAATTTTAGTCTAATACACACACTAGCACAGTCTAAAATACATCTTTAAATCACATATTGTAATAAAACTGTCCTCTAAATGTTACACTTTCAAACTAGTCACGGACTACAGCAGTGTACCTTTCACCACACTCTTCAACAGAAAGTGCGTGGGGCTGACTGAACACGTGATGCCGATGGGGAAATTCCAGTTGGCCTCAAGAGTCTCCCACAGTTTGAAATAAAGTTCTTTAAAAATGTAGACTACAACTCCCCGTTTCAGGTTCATTTTCCAGGCTTCCAGAGCGGATTTCATTCCTGTTTTAGCTGAACACATTGATTGTACAGAGGATCCTGAGGCTGGGATTTGCTGTTCAGCTGGTGCCCGGCAAGGAATTGCGTCACAATGAACGGGAGTTCACTTTATGGAAAAAGGTTCACGAATCACATTGCAGCCAAATTGTATTTAATCAACACGCGTTATCTGAGAACTGCCTGTATATTGAACGGAGGAGCAAATTTAATGGGCTGAAGGGACTACAGCAGTTCTCATTTTATATTTCACAATGTTTAAACATATTAAGTCATACGAATATTGTATGGGTAAAACTGCATGAAGGAGATGTTCGACCATTAACTAGCACAGAGAAAGCGCAATGTGTTGTGTGACGTACTCATTCCCCGATGTTTCTGTGCAGTCTGTGGGAAAGCGCTGTAAATATTGTCACAAACCGTCAGACGTTCGGAAGGAGGTCTCTGCAAGTTCAACAGGACACTATTTCCTGCTTCCTTTTCTGACTCCAAGGTTGGGGCCGGGTGTTCTCTCCGGACCATTTGATACAATTGAGTGCCTTGCTTGGCTGTTTCAGAGACCATTGAAGAGTGTATCACATGGCTCTGTGTCTGGAGACACTTTTAGGCCAGACCAGGAAAGCATGGGAGATTCACTTCCTGAAAGTACATTGGGTAAGGGGATCGATGTTTACAATCATCATTGGACACAAGATCACTATTACTGACACCAGATTTTAGATCTCGATATGCTAATAATTGTTTTTATTATTCCACCAGCTGCCAACAGCTGCCCATGCACTAGCCTGGTCTATATTAGTAATCCAATGACAATTCCACAACAGCACTATCTCCACATGGGGACCTATCGGAAACCACATTGAGCTGGTTATTTCTGTGCTGCTTGACAACTCTGTTAAAAAAAAGAGAACGCCCACCAATTTACTGTCGTGATGGGACTGATGGCGTGGTAATTGGTCAGATTGTATTTATTCCCCTCTTAGGGAACTGGACATAGCTGAGTAATTTTCCACATTGCCAGAGAGATGTGAAAGTTGGAACTGGAATGAAACACTTTCGCCAGGCACACGGCTTGATGTGCAGCACAACTCTTCAGCCCTGCTGCAGGAATGGGGTCAGGGCCCATTGCCTTTTTCGTATCTACTGTGTTCAGCTGTTTCTTCATGTTACCAGCAGCGAATCGAATTGGTTGAAGACTTTCTTCTGTGATTCTGTGGGCATCATGATAGGGTGAGGTGGATCATCCACTCAACATGTCTGGCTGAGGATAGTGCAGACACCAAATACTTGACTTTTAAACTGACTTACATGACTGTTCCATTATTTAGGATGGGGATATTTGTGGTGTCCTCTCCTCCAGTAAGCTGTTTAATGGTTCATCGACATTTATGCTTGGATTTGGCAGGATGACAGAGCTTAGATCAGATTTGTTAGTCGTGGGAACATTTCTGCCTCTGTACCAGAAGTTAGTTCTGCTGTTTCGAATGTAACCAGTCGATTGCAGTAGCTTTAATGCGTTGTCATCAGGTAAAGATACACATGGTACTGACCCTGGCATCTTCACCCACACTCGTCACTGAACCATAGATCTGCTTGATGGTAATAATGGACTGAGAGGTTATCCTGAGGGAAAGGATACAGATTGTCATTGAATACAATTCTGCTTCTGCTGCTGCTATGAACTATAGCATCCGATGATAACCCAGTTTAAGCTGCAATATCTACGATTCAATTCCACTGACTGTCCCCCAGTTCACACCGAGACCCATTCACCCAACTGCCCTGTATTCACTGATCTACTCTGGTTTCTGATTCGGCAACACTTCCATTTTCACTTTCTCATTCTGCTGAAATTGTTTCCTTGGTGTCACGCCTCCAATTTGTTACTTTAACTCAATCAATTTAAGGTACTAATCTGAATCTTTTCCTTTCAGTAATGCCATCTTCTGTATTTTAAGTGAATGTGTTCCCTTCTGTTTTTCTCCCTGACCATGATTCAGAGCTCTGCAGTGTCAGTGATGCCAAATTAATGCAGTTTCAGAGTCGAGGAACTTGTCACCATGCGTTATCGTTCAGTTTCCAGTGTACGGCACTCCATGTTGGACAGGATGTTTGGGCATCTTTGACAAATGTCGTTGGAAATTGTTCAAAAACAGAAATTGCTGAAGAAATTGCTAAAGATGTTGCATAATTTTCTGGAGTGAATGCAGAGTTAAACGTTCAGGTCCATGAACCTTCTACAAAGCTCCCTGTTTCTCCAGCAATTTTTGGTATTTTCATTTCCAGTATCGATCGTTATTTGTTTAATTGAAAATTTGTTATGTGCCCCTATTCATTTATGGAAAAACTCAGCAGTTCTGTCAGCATCTGCAGAGACAGGGAAACAGAATTAGTGTTTCAAGTCTAGTGTGACACTTCTTCAGTACTGAACATGATTGGAAAATGGGCTTTTATTCCCTTGCCAGAGATGGGGAATGGGTAACAGGTAAAAGAGGGTGTGGCAAAACATAAAAGAAGATTATGAAAAACGGGGTTAAATTAAGCTGTGACTGGGGGAAAAGGGTTCTCTCTATTGAGTGCAAGATAAGGAAGACACCAGCACACAAGGTCATAGGGAGGCCAGGAGAGGGAATGTTGACTATATGGTATTATATAGATCTGGCCATAGATACGTTTTCATGGTCGAGATCATCACCCCCTTTAGACAAATAAATTCAGATGCGTGACATCTTATTGGCAGTCGTAAGCGTTTCATACGGCCTCAGTATTGTAATATGGAGAAAGACAAATAACAGTATGAAGGTTGGGCTGAGTATTGTTTACTGTCTTGTTAATATAGTTTCAAATTTGCAGCACTTATCTTTAAATACTTGTTCTTGAAGTTAGTATCAGATGGAGTGTAGAAGCTTGTGGGATGACATTATAGAAGTTTATGAAATCATGAGAGGTATGGATTGGGTGAATATCCAAGGGTTTTTCCACAGGACGGGAGAGTTCAACCATAGACGGCAAAGGTTTAAGGTAAAAGGGGGAAGATTTAAAAGGGACGAGGAGGCAATGTTTTAACACAGAGGCTGGTGTGGGTATGGAATGAGCTGCCAGAGGAAGAGTGATATACCCATGTACAGCTGCAACATTTAAGACTCATTTGGACAAACATTTGAATGGGAAACATTTAGAGGCATATGGGCCAAATGAAAATAGATGGGCCTAGTTGAGTTTGGAAAACCAGGCCAGCATGGACATTGAGGAAAGCTTTACGCAGAGTCAGTGTGGTTATGTGAAAGGGAAATTGTATTTTGCAGAGTAAAATCATGCAAAGTTTTTCTGGAGATGCCTGAGAATGTAACAAGCGGACTTGATAAAGCGGATCTGGTAGACAAGAGGTTTTTCAGTGATTTTCCACAAGGTATGACAGAATAAAAGATCTTACTCAAGCCAGAAGATCGTAGGGTGACAGATAATGTATTAACATGTGATGATGATTGGTTAACACATAGATATCGAGAGTCAGGATTAATGGATCCTTATGATAAAGGTGTATCTGCTGGAGTACCACACATATCAGTCCGACGGCATCAGTTATTTACAATCTACACTGATAGCCTGAAGGAGGGAACTGAGTGCAATATACATCCATGTTTGTGGAACACGCTGAGAACCAAAAGACAGGCTGCTATTTAATGGAGAGGACTTCCAGAAAAGGAGCAGTACAAAGTGATTGGAGTCTTCCAGTGTATGAAACATACAGTCAGCATGCTGATGCAGCAAGTAACTAGGTTGGATCATTAGCTGGCTTCCAGAGATGAAATGGTTGAGTTATTCAGAATCTCTAAAATGGTGAGGTGATTATTCATTGGGGTTTAAATGAAATATCCAAGATACAGAGCGGGCTTGAGAAGTTGATTCCACTCCTGGGCAGAGTGTCGAACTCGAGGATATAGATACCGAATAAGGAACATCGATTTCAATCTGAGATGCAAAGTGATGTGTTCTCTCAGAATGTAGTGAATATCTGGAATTCCCTAACCCAGAAGATGTGGAGGGATACAGGAGTCGGCAAAAGGTGGTGTTGAGCCCTTGAGTAGGTAAACGATGTTCTTAATAAATGAAAGGGCTAGCCTGAGGAGCCAAATGACCTACATCTGTTACAATTTATTAATTTCACATGTTATGCTTTTGGAAATTAACTGCTTATTTTCCTGGAGTCGTGTTGCACAATGTTGCATTCAGGGACAGCAGGTGATTTGTTTGAATTAACTGTGGGTGGGGTATAGGGAATGTATTCCCAGCATATCTAGCTCGGTAACATGACCCACATCGAGAGAAGAGGTTACAGAGAGGGGAAGCCTGGAAAGAGAGATTGGGGGTGGGAGTCGATTCCTGACCCAGGCTGGATTTTCCAAGTACATTTCCAAAACTACACCTAACCATCGGAGTGGCCTCGATCTGCCCTTGTGTAGCAGGTCTGAAGGGCTGAATGAAACATCAGAACACAGGGCTAAGGGACACGAGGGGCCATTCGGCCCTTTGACACTACCCCACCAGTAAATAAGGTCACGGCTCATTCCATTGTGTACCCAGCTGTACTTTGCTCTCCGTGCACCATTATCCCTGATTCACCTGTCTATGGAAATTCAGATGAAGCCAGCCTCGATATAATATAAAGATTCAGTCTTCCCAAACTTCTGGGAAAGAGAATTCCCACTGGAATGAATTCCCACTTGGTGAATTTTCTTAATTCTTGCTCTGACTGAGGTTGCAGGGTGCCACCGTTTCCTTTTCTAGTCACACTCCTCCACTGCTCCCAACAAATTTTAAATGTAACCAGATTGGTGATATGGCCGATCATAAAGGTCTCAGACCGGGTCAGGTTCAGTGACAGGAACAAGTCAGGCAGATTTCTTTAGTCAGCCACAAGTAGCTACTAGAAGTAATGGATGTGCATGGTGGATCTGTGGTTAGCACTGCTACTTCGCATGCCCAAGGAGATGGCCTCAATACCAACCTCGGGCGACGCTCTGCGTGGAGTTTGAGCATTCGCTATGCAGGTATCTATGTGGGTTTCCTCACAACGCTCCGATTTCCTCCCACAGTCCAAAGATCCGCAGCTTAGAGTGGATTAGCCATGCTAATTTGTCCATAGTGCCCAGGGATGTGTAGTTTAGGCAGGTCAGTCATGGAATATGCAGCATTATATGGATAGGGTAGGGGTGCAGGTCCGGGGGGATGCTGTTCTGAAGGTCAGTGTGGACTTGATGGACTGAATGCGCGGCTTTCACACTGTAGGGATTCTATGAAAATGCCAATAAATTTGGACTATACCCAATGGGTATCTATCTGACCCACTCTCGTCTAGGCCTTGTATGTTTCAATAAGATCAACTCTCTTTCCAAGAGTGACATGATAAAGCCTTCATAATATAAGGTACTCATTCCTGGAATACGTGAAGTGAAACATCTCCGAACTGCTTCCAATGTAATTATATGCTTTCTCAGATAAGGAGACAAAGAAAAATTAATCTCACACTCAGATCTTGAGTTTTATTTTTGATTTCTCAGTGTTGTGGGCCTTTGTAACTCTCTTCCCCACAGAGCATTGGAGGCAGAGATATTGAATATTTTTGAGGCACTGACAGAAGGTTCATAAATAACAATGGAGTCAAGGATTATCGGGGATAAGCAAGAATGTGCGTTGTGGGGAAAATGTAGGCAGTGGTACCAAATGACTCAGCTCCAGAACATCCAGGAATATAAGTTAAAACGAAATGATAATATCTATAAAATATTAAGGGAGAATTCAGGATAGCGACAATCCAGAAGGTCTGCTTTACTGGGTTCTGCATCACAGCACAGCCCAAATGGATCTCTAACCCACCGCATCCCAGTCATTTACTTAAAATTCAACACTAGAAAGAGGGATAGAATCTTTACTAATCCCATTTTGTCAAAGGGAAATGACAAAACATGGGAAAGGATCGAATAAGTCCCCTACACATGATGCACCCGTCACAAGCATCGAACATGCCTGAGGCTGTAGCTGCAACCCACTCTGCTCGTTCGATAGACCCAGTTACTCACCAGGCCTTGGTCACTGAGTTCACCAAGTATGTGAAATGATTGAAGCCGTGATTGAAGAAGGATTCAGCAGTGGCTAGAGCCGCTCTCAGTCGTGCTCCAAAAACAGCAACTTGACAGCCTTGGAAACAGAACAGATACTGTCAAGCGCCGAACTGCATTGACAGAGACCACGGTAGATTCCTCTCGGGAGAGGATCCTCGCCCTTGAAATACAGGTCCATACCTTAGCTGAACAAGATCATCTCCTCGAGAACTGGGACAGGATGAAGAATGTTCACATCGTGGGTATGCTGGACCATACAGCAGGTGGTCACCAATGAGATTTTTCGAGATCTGACTGCTGTGATTCCTTCAGTTTGAAGCAGAAGAGGGACGAGTGAAGACTAAGACAGTTCATCGGGTTATGGCGCGCAGGTCAGTCTCAGACCAACGCCTTCGCCCTGTCCTTGCGCAGTTACATAGTTATGGGGATAAACAAAGACTAATGGAAGCTCAGTGTGGTTTCCAATGACTTTAATTCACGAGAGCTCCAGGATTAAATTCTTTCAGGACTTTTAAGTAGCAGTGATTCAGAAAAGAAAATCTTTTGATGATATCAAGAGACGAGTAAAGGAACTTGGGATTCAGTATTCCTTACGGACCCCAGCGATGCTCCATATTGTTTTCAATGGATCCATATGGATCCATACACTTTTCTGACTCTCCAGAGAAAGCAAAAACTTTGTAGACATTTTAAAGTAAGCTGGATATTTAGATAGTCATGTTCCTTTCTTAAAGAAATTTTGTTGTATTTTCCTGGTATTAACCAGTGTTAAATTAGAGTCAGGGATGGGTAAAGTTGTTTTAACTTCATCATTCGTATTACTCCTCATTTTCTCTTTCTTTGCTTGTGTCTGGTGTGTGGCTTAAGCTGGAGGGAGTTACAAATGTGGTTGTGATGACTAAGTGCCGACCTAAGGACAGTTGAAGCCCGATTTTTGTTATTAATTGCCCTAGATGCCATATTGGTAGCGGGCAGAAGATAAAGTTTTGGAATATGTAAGCGTCCCCAGTGGGCGGGGGATGTGGTAAATTCCCCTATCAAGTGTCATTGGCACTTTGGATTTTGTTTCGTTCTTTGTTTTTTATGTGTTTAGCTTTGGAAAGTTTTAGAGTTTGTTAGTTGTAGTAGTTTTAGTTGGTACAGTTTTTAGGCTCAATAAGTCTTTTGTCATTAATTTTCTGTGATGTGTAATTTGATGTGAAACTGTTGAGAGTTCAAATGTTGCTACAGTATGTTATGAATAATGATGTGCTTAAATGGTGTGCCTGAAACATTAAGGGGAGCCATCTGCCAGTCAAGAGGAAAAATTTACTTTCTCATCTTAAAAAAGAGAGGGTGGATGTTGCCCTATTGCAGGAGATGCACCTTGATGACAAGGAACATTTGACATTACAGCGGGTCGGGTTAGATCGGGTTTATTTCTCACCTTTTAATACAAGGAGTAGGGGAAAAGTTATAATGCATAGGAAGAATCTTCCATTTAAATTACTAGATTGTATTAAACACCCACGGAAGGATCATAATTCTCAAAGCCTTGAACTATGGGAAATAATACAGTATTTTGAATGTTTATTGCCACCCGGCGCACCCTCTTAAAATCTTGTTAGATGCATTTTCCAAAGTAAGTTATCTAACAGCGTGGCACCTTATTATAGAAGGAGATTTCGACTGTCTTATATCCTCACGGTGGAAAGAATGTCCAAATGTCCCCCAATACCCTCGTTATAATGTAAGCAATTAGTGGATTTGTGTGCAGAACTAGAGCTGGTGGAAGTCTGGAGGCAAATCTGCTTCACAAGTAGGGGTTTTATTTTCTGCTTTAACCTGCAGAAATGGAACAGGAGGGTTGATCTCTTCCCCATCCCTGCCACAATCTTAGATTCGGTGGCATCCTGCACAAGTGGGAATATTACCCCACCATACCTGCCCCGGAGGTGGGATAGAATTCGCATAAGATTATGTTGTATGCAGATGGTCTTATGTTTTTGTCAAATCCCGCAATTTCGGAAGCTCACGTGATGCAATGTATTCATTTGCTTGTCGCCTTTTCGGGCATTAAGATTCACTTTACAAAGTTGGAGGCCATGCCTATGGGAGGTATTGGGGAAATACCTGATGTTGAGTGCAAATCCTTTTAAATGGTCATGGCGGGTGGGGAAGCGGGGGGAGGGGGGGGGGTGCGCTGTGGTAGGGGGGTTCCTATTTCGGAATATTTATTACATTCATCTTTGACCATTTATTTAACATGAACTATGTCCATTTGTTTGACAAAATTAAACAAGACCTTCAAAGATGGGAGGCACTTTCAATATCCTTGCTGGGTCTTATAGTTGGTATTAAAATGAATGTGCTTCCTCATTTACTATACCCTGTGTGAATGCTTCCTTTGACGTTTCGTAGACAGACATTTAGAAGAATTTATTGCTGGTTTAGCTCTTTTATTTGGCACCATAAACGACTCTTTATCAAGCTAACCAAATTGCAACTACCCCACAGATTGTGGGGAGTAGATCTCCCAGATAAAATCTATCAATTAAGCTTTTTATTATCCTATGTTAGTGTCTGGGCTGCTGAGGAGTCGGCGTCAATAGGGCTAGATATTGAACCCTCTCAGACAAAGTGAACCCTTATTAGCCTGTTGGTCTCAGACAGATTGACAACATTTATGGAGTATTGCCATAACCCAATAATTATCAATACTGTTAAAGCATGAATGACAATGCGTCAGATGGAGGGCAATACAGAAAAACCATGTTTCTTACTCCTATAATTGGTATACTGGGTTGTCATCCGGGGTTAATGGATTCCAGGTTTAAACTGTGGGCAGCCAGGGATGTGCCTTGCTTGAATGATTTAGAATTAGTAGAATCCCTACTGTGTGGATACAAGCCCTTGGGCCCAGCAAGTCCATTTCGACCTTCTGAAGAGTAACCCATCCAGACCCATTCCCAGACCATCCTATATTTACCCTGACTAATGACCAAACCTACACATCCCTGAACACTATCTGTGATTTATCAATGGTCAATTCATCTAATCTGCACATCTTTGGACTGTGGCAGGAAACCCACACAGACACAGTGAGATTATGTTAACTCCACACAGCCAGTCACCCAAGGCCGGAACCAACGCCGCGACCCTGGTACTGTGAGGCAGCATTGCTAACCACTAAGCCACCACGTGTTATTTGAGGGGTAAACAATGATATCATTTGATCAAATATTTCGTACGTATGGACTACCTAGTAGAGAACTCTTCTGTTATTTTCCAGAGCAGAGATTTGATTTTTTAAAAATATTTTTAACAGACTCTTACAGTTCTGATAGAGAGAAGAGGATGCCTATTGCTTAGAATACACTCTGTCAGTACCCCTTATCATTAGTTGGAGAGTGTGCCCTCAGACGAGACTGTGCAGCTTTGTGATGTCTGTGAGAGAGAGTTGGGGTTCAGAACACCTCGGAGACATGGGAGGATAGTTGTGAAAATGCTCGAAGGATTTTGATCTGTAATAGGACCCATTCCATGCAGTTGAAAATTCTTCATAGGGTCTATCTGACCCCAGATTGTCTCTCAAAATTCAAAGTGGGAATATCTTCAGCATGTCCGAAATGCAGAATGACTACAGGCACTCTTATTCATTGCTTGTGGTCCTGTTGCAGGCTTCAGATATATTGGAGCACTGTGGTAGGTGTGATAAAGTGGGTCTTGGGGACTGAATTGGAGGTGGACCTGGTTTCTGTTTTCTTTGGCCTGTCCAGGGTACTTTACACAGATGCACATGGGAAAAAAAATCCTTATTTTTTGTTCTCGGAAAAATATTCTGTTTTGCTAGATGTCTGAAACCCGCCGGGTCTGTTGGATCGTTGGAAGCTCTTCATGCACCAGTATGGTACACCAAAAAACAGAGATTTACAGAAGACATGGCAGCCCTTTTTAGATTACCGCGATACAGGCTTATCTGCCATTCTAAGAAGGGCTTTTATATAGCCATGACGATATTGTCTAATGAATCAACATTCAGTGAGGAAGAACTATGAACATAAAAATGTGTATCAGTTAATGATTGTTGATGAACGAAAGCTATCGTTTTGTTATGCTGAGCTGTATCATTTATTCATTATTTGTTTATTTTTGTTTTTCTTTTGTCTATGTAGTGTTTTTAACTTGTTTTGTATGTACATGCAATTGGATGTATTTTTGTTCAGTTATTTGAGTTATCTTGTTATTGGTTTATGAAAATATTAAAAATCTCTTTTTCAATAAAAATACATATTTTTAAATAAAAATGCTAACATTGATGGAATAGAGTCCCAAACACTGTTATTAGAGAGACCACTCATGGTGGTTTATATTGAGGATCACCACACCTGGGGTGATGGGGTGAGGTTGAGAGAGCGTCCCCTTCATGGTCACCCCTGTCAGTGTGAGGAACAGAACCTGCGCTATTGGCCTCCCTCTGCATCACAAACATGCCATCCAGCCAACTGACTGGGAAGCAGTGTAACTCTTACAGACAGAAACAGTCACAGACAAAGGGTAAGAGAAACATTCATAACAAGGAAAGTGGTACAATTCAGATAACAGTCAACATAACACCTGAGGGTAAAACCGTTCTCTGTTTGCAATTGTATTTTATAACAAGATGTGTTTAGAAGCTGTCTTTGGTTTAATATCATTAAGGTGAGTCAAGTGAAATAACCAGAATTACCATGTGTAGTTGGATATTTATAACCATAAAATAAGTGTAGATTTTTGTTTGATCTGTGTAATGCATGCTGACCGTTGCATGAAAGTATAAAGATGGTGGAAGATATTGTTAGGAGTGTCCGTTCCCATGGGAAATGCCCTCAAACAGGTGCTTGAAAAAATCCGGGGTAAAGGTGCCCGAGTTCAATCTGGTCAGTGACAGGAACCCAGGTATTGAATGAGTGAAAGTTACGGCAACATGTAGTTGAGAAAACCATCAGATCAGCGGGGACCTTATGAAGTGCCAGAGGACGTTTGAAGATTGAATGGCTTCACCATGGTTTGAAATGTGTGTGAATTGAAAAACGTACATCTTTACTCCTTCCTCTTATGTGTTACACACTGGGACACTGCCATTTTCCAGAAAATTGGAATTATTTGGAACATTATCTGGAACATTCCATAATTGGCATTCTCCAGAATATTCTATAACTGCTTGGGGGGGGTTTGCAAAGGCGAAAGATAGAGATAGAGAGAGAGGGAAGGTGTTGCATGTGGTAGTGAGAGTGGGGGATCATGAGCCTTGTTCAGGGATCGCTGCCATAACAGATATACAGTGAGTGTGCGGGAAATGAGAGACTACAGTGATACTTATCCTGGCAGAGCGGGGAATGTTATTGATGCTTGTCCTGTATTGCTGGACATTTCTTCAGACAGCAGATACTGCACTGAGCTGGGTGGTGAGCTCAGACCATGTTCGGCCAGTGATGTGGCTCCCTTTGGGAAGAGAATGATCCCCCTCTGTACGAGTCCATCCATTATATCCACCATGGTGTAATTGCCCCTTATCGGCCAATCTGCCATTTCCCTGCCCTTGCTCTCATCCTTTCCTATCGGTGTATTTGTCCAAATGCCTTTACAATGTTGTTATTGTACCCACCTCAAACACTTCCACTAGCAGCTCAGTCCAAATGTGTACCCTAAAGCGCTCTGCTAGGAGGCGCTCAGTCTCCCCAATGTAGAGGAACCGACCCACCCTCCCATTCTGGCACTTTCCCCTGCCACCGCAGGAACTGTAAAACCTACGCCCACACCTCCTGCTTCACCTCTATCCAAGGCCCTAAAGGAGCCTTCCACATCCATCAAAGTTTTACCTGCACATCCACTAATATCATTTATTGTATTCGTTGCTCCCGATGTTGTCGCCTCTACATTGGGAAGACCGGGCGCCTCCCAGCAGAGAACATCTCCGAGACACCCGCACCAATCAACCAAACCGCCCCGTGGCCCAACATTTCTACTCCCCCTCCCACTCTGCTGAGGACATGGAGGTCCTGGGCCTCCTTCACCACCGCTCCCTCACCACCATAAGCCTTGAGGAAGAACGCCTCATCTTCCGCCTCGGAACACTTCAACCCCAGGGCATCAATGTGGACTTCAACAGCTTCCTCATTTCCCCTTCCCCCACCTCATCCTAGTTTCAAACTTCCAGCTCAGCATTGTCCCCTTGACTTGTCCGGACTTGTCCGACATGCCTCGCTCCTTTTCCACCTAACCACTCCACCCTTCCGTCCCGACCTATCACCTTCATCTCCTCCCCCACTCACCCATTGTACTCTATGCTACTCTCTCCCACCCCCACCCTCCTCGAGCTTATCTCTCCACGCTTCAGGCTCACTGCCTTTATTCCTGATGAAGGGCTTTTGCCCGAAACGTCGATTCAATATCTCTTGTCATCCAGGGTTCTCTCTTCCAGCCTCACTTTAACATCACCCTCACAGGAAAATAGAAACCTCGAACTCGAGCTATCTCACTTTTTAAGCCCTCCCTCTTTCCCGAGATCCTTTTACCTCGAACCAAACTCCTCCGATCACCCCCTGTAATCCCCTGTCCAATTACAGCAAAATTCGTCTTGCCCCAATTTAGAACTTGAATCTGTGGAACAATTTTGTCCCTCCCATAACTATTTTAAAAGTAAAACAACTCTAGTCACCTTTCCCAAAATGCTTCCCCACTTTACCTCCTCCACCTATCCTGCCCTATTTCCCAACAGTAGGTCGGGTCTGCCCCTTCCCGAGTCGGACCCGCTATATAACTTGTGGAAACTTTCCTGGACACACTTAACAGGTTACGTTCCGTCTAAGTTCTTAAACATCTGGAAGTCCCAGTCTATGTTCGGAAAATTAAAGTCACCTATTATAACAACCCTATTTTTCCTGCAAGTCTCCCCAGTCTCCCTGCATATTTGTTCCTCTAATTTCCATTGTTGATTTGGAGGCTTATAGTGCAACCACTATAATATTGCCATCCCCTCTAACTTCTTTGCACCATTCACAAAACCTCACTGGATATTATCTCAGTTATTTTATCTTTAAATACTGGGGTGATACTCGCCTTAATTAGAACTATTGGTATTTAAACTGGTTCCACTTACATCTCTCCCCCGCAGTGATTTTCACATCCACGGCATTTCTTGTCAAGGCATAGCGGAGATATGGAGCTGTAAATGGATTGTAGTTGCACATCTTGTCACTTCCAACATTGACTGCAAGTTTCCCCACGCTGGGCAGGGAGCTAACACAGAGTTACCAAACAATGCAACAGCCTGGGTTTATATAAGAACGAATCAGTGCGGTCTGCACAGCTCCTCACACTGCACATTTAGGCCAGGATTAAAGATCAAGCATTGGTGTGGGCTGCACAGAGTTTAATTCTGGATATTACTGGGATGCATTCAGCAGTACGATAGCTGGATCTACACAGTGCTCCGTCCTGAACGTATAATGGATGGGCTGGTTATGTGAGTTGGATGCGAAAGTGAGAGAACTAAACATCTGGAAATACCTTTATTTTGTGTTTTCATTCTTGTGATTGGATCCGTCAAATCCTGAATCATCTGGTTAGACCCATCCCTCTGGATGAGTCATGGTGACTGTTGTTGCAGCATCTGAGTCTGCAACGTGACCAACAAATGGAGCAGAGGCTGCAGAGAGGGGAGTCTCAGTAAAATGGAATGAGGGAATCACCATCAGATCAGCTGTGGTCTTAGTGAATGGTGGGACAGGATTGAATGGACCACGAATGCAAATTATTCATTATATTTCTGTTTCTTCCAAGCAAATTCCCCTTCTCTCCCAGTGTCCCATACTGGTGGGGAGTGATTCACCTCCTCCTGTTCCTGCGTAATAGGATCCTCGGGCCTCACTAGCTTCCATATTTCCCTGTGCCCCAGTTTCGGGCAATTGAGTGACTGCCTACTGTCCCTTTATCACAGTCTCGAGCAGTTGAGTGACTCCCTCCTGTTCCTGTGTCCCAGTTTTGAGCAGTTGAGTGACTCCCTCCTGTTCCCGTGTCCCAGTTTTGAGCAGTTGAGTGACTCCCTCCTGTTCCTGTGTTCCAGTCTTCAGTAGCTGAGTGACTACCTCCTAATCCAAAGTTTTGTGAAAGTAGATGTCCTCCTCCTGCTCCTGAGTAACAGGCTCCAATATCTCTGAGCTCACCTCCTGCTCCTGTGGAATGGAATTGAGGGACTGAATGGCCTCTTCACATTCTTTACGGGTCTTCTTGACGAAAAACCTTTCTCCTGTTTCTGTAAAACACCATCAAAATCTGAATGATGTATTCTTGTTTTTGACTCTCAGTAATTGAGCAAACAAGCCGCCTGGCAGAATTCAGAAGCTGAATAGCCTCTTCCTGATCCAATGTTAAACACTCAAAATTCAATAGACTCTCAGAGATGTACATCACGGAAAAGATCCTTCGGTCTGATCATCCACACCGACCACATATCCTAAATTAATCTCGTCCCCCTTGCCAGCAGTTGGCCCATCTCCCACTAAACACTTCCCATGCATGTATCCATCCAAATGCCTTCTTAAATGGTGTAACTGTGCCTGCCTCCACCATCTCTTTTGGCTGTTCAATCCATGCACACAGCAGTCTCTTTGTGAAAATGTTGCCCCTCATGTCCCTTTTAAAATCTTTGTCCTCTCACCTGAAACCTTTGTCTTCTAATTTTGGATTCGCCTATCCTGGGGAAAAGACATTGACTGTTTACCTTATCTATGCCCCTCATGATTTTATGAACCTCGTTAAGGTCCCCCCTCAGCCTCAACAATTGAAAATAGTCCCAGCCTATTCAAACCCTCCCTGTAACGTTAACCCTCCAACACCTGCAACATTCTTTTAAATCTCTTCTGTACCCTTTCAAGTTTGACAACATCTTTCCGACAGCAGGTTGACCAGAATTAAAGGCAATATTACAAAAGTGGGCAAACCAATTGCAACATGTCATGCTAATGTTTAGACTCAAAGCACGCGCCAATAAGGGGAAGATCACAAAGTGCCTTCTTCACTGCGCTGTTTATCTGTGACGGCATTTTGAAGGAACTGAGAACCCGCACCACAAGGTGCCTCACAGGGCAGCGATCTGGATTTAATTCCATCCTTGAATGACTGACTGTGTGGAGTTTGTACATTCTCCCGTGTCTGTGTGAGTTTCTTCTGTGTGCTATGCTTTCCTCCGACAGTATAATGATATACAGGTAAGGCCATCCTAAATTGCGCACTGTCACCAGGGATGTGTAGTCGAGGTGGATTGTCCATGGCAAATGTAGGCACAGAGGGATAGAATGGGGGGTGGTCCAGTAGGATACTGTATAGAGGGTCGGTGTGGCCTCGATGGGTCGAATAGCCTGTTTCCTCACTGTAGGGATTCTATAAGTTGTACGGAGTTTTCCTTGATTAGCAACTTTCGACAGGACCCTACCTATATGTCTTGTCCTGATTTTTCTTGCTAAAATGCAACACCTCACATTTATCTAAAATAAACTCCATCTGCCACTCCTCAGCTCACCTAATCAATGTCCCATTATATTCTGAGAGATCATTCTTCACTGTTGAATTCACCACCAAATTTGTTATTATCTACAAACTTACTGACCATTCTTCACGAACCCAAGTGCAAATGATTTGTATAAGTAACAAAAGGTAGTGGACCCACTCTTGATCTTTGGGGCATGCCACTGGTCACAGGTCTCCAAGTTTAATGAACAAATGTCCACTGTCACGCCCTGTCTCCAATATTCATCAAAATGTTGGATCTAAATGAAGATCTATCCCTGGATTCCAGGCAGCCTAACCTTGCTAAATAGTCTACCATGTAGAACATTATGGTTTTCTTACTGTATTCCATAAAGAAAACATGCAATGTCCTGCCTTTATCAATCATCTTAATCACTTCCTCAAAAACTCCACCTTGTCAGTGAGACGTGATCTCCAACGTGCAAAGCCCTCTTCAGTCCTTGTCTTTCCAAATGCTTGTACTTCCTTTCCGTCAAAATCACCTCCAACAATTTAGTCACCATTGACGTCAGGCTCACCAGTCTATAGTTACCTGGTTTTTCCTTAATTTCTTAAATAATGACACTATGTTAGCAGCCGTCCAGTCTATTAGCACCTCACCTGTGGAAATCAATGATACAGATATATCAGCAAAAGGCTGAGCAGTCTCTTTCCTAGCTTCACACAAACTTCTGGGATATAACTGATCAGGTCCCAAGGATTTGTTCACCTTTATATGTTTTAAAATGTCTAACATCTCCTTGTAATACAGATACTTTTCAAGATATCACTATATATTTCTTCATTCTGTCGTTCACGTAACCTCCTCCACACTAAATACTGAGGAGAAATACTTGTTTCATATCTCTCTCATCTCCTGTGGTTCCACACATAGGTAGCCTTACTGATCTTTAAGGTGCCCTATTCTCTATCTAGTTAATCTTTTGCCACTAAAGGATTTGTCGGATTTCTTCAATGCCACATTAACCCTATTTCTAAAGCAAACTCATGTCCACATTTTTCTGGCTGGAGTTCCTCATTGACTATACACTTACTGCCCTTTTACTCCTCTCGGGATTGACTTGATCTCGGCTCTGTTTACCTGACATATGCCTCCTTCCTTACCTTGAGGAGAGCATTAATATATCTAACCATCCAGCACTCCCTGCACCCACCAGCCTTGCCCATCTCACTTATAGGAGCACGTTGGCTCTGGACTCTCTGAAACCAGGTTTTGATAACCTTGCATTTTCCAACCATCCCTTTACCTGTGAATAGGGTATTCCAATCAGCCTTTCACAGGGCTCGCCTCACACTTTAAAAATTGGCCTAGTTCAAAGTTAGAACTTTAATGTTTACACCAGGTCTTTCCTAACCCACAACTAGTTTAAAACTAATATTTATGCGTAACAGACATGAAAGTTAAATAATCACTTCCTGCCCCTTTGTAACAGGCTCGAGAGACTGAATAGGCAGTACAGTAGAATGTACTGTATCCATAATTCGGTGAAGGTTTCCAATCGCTAAATTATTCTAAATTCCTCTTCATTGTGTATGGATTTTCATTAGAGTGTTTAAATATATTGAATTTTAATTAATGGTGAGTGGTTTGACCAGTAGCATCACATCTGGAACTCCCACTTCACATCTACCTTTAAAATAAGGAAATGTTGGCATCCGAGCTACCTTCTTAAAATAGTTTGAGGCATTTCGTTTGTCTATAGTAAACTAGGGACTCTTGGCTGGTCCTAAATCAATAATACCAAATTGGGTTTAGAATTTCAATCCCTACAGTGTGCAAACTGGCCGTTCGACCCAACAAGTCCACACCAACCTCCGAGGAGTAACCTACCCAGACCACTTCTTCTACCCTATTATTACACATTTACCCCGACAAAGGATCCTAACCCACACATCTCTGAAAACTACAAACAATTTAGCATGGCCAATTCACCTGACATGCACATGTTTAGATTGTGGGAGGAAACCAGATCATCCAGAAAAAGCTCATGCAGACACTGGAGATTATTCACCAGGAGACTATTGGGTTCAAAAGTCGCGTATGGTAGTTGTTAGTGTCTTTTGTTCCGGATGTTGAATTCGGTTGGTTTAAACAGTGTTTTGGGAATAAAGATTCTTTCAGTCACTGAGAGTTCTCTGGGTGTGAAAGAAGTGAAGTTGGAGGTTTTACAAAAGGTAATGAAGGCAAAGCTGAAGGAATTGGCAGACAAGCTGGAGTTGGGGTTGCGTTTGTGAGAAAATGAGAGATAATTACAGCAATCGCTCGGCAATTAAATTTGGTGGAAACGCCACCAGAATCTTTGGAAATGGCTAGAATTCAATTTCAAATGAGGTACTTTGAACATGAGAAGGCATTGAAATAGTTTGAATTACGATGAAAAGCAGAAATAAAAGAAAATGAAATAAAGAAGAAAGAGAGAAGAAAAGTAGAGAGTTTCAACTTCAAAAGTTAGTAATTAGAGAGGAAAGTTGACATAGAAGGCGGAGATGAAGGTAGACGGTAGGCTGGATGAGGACAATAGTGAGGTTGAGCAACCCTATAGTAGCCAATGGCCTGATGCGGTTCTGTTTAAATACACCCAGGCATTGTCTAAATTTGATGAGAATGATGGGGAAGCATTTTGAACTTCATTTGAGCAAGTGGCTAAACAAATGCAATGGCCAGTGACTATGTGGACTTAGTTGATCCAAACGAAGCTGGTGGGTATTTGCATCCCTATCGGGGGAGGTATCTGGCCAGTGTGAGGTGGTGAAGAAAGCCATCTGAAGTGCATATGAGCTCGTGCCAGAAGCCGACAGACAGAGTTTCAGGAATCTAAAAAGGGGCCCTGGTTAAATGCACATTGGGTTTGAAAGGATCAAAGAAAGTAATTTTGAAAGGTGGGTAAGGATATTAAAAACAGAGCAAACCTATGACACTCTTAGAGAGGTTCTTATTTTGGAGAAGTTCAACAATTCAATTCCTGCAGTTGTGAGAATTCGTGTGGAAGATTAGAGAATTAAAACAGCAGGATTAGAAGCTGAAATGGCTGATGATGATGATTGGGTTCAGAAATCAAAGTTTGGTTTCTGTGAGAGATTGAGAAGAATGTGCGAGATTTTCTTAAAACACATACCTGTAAAAGTAAGGTTTTCTGGCATAGGCCAGGAGGAGCAGGTAAAGACATTACAGCATTAGGAGGTACAGAAGCATGTAACTCTTTTATGCTGAGTCATGAGGAGATATGTTATTCAGAGAGACTATTGGAGAGATGAGAAGTGCTCCATTATGTAACGTGTGGTTGGAGTGTCCAGTGGAAACATCAACAGATTTATTCCACAATGGGAAAGGAGGCCTTGAGCTTGGTGTTGGTGTTGCAACATTTCAGCATTTCAATTGCGAATAACATACATGAGCCAAATCTTTTTCACTGATCGTGAACTCTTAAAGTTTTTGGAGAAGTTTAGGGAGAAAACTACCAATCTGTTTCGATTGAGCTTGTTATTGCTGGCATTCAGTTTGAAATTATACAGGTGACAGGGCGAGAAAACCTAAGGTTTGACACGTTATGAAGACTTGGATGAGGAAAGACAAAGGCATTCTGTGGCAGGAGTAAAATGACTGAAATCGAAACTAGTTGTAAACATTTGTATGCTCACAGTCAATGTAAAGTATATGCATTTCAGTGTACTAATAGAGGAAGGTTAGGAGGTCTAAAATGAATCCATCTTTGTATATTGATGTAGTATTTTAATAAAGATGGAGTTGTGAGGATACTATCACTGTAAAAAGATTATTTTCTCTTGGGTTTTTTGAAGAGAGGTTTTAAAGGCAGAGTTGCAGAACTGCTGTCTGAAAACAATCCAAGTAAATAACTAAGAAAGTCTTTAGGTTTTATTAAAACAGTGGGAATAATGGAAGGGCAATAGGCAGCTCTCCCAGATCAGCTTTCCGTGTTTTGCTTTTCGCTGCAGCATTCAGAAACTGCTGGGGAACCCAGAGGGTTGGAAGCTTCAATACATGATCCCCAAATGAACAACAAATGGAGCAGAGGCTACAGACAGGGGAAGCTCGGAAACCACGGAGTGAGTGTGTCTGGGGAAAGGGATCTGCTGTGTCCACCCTGGGTTTTCCAGGAACTGCTTACCAAGCTTCACTTTACCCAGGAGCAGAGTGTGAGGGACCCTGACTGAACAAAGAACTGGTTCAAGAGCGGTGCCGCCTCCTTCAACACGACCTGCAGCTTCACACCAGGGGGAGGATGGTGCTGCCAGGGGCTGTTAGGGTCACAGTTTCATTCAGATTCTATGATCCAGAACGTTTAAGGCAGAACTAGGTGACATATCCATCATTTCCCAGTATCTCAACATCAATGTCACCATTCGGTGATGGATGAGGTAAATACATTGTTTCTCCCACAGCAAGGAGCTGTCGTGTGTATCCACTATAGTGGGATTCCCGATGGTGTACATGGCATCTGCAGAGTCCCCATGACAATGGAGAGTGGTAGAGGAACTGAAGGAGCTCTCTCTCAATTAATATTGCAGCGTCCCCATGCATAGTACATCATGTTGGTCATTACCCACTGTCCTGGCAGCAGTCAGAGCCTCTTCATTCAGAAGCAGTCAGCCATTCCCATCGTCAGCGGGTCTCCACATAAAAAGAAATTAATATATATTGGACAAAGGCGGTCCCCGTGATACACATTTCAAAACACCATGCCCACCACCAATCAACCACATCAAAGTATTCCATGTGTACGGAGAGCAATGGGGTCACTTGGAGCGCCAAGGAGCAGATGATCAGGGATGGAGCAAAACCTCCCATGTCAGAACGAGTCTGAGTGAACCCCCTAGTACTTAATATCATGAAGTCCTGTAATCCCTCTCCATTTCAGGAACATACTGCCTTCCATTATTCCTGTAAATGGAATGACAGGTTATATCATGTTAACTTCCACTTGCCAATCTATTATCTATTGTCTTTCCCTCTCTGAATCTATTTGCAGACTCTCCACCCTCTCTTGATAAAGTAATCTCCTGCTTACCACTGCGACATCACCAAACTCAGCATCTGTATATCTGTTCCATCCTCCTGATCATTAATATAGACTGTAAATAGTTGAGAACCCAGCGCTGGTCACTGTGTGACCCTACCGTTACGTTCTCTCTAACTGATTTATCCTGAGTGCTGCTTCCTGTATGATACCCAGGCTTCCACAATTCCTGTGCAACACAGTCGAAGGGTCGAATAAGAACAAGGAGCATCTGTGAGGAATCTAACTCCGCGATGAGGCTGATGTCAACGGGGCCACTGTTCCACTTTCCTGCCATCTCTCCATCCTAAAACTCTAATCTCTTGTTGTAGATTGCGCCACGTGAAACAAATCCACTCCACATCGACACTTTCAATTACTTTTAACATTTTACAGACTCAATGAGCTCTCCTTTCATTCTTGTAAACTCGAAAGTATAGGCCTAAACTGCTCAATTTCTCTTCATAAGACAAACACTTCAAATATGGAATCCATCTCATGAAGCTCTTCTGAATTGTCTCCAATGGAAATATCTCATTCTGCAGGACACCCAAACTGTACTCCAGTTGCAGCCTCACAAGTGCCTTGCATAGCTACACCAACACTCCCTACCTTTCTACTCTATCCTTTTATAAATAAACACTGAAATTATGCTTGTATTTCTCATTACTTGCAGTACCCGCAGGCAGGTTTTCTGTGAAATGCAAGCAGACACACAGATCCCTCTGCACCGAAGCACTTTGAAGTTTCTCTCCACTTAGATAATAATTTATCTTTTTATTATACTGGCCAACTTGAATAGCTCCATACTTATTCTCTTTAATTTTCCTTGCCAAATGTTGGCCTATTCACCCATCCTATCCATATGGTCTTAAAACCTCTTGCATCATCATTCCGAAGTAATTTCTCACCGATGTTAGTGTCATCTGAAAATGTGGTATCGCATTTTCTATCCCGTCAACCGAGTACAGTAATACCATGGATTGAAAATGGTTGAGGCATGAGTACTGAAATCAATGGCACCCCACAAATTGCGTTTTCCAAATGAAAATGAGACATTTATTACATCTGACTGCATTTTGTTGGTTAACCAATCCTCCATCCGAGCTAATAAATTACTCCTAAACCCATGTCGTCAGATCTTACCACTTACTCTTTGGAGAAGCGACACATGCAATGCATTCACGAAGACCAGATATATTCCATCTTCAGGATTCCCACTGTCCACCTTGTTTGTCACATCTTTAAGTAACTCAAGCAAACACTTCAAACCTGATTTATCCTTTGTAAAACCATGTTGACGCAGATGGATTGTGACTTATCTTTTCAACTGTCCTCAACAATGGATTCTAATAATTGTTTTAAGTCGCAATAGTTTTATCGTTACGTTTTACTCCCTAATGCATACATTTGTTATAAATACTTCCCTTTCGAAAATCTTCACGTTTTCTTTGAATTCCTGTTTAATGGGCAAAAGGTTTTAAGAGATGCTCTCCAATTGCTGTATAAGATGCATGTGTGGCTGACTGGACTCATCATCATGCTGGTGTACAAACTCGATGGGCTGATGTCTTTCTGGTGTTCCCATGTTGTCACCTCCGAGGACAGAATGACCTCCTCCTGTTGATGTATTAGAGGATAGGGAGATTATGGAATTTCCTGTTGCTGTGTAACATTTTGAGGGGCTGATGGGTCTTCTCATACTTCTCCATAACAGGTGGAAACACTGAACGGTCTCCTCATGTATACCGGAGATAGGAGCGAGGGAGTAATTGGTCTTCTCTTGTTCCCAGACAACAGACACATGTCTAAATTACCTCTTCCTTTGTCATGAAAGAAGTCTCAGATAGGTTTTATCCTTATCCAATTCCCTTGCAATAGGCTCGGTGGGACTGAATGGCCTCCTGTTATCACAGTGTAACAATCTCCAGTCACTGTGTGAACTCTTCCAGTTCCTATGTTACAGACTTGAGGACGCTGAATGGACTGATCCTGTTGCTGTTTAACACGATACTGGTGCAGCATGGCCTACTCTCAGTCAGTGTTATAGGCTCGAGTGGCTGATTGGCCTCCTCCTGTGAATGTATATCAGGCTCCAGGGGCTGACTAGCCTCGTCCTGTTTTGGGGTAACAGGGTCAAAGGCCTGAATATCCTCCTGTTGTTCCTGTGGTAACAGATTAGAGAACGGAATGGATTCCTCCATTATCTGTGTAATTCGCTTCACTTGTTGACTCATTCTGTCATCTACGTTGAAATAGGACACTCTTTAATTTTTGTAAACCCCAATGGCTACTGGGTCAACCTGATCATCCTTTCATTATAAGCTAGCACCTTCATTGCAGGGACCATCTCTGAGCTGCTTCCAATATAACAACATCATTTCTTCATTGAAGAGACTAAATCTGTAAACATTACTCCAGATGTGATCTCACTAAGACCCTGTACAGCAGCAGCAACATTTTACCAGACTGTGTTAAAGTCCCCACCCTGGTTAGAGCTGTCTCAGCTCTCTGGGGGAAAAGAAAGCATTGTTGGAAGATCATTGTCCTTCTCCATTCCACAGTATCACGGGAGATCTGGAGAAATTAAAGTTTGAGAAGATCATTAATGATGTGGCGAGATGATCTCTACCATTAATCTCCCCAGAGCCCACATCGCTCAGATTCCACAGAATCAAGTAAGATGGAGTGCAAAAACAGCAAGGAGGAGCAAACATTGATGGGAGTTATATATCAAAGTGAAAGCTGCAATACAAATGCTGGACATGTTATAAAACGGGAAATGAGATATACATATTTGTGGGTACTGCAGTAATAATGTACTGTTTAAATTATATCTAAACTGTGTTAACCCAATTGAATGCTAATGCTGGGAAAATGGATCTCATGACCACGTGTGAGATGGTTTACATTAACATGATATCGAACATTGAGCTGGAGATCAGGTTATTTAGGAATTGGTGTTGAGTGATCAGAAGAGCTAATTGAAAATTTTGCTGTCAAGGACCTTTTGGGAACAGTGACCACAATGTATTGGTTTTCCTTTATGCTGTTTAAGTACACGGTAGTTTTTGTTTTAGTTGAAGTAACCGTTATAAATCTGAGTCAGGCAAGCCCTGAAGGTGTGACGAGAAAGTGGGGACTACAGATGCTGGAGATCAGAATCGAAGAGTGTGGTGCTGGAAAAGCACAGTCAGGCAGCATACTAAGAGTAGATAAATCGATATTTCAGTCATAATCCCTTCATCAGGAATGAAGCTTATGGGCCAAGGAGGCTGAGGGATAAATGAGAAGGGGGTGAGGCAGGGGGGAGGTAGCTGGGATTGCGGTAGATAGATGAAGGTGAGGTTGAAAGTGATAGGTGATGAAGGGAGACAGAACGCCTCATCTGCTGCATCCATTAAACCCAATGTAGTCTTCTTTACATTGGCGAGGCAGGAGGTCAACTTGTGGATCATTTCAGAGAACATCTCTGGGACAGCCACATTGAACAACTCCATCGCCTTTTGGCTGAGCACTTTAACTCCCCTTCCAAATCTGCCAAGGACATGAGGGTCCTAGACCTGCTCCATTGCCAAACCAGAGCCACCATGGAGGAAGAAAGCCTTGGGACTCTCCAACCACAGGGGATCATAGTGGATTTCTCCATCTCCCCATTTTCCCTAATCCCACCTTATCCCACTCCAAACTTCCAAGTCAGCACCGCCCTTTTGAATGTTCCTATATGTCCACCTTCCTCCCTATCATTCTGGTCCACCCTTCTCTCCGACTATCACTTTCAACCCCAACTTCATCTACCTATTAGATGAAAGGAGGCAGCTTAGAAAAATGCCAAGTGTTGCAGTAAGCCAGTGGATTCAGAGAAATGTAGGACCCAGCAAAGGATGACCAAGAAACTGAGAAGAAAATCAGAAAGAGAAAAAGCGTGCAAACGAAAGAAAAACATAAAGACTGCTAAAAAGCGTCTATTAATGTATGAAAACAAATGAAAACAAGGCCAAATGTGGAACAGTTGGTGCGCGTTCTGGATAATTTATTGCAGAGAACAGAGAAATCGCAGTGAAAAGAAACAGTTTCTTTGTGTCTATATTCATGGAAGAATATCGAGAAATTCTTCCAGAAATACCAAGTCACCATGGGACTTGTGTAAGTAAAGTCTAAGACCATTCTTATCAGGGTTGGGGTTATCTTTGAAAAGAAAGCTGGATTGAGTATTTATAAATCTGACAGTCTAGATGTACTTCATACAAGAATTTCAGAGGAAGTAGCAATAGACATGTTGATTGCATCGCGAATTTTCACCTCTGACACGTTCCCGAAAGGCATTTAGCCAATCTGGATAGGCAAAGATTATAAATATTATCCAACAGTTTAAGAAAGGATGAATTGGGAGAGTGGTGAACTACAGACCAGTTATCTTGTCATCCGCAGTCAGGTATCTGTTGGACTCGATTACAAAGAAAATGCTACTAGATATTTAGAAGGTAATAACATAACTGGGGAGTATGAGAATGTACCGATGGAAGGAAAACCAGAAGTGTCAAACATTATTTGGAGTGGTTTGAAGATGATTCTTGTGGACATAGGCAATGATGAACCATTGGATAACGTATAGTTGGATATTCATGTGCTTTTTAAAAAGAACTCACACAGCAAGTTCATAAGAAAAATTAAAGCGAGAGGTATTGGGAAGAACATATGCAAATGGGAATGTAAAAATTTGGTTTGCGTTCATGTGAATGTAATTGGAAGATAGAGGACGTCGTGCACCAGTTGCATCGAGTGTTGGTGAGACTCAACGTAGAATATTGTGTATCGTTCGGAGTCCCAATCTAAGAAAGAATATATTGACTACAGAGGAAATTTAAAAGGTATTATCCAGATTAATCCGTAAAATGGCAACATTGTCTGATGGGGAACCTATTCCTGTAATCTCGAGTTTCAAAACATGAGAGTTGATTGTAGTGAATCTTAGAAATATCGAAAGGACTGAACAACAGAGGGACATGAAGAAGTACAAGTAGGCGAGATCTGGGAGAATCCCACGATATTCCACAAGGACAAGTAGAACAGAATAATCAGCAAACAGTTAGCGTCCATTAGAAACCAAAGAGGCAATCTGTGTGTCAAACTGGAGAATATTGATTGATTGTTACATGAGACCTTCACATCTATTTTACTTGGGAGAAGGAGGATGCAGGTACAGAATTCAAGAAGATGGACTAGGAAGCTCTTGAACAGATTGATGTAAAATACGAGCAGGGAGTTAAGGTTTTGATCTGTATAAATTTGGACCAATCTCCATGTCTGAATGAGTTGTATCACAGGAGGGTGTTGGGGTCAAAGGAGGAAAGACCCTGACTGAATATTTTAATTAGAATCTGACCATAGGGGAGGTGCCAGAGAACTGTAGAACTGCTAATAAAATTCCACTTCACAGTAAGGGTGGGAGAGATAGACCGGGAACTATAGACGAGCGAGTATTAGATCACTGTCAAGGAAACTACTGGAGAACATAGGGAAGGAGAAAATCGAACTCCAATTAGAGTCGCAAGGTTTGATCAGGGATAATTATCATGACTTTATCAGGAGGATGTCACATCCAATGGGTTTGATTGAATTAGTTTGAGGAGGTCGTTTATTTAGTTTTGCAGGGAAGGGCTTTGACAAATTTCCACCTGGGAAACTGAAAAATAAACTAAAATCGCACAATATGAAGGATAACTTGACAAGTTACAACGAAAATTGTCTTAGTGGCAGGAGGCAGAAGGTGGTGGGAGAAGGATGTTTGTGTGACTGGAGACCAGTGTCCCCTGGTGTACCACAGAGATCAGTGTTGTGTCCCTTATTGTTTGTGTTATTCATAACAAAATATAGATGTGAATGTGGAGGTGTCTAGGTGGAGAGTGGGGAAGGTGTGATAAGTAAGTGTATGTTTGACATAAAGATTGGCTGGGTGGTTGGCAGTGAGGAGGAAGGCCATATGTTACAGGAAGATGCAGATGGAATGGTCAGATGGGCACATCAATGGCAGATAGAATGTAACCTTGATAAATATGAGGTGATGCACTTTGGGAAAAGGAACCAGACATGGGAAGACTCAGTGAATGGCAGCACACTGGGAAGCTCAGATTATGCTTCTCCACACATCCCTGAATATGACTGGACAGGTTAATGCTCAAAAATGTGTTGCTGGAAAAGCGCAGCAGGTCAGGCAGCATCAAAGGAGCAGGAGAATCGACATTTCAGGCAGATTCCTGAAGAAGGCTCTTGCCTGAAACGTTGATTCTGCTGCTCCTTTGATGCTGCCTGACCAGCTGCGCTTTTCCAGCAACACATTTTTTAAGCTTTGATCTCCAGCATCTGCATTCCTCACTTTCTCCTGGACAGGTTAATGGACTAGTTAAGAATTGGACCTTGGGTGCAGCGTTTCCTAATCAGGGTGTAGATTATAAGAGCAATACACGGCTTTGGTTCAGCCAAAACGGAGTACTGTATGTAGCTCCGGGAACCACATTCGAAGAAGGATGTGATTGTACTGGAGAGGGTGCAGAGGTGATTCACCAGGATGTTCCCTGGGATGGAGCATATCAGCTATGGAGAGAGGCTGGATAAGCTCAGGTTGTTTACTTTGGAGCAGAGAAAGCTGAGGGGTCCGTGATTCAGAATTTTATGATTATAAGCGACACGGACAGGGTGGATAGACAGCAGCTGTTCCTTTTAGTGAGAGGGTCAAGAACAAAGGAGCACACTTTTAAAGTGAAGAGTTTGAGGTTCAGAGATGATTTAAACATTTTTTCACCTCGAGGTGTGGGGTTCTGGGATTACTTCCTGAGAGGGGAATGATCACCTCACAATCGTTAAAAAGCCCTTGGACGAGCAATTGGAAGTGTCATAACATTCCAGGCTATGGTCTGGTGTAGGAAAGTGGGACTATTGTAGATCGTACTGTATTTCTGTCGGCACAGAGTCGATGCCCCTGTGAGTGTATGGTGTGGAACGTCAATTATTGAGCAGTTTAAGGCAGGAATTGATGAGTTTCTGAAGAGTTATATTCATAAGGGTTATAAGAGTGAACTGTATTTGCTTGATAAAGTACGTCAATGTTAGAAATATGAGAAAACAAGTGCAGTTTCCTTACTGTTTGAAACCAAACAATGGAAAATGGGACCAGGGAAATGGCAGAACTATGAAGCCACTACTTCCGTTCCGTCTTCACAAAACTTTCTAACAATACAAGGAGAACCGAGTCTGGTGTGGGAAAATGATAGAGTACATGGGACATAGAACATAGTAAGTAAATGGTTTAGCAGAAATTATTGTGGCTGAAAGTAATGGTCATAGACAACACTAACATAGAGTTATGAAATGGGAATTATGTTTGAGAAACAAACTGGGAGACAAATGAAAGAGAAGCAATGATGTAAAACATTATGATTTTTAGAAAAATGTCGGTAAATCTCCAAGCTCAATTTGCGAAATCAAATCTGAGTGGATTGGGGCGAATATATGTGCATGCTTCTAGAATGGGACAGCTGGCAGGAAACAGTGAATAGAATTAAACAGACTCGTCAAGCAACAGCCTGACATTGTCTGTAAGGTATGATTCTGTGAGTATGGCCATGTCCCAGACTCCACATTACCTTCCCCAGATATCTCCTGTCTCATCAGCAGGACGGACACAGCAGACGTGGCGGTACAGTGGGATACAGTTGGAAGGGAATTGCTCCTGGAGCCCTCAACAGTGACTCTGTATCCCACGAAGTCTCATGGCATTAGTTTGCACATGGGAAAGGAAACTTCCTGCTGATTACCATGTACCAGCCTTTCTCAACTGATGAATCAGTACTCCTCCATGCTGACCAACACTTGGAGGAAGCACTGAGGGTAGCACGTACGCAAGATGTACTCTGGGCGGGGAATTTCAATGTTCACCACCAACAGTATCTCAGCTACAGCACTACTGATCGAGCTGGCCAGGTCCTAAAGGATATAACTGGCGGCAGGTGATGAAGGAACCAACAAGAGGAAAATACATACTTGACCACAGCCTTACTAATCTGCCAGTTGCAGAAGTATGTGTCCATGACAGTATCGGTAAGAGTGACCACCGCATAGTCATTGTGGAGACAAAGTCACACCTGCACATTGAGAATAACTTCCACCATTTTGGGTGGCACGATCACGGTGCTTAATAGAGCAGACTTCGAACAGTTCGAGCAGCTCAAATCTGGATGTTCATAAGGTGTTGTGGGTCATCAATAGCAGTGGAATTGTACTCCTGCATAACATCATGGCCTGGCATATGCCCCTCGCAACAATTGCCATCAATCCAGAGAATCAACATTGGTTCAATGGAGTGTGCAGGATGGCAGGAGCAGCACCAGGCATACCTGACAATGAGGTGTCAGCCTGGTGAAGCCACCAATCAGGACTACTTGTGCGCCAAACAGCATAAGCAGTAAGTGACAGACAGAGCTAAGTGATCCCACAAGCAACGGTTCATATCTAAGCTCTGCAGTCCTTCCACATCTTGTCGAGAAACGTTGGGGACAATTAAACAATTCACTGGAGGAAGAGATTCCACAAATAACCGCTTCCTCCATGATGGAAGAGCCCAGCACTTCAGTGTATAAGATAAGGCTGATGCACTCGCAACAATCTTCAGTCAGAAGTGCTGAGTGGATGATCCATTTCAGCCTCCTCCAGTGGTCCTCAGCAATTCAATTACCAGTCATCAACCAATTTGGTTCAGTCCACACGATATCCAGAAACGATTGGAGATACTGGATACTCCAAAGGGTCCATAATCTGCCAACATTCTGGCAATAGTGCTGAAAATTTGTTCTCCATATCTTGCCACTCCCCTGGCCAAACTGTTTCAATACAGTTACAACAATGGCTTTTCCTCATTATGTGGAAAATTACCCCAAGTATCTCATGTATATAAAAAGGAGACCAAATCCAATCCGGCCAAATACCACTTCATCAGTCTTCTCTCGATCATTGGTAAAGTGGTGGAAGGTCTCAGTGCTTTTAAGCACAACTTGCTCAACAATACCCTGATCAATGACGCCCAGTTTGGGCTCCACCAAGGCCACTCAGCTCCTGACCTCATTTCCGTGGTTCAAACATGGACAAAAGAGCTGAATTCCAGAGGTTGGGTGAGAGTTACAGCCCTTTAAGTCAAGGCTGTATTCGACCCTGTGTGGTATTAAGGGGCCTGATCAACACTGGAATCAATGGGTATCAGGGGCAAAGTCCCTGCTGGTTAGATTCATACCTGACAAGTAGGAAGGTGGTCATGGTTGATGAAGGTCAGTCAACTCAGCTCCAAATCTGTAGGAGTCCCTCAAGCAGTGACCGAAAACTTCTTCAGGGCTGCTTCATCAATGACCTTCCTTCCATTTTCAGGTCAGAAGTGGGGAAGTTCGCCAATGATTGTACAATGTTCTGCAACATTTGTGGTTCCTCAGATACTGAAGCAGTCCATTTTCAAACGCGACAAGGTCTGGAGAGTATCCAGTCTGACAAGTGGCAAGTAATATTCAGGCCACACGAATGCCAGACCGTGCCCATCACCAATAAAATACAATCTAACCTTCCCCTTGACATTAAATGGTGTTACTATCACTGAATCCCCCAGTATCAGATTCCTGGTGGGTAATCATTGCTCAGAAACTCACTGGTCTCGCCACACGAACACAGTAACTATAAGAGCAGGTCCGAAGCTAGGAATACTGCGGCGAGTAACTCACATCCTGACTTCCAAAAGTCTGTCCATCGTCTACAATGCATAAGTCAGAAGTGTAATAGGAGACTCCCAATTTGCCTGGATGAGTGCAGCCCCAACAACACTCAAGAACCTTTATGCCATCCAGGACAAAGCAGCCAGTTTGACTGTCCCTTCATCCACAATGCTCCACAATCAACGCTCAGCAGCAGCAGCAGTGTTTTACTATCTACATGCTGCCATGAAATGATTCACCAAAGATCCTCAGAGACCATCTTCCCAACTCATGACCATGTCTATCTAGAAGGACAAGGGCTACAGATGTATGGGAATACCATCATCTTCAGGTTCCCCTCCAAGCCATTCATCATCCTGACTTGGAAATATATCAGCGCTCCTTCACAGGCACTGGGTCAGAATCCTGGGATTCCCTCCCTAATGGCACTGGAGGTCAACAACAGCAGGTTGACTGCAGCGTTCAACAAGGCAGCTCACCACCACCTTCTCAAGGGCAAATAGGGACGGGCAATAAATGCTGGCCGAGCCAGTCACACCCACATTTATGAAATAAATAGAAATTAACAGAGGAATTTTGCTGAGGTGTCGCAGGGATCGGTGCTTGGGTCCCAGCTGTTCACAATGCCCTTTAAACATTTGGTTGCTGGAATCAGGTACAATATATCCCAGCCTGCTGACAGCGCTAACGGGTGTGGGATTGTGAGTGGGTGAGGAGGTTATAAAAAAGCACCGAGAAGACTAAGACAAGTGTAGTGAATGGGTAAAGACGTGACAGATGGAGAACAATGTGGATAGAGGTGACGGTGTGCTCTTTGGTGGAAACGATATATTGGCAGCCTACCATTTGGAAAGAATTGGTTGAAACATGTTGATCTACAAAGGGAGGTATGTTCCTTTTTGTTGTTTCCTTCTGCATAAACCTCTGAGGTCCCTGCAGTGCAGTGAGTCCTGCAACCAGAAGTCAATACGGGGCATGGCATTGGCACGCTGCCAAGTGTATACAGACCCTTCAAGTGGGGAGCTGTAACACTGAAAAGGATCTGCATCTCCTTGTAACGAAATATTGCAGAAACAGAAAGCAGTGAGGAAGATAAATGGTGTGTGGACCTTCATTTCAGGGGGATGTGAGTCCAGTAGAAAAGGTGTCTTACTGCAGCTGTACAGGGCCTTGGTGAGATATCATCTTGAACATTGTGCAGTATTGTGTGCAGTTTTGATCTCCTTACCGAATAAAGGACAAACCTGACATTGATGGAGAGCAGTGAAGGATGACCAGACTGATCTCTGGAGTGACAGACTTGTGGTGGGAGCAGAGTTTGGGATGACTGGGCCAGTATTCCATGGGGTTTAGGAAAATGAGTGGAGATCTCAGTGAAATATACAAAACTCTGACACGGTGAGACAGATTGGAAGCAGGGATGATAATTCCCCTGGCTGGGACTTGTCAAACTAGGGGACACAGTATTAGGTAGAGGCAGTCACTCTGCATTGAAATGATAATAAATGTCTGCTCTCGCTGACTGGGGAACTTGAAGAATTCGCTCGCACCTGGAAACCGAAACACTGCTTATAAATAAGGATTTAGAGACAGTAAAGGGATGGTGGGAGAGCAGGAGTACGGTGTGGAAATTTAGGCCAACCATCATAATATTGAATTGGGTAGCAAACGCGATGAACCAAACGTATTACTGCACTGCCTATTTTATAGCTTCCCAAGGGTACTCACATTAACGAATATGTATATCGTGTGGGGTAAGTGAATTGAGGAGATTTTTTCCATGAACTAGAATGGGGAGGCTAAATGTGTTTTCCATTCCCGATGTTTCTGTGCAGTCTGTGGGAAAGCTCTGTAAATGCTGTCACAAGCTCTCAGATGTTAGGAAGGAGGTTTCTGCAGGGTAGACAGGACTGTGTTCCCATTCCCTTTTCTGACATTGATGCTGAGGCCGGGTGTTCTGTCCGGTTTCATCCTTTCAGACCTCGGAGTAGTCTGATACAAATGAGTGTCCTTGCTTGGGGTTCAGGGACCATTGAAATCTTTATCACATGTCAGGGTCTTTGAAGTCACTTTTAGGCCAGCCCAGGAAATCATGGGAGATTCACTTCCTAAAAGTACATTGGAGGAGGAAATTCTGTTTACAATCCATATTGGCTTCAAGGTCACTGTTACTGACCCCAGATTTGAGATCTCGATATTTTCTTAATTGTTTTTAACTTCCACCCACTGTCAGAGCATTAGCCTGGTCTGGATTAGTAATCCACAACAGCACCATCTCCACATGGGGACCTATCGGAAACCACACTGAGCAGGTTATATCTGTGCTGCTTGAAAGCTCTGTCAAAAAGAACTCCCACCAATTTGACCGTCATGATGGGACTGAGGAGGTGTAATTGGTCAGATTGTAATTATTCCCGTCTTAGGGGAAAGGACTTAGCTGAGTAATTTTCCACATTGCCAGGGAGATGTCAGAGTTGGAGCTGGAATGCAACAGCTTCCCCAGGGACACGGCTTGTTGTGCAGCACAAGCTTTCAGTCCTATTGCAGGAATGGAGTCAGGAACCACTGTCTTTGTCGTATCTACTGTGTTCACCTGTTTCTTCATGTCTCGTGCAGCGAATCAAATTGGTTGAAGACTGGCATCTGTGATTCTCTGGGCATCATGATATGGGTGAGGTGTATCATCGACTCAACAGAAGATGGTGCAGATAAAACATCATTCTCTTTTACACTGATGTGCAGGTCTGTTCCATTATTTAGGATGGGAATTTTTGTGGAGCCCTCTCCTCCAGTCATTTGTTTAATCGTCCATCATCATTTATGACTGAATGTGACATGACTGCAATGCTTCGATCAGATCTGTTGGTCAAGTCTGGTAGCTTTAATGAGTTAGCATCAGGTTAAAGTTCATGTGATTCTGACTCTTACATGTTCACCCACACTCGTCACTGAGCCAGAGATGGTGTTGATGGTAATGACAGACTGAGGTGTTTCCCTGGCAAAAAGTTACAGGTTGTGGTTTAATGAATGTCTGCCTCTCCTGTTGCTGCTGCGTGAATACGCAGTTTCGAGCTGCAATATCTGCAATGCAATCCTGCTGTCTGTTCCCCAATTTTCACTGAGACCCATTCACCCATCAGCCCTGCACTCAGTGACCTAACCTGGTTTCTGATGTGGCAATACTTCCATTTTCATACTCTCATCCTGCTGAGGGTCTCGCCCCGGGTCTTGCTTCCAACCTGACATATTCCGCAAAAGCATTTAACTGATCTTAATGCAAATGTTTAATTCACCTGAATCTTTTTCCTTGAGAAATACCATCTTCTGTGTTTAAAGTCAATGTGTTTCCTCTGTTTCTTTCCCTGACCATGATTAAGAGCTTTGTAGTGTCAATGATGCCAGCGTTATGTAGTTGCAGAGCCAATGAATTCTCTGGATTCCCAATCATCTTCACCACATTGTATATTTTCTCTTTTGGTTTGATGCATTATCACTTATGGCTGCCTTGTCCTCCCATGAGTATGCTTCAAGTTCTTGGGGTTGCATTTCTGGTATTATCTTCCGAATTATCCCCAGACCCTCCTCCCATTGCTGCTCCATGGTCTTTCCTGCTCAGCTCCCCTTCCAATTAACTCTGGCTAGCAACGCCCGCATGTCTTTGTAGTTCCATTGCTCAATTATAACCACATTACATCTTGAAGAGAGCACCATATATAAACTGAAAGAAAGAGTTTTGAGAGATGGGACACGAAGAATAATTGGTGGATTTCTTAACTAGATACAAAGGGAGAACGAGAGAGAGGATATAGATATGGAGATGTGGAAAATGAGGCAACCACATTATCGAAAGAATTAGGTGAACATCCCCAATGTTTTGGCAATGCCTGTATGCTGTGGTCCTTTGTACAGTGCATGTACAACAGAGTAATATGTTCAAATGCTGAGTCTGATGCCAGAATATTTATCTCCAATAATATGACAGACACTAGTTTTTGAAAGAACCCAGCAGGCCAACAGATTGAAGTCCCGGTAGAAAGGGGATTAACTGAAATAAGTTGGGGCACCAGAATCAAGAATTTGGAGCACACATCCTGGTGAGAATGAAAGATTAGAGTTGGGAATCCCAGAAAAGGAGGGAACGTTGAGAGGATCAAAACATGTTTTAATGTTTTATTAACTTTATACATCATATGCATCATTTTTCGTTAACTGTGTCTCGGTTGTTCATTTACAAAGTGTTGTGCACATATGAAAAATGCGACTTCTCTGCACACACACATTGATTAAAAAGTGTATATAAAATCATTTTTCCACCATTGAAACTGTCCTGTTTTCGTGTTACGAGGATACATCAACACCAACTAGCCACCAAAAGACATGACGCGCTATCGCTATGTTCCATACATACAGACAAAGAAGGGCACCACTTTGACTGGGACAAAGCACACACACATACGAAGACACGCAAGGACCTTCTTAGAGGAATGGTATTCTCACCAGAAGTCCATAAATGAACGCATCAATTTAGATCCTGTCTACATTCTCTTTTTAAAATAACCGGAAGTGACATCACCCACTTTAAGAAACCAAGACCTATAAATAGAGAGGCGGGACATACCACCAGCGCTTCAGCAGATACTCTCACTGATGATGTCACCTAGTCATGGTGATGAAATTTCTGAAAACATACCTTGAAGCTCAGCGAGCTAACTTGCATACAGATAAATTGTTATTTTTTGTTTACTAGTGGAAGTTAGGAGTTCTCTGTCGCTCATGTTTTGACAGATTATGATGTGAGGTGAGCTTTTCTAGGTGTGTGATTTTAATTAACAGAGGGGTTCGACATTGATGTCATAACAGTTTGGGGCCTTGCCGTGTGGCACTTGAACTGACTTGAAGATTTGAGATACAACAGGTCCCAGCAAATTCCAACTCATTGCAATTAGTGACTTTGATCTTCAAATAAAACCAGTGGGAAAATTCGCTTAATTTTGTTACTTCTGGTTAGTTAAATGAAAAGTGAGGGAAATGGCTTATAACATTACTAAAGAGGTTTCCAAATTTTCCAAGGAAGTTTAGAAAGACAGAAGGAGGACATTTTTTAGAATTAGCAAATAGATTGGAATTGGGTTTAACCAGGGAGAAAAGGGAAACTGAAATTGTAATGGAGTTGGTTAAGCACTTTGATGTATCAGAGAAATAGGCAACTGCAGTAGAGTTAGAAAAAACTTAAATTGTAAATGTGGCAACTGGAGTTAGAAGATAAATACAGGGACGGAAACAGAGAGAGATGAAAGCGAAAGAGAGGAAATAGAAAGAGAGAGGGGATTTGAAATTCAGAAGTTGGGAATTAGACAAGAAAGTTAAATTAACAGGATGGAGATGAAGGGAGAACGTAGGGATGTATACAACTAGGTTAGTAACTTGCCATATTTCGATGAGAAAAATGACAAAACTTTTTTTATATCATTTGAAAAAATGGCAAGGCAGATTACGTGTCCAGTGAACTTGTGGGTAATGCTAGTTCAGACTAAGCTGGTGGGCACAGCTGGTGAGGTATGTGCAGCGCTGTCAGATGAGGAATCAAGAGATCATCAAGATGTCAGATTGGCTATTTTGATTGGTTATTAATTGGTACTAGAAGCATATAGACAGAAATTCAGAAAAATAGAGACGGAACCAGGTCAGACTTATATTGAGTTTGAAAGAATTAACCACAGTCATTTTGACAGGTGGGCGCTGGCCTTAAAAATGGATAAGTCCTGTGAGGCTTGAAGGGAGATTAATCTGCTGGAGAAGTTAAAATACTTACTTCCAGAGATAGTAAGAATTAATGTGAATGAAAAGAAAGTTCAAGAAGTGAGAAGCGCGGCAGAAATGGCAGGTAAATATGCATTGTGGCATGTGATGAAATATAGCGTCTGGCAGGAATTTCATCCTGTGAGGGATAGAAATTGGGAGAAGGGACGATCACACATTACAAAGCGAACAGTAGCTCACAATAGTTCACTACAGGTGAAGAAAGAAGCCCAAGGGGGTTGAAAGGTGGTGAAAGGCCTCAGGTGCTCTCACGATAAGGGAGTGTAACACATAATATTACAGTGCTGGTGGTTTAAGAAGGGCACAAGGAAAAAGTTGTTTTCACTGCAGTAAGCTGGGACACACCGTGCTGGGCGTTAAAGGAAGACACTTTGGGGAAAGATGCCGTAGAAGAGGCTAAGCCCAGTGGCATTAGTGAAACTGGTAAAGGAGACCCCAAGTGGAGCCGAGGAGCTGCAGTAAATTGCACAGCCTAGGCAAGGGCTGGGTATGGAGGCAGTGCCTGATCTCTCTAAAGAATTCACCGCTGTAGATAAAGTTTACTCAGAAAGAACAGGGGGAGAAGGACAAGAATTTATAATTTTGTGAGATACGGGATCTGCTCAGTCTATAATAGTTGAGAAGTGAGGCGTCGGAAAAGCACAACAGATCAGGCAGCATCCAAACAGCAGGACAATCGAATATCAGGCAGAAACCCATCGTCAGGAACATGGTGGGGGGACAATGGGCTGAAAGATTAATACGAGGGTAATAGCTGAGCTGGTGGGAGGGTCACTGGGAAGGCAATAAGAAGATATAGGTGGGAGTGATAGTGACATGTCGGAGGGTAGGGTGGAGTCGGTAGGTGGAAAGAAAGATGGCTAGTTAGGGCAGTCCAAGAGGGCAGTGCTAGGTTGAACGGTTGGATCTGGGGGAGGTTGGTGGAGGGGAGATTTGGAATTTGGTGAAGTCAACGTTGATGCTATACAGTTTGAGGGTTCCAGCTGTCCTACCACCGATAGGAGTCCTATCACCCTCCTGTCCGACCTATCACCATCACACCCTCCCTGCATCTACCTATCGCCTTCCAAGCTCCGTTACACCCAGCTCCACACTCACCCTCCTATTTATTTCTCAACCACGTTGCCCCTCCTTTACCTCCCACTTTCCTGATGAAGCATTTATGCCTGAAACTTTAACGCTCCTGCCCCTCGGATGCTGCCGACGTGCTGTGCTTTTCCAGCCCCACACTTTACAACTCTCATCTCCAGCATCTGCAGCCCTCACTTTCTCTCACCCTCTAATAGTAAGAGATGAAAGTTTTTTTTCACTCTTTCTGGCATGTTGATCAAGAGCGTGTTAAGTTGTGGAATGGGGACAGAAATTAAGCATTCCCTTGTGTAAAATCAGGATGGAATGCCAAATCAAGATTAGGGAAGTAACAGTGACAGTGAGTCACAGAGTGTCAGTTCCAGGAATACAGTTTGTTCTTTGGAACGATTTCGCAGGAGGCGAGGTGGGATAGGCACCCCTTGGGGTGGAGAAGCCAAAGGAAGACGAGGGAATTGGTGAGTTAGAAGAAAATTACCCAGGAATTTTTCCAGACTGTGTAGTAACAAGATCCCACTGTCATACCTTACAGCAGGAAGGAAAAACGAACGAAAAAGACAAATGAATTGATGCTCAGTGAACTGACACCCTGTTTGATGTAACGGTGCAGGAAAAAGCTGAACAGGCAGAGGATCAGGCAGAGGTGTTTAGTCCAGAAAGGCTAATGTACTTACAACAGATATATACACACACATTCACACACACATACACATGCACACACACAGAAAAGGAATCAGAATATATTGTTGAACGTTACTAACTTAAAGATAGAATCATAAAATTAACATGGAGACTCCGATAGGTTACTGCAGAAGGGAAATGTGCCGAAGTGCACCAGATTGTGTTAGCAGTAACGTACAGTGTTACGGGTAGCTCATAAACTAAATGCAGGCGGTCACTTAGGTGTACAGAAGACTCAAGCTAAGGTACAGAAGCATTTCTTAGTGGCCTGGAATGCACAGGTACGCTGTTAACTTTTGTTGCACGTGACATACATACCAAATGGTAGAAAAGTAACAGGCAGTAATAAAACCAGCACATTTCTTGCCAATTCCAGCAGTCGAAGAACCTTGCACGTGGATTATGATTAATTGTGTAGCTCCCCTTTCTAAAGTAAAAGTGGAAACCAATACTTGCTGACCATAATGGATGTGTCTACCAGATTTCCAGAGGCAATTCTATTATTAGAGTGTTAAGGCTAAAAGGGAGGTGGAGGAGTTGTTAGCTTTCTTGACTCGCTGTGGGCTGCCCAGAGAGACTCAGTCAGACCAAGGGTCACATTCTACCGCTCAGCTGTTTAAGGAAGTCATGGATTTACTTAGGCAGACAGCACTTCAAATCAAGTGCGTCCCATCCTGAATCGCAGAGAGCCTTGGAAAGTTAGCATCAGATGCTGAAGACTACGTTAACAGCGTACCTGTCAGGATTGGCCAAATGATTGGGATAAAGGTGCCCCATTAAATTGTTTGCCATTAGAGATGTCCCAAATAAATCTACTCACTTTACTTCCTTTGAGTAAATATTCGTACATGAAGTGAGAGCTCCTTTGAAATTAATTAAATATAAATTGACAGGACCGAAGTCGGAAATCTCACACCTGGATTATGTGTAAGAGGTGAGGGAGAGAGTAGATGGAGTAGGTGAGTTAGCTAAACAGTATCTGAAGAGCACAGCATAGAGTGAAGCAGGTGGCAGATAAAAACACTGAAACGTTGAAGATTTCCCGTGGGGATGACTCATTAGTATTGCCACCAGTGGTAAGAAATCTCTTCAATGCCAGTTTTAGTGGCCCCTTTCAAATAAAAAAAAAACTGTGGAGTCAGTTAAACTACCCAGTAAAGATACCAGAGATGACAAAAAACATTATCGAGTATTTCATACGGATGAATAATGCACCAGCCACATTTAAGACTCAGAAACAGAGTTGTGGCCATATGAACAAATTTTGCAGCATATCTTTATGATGCAGTGATCTTTAGCAAGCGATTGAAAGCTCACATGTTACAGTTGGCAGAGCATGTTGAACGATTACAAGAAGCAAGCTTGGTAATAAACTTAAAGCAAACAGAATTCGCGAAGGCAGTGGTGACATTCTTGGACATTGGACATGGAAGGTTGACCCCATGGAACATAAAAACGAAGGGCTTTGAGGAATTTCCACGACCATCTTCGAAGAAAGAGATGGCTCGATTTTTGGAACTGAGTTGATTCTATCGGAAGTTTGTTGCAAACTTCAGCAGCGTATTGGCACCACTGATGGATTTCTTAAAGAAGAAAACAGAATTGTGGTGGACAGAACAATGCCAGGAGGCATTTGAGAATTGTAAAGCAGGATTAATCACCACATCAATTTTAGCTACACCAAATATTTTGAGACCCTTTGAAAATTGTGTTTGATGCTCGGGATATCGGGGTCGGCGATGTCTTGCTTAAGAAAGAGGATGATGGAATTGAATGTCTAATTGGCTACTTGTTGAAAAAACTCAACATCCATCAGAAAAGAAAATACAAAATCTCCATTATTGAACAAGAATGATTAAGTTTCACACTGGCCTGACAATATTTTAATGTTTATATGACAAACAAATTGTCAGGGATGGTTGTGGACAACGACAAACCTCTCGCATTTTTTGGAATATTTAAAGACCAGAATATCAGATTATTTAATTGGAGTCTTACCTTACCGACTTTAAACTCACAAAATGTACATGCTGTGGCTCCTACAATGCGATAGCAGATGGGTTTTCGCTGATTTAAAGGAAAGCAGTGGAGATAAGATTTGACTTATTCCAGTGTTGTATTGGTGTGCAGTATTAATATGAATGATATAACTGAGATTAATCCTTTCGTGTTTCATAAAATTAGGATGAAGAATTAGAGGAAAAGGAATGATGCCATCTTTTCATTCTGCTGGTTCATTTTATTTTCTGAAGCAGGAAGATGTTATGAAGCCAAAAACATGTATGGGCACTTTAAGACAGTTCGGGTTTTGTTGAATAGAAATTAAAGCGACAGATGCCAGCTAAAGGTCCCACTGTTCCTCATGTCACCATTAGCTGAGAAATGGATACCTGAGTTTTGGTTGCTGTATTGACAGCCATCCAAATGCAACCAAAGAGTGTAAATAACGCTCAGGATACCAGAAACCAACAGAAATTGAATATTGTTGTTTGGACACCTGGACAGCAATCAAATTATGAGAATTATTATATCATGGTGATTATATAAACCCAGCATTTTGAACACTGGAGGGAGAGCTGCTGCCATCCAACAGTAGAGCAACTGCTGTTGAGCAGGAGTGCTAACTGGCTATCTCAAACACTCTCTATCAAAGACACATGTTCATGTAAACCTACTTGCAATAAAAAAAAACATGACCCAGGGAGATCAGCAGCTAAAAGAGTGAACACAGTGGGGAAGATAGAGACTGTGTGGTCTTGAGGTTTCATATGTGGGTTGTTGGAACAGCATATTTTTACAGAGTTGGAGTCAGATAGTAAGTAGCTAAGAAAAGAGGGGCTTGTATTTGTGAATAGTTATTGTTTAGTGTTCACTATTAAAGTTAAGAGACTAACTTGATAATTTTTGTTTAAATAGTGGAATGTAGGATATCTGTGTCGCTCATATTTTAACAGATTGCAAGGTGAGGCGAGCTTTTCTGGGTGATTGGTTTTAATTAACAGAGGGGTTCGCGTCCACCTTGTAAATATCCATCCACGCTAACCCCATTTCCCTGCAGTTGGCCCATACGCTTCCAGTCCTTTCCTATCCACATATTTATCCAATGTTTTTGAAATGTTGTTAATGTACCCCCGTCAACCATATCTGCTGGCAGCTCATCCACGTACCAGCCCTCTGTATAAAGAAGTGGCCCCTCACGATCCCTTTTATTCCTTCCACTTTAACCTTAAACTGATCCCCTCTAATCCTCGATTCTCTACACCTTGGAAAAAGACTGAGAGCATTCACCCTATCCATATCCCTCATGATCTTATACAGCTCTATAAGGACTCCCTCAGTCTCTTACGCGCTAAAGAAAAGGTCTTAGCTTGTCCAACCTCGCCCTGTAACTCAGACCATTGGGTCCTGGCAATGTCCTTGTAAAGTTCTTCTGCACTCTTTCTAATTTAATAACATACTCCCCATAACAAGGTGACAAAGCTGAACACAATACTCCAAGTGCGGCCTTACCAAAGTCCTGTGTAACTGCCAAATAAGTTCCCAACGTCCACACTCAATATCCTGCCAGATGAAGGCCAATGTGCCAAAAGCCTTCTTCACTGCCCTGTCTACCTGTGACTCCACTCTTCGAGAACCGTGCACCTGAACACCAAGGTGTCTCTGCCCACTGCACCCCTTAAGACCCTCCCATTCACCATGAAACTCCTACCTTGATTTGAGTTTCCAAAATGCAAGATCTTACGCTTCTATATTAAATTCCATTAGCCATTTCTCGGCCCATTTGCCATCTGATTAAGGTCCTGCATCAATTTGTGATGAACATTCTCACTGATCATGCTCCCAATTATTATAGTGTCATCTGCAAACTTACTAATCATGCCTTGTACATTCTCAACCAAATCATAGATAACAGACAGCAATGGACCCAGCCTCCGGTCTGACAAACATCTTTCCACTAAACCCTCTGCTTCCTACCATCAAGCCAACTGTGTATCCAATTGGCGAGTTCCCCCCGCATTCTACGAGATGTAACCTTCCTGAGCAGCCTGCCATGTGGAACCTTATCTAAGGCCTTACTTAAATCCATAGAGACTACGTCTATCACTCTGCCCTCATCAAACGTCCTGGTAACTTCATCAAATGATTCTAAGAAATTTGAGAAGCATGATCTCCCACTCACAAGTCTATGCTGACTGCTCTGAGTCAAACCCTGTGTAAGTAATGGGTGCAGTCAATGGTATGCTGTGCTTCATTATAAGATGATTCGAGTACATAAGTAAAGCCATCGCCCGGCTGTTGTAGAGCCTTACTGAGAGAGCATTTGGGGCACTCTGTACAGATTTGATGTCCTTCGTAAGGAATGATTCCCTTACCATAGACAACGGTGATAGTAACATGAGGATAGAATGAATAAACTGAGTGTTTAATCTGTAGAGCTGTGAGAGACGAAGAAATTGCGATGCTGAAACACGAGGAGTGGCAGCGATCACTTATTTCCAAAACAGACATTGACAGTGAGAGAAATTTCATACTTTACCCAGTATCTCAGTACAGGGAAACACTTTGTTTATGAGCAGTGGAGGAAGATCATAGTAAGCATGGCCAGACAGATCATAGGGTGGAAATAAACTTGGACAGAGTAAGGCACACAGGTTACACTGCACAGGACATGCACTAGACAAGATCAACATGAACAAGATCACCATTATTTGAACTTAGAAAGTCCATTCATCAGTCTAACGTGACTTTACTAATAGTTTATTTGCCTAAATTAACTCTCCCCACGTTATTGTGCAGTCGGTGAGTGAACCCTGTACTGAACATCAGGTTGCTCACAATCCCCAACAGCAGCCACAATACCTTCCATCTGAAACAGGTAGCCATTCCCATCAGCTTCCACCCTGCATAGAGAACACCAGGCTGTCTTCTTTGAGATGGAAGATGCCTCCATGAGACTTCACACAAGACATATGGCTTCCCTGCCCACCTCTAGAAAACCATGTTAAACTCCCACATGTGTATCATAAACAACGGAGCCAAGAGAAACAACGAGGAACAGTCTGTCTGTGCATCCTCTGCCCCACTTGTTCATCATGTTAGAGCATCAATTAGGAGACAGTGAGGACTGCCAATGCTGGAGATGAGAATAGAGCATCAATTGCTGGAAACGCACAACGGGTCAGGTAGCATCCGAGGACCAGGAGAATCAACGTTTTGGACATAAGACATTCATCAGGAATCAGCACAAATTATCTCATTCTGCCACCGTGTAAGTGCATTGAGGTGGGAATGACCTCCTGCTGTTCCTGTGTAAGTGACTCAAAGGAGTGATTGGCTTGAACCTAGTCCGATTGGACAGGGTCAAAGGCCTAACTGGTTAACCCTGGTTCCTGTTTGACAGCTCATTGTACTGACTAGTGTGACAATGTTTCAGCTTTAAGAGGTTATTTTGTCCTGGTTTATTTTATGAGAGAGATTGAACGATTGTTACCAAGCTTGCCAGTTAAGACCACTTGAGTACCAGATAGGGAGGCCTTAGGTGAATTTTATTGCAGCCTGAATGGATGTGGCCAACTCTCACAGATTAGAATCTCTGGGTTTTGGTTTCTCAGTAACATCAAAAACTATTAGGGTCTCCACAGATTTGGAAGCTTCAGTGAATGTCTCCTGGTTGCTACTCTCTCTGAAATTTCTCTTGATACTGTTTTTAATTCTTGGATTGGAAAAATATTTGTGACAATCTGTGTCTGAATATTTCTTTTTGCCAAGGGCTGTGTTTATGGGATTTCCCTATATTGGAACAGAACATCAGTAATAGTTCCTAGATCTATTATTCTGTTAAGCTGTCTAATAGAATTACGTTATTCTAAATTCCTCTTTCTTTGGTTTCATTTTCTCTTTCGTGTTTAAGTAGATGGTGTTTTGCTTCACACCAAGTAGTTTGACCAGTCACATTGCATCTGGAACAGACACTTTACATTTCCTTTAAAATAAGAAATCATTAGAATCTAGGCTACGGCCTTAAAATATTTTCGACGGGCTCTGGTGAGGTCCATCACACTAGACTCCTTCTCTTCCTGAGTAATAGGCTGGAGGCACTGAACGGGCTGTCCCTGTTCTTCTCCAACAGTGTCAATGGACTGAACGTCTTCCTCATATTCCTGTGAAAACAGCGTGAGGTGATGAATGAACTCTTGCTTTACTGTGGCAATGTGCAGTGCCCGCCAGTGCAGTTACATGAATGTTACGGACACTTTAACAGCACAAGTCTCAATGGAGTCTGTATCCTGCTAGTTACGGACAAAGACCAGTTCAGGAGCTGACGGGGGACAAAATGTTCTGAACATTGTGGAATCTTCAGCGACCATCCCCACTTCTGATCTTATGGTGGGGAGAGTGGGGCGGGGGAGACATTGATGAAGCAGTTGAAGATGTTGGGAAGAGGCAGCTACCCTGAGGATCTCGCACAGATATGACCCATAACTGAGATGATGAACATCTTCTTTTGTGCCAGGTTTGACCCCAAACACTGGAGAGGTTACTCTGATTCCCATTAAGTTCAGTTTTGTTAAGCTCCTTGATGTCAACAGAAGTCAACTACTGCCTTGATATCGGGGCCAATCATTTTTACCTGAACCCTTGTCTCAACTTCTTTTGTTCACATCAATAGGCCAGGACATAGGAGCAGCAAGTGTTTTCTTCAAACAGGTAGTATTGAATGTCAGGATTTCTCTCCTCAAGAGTGTTCGGGATGCTCGATGAATGAACGTATTTGAAGAGGAGGTAGATGGAAATTGACCTGTCAGAGAGTAGAGGACTTTGAAGAATTGGATATGAAAGAGGAATTGAGACGAAGAGCAGATCAGTCATGACCTTAAAGAAGGGCAAGGCAGGCTTGGGGGGTGAACAACATGCCCCTGTTTCTGATGTTCTCCCATTCTGTTATTGGAAAGTTAGTGGGTGTTATTTTCATGAATATTCTGTTATTGAATGTTGCAGACAGGGAGACCAGAGGATTTTGTGAGCCATCACTGAGTGAGATATGGCGGGGGGGGGGAGGGGTGGAGGGGGGGGGGGCGAGGGTGTGCTGTATTCACACTGAATCTGGGTGTACAACATGACCATCAAATGAAGCACAAGTTGCAGAGAAGGGAAGCTCTGTGAAGAGAGATGAGGGGCCACTTGCATACCCAGCCTGGGTTTTCCAATTACATTTCCCAATTCACTTCAAACCGTGTGGGACAGTACTGAGGGGCTGAAATGTCTCCTGTGTTTCTGTGCACAGGAACATGGGACTGAGGAGCAGGAGTGGGTCATTAGATACTTTGAGCCTTCTCCACCAGGCACTAAGATTTTAGCTGATCAGGTTGTGGTCTCAGCCCCACTTTCCTGTCTGCGTCCCATTGTGCATGACTCACTTCTCTGTCAAATATTTAACTAACGCAGCTTTCAATCAATGTGAACCTTGCACTGAAAAGAATTCCGACTTGAAAAGTCCTTTCCGAATTATTCGTCATCCCTCTTATAGAATCAGAGAGTCATGCAGAATAGAAACAGACCCGTTACTCCAATCTGTTCACTCCGATCAGATATCAAATCTGATTTAGGCCCATTTGCCAGCATTTGGCCAATATTCCTCCTGTGATTGTACCCGCCTTGACCACTTCCTCTGACTGCACTTTCTCTACATACACCACTCTCTGTGTGAAATATTTACCTTCAGGTCCCTTCTAAATCATTCGCCCTCTCACCTTCAACCTCTGCTGTCTTGTTCATGACTCCCCTATCCTTGGGAGTAGAACATGGTGGTTCAGAATATCCAGGCCTCTGATGATTTTATAAACCTCCATAATGTTGCCTCTCAACCTCTGACACTCCGGGGGAAACACCTCAACGTAATCAGCCTCTCCCTATAGCTCAAGCCTCCAGTCCTGGAACATACATGTAAGTCATTTCTGCAGATTACCGAGTTGTGCGCAGTATTCTTAAAGTGACTTCACCAACATCCTGTACAGATGCAACATGTCACCACAAATCCTTTTCTCAATACTCTGACTGATTAAGGCAAATGTGCCAAATGTGTTCAGCACCTCTGTCTACCTGCAACTCACTGCTCTTGGTAATCATGCACGTAAACATCAGAAAGTTAACAGAAAGTAGTGCCAGCAGATAGGAGGACCAGTGATACATTGATAATCAGTGAGATTAGATTGTGTTGGGAACATGAGTTTAACATGTCAGGAAGTGAAATCAAATCAATGGGTTCAGGGTAGTTAATATACAAAATAACAGATAGCCCGGAGTGATTTACAGACTGGAATCTAATCGAGGGGTTCGGGTGATTAATATACAGAATACCAGATACCCCGGAGGGAGTTACAATCTGGAATCTAATCAAGGGGTTCAGGGTGGTTTATGTACGAATAACAGATACCCCGGAGTGAGTTACAGCCTAGAATCTAATCTCGGGTGTCAGAGTGGTTTATATACGGAATATAAACCTTCTAGTAGGTGCTCCAGTTTCCTACCACAGCTCAAAGTGTGTAGGTTAGGTTGATTGGTCATGCTAAATTGTCCGTTGTGATCAACGATTTCTAGGTTCAGTGCATTAGTCAGGGGTAAATATAGGGGAATTTTTTGGGAAGGTTAGTATGGACTTGTTGGGCCGAAGGACCTGTTTCAACACTGCAGGGATTCCATAAAAATAAGAATGGTAACGATGAGTTTAGAGTTTTTTTTAGCTCGCAGACATTGCTGTGATGAGGAACAATGAAGGAGAGAGAGTGCAATAGGCCATTCCTTCTCAGGAAGATTACATTTTCTACCTCTCTGAACTGAATCACACAATAATGTCATCCTCTCCCAAACTGGACCATGTGAGGTCTCCTTGTACATTGTCCAAACTATGTCTCCATCACATTCCCTGTTCCATGTAGGTGCATTATTGCTGCTGTCGTGAACTGCGACATACCCGTAGCAGAAAATGGTCTTGGTCGATTTGAAGATATGTTTATATGTCCCTGCGTCATTAAAAAATGAAAATTGTTTAATTTATTCAGAGTGCCTGTGTTAAATTGAATGCATTTTTAAAGACATACAGAAATTGCTGGAAAAGCTCGGCAGGTCTGTCAGCATCCAGATGCCTTTCACATGCTGTATAGTTGTACCAGCCTCCACCACTTCCTCTGGCAGCTCATTCCATACGCACACCACCCTCTGTGTGAAAAAGTGCCCTTTCGGCCTCATCAAAACATTTCCCCTCTCACTTTCCACCAATGCCCTCTAGTTTTGGACACCCCTAATCTCGGGAAAAACTCTGACTACTCAACTTACCCATGACCATTCTGATTTTATAAACCTTTACTGCTGCGAATTGTGACTTCAATCAACACGAATGGCTGTACTTTCACTCCTCCTGGGCCTAAGTTCTGAAATGCAATCGTGACACCTCTTGCTTCTCCAACAAGTCACAATTCTAAATCCGTTTTAAACAGTTTGTTCAGATGTATCATGAGACACTTCTGTGGGATTTACACCTCGACCTTTGTGCCCGGAGGTAGGAACACTAACATCACTCAGCAATACCCATAAAGCTGTAACAGTATTCTCCTGTGTGTTTGTTCATCAGCCTGTCCTGACATGATGAGACATACCTCTGCAACAGGTAGGACTTGAATCCAGGCCTTCTAGTCCAGAGCTAGGAGCACTCCTGCACAAGTTCAGGAATTGGAATCAAATCCAGAGCTCTGGCTCAGAGACAGGGACACTACCCACCACACTAGCATACCCAGATTTTGAGTCATATTTTAGTGCCCACTTTCAGCTCGGTGTGGATTTATTATAATCAGGTTAACATTACTGAGCTACACAAAACACTTTGTATTGTTAAGCAAATGCAAGATATTTGTCTCAACTGTGGGATGTTGAGTGTACTTGCTATGCTATCAAAATTAACTATAAACATGTTTAATTGCTATTATCTGTAGTCTGCAATATTAAGGAAAGAAATCTTGCAGACACACTCTGCCCAATGAAGAGTCTCAAATAGATATTTATTACTGAACACCAGAGACGAAGGAAGAGCTTAATTTTCGACTCCAAAACACCAATCACTCTTACCCACCTCTAACGTGCGACTGCCCTCTTCCTAAAGCCATGAAATGATACCAAGCCGCTGATTACTTTCCAGCCTCTCCTCCCCACTGATTGTGTCTGTAATCTGTCCCTCCTCCTTCGAACCGCACAAGGCAACCCAAGCTCAGAGCCTTTGTGAAAATCAAGGCCGGAGTGTGCAGGCATCCTGGAGAGGGATGAGCATTTTAAAATTGAAGGGGGAGGGTGAGGTGGCAATAATATCACACACTGGGCTGAGGGGTGGCAGATAGAGTTTAGTTTGGATTAATGCGAGTCATTGGATTTGGTAAATCAAACAAGAACAGGACCTATACAATTAAAAGTAGGGTCTTTGGCAGTATTGTAGAACAGAGACCTAGGCCGTCAGGTATAATTCTTTAAAATTTGCATCTCATATCGATAGTGTGGTTAAGAAGGTGTTTAACACACTTGTCTTCATCGGTCAGACCTTTAAGTATCGGAATTGGGACGTCATGTTGAGGATGTACAGGACATTGGTGAGACCCCTTCTGGAATACTGTGTCCAGTCTGGTCATCCTGCCCGCTCATTCCATAGGAACACCACCCTCTGGGTGAAAAAGCTGCCCCTTAGGTCACTTTTAAATGTTTCCCCTCTCACCTTAAGTCTATGTCCTCTGGTTTTGGACTCCCCGTACCCTAAGAAAATACCTTGACTATTCACTTTGATATTATTGACCTTGATATTATTAAACTGGAGAGGGTTCAGAAGAGATTAACCTGGATGTTGCTGGGAAAGGAGGGAGTGAGCTTCAAGGAGAGGCTGGGACTGTTTTCCCTGAGGAATATGAGATTCTGCCGTCACTTTACACAAGGGCTGATGTCTTTTCCCTAGAGTTGGGGATTCAAAACTGAGGGATATTTTAAGGTGCGAGGAAGAAGATTTACAAAAGTCATGAGAGGGAATTATGTTAGACAGAATCTGGCTTGGATGTGGAATGAACTTCCAGAGGAAGTGGTGAAAGCAGGGACAGTTACAACGTTTAAAGGACATTTAGATCAGTACATGGATAAGACATCAGTTTGGATGGTGCTGTGAGCAGGTGCCTTCCCCCTCCCCTTCTCTGAATGAATCCCTGTTGGTTTTCACCCTCTGCCGATGCATGTGCAGTGGCGTGGGGAGGCCAGCAGAGGGTGGCATTGCATCACTTTAAACACCACAGAGACTGCCAGACCTGACCCACACAGAGACAAACAGATACATACACAGCGATTGTTAGGACACAACATTGAGCTCAGCTGGTAATTTAAACTAAACATAAAGAAGTGCTCAATTTGTCTTGTAAACTATTAAAATATGAGTGACAGAGAACTCCCAAATTCCACTGTTTAAACAAAAATATCAATTTATTTTTTAACTCTGAAAGTAAACACTTTTCATCAACTATTCACAACTCTGAGACCCCATTTCTCTTAACTGCTTATTACCCCACTCCAACTCTACAGCAATTACATAAACGTAATTTCAAACCATGCAGCAGCTGTTGTTTCATCCGAACTCACACCAAACTCCCTTTTTCCCATCTTTACTGGGAAGACTGGCTTATGTGACAGGATGCTAACGAAATGTCTACATTTCAGCATTCTGCAACCTGGGAACACATCCTTCCATGACACTGTCTCTCAGTCTCCCCATCTTTGTCTATATCCCAAACTCTTCCCGTGTGGTGATATTTAAACTGATTCCCCTGCCATTTCTCTCTCTGGGAGTGATGCTTACACCCACAGCACCCCATTGTCAGGGCACAATGGAGAGATGGAGCTGTAAATGGGTGGGAGCTGCACATCCCGTCACTTCCAGCATGGGCTGCAAGTTTCCCCACACTCGGCAGGGATCTCACACAGTGTTACTGAAGAATGCACTGGGGTGGTGTACACAGTCCTACATGCTGGGAGGGTAACTGCTCCTGGTTTACAGATCAATGTATTGGGGTGGTGTACACAGCTCTACATGCTGGGAGGGTAACTGCTCCTGGGTTACAGCTTAATGCATTGGGGTGGTGTACACAGTTCTATATGCTGGGAGGGTAACTGCTCCTGGGTTACAGATTAATGCAATGCGGAGGTGTACATAATCCTACATTCTTGGAGGGTAGCTGCTCGTGGTTTACTGATGAATTCATGGGTGATCACTGCACAGGTCGCTGTGCTAGTCAGACTATCTAGTTGAGGATTATAGATTATACAATGATGTAGTCTGTGCAGCTCCCCATGCTGGATGGATATTTGTTTCAGGTTTACACATTAGTGTCCTGTTGTGTTCTGCACAGCTCTCAGTGCTGGACAGATATCTAATCCGGGTTTATAGATCAATGCACTGCTGTGGTCTGCACAGCTCCCCGTGCTGGACAGATAGCGGGTTGCTGAAGAAGGGCTGATGCCTGAAACGTCGATTCTCCTGTTCCTTGGATGCTGCCTGACCTGCTGCGCTTTTTCAGCAACACATTTTCAGCTCTGGACAGATATCTAGTCTGGGCTTATAGATCAATGCACTGCTGTGGTCTGCGTTGCTTCCCATGCTGAATACTTGCTGGAGGAACACCGCAATCCAGGCAGCATCAGGAGGTGTAGAATTTGATGTTTCAGGTGTAGCCCTCCTTCAGGACTCTTACAGAACGTTAACACCCGAAATGTCGACTTCTCCATCTCCTGATGCTGTAAGGATTGCTGTCTTCTCACAGCTTCCTGCCTGTTTACTTGGGACTCCAGCATCTGCAGCTTTTCTGTCTCTATCACAGCTTCCAAACTGGACAGATGTCTAGACTGCCTTTGAAGATAAGTGATGTGACATGATCTGTGCAGTGTTTCACTCTGGCCAGCTTGCTGGATTGTATTGACCAGTGCAATGGATGAATCTGGACAGATTGCTGGGTTGTACTGAGCAGGACACTGGCCTGGTCTGCACAGTGTTCCACGGTGAACAGATATCTCCTCTGGGCTTATGGTGTCTGGGCTGGTTCTGTGAGGTGGATTGAGAATGTGGTATAACTAACCATTTCAGCTGATCTGGCAATGCCTTTAGTTCCCATTCCTGTGATTGGACCCTCTGTCTCTCTCCCCATTAATGTTCCAGTGTGCCCAGGCACAGTACATCATGTTGGTGGGGTGGGTGGGGGGGAAGGTGATGGGCAGGTCAAGGAGTTCCCCGGAACGTTCTATCCCCAACATTCTATAACTGCCATTCCCTGGAACGTTTTGTCCCCAACATTCTATAACTGACATTCCCCGGAACGTCCTGGCCCCGAAAGTCTATAACTGACATTCCCCGGAACCTCTGTCCTGACATTGTATAACTGACATTCCCCGGAACGTTCTGTCCCCAACATTCTATAACTGACATTCCCCGGAACGTTCTGTCCCTGACATTCTATAACTGACATTCCCCAGATCCTTCTGTCCCTGACATTCTATAACTGACATTCCCCGGAATGTTCTGTCCCTGACATTGTTTGTGAACGGCCGGACGTTAGTGAAATGAACAAACGATAAGATCCCGACGGAAGAGATCCCGTTCCAGGGAGAAGGAGACACTGTTCCAAAGGCCCCTCAGGCTGATAAAGGGGTGAATACGTTTTCTCTGCGTTTACTTTTCTTCACGACACAAGATCGACCAAAATTTAGACCAAAATACAGAAATTCCCAAACTCCGTTTGTCTTCAGGAAACTGGGAGAGAAACCTTCAGGACAGCAACGTTCCCACCCTCCGTATTAGGAACTGGGTCTGCTCTCGAGTGATCGAGTGTGTGGGAATGTTCTAAAAACCATCTGTCCTTTTGGATGTGTCTCTGTGTGTTTGGGGAGGGAGGGTTTCTTGTGGTTTATGTCACATTTTTGTCAGTAATTCCGACCTTCCCATTTTTTATTCCAGCTCCAATTATTTTAATAAATCCCTGAATACAGGGACACATTTGAAAATCTCATTGGGTCCCCAATCAAACGGGTCCCTTTGCCTCCAGGCTGATGGATAATGGGTTTGTTTTCCTTCCTCACAGGTAACGTAGTGACCATCTACATCCTGCTGTATAGAGATTGTGGATTGTCTCAGCGTGTCAGACATAACCTGGGGGCCATGGCAGCGGCGGATCTCCTGGTAATTATCCTCGACCTGATACTGAGACACATTCCAATTGTTTATCGGGAACAGTTTTATTTCCTGAGGTACTATGTCCCCGTGTGTAATATCCACGCCGTCCTGGTTTATGCAGCCACTGACTGCTCTGTCTGGTTCACCGTCACTTTCACCTTTGATCGATTTGTGGCCATTTGTTGCCAGACGCTGAAAAGTAAATATTGCAGTGAGAAAACGGCGGCTGTGGTTCTGGGAGCAGTGACTGTGTTGAGCTGTTTAAAGAACATTTTCTGGTATTTTAATCTCACGGCTCGGTATTGGCTGGAGAACCAGCCCTGGTTTTGTGAGGTAACAAACACTGTTCGAAGGTCCATTGTCTGGGTCACAATCGAGCTCCTCAACCAATTCTAACCTCGTGTGTCCCATTTCTCCTGATTCTGCTGCTCAATGTTCTCACCGTCAGACACATTTTAGTGACCAGCAGAGCCCGCAGGAGACTCCGCGCTCACACCAATGGGGACACTCAGTCTGACACTGAAATGAGAAACCGAAAAAAATCCATCATTTTACTGTTTGTGATCTCGGCCAATTTCATCTTGTTGTGGTCAACGTTAATGCTGTATTCTATATGGACCCGGTTGGATGATATTGGGTATAGGTCTGTGTTTCTCCATCGCTCTGTGCGGGAATTGGGCTTCATGCTGCAGCTCCTCAGTTGCTGCACAAACACCGCGATTTATGCCGTGACCCAGACTAAGTTCAGGCAGCAGCTGAAGAATGTGCTGAAATATCCCTTCACCCGAATACATCCATCAATCAAATTCCCTCATTAATCAATCCATTCAGGATTTTTTCATTTCAGTTCAGTGTTTCAGCGATGGAGCAGCCTGTCGCTATGGTAACAGACTGAGGGTAGCGCTGGTTTGTCCATCTTATCCCACGGGGGGCGGTGGTGGGGAGATTACAGGGTCTCATTTCAATGTTTCAATCAACTAAGGGGTCGGTGAAAAAAGGCACCATCCCACTGACTGTATCCATCACTTCCATTTGTAAACAATAAAAATGTTCACTAAAGCATGCCGAGCAGCAGAGTGACCGATGTTGTTGTGCGTCTTTGTGTTGGAGAATCTGAACTGGGGAGAGACAGACTCAGCCCCAAGTCCTGGTCCTCAGGGAAGGGGAGGGCACCGCGCCCTGAGCTCAGGAGCTGGGTTTAAATCCCTCTGTTCCCCCACTCCAACCTGGACTCCCCATTTCCTCTCCCCCACTCTTTCTCCACGTTTCTTTCCCTCTCTCTGCAGACTCACTCTTTCTCACCATCTCTTCCTTTCACTTTCCCTCGCTCCCCCGCTCACACACACCCCCAACCCTGGTTTCTCCACCTGCCTCCACTCTTTCCTCTCCCCCGCTCACTCTCACTCTCACTGTCCTGCCATCGCTGTCTCCCTCCCACAATTCAGTCTCTACCCCATTTTCCCTTCCTCCCACATCTCACCCCAACCCCCCCACATGCAGACTCACCATCAAGCCCACCCCCAGTCTCTGGGTCAGAGAGAGATGGAAGGACCAGGGAGACAGAGTGTGTCAGAGAGGTAGGGAGGGACAGGGGGGAGAGAGATTCAGTCAGAGAGAAACCTAAGACTTACAGCTTTACTATCATCAGGACCCCCTCACACTTATTAGGCCACTATCACACTGACCCTACCACACTTATTGTGTCACTATCAGCCTGATCCCTGAGTTCCTGCATCACTATCACCCAGACACCCTCACACTTACTGCATCAACATCATCCTGCCTCCTCACAATTACTACGTCACTGTCCCCTTACACACCCACACTGACTGCATCAATATCACCCTGACCCCCTCACACTTTGAACTTCACTACAAGCTGGACACACTCGCACCTACTGCATCACGGTCAGATAGAGCCCCTTACACTTACTGCATCATTACCAACCTCTCCCCTTCACACTTACTGCATCAGTATTACAGCATCTGGCATAATCACACTGATTGTGTCACTGTCACCCTGATCCCCTCACACAAACTACGTCACTGTCAATCTGACCCCCTCACACTTACTGTGTCACTGTCACCCTGACCCCCTCACACTTACTGCGTCACTGTCACCCTGAACCCCTCACACTTACTGCACCACTGTCACCCTGGCCCCCGTCACACTTACTGCGTGACTGTCACACTGACCTCCTCATACTTCGAGCTTCACTACATGCTGGACACACTCACAGCTACTGCATCACTATCAGATAGAGCCCCTTACACTTACTGTATCACTACCAGCCTCTACCCCTCACACTTACTGCGTCACTATCACCCTGGCACAATCACACTGACCGCGTCACTGTTACTCTGACCCCGTCACACAAACTACGTCACTGTCACCCTGACCCCCTCACACTTACTGTGTCAAAACCAGTCTGAACCCCTCACACTTACTGTGTCATTGTCACCCTGACCCCCTCACACTTGATGCGTCATTATCACCCTGACCGCCCCACACTTACAGCTTCACTATGAGCTGGACACACTCACACCTACTGCATCACTATCAGATAGAGCCCATTACACTTACTGCATCACAACCAGCCCCTCCCACTCACACATATTGCATCACTATCAACCTGGCACAATCACACTGGCTGCATCACTGTCACCCTGAACACCTCACACTAACTATGTCACTGTCACCCTAACCCCCTCAGACTTACTGTGTCAATACCAGCCTGAACCCCCCACACTTACTGCGTCATTGTCCCCTGAGCCCTTTACACTTACTGTATCACTGCAACCCTGACCCACTCACACTGACTGCGTCACTGTCACCCTGACCCCCCCACACTTCCAGTTTCACTGTCAACCTGACCCCCTCACATTTACTGCGTCAATGTCACCCTGACCTCCTCGCACTTGCTTATTCACTGTCACCCTGACCCACTCACACTTACTGCGTCACTGTCACACTGACCCACTCGCACTTACTGCGTCACTGTCACCCTGACCCCCCCACATTCACTGCGTCACCATCACCCTGAACCCTCACGATTACTATGTCACTGTCACCATGGCCCCTCACACTTACTGCTCACGATCACATTGACACCCTCACACTTACTGCATCACTATCACACTGACTCCCTCACAATTACTACGTCACTATTATCCTGACCCCCTCACCATTACTATATCACTGTCACCCTGACCCACTCACACTTACTGCATCGACACACCCTGACACACTCACACTTACTGTGTCAATACCACCCTGACCCCCCTCACACTTACAGCGTCACTATCACCCTGAGCCCCTCACACTTACTGCATCACTATCACACTTATCCCCTTACAGCTACTGCGACACTATCACTCTGAGCCCCTCAAACTTACTATGTCACTGTCACCCTGACCCTGTCACACTTACTGCGTCACTATCATCCTGACCCCTTCACAGTTCCTACGACACTATCATCCTGTGTGTGCATGTCCCCCCCTGGCTGTGTGCGTGTGTCCCCCCTCGCTGTGTGTGTGTGTCCCCCCCCTCGCTGTGTGCGTGTGTCCCCCCCTCGCTGTGTGCGTGTCTCCCCCTCCCACACTGTGTGCCTGTGTCCCCCTCCCACACTGTGTGCGTGTGTCCCCCACCTCGCTGTGTGTGTGTGTCCCCCCCCTCGCTGTGTGCGTGTGTCCCCCCCTCGCTGTGTGCGTGTCTCCCCCTCCCACACTGTGTGCCTGTGTCCCCCTCCCACACTGTGTGCGTGTGTCCCCCACCTCGCTGCCTGCGTGTTTCCCCCACCTTGCAGTGTGCGTGCGTCGCCCCCCTCGCTGTGTGCGTGTGACCCCCCCTCGCTGTGTGCGTGTGTGTCCCCCCTCGCTGTGTGCGTGTCTCCCCCCTCGCTGTGTGCGTGTGTCCCCCCCCTCGCTGTGTGCGTGTGTCGCCCCCTCGCTGTGTGCGTTTCTCCCCCCTCGCTGTGTGTGTGTCTCCCCCCTCGCTGTGTGCGTGTGTCCCCCCTCGCTGTGTGTGTGTGTCGCCCCCCTCGCTGTGTGCGTGTGTCCCCCCCTCGCTGTGTGCGTGTGTCCCCCCCTCGCTGTGTGCGTGTGTCCCCCCCTCGCTCTGTGCGTGTGCGTGTGTCCCCCCTCGCTGTGTGTGTGTGTGTTTCCCCTCGCTGTGTGCGTGTGTCCCTCCCCTCGCTGTGTGCGTGTGTCCCCCCCTCGCTGTGTGTGTGTGTCCCTCCCTCGCTGTGTGTGAGCGTGTCCCCCCTCGCTGTGTGTGAGCGTGTTCCTCCTTCACTGTCTGTGATCGTGACCTCCCCTCGCTGTGTGCGTGTGTTCCCCCCTCGCTGTGTGCGTGTGTCCCCCCCTCGCTGTGTGCGTGTGTCCCCCCTCGCTGCGTGCGTGTGTCCCCCCTCACTGTGTGTGTGTGTCCCCCCCTCGCTGTGTGCGTGTGTCCCCCACTCACTGTGTGTGTGTGTACCCCCCTCGCTGTGTGCGAGTGTCCCCCCCTCGCTGTGTGCGTGTGTCCCCCCCTCGCTGTGTGCGTGTGACCCCCTCGCTGTGTGCAGGTGTCCCTCTCTCGCTGTGTGCGTGTATCCCCCCTCGCTGTGTGCGTGTGTCCCCCCTCGCTGTGTGCGTGTGTCCCCCCCTCACTGTGTGTGTGTGATCCCCCTCGCTGTGTGCGTGTGTACCCCCCACGCTGTGTGCGTGTGACCCCCCTCGCTGTGTTCAGGTGTCCCTCTCTCGCTGTGCCGTGTATCCCCCCTCGCTGTGTGCGCGTGTCCCCCCTCGCTGTGTGCGTGTGTCCCCCCCTCGCTGTGTGCGTGTGTCCCCCCCTCGCTGTGTGCGTGTGTCCCCCACTTGCTGTGTGCGTGTGTCCCTCCCACACTGTGTGTGTGCGTGTGCTCCCCCTCACTTTGTGCGTGTGCGTGTGTCCCCCCTCACTTTGTGCGTGTGCGTGTTTCCCCCCTCGCTGTGTGTGTGCGTGTGTCCCCCAACTCGCTGTGTGTGCGTGTGTCCCCCACCTCGCTGTGTGCGTGTGTCTCCCCTCGCTGTGTGTGTGCGTGTGTCCCCTTCGCTGTGTGCGTGTGTCCCCCCCTCGCTGTGTGCGTGTGTCCCCCCTCACTGTGTGTGTGTGTGTCCCCCTCGCTGTGTGCGTGTGTCCCCCCCTCACTGTGTGTGTGTGTCCCCCCTCGCTGTGTGCGAGTGTCCCACCCCTCGCTGTGTGCGTGTGTCCCCCCCTCACTGTGTGCGTGTGACCCACCTCGCTGTGTGCGTGTGTCCCCCCCACGCTGTGTGCGTGTGTCCCCCCCTCGCTGTGTGCGTGTGACCCCCCTCGCTGTGTGCAGGTGTCCCTCTCTCGCTGTGTGCGTGTATCCCCCCTCGCTGTGTGCGTGTGTCCCCCCTCGCTGTGTGCGTGTGTCCCCCCCTCGCTGTGTGCGTGTGTCCCCCCCTCGCTGTGTGCGTGTGTCCCCCACTTGCTGTGTGCGTGTGTCCCTCCCACACTGTGTGTGTGCGTGTGCTCCCCCTCACTTTGTGCGTGTGCGTGTGTCCCCCCTCACTTTGTGCGTGTGCGTGTTTCCCCCCTCGCTGTGCGTGTGCGTGTGTCCCCCAACTCGCTGTGTGTGCGTGTGTCCCCCACCTCGCTGTGTGCGTGTGTCTCCCCTCGCTGTGTGTGTGCGTGTGTCCCCTTCGCTGTGTGCGTGTGTCCCCCCCTCGCTGTGTGCGTGTGTCCCCCCTCACTGTGTGTGTGTGTGTCCCCCTCGCTGTGTGCGTGTGTCCCCCCCTCACTGTGTGTGTGTGTCCCCCCTCGCTGTGTGCGAGTGTCCCACCCCTCGCTGTGTGCGTGTGTGTCCCCCTCGCTGTGTGCGTGTGACCCACCTCGCTGTGTGCGTGTGTCCCCCCCACGCTGTGTGCGTGTGTCCCCCCCTCGCTGTGTGCGTGTGACCCCCCTCGCTGTGTGCAGGTGTCCCTCTCTCGCTGTGTGCGTGTATCCCCCCTCGCTGTGTGCGTGTGTCCCCCCTCGCTGTGTGCGTGTGTCCCCCCCTCGCTGTGTGCGTGTATCCCCCCCTCGCTGTGTGCGTGTGTCCACCCCTCGCTGTGTGCTTGTGTCCTCCCCTCGCTGTGTGCGTGTGTCCCCCACTTGCTGTGTGCGTGTCCCTCCCACACTGTGTGTGTGCGTGTGCCCCCCTCACTTTGTGCGTGTGCGTGTGTCCCCCCTCGCTTTGTGTGTGTGTGTGTCCGTCCCCCCTCGCTGTGTGTATGCGTGTGTCCCCCCTCGCTGTGTGTGTGCGTGTGTCCCCCACCTCGCTGTGTGTGTGCGTGTGTCCCCCAACTCGCTGTGTGTGCGTGTGTCCCCCACCTCGCTGTGTGCGTGTGTCTCCCCTCGCTGTGTGTGTGCGTGTGTCCCCTTCGCTGTGTGCGTGTGTCTCCCCCTCGCTGTGTGTGTGTGCGTGTGTCCCCCCTTGCTGTGTGTGTGCGTGTCCCTCCCTCACTGTGTGTGTGCATGTATCCCCCCCTCGCTGCGTGCGTGTCCCCCCCTCGCTGTGTGCGTGTATCCCCACCTCGCTGTGTGCGTGTGTCCCCACCTCGCTGTGTGCGTGTACGTGTGTCCCCCCTCGCTGTGTGTGTGTGTGTGTGTGTGTCCGTCCCCCCTCGCTGTGCGTGTGCGTGCCCCCCTCCCTCGCTGTGTGTGTGCGTGCCCCCCTCGCTGTGTGCGTGTGTCCCGCCCCGCTGTGTGCATGTGTCCCCCCCGCTGTGTGCGTGTGTGTCCCTCCTTCGCTGCGTTTGTTTCCCCCTCCCTCACTGTGTGTGAGCGTGTTCCCCCCTCGCTGTGTGCGTGTGTTCCCACCCTCGCTGTGTGCGTGTGTACCCCACCTCGCTGCGTGCGTGTATCCCCCTCGTTGTGTGCGTGTGTGTCCCCCCTCGCTGTGTGCGTATGTCCCCCCTCGCTGTGTGTGAGCGTGTCCCACCTTTGCTGTGTGTGTGTCCCCCCCTCGCTGTGTGTGCGCGTGTCCCCTACCTCGCTGTGTGCGTGTGTCCCCCACCTCGCTGTGTGCGTGTGTCCCCCCCTCGCTGAGTGTGACCGTGTCCCCCCCTCGCTGTGTGCGTGTGTCCCCCCTCACTGTGTGTGTGTGTCCCCCCCTCGCTGTGTGCGTGTGTCCCCCCCTCACTGTGTGTGAGTGTCCCCCCCTCGCTGTGTGCGAGTGTCCCCCCCCTCGCTGTGTGCGTGTGTCCCCCCCTCGCTGTGTGCGTGTGACCCCCCTCGCTGTGTGCGTGTGTCCCCCCCACGCTGTGTGCGTGTGTCCCCCCCTCGCTGTGTGCGTGTGACCCCCTCGCTGTGTGCAGGTGTCCCTCTCTCGCTGTGTGCGTGTATCCCCCCTCGCTGTGTGCGTGTGTCCCCCCTCGCTGTGTGCGTGTGTCCCCCCCTCACTGTGTGTGTGTGTGTCCCCCTCGCTGTATGCGAGTGTCCCCCCCTCGCTGTGTGCGTGTGTCCCTCCCCTCGCTGTGTGCGTGTGTCCCCCCCTCGCTGTGTGTGTGTGTCCCTCCCTCGCTGTGTGTGAGCGTGTCCCCCCTCGCTGTGTGTGAGCGTGTTCCTCCTTCACTGTCTGTGATCGTGACCTCCCCTCGCTGTGTGCGTGTGTTCCCCCCTCGCTGTGTGCGTGTGTCCCCCCCTCGCTGTGTGCGTGTGTCCCCCCTCGCTGCGTGCGTGTGTCCCCCCTCACTGTGTGTGTGTGTCCCCCCCTCGCTGTGTGCGTGTGTCCCCCACTCACTGTGTGTGTGTGTACCCCCCTCGCTGTGTGCGAGTGTCCCCCCCTCGCTGTGTGCGTGTGTCCCCCCCTCGCTGTGTGCGTGTGACCCCCTCGCTGTGTGCAGGTGTCCCTCTCTCGCTGTGTGCGTGTATCCCCCCTCGCTGTGTGCGTGTGTCCCCCCTCGCTGTGTGCGTGTGTCCCCCCCTCACTGTGTGTGTGTGATCCCCCTCGCTGTGTGCGTGTGTACCCCCCACGCTGTGTGCGTGTGACCCCCCTCGCTGTGTTCAGGTGTCCCTCTCTCGCTGTGCCGTGTATCCCCCCTCGCTGTGTGCGCGTGTCCCCCCTCGCTGTGTGCGTGTGTCCCCCCCTCGCTGTGTGCGTGTGTCCCCCCCTCGCTGTGTGCGTGTGTCCCCCACTTGCTGTGTGCGTGTGTCCCTCCCACACTGTGTGTGTGCGTGTGCTCCCCCTCACTTTGTGCGTGTGCGTGTGTCCCCCCTCACTTTGTGCGTGTGCGTGTTTCCCCCCTCGCTGTGTGTGTGCGTGTGTCCCCCAACTCGCTGTGTGTGCGTGTGTCCCCCACCTCGCTGTGTGCGTGTGTCTCCCCTCGCTGTGTGTGTGCGTGTGTCCCCTTCGCTGTGTGCGTGTGTCCCCCCCTCGCTGTGTGCGTGTGTCCCCCCTCACTGTGTGTGTGTGTGTCCCCCTCGCTGTGTGCGTGTGTCCCCCCCTCACTGTGTGTGTGTGTCCCCCCTCGCTGTGTGCGAGTGTCCCACCCCTCGCTGTGTGCGTGTGTCCCCCCCTCACTGTGTGCGTGTGACCCACCTCGCTGTGTGCGTGTGTCCCCCCCACGCTGTGTGCGTGTGTCCCCCCCTCGCTGTGTGCGTGTGACCCCCCTCGCTGTGTGCAGGTGTCCCTCTCTCGCTGTGTGCGTGTATCCCCCCTCGCTGTGTGCGTGTGTCCCCCCTCGCTGTGTGCGTGTGTCCCCCCCTCGCTGTGTGCGTGTGTCCCCCCCTCGCTGTGTGCGTGTGTCCCCCACTTGCTGTGTGCGTGTGTCCCTCCCACACTGTGTGTGTGCGTGTGCTCCCCCTCACTTTGTGCGTGTGCGTGTGTCCCCCCTCACTTTGTGCGTGTGCGTGTTTCCCCCCTCGCTGTGCGTGTGCGTGTGTCCCCCAACTCGCTGTGTGTGCGTGTGTCCCCCACCTCGCTGTGTGCGTGTGTCTCCCCTCGCTGTGTGTGTGCGTGTGTCCCCTTCGCTGTGTGCGTGTGTCCCCCCCTCGCTGTGTGCGTGTGTCCCCCCTCACTGTGTGTGTGTGTGTCCCCCTCGCTGTGTGCGTGTGTCCCCCCCTCACTGTGTGTGTGTGTCCCCCCTCGCTGTGTGCGAGTGTCCCACCCCTCGCTGTGTGCGTGTGTGTCCCCCCTCGCTGTGTGCGAGTGTCCCACCCCTCGCTGTGTGCGTGTGTGTCCCCCTCGCTGTGTGCGTGTGACCCACCTCGCTGTGTGCGTGTGTCCCCCCCACGCTGTGTGCGTGTGTCCCCCCCTCGCTGTGTGCGTGTGACCCCCCTCGCTGTGTGCAGGTGTCCCTCTCTCGCTGTGTGCGTGTATCCCCCCTCGCTGTGTGCGTGTGTCCCCCCTCGCTGTGTGCGTGTGTCCCCCCCTCGCTGTGTGCGTGTATCCCCCCCTCGCTGTGTGCGTGTGTCCACCCCTCGCTGTGTGCTTGTGTCCTCCCCTCGCTGTGTGCGTGTGTCCCCCACTTGCTGTGTGCGTGTCCCTCCCACACTGTGTGTGTGCGTGTGCCCCCCTCACTTTGTGCGTGTGCGTGTGTCCCCCCTCGCTTTGTGTGTGTGTGTGTCCGTCCCCCCTCGCTGTGTGTATGCGTGTGTCCCCCCTCGCTGTGTGTGTGCGTGTGTCCCCCACCTCGCTGTGTGTGTGCGTGTGTCCCCCAACTCGCTGTGTGTGCGTGTGTCCCCCACCTCGCTGTGTGCGTGTGTCTCCCCTCGCTGTGTGTGTGCGTGTGTCCCCTTCGCTGTGTGCGTGTGTCTCCCCCTCGCTGTGTGTGTGTGCGTGTGTCCCCCCTTGCTGTGTGTGTGCGTGTCCCTCCCTCACTGTGTGTGTGCATGTATCCCCCCCTCGCTGCGTGCGTGTCCCCCCCTCGCTGTGTGCGTGTATCCCCACCTCGCTGTGTGCGTGTGTCCCCACCTCGCTGTGTGCGTGTACGTGTGTCCCCCCTCGCTGTGTGTGTGTGTGTGTGTGTGTCCGTCCCCCCTCGCTGTGCGTGTGCGTGCCCCCCTCCCTCGCTGTGTGTGTGCGTGCCCCCCTCGCTGTGTGCGTGTGTCCCGCCCCGCTGTGTGCATGTGTCCCCCCCGCTGTGTGCGTGTGTGTCCCTCCTTCGCTGCGTTTGTTTCCCCCTCCCTCACTGTGTGTGAGCGTGTTCCCCCCTCGCTGTGTGCGTGTGTTCCCACCCTCGCTGTGTGCGTGTGTACCCCACCTCGCTGCGTGCGTGTATCCCCCTCGTTGTGTGCGTGTGTGTCCCCCCTCGCTGTGTGCGTATGTCCCCCCTCGCTGTGTGTGAGCGTGTCCCACCTTTGCTGTGTGTGTGTCCCCCCCTCGCTGTGTGTGCGCGTGTCCCCTACCTCGCTGTGTGCGTGTGTCCCCCACCTCGCTGTGTGCGTGTGTCCCCCCCTCGCTGAGTGTGACCGTGTCCCCCCCTCGCTGTGTGCGTGTGTCCCCCCTCACTGTGTGTGTGTGTCCCCCCCTCGCTGTGTGCGTGTGTCCCCCCCTCACTGTGTGTGAGTGTCCCCCCCTCGCTGTGTGCGAGTGTCCCCCCCCCTCGCTGTGTGCGTGTGTCCCCCCCTCGCTGTGTGCGTGTGACCCCCCTCGCTGTGTGCGTGTGTCCCCCCCACGCTGTGTGCGTGTGTCCCCCCCTCGCTGTGTGCGTGTGACCCCCTCGCTGTGTGCAGGTGTCCCTCTCTCGCTGTGTGCGTGTATCCCCCCTCGCTGTGTGCGTGTGTCCCCCCTCGCTGTGTGCGTGTGTCCCCCCCTCACTGTGTGTGTGTGTGTCCCCCTCGCTGTATGCGAGTGTCCCCCCCTCGCTGTGTGCGTGTGTCCCCCCTCGCTGTGTGCGTGTGACGCCCCCTCGCTGTGTGCGTGTGTCCCCCCTCGCTGTGTGCGTGTGTCCCCCCCTCGCTGTGTGCGTCTGTCCCCCCTCGCTGTGTGCGTGTGTCCCCCACCTCTCTGTGTGCGTGTGTCTCCCCTCGCTGTGTGTGTGCGTGTGTCCCCTTCGCTGTGTGCGTGTGTCTCCCCCTCGCTATGTGTGTGTGCGTGTGTCCCCCCTTGCTGTGTGTGTGCGTGTCTCTCCCTCACTGTGTGTGTGCATGTATCCCCCCCTCGCTGCGTGCGTGTCCCCCCCTCGCTGTGTGCGTGTATCCCCACCTCGCTGTGTGCGTGTGTCCCCACCTCGCTGTGTGCGTGTACGTGTGTCCCCCCTCGCTGTGTGTGTGTGCGTGTGTGTCCCTCCTTCACTGTGTTTGTGTCCCCCTCCCTCACTGTGTGCGAGCATGTTCCCCCCTCGCTGTGTGCGTGTGTTCGCCCCCTCGCTGTGTGCGTGTGACCCCCCCTCGCTGTGTGCGTGTGTCCCCCCTCGCTGTGTGCGTGTGTCCCCCCCTCGCTGTGTGCGTCTGTCCCCCCTCGCTGTGTGCGTGTGTCCCCCACCTCGCTGTGTGCGTGTGTCTCCCCTCGCTGTGTGTGTGCGTGTGTCCCCTTCGCTGTGTGCGTGTGTCTCCCCCTCGCTATGTGTGTGTGCGTGTGTCCCCCCTTGCTGTGTGTGTGCGTGTCTCTCCCTCACTGTGTGTGTGCATGTATCCCCCCCTCGCTGCGTGCGTGTCCCCCCCTCGCTGTGTGCGTGTATCCCCACCTCGCTGTGTGCGTGTGTCCCCACCTCGCTGTGTGCGTGTACGTGTGTCCCCCCTCGCTGTGTGTGTGTGCGTGTGTGTCCCTCCTTCACTGTGTTTGTGTCCCCCTCCCTCACTGTGTGCGAGCGTGTTCCCCCCTCGCTGTGTGCGTGTGTTCGCCCCCTCGCTGTGTGCGTGTGTACCCCACCTCGCTGCGTGCGTGTATCCCCCTCGTTGTGTGCGTGTGTGTCCCCCCATGCTGTGTGCGTATGTCCCCCCTCGCTGTGTGTGAGCGTGTCCCTCCTTTGCTGTGTGTGTGTCCCCCCCGCTGTGTGTGCGCGTGTCCCCCACCTCGCTGTGTGCGTGTGTCCCCCACCTCGCTGTGTGCGTGTGTCCCCCCCTCGCTGAGTGTGACCGTGTCCCTCCCTCGCTGTATGTGAGCGTGTCCCTCCCCTCGCTGTGTGTGTGTGTGTGTGTGTGTGTGTCCGTCCCCCCTCGCTGTGTGTGTGCATGTCCCACTCCCTCGCTGTGTGTGTGTACGTGCCCCCTCCCTCGCTGTGTGTGTGTGTGTCCCCTCGCTGTGTGTGAGCGTGTCCCTCTCTCGCTGTCTGTGAGCGCGTCCCTCCTTCGTGGTGTGTGTGTCCCCCTCCCTCACTGTGTGTGTGCGTGTCCCCCCCCTCGCTGTGTGCGTGTGTGTCCCCCACTCGCTGTGTACGTGCATCCCCCTCGTTGCGTGCGTGTGTGTCCCCCCTCGCTGTGTGCGTGTGTCCCCCACCTCGCTGTGTGCGTGTGTCCCCCCCTCGCTGAGTGTGACCGTGTCCCTCCCTCGCTGTATGTGAGCGTGTCCCTCCCTTCGCTGTGTATGTGTCCCCCTCCCTCACTTGTGTAAGTGTGTCCACCCCCTCGCTGTGTGTGTGTGTTTCCCCCTCGCTGTGTGCGTGTGTCCCCCCTCGCTGTGTGCGTGTGTCCCCCCTCGCTGTGTGCGTGTGTCCCCCCTTGCTGTGTGTGCGTGTGTGCCCCCTCGCTGTGTGTGTGCATGTCCCTCCCTCGCTGTGTGTCTGCGTGTCCCTCCCTCGCTGTGTGTGTGCATGTCCCCCCCCTCGCTGTGTGCGTGTATCCCCCAATCGCTGTGTGCGTGTGTCCCCCACTCGCTGTGTGCGTGTGTCCCCCACTCGCTGTGTGCGTGTCCCCCCCCTCGCTGTGTGCGTGTGTGTCCCCCTCGCTGTGTGCGTGTGCCCCCCTGTATGCGTGTGTCGCCCCCCTCTCTGTGTGCGTGTGTCCCCCTCTCTCTGTGTGCGTGTGTCCCCCCCCGCTGTGTGCGTGTGTCCCCCCCCTCGCTGTGTGCGTGTGTCCCCCCTTCGCTGTGTGTGTGCATGTCCCTCCCTCGCTGTTTGCGTGGGTCCCCCCCTCGCTGTTTGCGTGTGTCCCCACCTCGCTGTTTGCGTGTGTCCCCCCCCTCGCTGTGTGCGTGTGTCCCCCCCTCGCTGTGTGCGTGTGACCCCCCCTCGCTGTGTGCGTGTGTCCCCCCTCGCTGTGTGCGTGTGTCCCCCCCTCGCTGTGTGCGTCTGTCCCCCCCTCGCTGTGTACGTGTGTCCCCCACTTGCTGTGTGCGTGTGTCCCTCCCACACTGTGTGTGTGCGTGTGCCCCCCCTCACTTTGTGCGTGTGCGTGTGTCCCCCCTCGCTTTGTGTGTGTGTGTGTCCGTCCCCCCTCGCTGTGTGTATGCGTGTGTCCCCCCTCGCTGTGTGTGTGCGTGTGTCCCCCACCTCGCTGTGTGTGTGCGTGTGTCCCCCACCTCGCTGTGTGTGCGTGTGTCCCCCACCTCGCTGTGTGCGTGTGTCTCCCCTCGCTGTGTGTGTGCGTGTGTCCCCTTCGCTGTGTGCGTGTGTCTCCCCCTCGCTGTGTGTGTGTGCGTGTGTCCCCCCTTGCTGTGTGTGTGCGTGTCCCTCCCTCACTGTGTGTGTGCATGTATCCCCCCCTCGCTGCGTGCGTGTCCCCCCCTCGCTGTGTGCGTGTATCCCCACCTCGCTGTGTGCGTGTGTCCCCACCTCGCTGTGTGCGTGTACGTGTGTCCCCCCTCGCTGTGCGTGTGCGTGCCCCCCTCCCTCGCTGTGTGTGTGCGTGCCCCCTCGCTGTGTGCGTGTGTCCCGCCCCGCTGTGTGCATGTGTCCCCCCCGCTGTGTGCGTGTGTGTCCCTCCTTCACTGTGTTTGTGTCCCCCTCCCTCACTGTGTGCGAGCGTGTTCCCCCCTCGCTGTGTGCGTGTGTTCACCTCCTCGCTGTGTGCGTGTGTACCCCACCTCGCTGCGTGCGTGTATCCCCCTCGTTGTGTGCGTGTGTGTCCCCCCATGCTGTGTGCGTATGTCCCCCCTCGCTGTGTGTGAGCGTGTCCCTCCTTTGCTGTGTGTGTGTCCCCCCCGCTGTGTGTGCGCGTGTCCCCCACCTCGCTGTGTGCGTGTGTCCCCCACCTCGCTGTGTGCGCGTTTCCCCCCCTCGCTGAGTGTGACCGTGTCCCTCCCTCGCTGTATGTGAGCGTGTCCCTCCCCTCGCTGTGTGTGTGTGTGTGTGTGTGTGTCCGTCCCCCCTCGCTGTGTGTGTGCATGTCCCACTCCCTCGCTGTGTGTGTGTACGTGCCCCCTCCCTCGCTGTGTGTGTGTGTGTCCCCTCGCTGTGTGTGAGCGTGTCCCTCTCTCGCTGTCTGTGAGCGCGTCCCTCCTTCGCTGTGTGTGTGTCCCCCTCCCTCACTGTGTGTGTGCGTGTCCCCCCCCGCTGTGTGCGTGTGTGTCCCCCACTCGCTGCGTACGTGTATCCCCCTCGTTGCGTGCGTGTGTGTCCCCCCTCGCTGTGTGCGTATGTCCCCCCTCGCTGTGTGTGAGCGTGTCCCTCCTTTGCTGTGTGTGTGTCCCCCCCTCGCTGTGTGTGCGCGTGTCCCCCACCTCGCTGTGTGCGTGTGTCCCCCACCTCGCTGTGTGCGTGTGTCCCCCCCTCGCTGAGTGTGACCGTGTCCCTCCCTCGCTGTATGTGAGCGTGTCCCTCCCTTCGCTGTGTATGTGTCCCCCTCCCTCACTTGTGTAAGTGTGTCCACCCCCTCGCTGTGTGTGTGTGTTTCCCCCTCGCTGTGTGCGTGTGTCCCTCCCTCGCTGTGTGTGAGCGTGTCCCCCCTCGCTGTGTGTGAGCGTGTTCCTCCTTCACTGTCTGTGATCGTGACCTCCCCTCGCTGTGTGCGTGTGTCCCCCCTCGCTGTGTGCGTGTGTCCCCCCTCGCTGTGTGCGTGTGTCCCCCCCTCGCTGTGTGCGTGTGTCCCCCCTCACTGTGTGTGTGTGTGTCCCCCTCGCTGTGTGCGTGTGTCCCCCCCTCACTGTGTGTGTGTGTACCCCCCTCGCTGTGTGCGAGTGTCCCCCCCTCGCTGTGTGCGTGTGTCCCCCCCTCGCAGTGTGCGTGTGACCCCCCTCGCTGTGTGCGTGTGTCCCCCCCTCGCTGTGTGCGTGTGTCCCTCCCCTCGCTGTGTGCGTGTGACCCCCCTCGCTGTGTGCAGGTGTCCCTCTCTCGCTGTGTGCGTGTATCCCCCCTCGCTGTGTGCGTGTGTCCCCCCTCGCTGTGTGCGTGTGTCCCCCCCTCGCTGTGTGCGTGTGTCCCCCCCTCGCTGTGTGCGTGTGTCCACCCCTCGCTGTGTGCGTGTGTCCTCCCCTCGCTGTGTGCGTGTGTCCCCCACTTGCTGTGTGCGTGTGTCCCTCCCACACTGTGTGTGTGCGTGTGCCCCCCCTCACTTTGTGCCTGTGCGTGTGTCCCCCCTCGCTTTGTGTGTGTGTGTGTCCGTCCCCCCTCGCTGTGTGTATGCGTGCGTCCCCCCTCGCTGTGTGTGTGCGTGTGTCCCCCACCTCGCTGTGTGTGTGCGTGTGTCCCCCACCTCGCTGTGTGCGTGTGTACCCCAACTCGCTGCGTGCGTGTGTCCCCCTACCTCACTGTGTGCGTGTGTCCCCCACCTCGCTGCGTGCATGTGATCCCCTACCTCGCTGTGTGCGTGTCCCCCACCTCGCTGTGTGCGTGTATCCCCCACCTCGCTGTGTGCGTGTGTCCCCCCTCGCTGTGAGCGTGTGTCCCCCTCCCACATTGTGTGCGTGTGTCCCCCTCCCACACTGTGTGCGTGTGTCCCCCACCTCGCTGCATGCGTGTGTCCCCCACCGTGCTGTGTGCGTGTGTCGCCCCCCTCGCTGTGTGCGTGTGTCCCCCCTCGCTGTGTGCGTGTGTGTCCCCCCTCGCTGTGTGCGTGTCTCCCCCCCTCGCTGTGTGCGTGTGTCCCCCCTCGCTGTGTGCGTGTGTTCCCCCCCTCGCTGTGTGCGTGTGTACCCCAACTCGCTGCGTGCGTGTGTCCCCCTACCTCACTGTGTGCGTGTGCCCCCACCTCGCTGCGTGCATGTGATCCCCTACCTCGCTGTGTGCGTGTCCCCCACCTCGCTGTGTGCGTGTATCCCCCACCTCGCTGTGTGCGTGTGTCCCCCCTCGCTGTGTGCGTGTGTCCCCCTCCCACACTGTGTGCGTGTGTCCCCCTCCCACACTGTGTGCGTGTGTCCCCCACCTCGCTGCATGCGTGTGTCCCCCACCTTGCTGTGTGCGTGTGTCGCCCCCCTCGCTGTGTGCGTGTGTCCCCCCTCGCTGTGTGCGTGTGTGTCCCCCCTCGCTGTGTGCGTGTCTCCCCCCCTCGCTGTGTGCGTGTGTCCCCCCTCGCTGTGTGCGTGTGTCCCCCCCCTCGCTGTGTGCCTGTGTCCCCCTCCCACACTGTGTGCGTGTGTCCCCCACCTCGCTGCCTGCGTGTGTCCTCCACCTTGCTGTGTGCGTGTCTCCCCCCTCGCTGTGTGTGTGTGTCGCCCCACTCGCTGTGTGCGTGTGTCCCGCCCTCGCTGTGTGCGTGTGTCCCCCCCTCGCTGTGTGTGTGTGTGTCCCTCCCTCGCTGTGTGTGTGCGTGTGCCCCCCCTCACTGTGTGCGTGTGCGAGTGTCCCCCCTCGCTGTGTGTGTGTGTGTCCAACCCTCGTTGTGTGCGTGTGTACCCCCCTCACTGTGTGTGTGCGTGTGTGTCCCCGCGCTGTGTGTGCGTGTCCCCCCCCTCGCTGTGTGTGTGTGTGTGTGTCCCCTCGCTGTGTGTGTGTGTCCCCCCCTGGCTGTGTGCGTGTGTCCCCCCCTTGCTGTGTGCGTGTGTCCCCCCATCGCTGTGTGCGTGTGTCCCCCCCTCGCTGTGTGTGACCGTGTCCCTCCCTTGCTGTGTGCGTGTGTCCCCCCCTCGCTGTGTGCGTGTGTCCACCCCCTCGCTGTGTGCGTGTCTCCCCCCTCGCTGTGTGCGTGTGTCCCCCCTCGCTGTGTGCGTGTGTCCCCCCCTCGCTGAGTGCGTGTGTCCCCCCCTTGCTGTGTGCGTGTGTCCCCCCCTCGCTGTGTGCGTGTGACCCCACCTCGCTGTGTGTGTGCGTGTGTCCCCCACCTCGCTGTGTGTGCGTGTGTCCCCCACCTTGCTGTGTGCGTGTGTCTCCCCTCGCTGTGTGTGTGCGTGTGTCCCCTTCGCTGTGTGCGTGTGTGTCCCCCTCGCTGTGTGTGTGTGCGTGTGTCCCCCCTTGCTGTGTGTGTGCGTGTCTCTCCCTTACTGTGTGTGTGCATGTATCCCCCCCTCGCTGCGTGCGTGTCCCCCCCTCGCTGTGTGCGTGTATCCCCACCTCGCTGTGTGCGTGTGTCCCCACCTCGCTGTGTGCGTGTGTCCCCCCCTCGCTGTGTGCGTGTATCCCCACCTCGCTGTGTGCGTGTGTCCCCACCTCGCTGTGTGCGTGTACGTGTGTCCCCCCTCGCTGTGTGTGTGTGTGTGTGTGTGTCCGTCCCCCGTCGCTGTGTGTGTGTCTGCCCCACTCCCTCGCTGTGTGTGTGCGTGCCCCCCTCGCTGTGTGCGTGTGTCCCGCCCCGCTGTGTGCATGTGTCCCCCCCGCTGTGTGCGTGTGTGTCCCTCCTTCGCTGTGTTTGTGTCCCCCTCCCTCACTGTGTGTGAGCGTGTCCCCCCTTCGCTGTGTGCGTGTGTTCCCCCCCTCGCTGTGTGCGTGTGTACCCCAACTCGCTGCGTGCGTGTGTCCCCCTACCTCACTGTGTGCGTGTGTCCCCCACCTCGCTGCGTGCATGTGATCCCCTACCTCGCTGTGTGCGTGTCCCCCACCTCGCTGTGTGCGTGTATCCCCCACCTCGCTGTGTGCGTGTGTCCCCCCTCGCTGTGTGCGTGTGTCCCCCTCCCACACTGTGTGCGTGTGTCCCCCTCCCACACTGTGTGCGTGTGTCCCCCACCTCGCTGCATGCGTGTGTCCCCCACCTTGCTGTGTGCGTGTGTCGCCCCCCTCGCTGTGTGCGTGTGTCCCCCCTCGCTGCGTGCGTGTTTGTCCCCCCTCGCTGTGTGCGTGTGTCCCCCTCTCTCTGTGTGCGTGTGTCCCCCCCCGCTGTGTGCGTGTGTCCCCCCCTCGCTGTGTGCGTGTGTCCCCCCCTCGCTGTGTGTGTGCATGTCCCTCCCTCGCTGTTTGCGTGTGTCCCCCCCTCGCTGTTTGCGTGTGTCCCCACCTCGCTGTTTGCGTGTGTCCCCCCCCTCGCTGTGTGCGTGTGTCCCCCCCTCGCTGTGTGCGTGTGACCCCCCCTCGCTATGTGCGTGTGTCCCCCCTCGCTGTGTGCGTGTGTCCCCCCCTCGCTGTGTGCGTCTGTCCCCCCCTCGCTGTGTACGTGTGTCCCCCACTTGCTGTGTGCGTGTGTCCCTCCCACACTGTGTGTGTGCGTGTGCCCCCCCTCACTTTGTGCGTGTGCGTGTGTCCCCCCTCGCTTTGTGTGTGTGTGTGTCCGTCCCCCCTCGCTGTGTGTATGCGTGTGTCCCCCCTCGCTGTGTGTGTGCGTGTGTCCCCCACCTCGCTGTGTGTGTGCGTGTGTCCCCCACCTCGCTGTGTGTGCGTGTGTCCCCCACCTCGCTGTGTGCGTGTGTCTCCCCTCGCTGTGTGTGTGCGTGTGTCCCCTTCGCTGTGTGCGTGTGTCTCCCCCTCGCTGTGTGTGTGTGCGTGTGTCCCCCCTTGCTGTGTGTGTGCGTGTCCCTCCCTCACTGTGTGTGTGCATGTATCCCCCCCTCGCTGCGTGCGTGTCCCCCCCTCGCTGTGTGCGTGTATCCCCACCTCGCTGTGTGCGTGTGTCCCCACCTCGCTGTGTGCGTGTACGTGTGTCCCCCCTCGCTGTGTGTGTGTGTGCGTGTGTGTGTCCGTCCCCCCTCGCTGTGCGTGTGCGTGCCCCCCTCCCTCGCTGTGTGTGTGCGTGCCCCCCTCGCTGTGTGCGTGTGTCCCGCCCCGCTGTGTGCATGTGTCCCCCCCGCTGTGTGCGTGTGTGTCCCTCCTTCACTGTGTTTGTGTCCCCCTCCCTCACTGTGTGCGAGCGTGTTCCCCCCTCGCTGTGTGCGTGTGTTCACCTCCTCGCTGTGTGCGTGTGTACCCCACCTCGCTGCGTGCGTGTATCCCCCTCGTTGTGTGCGTGTGTGTCCCCCCATGCTGTGTGCGTATGTCCCCCCTCGCTGTGTGTGAGCGTGTCCCTCCTTTGCTGTGTGTGTGTCCCCCCCGCTGTGTGTGCGCGTGTCCCCCACCTCGCTGTGTGCGTGTGTCCCCCACCTCGCTGTGTGCGTGTGTCCCCCCCTCGCTGAGTGTGACCGTGTCCCTCCCTCGCTGTATGTGAGCGTGTCCCTCCCCTCGCTGTGTGTGTGTGTGTGTGTGTGTGTCCGTCCCCCCTCGCTGTGTGTGTGCATGTCCCACTCCCTCGCTGTGTGTGTGTACGTGCCCCCTCCCTCGCTGTGTGTGTGTGTGTCCCCTCGCTGTGTGTGAGCGTGTCCCTCTCTCGCTGTCTGTGAGCGCGTCCCTCCTTCGCTGTGTGTGTGTCCCCCTCCCTCACTGTGTGTGTGCGTGTCCCCCCCCCGCTGTGTGCGTGTGTGTCCCCCACTCGCTGCGTACGTGTATCCCCCTCGTTGCGTGCGTGTGTGTCCCCCCTCGCTGTGTGCGTATGTCTCCCCTCGCTGTGTGTGAGCGTGTCCCTCCTTTGCTGTGTGTGTGTCCCCCCCTCGCTGTGTGTGCGCGTGTCCCCCACCTCGCTGTGTGCGTGTGTCCCCCACCTCGCTGTGTGCGTGTGTCCCCCCCTCGCTGAGTGTGACCGTGTCCCTCCCTCGCTGTATGTGAGCGTGTCCCTCCCTTCGCTGTGTATGTGTCCCCCTCCCTCACTTGTGTAAGTGTGTCCACCCCCTCGCTGTGTGTGTGTGTTTCCCCCTCGCTGTGTGCGTGTGTCCCTCCCTCGCTGTGTGTGAGCGTGTCCCCCCTCGCTGTGTGTGAGCGTGTTCCTCCTTCACTGTCTGTGATCGTGACCTCCCCTCGCTGTGTGCGTGTGTCCCCCCTCGCTGTGTGCGTGTGTCCCCCCTCGCTGTGTGCGTGTGTCCCCCCCTCGCTGTGTGCGTGTGTCCCCCCTCACTGTGTGTGTGTGTGTCCCCCTCGCTGTGTGCGTGTGTCCCCCCCTCACTGTGTGTGTGTGTACCCCCCTCGCTGTGTGCGAGTGTCCCCCCCTCGCTGTGTGCGTGTGTCCCCCCCTCGCAGTGTGCGTGTGACCCCCCTCGCTGTGTGCGTGTGTCCCCCCCTCGCTGTGTGCGTGTGTCCCCCCCTCGCTGTGTGCGTGTGACCCCCCTCGCTGTGTGCAGGTGTCCCTCTCTCGCTGTGTGCGTGTATCCCCCCTCGCTGTGTGCGTGTGTCCCCCCTCGCTGTGTGCGTGTGTCCCCCCCTCGCTGTGTGCGTGTGTCCCCCCCTCGCTGTGTGCGTGTGTCCACCCCTCGCTGTGTGCGTGTGTCCTCCCCTCGCTGTGTGCGTGTGTCCCCCACTTGCTGTGTGCGTGTGTCCCTCCCACACTGTGTGTGTGCGTGTGCCCCCCCTCACTTTGTGCCTGTGCGTGTGTCCCCCCTCGCTTTGTGTGTGTGTGTGTCCGTCCCCCCCCCTCGCTGTGTGTATGCGTGCGTCCCCCCTCGCTGTGTGTGTGCGTGTGTCCCCCACCTCGCTGTGTGTGTGCGATTGTCCCCCACCTCGCTGTGTGCGTGTGTACCCCAACTCGCTGCGTGCGTGTGTCCCCCTACCTCACTGTGTGCGTGTGTCCCCCACCTCGCTGCGTGCATGTGATCCCCTACCTCGCTGTGTGCGTGTCCCCCACCTCGCTGTGTGCGTGTATCCCCCACCTCGCTGTGTGCGTGTGTCCCCCCTCGCTGTGTGCGTGTGTCCCCCTCCCACATTGTGTGCGTGTGTCCCCCTCCCACACTGTGTGCGTGTGTCCCCCACCTCGCTGCATGCGTGTGTCCCCCACCTTGCTGTGTGCGTGTGTCGCCCCCCTCGCTGTGTGCGTGTGTCCCCCCTCGCTGTGTGCGTGTGTGTCCCCCCTCGCTGTGTGCGTGTCTCCCCCCCTCGCTGTGTGCGTGTGTCCCCCCTCGCTGTGTGCGTGTGTTCCCCCCCTCGCTGTGTGCGTGTGTACCCCAACTCGCTGCGTGCGTGTGTCCCCCTACCTCACTGTGTGCGTGTGCCCCCACCTCGCTGCGTGCATGTGATCCCCTACCTCGCTGTGTGCGTGTCCCCCACCTCGCTGTGTGCGTGTATCCCCCACCTCGCTGTGTGCGTGTGTCCCCCCTCGCTGTGTGCGTGTGTCCCCCTCCCACACTGTGTGCGTGTGTCCCCCTCCCACACTGTGTGCGTGTGTCCCCCACCTCGCTGCATGCGTGTGTCCCCCACCTTGCTGTGTGCGTGTGTCGCCCCCCTCGCTGTGTGCGTGTGTCCCCCCTCGCTGTGTGCGTGTGTGTCCCCCCTCGCTGTGTGCGTGTCTCCCCCCCTCGCTGTGTGCGTGTGTCCCCCTCGCTGTGTGCGTGTGTCCCCCCCCTCGCTGTGTGCCTGTGTCCCCCTCCCACACTGTGTGCGTGTGTCCCCCACCTCGCTGCCTGCGTGTGTCCTCCACCTTGCTGTGTGCGTGTCTCCCCCCTCGCTGTGTGTGTGTGTCGCCCCCCTCGCTGTGTGCGTGTGTCCCGCCCTCGCTGTGTGCGTGTGTCCCCCCTCGCTGTGTGTGTGTGTGTCCCTCCCTCGCTGTGTGTGTGCGTGTGCCCCCCCTCACTGTGTGCGTGTGCGAGTGTCCCCCCTCGCTGTGTGTGTGTGTGTCCAACCCTCGTTGTGTGCGTGTGTACCCCCCTCACTGTGTGTGTGCGTGTGTGTCCCCGCGCTGTGTGTGCGTGTCCCCCCCTCGCTGTGTGTGTGTGTGTGTGTCCCCTCGCTGTGTGTGTGTGTCCCCCCCTGGCTGTGTGCGTGTGTCCCCCCCTTGCTGTGTGCGTGTGTCCCCACATCGCTGTGTGCGTGTGTCCCCCCCTCGCTGTGTGTGACCGTGTCCCTCCCTTGCTGTGTGCGTGTGTCCCCCCCTCGCTGTGTGCGTGTGTCCACCCCCTCGCTGTGTGCGTGTCTCCCCCCTCGCTGTGTGCGTGTGTCCCCCCTCGCTGTGTGCGTGTGTCCCCCCCTCGCTGAGTGCGTGTGTCCCCCCCTTGCTGTGTGCGTGTGTCCCCCCCTCGCTGTGTGCGTGTGACCCCACCTCGCTGTGTGTGTGCGTGTGTCCCCCTCCTCGCTGTGTGTGCGTGTGTCCCCCACCTTGCTGTGTGCGTGTGTCTCCCCTCGCTGTGTGTGTGCGTGTGTCCCCTTCGCTGTGTGCGTGTGTGTCCCCCTCGCTGTGTGTGTGTGCGTGTGTCCCCCCTTGCTGTGTGTGTGCGTGTCTCTCCCTTACTGTGTGTGTGCATGTATCCCCCCCTCGCTGCGTGCGTGTCCCCCCCTCGCTGTGTGCGTGTATCCCCACCTCGCTGTGTGCGTGTGTCCCCACCTCGCTGTGTGCGTGTGTCCCCCCCTCGCTGTGTGCGTGTATCCCCACCTCGCTGTGTGCGTGTCCCCCCCTCGCTGTGTGCGTGTATCCCCACCTCGCTGTGTGCGTGTGTCCCCACCTCGCTGTGTGCGTGTGTCCCCCCCTCGCTGTGTGCGTGTATCCCCACCTCGCTGTGTGCGTGTGTCCCCCCCTCGCTGTGTGCGTGTATCCCCACCTCGCTGTGTGCGTGTATCCCCACCTCGCTGTGTGCGTGTGTCCCCACCTCACTGTGTGCGTGTACGTGTGTCCCCCCTCGCTGTGTGTGTGTGTGTGTGTGTGTCCGTCCCCCCTCGCTGTGTGTGTGTCTGCCCCACTCCCTCGCTGTGTGTGTGCGTGCCCCCCTCGCTGTGTGCGTGTGTCCCGCCCCGCTGTGTGCATGTGTCCCCCCCGCTGTGTGCGTGTGTGTCCCTCCTTCGCTGTGTTTGTGTCCCCCTCCCTCACTGTGTGTGAGCGTGTCCCCCCTTCGCTGTGTGCGTGTGTTCCCCCCCTCGCTGTGTGCGTGTGTACCCCAACTCGCTGCGTGCGTGTGTCCCCCTACCTCACTGTGTGCGTGTGTCCCCCACCTCGCTGCGTGCATGTGATCCCCTACCTCGCTGTGTGCGTGTCCCCCACCTCGCTGTGTGCGTGTATCCCCCACCTCGCTGTGTGCGTGTGTCCCCCCTCGCTGTGTGCGTGTGTCCCCCTCCCACACTGTGTGCGTGTGTCCCCCTCCCACACTGTGTGCGTGTGTCCCCCACCTCGCTGCATGCGTGTGTCCCCCACCTTGCTGTGTGCGTGTGTCGCCCCCCTCGCTGTGTGCGTGTGTCCCCCCTCGCTGCGTGCGTGTGTGTCCCCCCTCGCTGTGTGCGTGTCTCCCCCCCTCGCTGTGTGCGTGTGTCCCCCCTCGCTGTGTGCGTGTGTCCCCCTCCCTCACTGTGTGTGAGCGTGTCCCCCCCTCGCTGTGTGCGTGTGTTCCCCCCCTCGCTGTGTGCGTGTGTACCCCAACTCGCTGCGTGCGTGTGTCCCCCTACCTCACTGTGTGCGTGTGTCCCCCACCTCGCTGCGTGCATGTGATCCCCTACCTCGCTGTGTGCGTGTCCCCCACCTCGCTGTGTGCGTGTATCCCCCACCTCGCTGTGTGCGTGTGTCCCCCCTCGCTGTGTGCGTGTACGTGTGTCCCCCCTCGCTGTGTGTGTGTTTGTGTGTGTGTCCGTCCCCCCTCGCTGTGTGTGTGTCTGCCCGACTCCCTCGCTGTGTGTGTGCGTGCCCCCCTCGCTGTGTGCGTGTGTCCCGCCCCACTGTTTGCATGTGTCCCCCCCGCTGTGTGCGTGTGTGTCCCTCCTTCGCTGTGTTTGTTTCCCCCTCCCTCACTGTGTGTGAGCGTGTACCCCCTTCGCTGTGTGCGTGTGTTCCCCCCCTCGCTGTGTGCGTGTGTACCCCAACTCGCTGCGTGCGTGTGTCCCCCTACCTCACTGTGTGCGTGTGTCCCCCACCTCTTTGCGTGCATGTGATCCCCTACCTCGCTGTGTGCGTGTCCCCCACCTCGCTGTGTGCGTGTATCCCCCACCTCGCTGAGTGCGTGTGTCCCCCCTCGCTGTGTGCGTGTGTCCCCCTCCCACACTGTGTGCGTGTGTCCCCCTCCCACACTGTGTGCGTGTGTCCCCCACCTCGCTGCATGCGTGTGTCCCCCACCTTGCTGTGTGCGTGTGTCGCCCCCCTCGCTGTGTGCGTGTGTCCCCCCTCTCTGTGTGCGTGTGTGTCCCCCCTCGCTGTGTGCGTGTGTCCCCCCTCGCTTTGTGCGTGTGTCCCCCCTCGCTGTGTGCGTGTGTCCCCCTCCCTCACTGTGTGTGAGCGTGTCCCCCCCTCGCTGTGTGCGTGTGTTCCCCCCTCACTGTGTGCGTGTGTACCCCAACTCGCTGCGTGCGTGTGTCCCCCTACCTCACTGTGTGCGTGTGTCCCCCACCTCGCTGCGTGCATGTGATCCCCTACCTCGCTGTGTGCGTGTCCCCCACCTCGCTGTGTGCGTGTATCCCCCACCTCGCTGTGTGCGTGTGTCCCCCCTCGCTGTGTGCGTGTGTCCCCCTCCCACACTGTGTGCGTGTGTCCCCCTCCCACACTGTGTGCGTGTGTCCCCCACCTCGCTGCATGCGTGTGTCCCCCACCTTGCTGTGTGCGTGTGTCGCCCCCCGCGCTGTGTGCGTGTGTCCCCCCTCGCTGTGTGCGTGTGTGTCCCCCCTCGCTGTGTGCGTGTCTCCACCCTCGCTGTGTGCGTGTGTCCCCCCTCGCTGTGTGTGTGTGTGTCCCCCTCGCTGTGTGCGTGTGTCCCCCCCTCGCTGTGTGCGTGTTTCCCCCTCCCACACTGTGTGCCTGTGTCCCCCTCCCACACTGTGTGCGTGTGTCCCCCACCTCGCTGCCTGCGTGTGTCCCCCACCTTGCAGTGTGCGTGTGTCGCCCCCCTCGCTGTGTGCGTGTGTCCCCCCCTCGCTGTGTGCGTGTGTGTCCCCCCTCGCTGTGTGCGTGTCTCCCCCCCTCGCTGTGTGCGTGTGTCCCCCCCCTCGCTGTGTGCGTGTGTCGCCCCCTCGCTGTGTGCGTTTCTCCCCCCTCGCTGTGTGTGTGTCTCCCCCCTCGCTGTGTGCGTGTGTCCCCCCTCGCTGTGTGTGTGTGTCGCCCCCCTCGCTGTGTGCGTGTGTCCCCCCCTCGCTGTGTGCGTGTGTCCCCCCTCGCTGTGTGTGTGTGTGTCCCTCCCTCGCTGTGTGTGTGCGTGTGCCCCCCTCACTGTGTGCGTGTGCGTGTGTCCCTCCTCGCTGTGTGTGTGTGTGTCCAACCCTCGCTGTGTGCCTGTATCACCCCTCGCTGTGTGCGTGTGTCCCCCCTCGCTGTGTGCGTGTGTCCCGCCCTCGCTGTGTGCGTGTGTCCCCCCCTCGCTGTGTGCGTGTGTCCCCCCTCGCTGTGTGTGTGTGTGTCCCCCCTCGCTGTGTGCGTGTCTCCACCCTCGCTGTGTGCGTGTGTCCCCCCTCGCTGTGTGTGTGTGTGTCCCCCTCGCTGTGTGCGTGTGTCCCCCCCTCGCTGTGTGCGTGTTTCCCCCTCCCACACTGTGTGCCTGTGTCCCCCTCCCACACTGTGTGCGTGTGTCCCCCACCTCGCTGCCTGCGTGTGTCCCCCACCTTGCAGTGTGCGTGTGTCGCCCCCCTCGCTGTGTGCGTGTGTCCCCCCCTCGCTGTGTGCGTGTGTGTCCCCCCTCGCTGTGTGCGTGTCTCCCCCCCTCGCTGTGTGCGTGTGTCCCCCCCCTCGCTGTGTGCGTGTGTCGCCCCCTCGCTGTGTGCGTTTCTCCCCCCTCGCTGTGTGTGTGTCTCCCCCCTCGCTGTGTGCGTGTGTCCCCCCTCGCTGTGTGTGTGTGTCGCCCCCCTCGCTGTGTGCGTGTGTCCCCCCCCTCGCTGTGTGCGTGTGTCCCCCCCTCGCTGTGTGTGTGTGTGTCCCTCCCTCGCTGTGTGTGTGCGTGTGCCCCCCCTCACTGTGTGCGTGTGCGTGTGTCCCTCCTCGCTGTGTGTGTGTGTGTCCAACCCTCGCTGTGTGCTTGTATCACCCCTCGCTGTGTGCGTGTGTCCCCCCTCGCTGTGTGCGTGTGTCCCGCCCTCGCTGTGTGCGTGTGTCCCCCCCTCGCTGTGTGCGTGTGTCCCCCCTCGCTGTGTGTGTGTGTGTCCCCCCTCGCTGTGTGCGTGTCTCCACCCTCGCTGTGTGCGTGTGTCCCCCCTCGCTGTGTGTGTGTGTGTCCCCCTCGCTGTGTGCGTGTGTCCCCCCCTCGCTGTGTGCGTGTTTCCCCCTCCCACACTGTGTGCCTGTGTCCCCCTCCCACACTGTGCGTGTGTCCCCCACCTCGCTGCCTGCGTGTGTCCCCCACCTTGCAGTGTGCGTGTGTCGCCCCCCTCGCTGTGTGCGTGTGTCCCCCCCTCGCTGTGTGCGTGTGTGTCCCCCCTCGCTGTGTGCGTGTCTCCCCCCCTCGCTGTGTGCGTGTGTCCCCCCCCTCGCTGTGTGCGTGTGTCGCCCCCTCGCTGTGTGCGTTTCTCCCCCCTCGCTGTGTGTGTGTCTCCCCCCTCGCTGTGTGCGTGTGTCCCCCCTCGCTGTGTGTGTGTGTCGCCCCCCTCGCTGTGTGCGTGTGTCCCCCCCCTCGCTGTGTGCGTGTGTCCCCCCCTCGCTGTGTGTGTGTGTGTCCCTCCCTCGCTGTGTGTGTGCGTGTGCCCCCCCTCACTGTGTGCGTGTGCGTGTGTCCCTCCTCGCTGTGTGTGTGTGTGTCCAACCCTCGCTGTGTGCCTGTATCACCCCTCGCTGTGTGCGTGTGTCCCCCCTCGCTGTGTGCGTGTGTCCCGCCCTCGCTGTGTGCGTGTGTCCCCCCCTCGCTGTGTGCGTGTGTCCCCCCTCGCTGTGTGTGTGTGTGTTTCCCCTCGCTGTGTGCGTGTGTCCCTCCCCTCGCTGTGTGCGTGTGTCCCACCCTCGCTGTGTGTGTGTGTCCCTCCCTCGCTGTGTGTGAGCGTGTCCCCCCTCGCTGTGTGTGAGCGTGTTCCTCCTTCACTGTCTGTGATCGTGACCTCCCCTCGCTGTGTGCGTGTGTCCCCCCCTCGCTGTGTGCGTGTGTCCACCCCTCGCTGTGTGCGTGTGTCCCCCCTCGCTGTGTGCGTGAGTCCCCCCTCACTGTGTGTGTGTGTCCCCCCCTCGCTGTGTGCGTGTGTACCCCCCTCGCTGTGTGCGAGTGTCCCCCCCCTCGCTGTGTGCGTGTGTCACCCCCTCGCTGTGTGCGTGTGACCCCCCTCGCTGTGTGCGTGTGTCCCCTCCACGCTGTGTGCGTGTGTCAACCCCTCGCTGTGTGCGTGTGACCCCCTCGCTGTGTGCAGGTGTCCCTCTCTCGCTGTGTGCGTGTATCCCCCCTCGCTGTGTGCGTGTGTCCCCCCTCGCTGTGTGCGTGTGTCCCCCCCTCACTGTGTGTGTGTGACCCCCCTCGCTGTGTGCGTGTGTACCCCCCACGCTGTGTGCGTGTGACCCCTCTCGCTGTGTGCAGGTGTCCCTCTCTCGCTGTGCCGTGTATCCCCCCTCGCTGTGTGCGTGTGTCCCCCCTCGCTGTGTGCGTGTGTCCCCCCCTCGCTGTGTGCGTGTGTCCCCCCCTCGCTGTGTGCGTGTGTCCCCCACTTGCTGTGTGCGTGTGTCCCTCCCACACTGTGTGTGTGCGTGTGCACCCCCTCACTTTGTGCGTGTGCGTGTGTCCCCCCTCGCTTTTTGTGTGTGTGTGTCCGTCCCCCCTCGCTGTGTGTATGCGTGTTTCCCCCCTCGCTGTGTGTGTGCGTGTGTCCCCCACCTCACTGTGTGTGTGCGTGTGTCTCCCACCTCGCTGTGTGTGCGTGTGTCCCCCACCTCGCTGTGTGCGTGTGTCTCCCCTCGCTGTGTGTGTGCGTGTGTCCCCTTCGCTGTGTGCGTGTGTCCCCCCCTCGCTGTGTGCATGTGTCCCCCCTCACTGTGTGTGTGTGTGTCCCCCTCGCTGTGTGCGTGTGTCCCCCCCTCACTGTGCGTGTGTGTCCCCCCTCGCTGTGTGCGAGTGTCCCCCCCCCTCGCTGTGTGCGTGTGTCCCCCCCTCGCTGTGTGCGTGTATCCCCCACCTCGCTGTGTGCGTGTGTCCCCCCTCGCTGTGTGCGTGTACGTGTGTCCCCCCTCGCTGTGTGTGTGTTTGTGTGTGTGTCCGTCCCCCCTCGCTGTGTGTGTGTCTGCCCGACTCCCTCGCTGTGTGTGTGCGTGCCCCCCTCGCTGTGTGCGTGTGTCCCGCCCCGCTGTTTGCATGTGTCCCCCCCCGCTGTGTGCGTGTGTGTCCCTCCTTCGCTGTGTTTGTTTCCCCCTCCCTCACTGTGTGTGAGCGTGTACCCCCTTCGCTGTGTGCGTGTGTTCCCCCCCTCGCTGTGTGCGTGTGTACCCCAACTCGCTGCGTGCGTGTGTCCCCCTACCTCACTGTGTGCGTGTGTCCCCCACCTCTTTGCGTGCATGTGATCCCCTACCTCGCTGTGTGCGTGTCCCCCACCTCGCTGTGTGCGTGTATCCCCCACCTCGCTGTGTGCGTGTGTCCCCCCTCGCTGTGTGCGTGTGTCCCCCTCCCACACTGTGTGCGTGTGTCCCCCTCCCACACTGTGTGCGTGTGTCCCCCACCTCGCTGCATGCGTGTGTCCCCCACCTTGCTGTGTGCGTGTGTCGCCCCCCTCGCTGTGTGCGTGTGTCCCCCCTCTCTGTGTGCGTGTGTGTCCCCCCTCGCTGTGTGCGTGTGTCCCCCCTCGCTTTGTGCGTGTGTCCCCCCTCGCTGTGTGCGTGTGTCCCCCTCCCTCACTGTGTGTGAGCGTGTCCCCCCCTCGCTGTGTGCGTGTGTTCCCCCCCTCACTGTGTGCGTGTGTACCCCAACTCGCTGCGTGCGTGTGTCCCCCTACCTCACTGTGTGCGTGTGTCCCCCACCTCGCTGCGTGCATGTGATCCCCTACCTCGCTGTGTGCGTGTCCCCCACCTCGCTGTGTGCGTGTATCCCCCACCTCGCTGTGTGCGTGTGTCCCCCCTCGCTGTGTGCGTGTGTCCCCCTCCCACACTGTGTGCGTGTGTCCCCCTCCCACACTGTGTGCGTGTGTCCCCCACCTCGCTGCATGCGTGTGTCCCCCACCTTGCTGTGTGCGTGTGTCGCCCCCCGCGCTGTGTGCGTGTGTCCCCCCTCGCTGTGTGCGTGTGTGTCCCCCCTCGCTGTGTGCGTGTCTCCACCCTCGCTGTGTGCGTGTGTCCCCCCTCGCTGTGTGTGTGTGTGTCCCCCTCGCTGTGTGCGTGTGTCCCCCCCTCGCTGTGTGCGTGTTTCCCCCTCCCACACTGTGTGCCTGTGTCCCCCTCCCACACTGTGTGCGTGTGTCCCCCACCTCGCTGCCTGCGTGTGTCCCCCACCTTGCAGTGTGCGTGTGTCGCCCCCCTCGCTGTGTGCGTGTGTCCCCCCCTCGCTGTGTGCGTGTGTGTCCCCCCTCGCTGTGTGCGTGTCTCCCCCCCTCGCTGTGTGCGTGTGTCCCCCCCCTCGCTGTGTGCGTGTGTCGCCCCCTCGCTGTGTGCGTTTCTCCCCCCTCGCTGTGTGTGTGTCTCCCCCCTCGCTGTGTGCGTGTGTCCCCCCTCGCTGTGTGTGTGTGTCGCCCCCCTCGCTGTGTGCGTGTGTCCCCCCCTCGCTGTGTGCGTGTGTCCCCCCTCGCTGTGTGTGTGTGTGTCCCTCCCTCGCTGTGTGTGTGCGTGTGCCCCCCTCACTGTGTGCGTGTGCGTGTGTCCCTCCTCGCTGTGTGTGTGTGTGTCCAACCCTCGCTGTGTGCCTGTATCACCCCTCGCTGTGTGCGTGTGTCCCCCCTCGCTGTGTGCGTGTGTCCCGCCCTCGCTGTGTGCGTGTGTCCCCCCCTCGCTGTGTGCGTGTGTCCCCCCTCGCTGTGTGTGTGTGTGTCCCCCCTCGCTGTGTGCGTGTCTCCACCCTCGCTGTGTGCGTGTGTCCCCCCTCGCTGTGTGTGTGTGTGTCCCCCTCGCTGTGTGCGTGTGTCCCCCCCTCGCTGTGTGCGTGTTTCCCCCTCCCACACTGTGTGCCTGTGTCCCCCTCCCACACTGTGTGCGTGTGTCCCCCACCTCGCTGCCTGCGTGTGTCCCCCACCTTGCAGTGTGCGTGTGTCGCCCCCCTCGCTGTGTGCGTGTGTCCCCCCCTCGCTGTGTGCGTGTGTGTCCCCCCTCGCTGTGTGCGTGTCTCCCCCCCTCGCTGTGTGCGTGTGTCCCCCCCCTCGCTGTGTGCGTGTGTCGCCCCCTCGCTGTGTGCGTTTCTCCCCCCTCGCTGTGTGTGTGTCTCCCCCCTCGCTGTGTGCGTGTGTCCCCCCTCGCTGTGTGTGTGTGTCGCCCCCCTCGCTGTGTGCGTGTGTCCCCCCCCTCGCTGTGTGCGTGTGTCCCCCCCTCGCTGTGTGTGTGTGTGTCCCTCCCTCGCTGTGTGTGTGCGTGTGCCCCCCCTCACTGTGTGCGTGTGCGTGTGTCCCTCCTCGCTGTGTGTGTGTGTGTCCAACCCTCGCTGTGTGCTTGTATCACCCCTCGCTGTGTGCGTGTGTCCCCCCTCGCTGTGTGCGTGTGTCCCGCCCTCGCTGTGTGCGTGTGTCCCCCCCTCGCTGTGTGCGTGTGTCCCCCCTCGCTGTGTGTGTGTGTGTCCCCCCTCGCTGTGTGCGTGTCTCCACCCTCGCTGTGTGCGTGTGTCCCCCCTCGCTGTGTGTGTGTGTGTCCCCCTCGCTGTGTGCGTGTGTCCCCCCCTCGCTGTGTGCGTGTTTCCCCCTCCCACACTGTGTGCCTGTGTCCCCCTCCCACACTGTGCGTGTGTCCCCCACCTCGCTGCCTGCGTGTGTCCCCCACCTTGCAGTGTGCGTGTGTCGCCCCCCTCGCTGTGTGCGTGTGTCCCCCCCTCGCTGTGTGCGTGTGTGTCCCCCCTCGCTGTGTGCGTGTCTCCCCCCCTCGCTGTGTGCGTGTGTCCCCCCCCTCGCTGTGTGCGTGTGTCGCCCCCTCGCTGTGTGCGTTTCTCCCCCCTCGCTGTGTGTGTGTCTCCCCCCTCGCTGTGTGCGTGTGTCCCCCCTCGCTGTGTGTGTGTGTCGCCCCCCTCGCTGTGTGCGTGTGTCCCCCCCCTCGCTGTGTGCGTGTGTCCCCCCCTCGCTGTGTGTGTGTGTGTCCCTCCCTCGCTGTGTGTGTGCGTGTGCCCCCCCTCACTGTGTGCGTGTGCGTGTGTCCCTCCTCGCTGTGTGTGTGTGTGTCCAACCCTCGCTGTGTGCCTGTATCACCCCTCGCTGTGTGCGTGTGTCCCCCCTCGCTGTGTGCGTGTGTCCCGCCCTCGCTGTGTGCGTGTGTCCCCCCCTCGCTGTGTGCGTGTGTCCCCCCTCGCTGTGTGTGTGTGTGTTTCCCCTCGCTGTGTGCGTGTGTCCCTCCCCTCGCTGTGTGCGTGTGTCCCACCCTCGCTGTGTGTGTGTGTCCCTCCCTCGCTGTGTGTGAGCGTGTCCCCCCTCGCTGTGTGTGAGCGTGTTCCTCCTTCACTGTCTGTGATCGTGACCTCCCCTCGCTGTGTGCGTGTGTCCCCCCCTCGCTGTGTGCGTGTGTCCACCCCTCGCTGTGTGCGTGTGTCCCCCCTCGCTGTGTGCGTGAGTCCCCCCTCACTGTGTGTGTGTGTCCCCCCCTCGCTGTGTGCGTGTGTCCCCCCCTCACTGTGTGTGTGTGTACCCCCCTCGCTGTGTGCGAGTGTCCCCCCCCTCGCTGTGTGCGTGTGTCACCCCCTCGCTGTGTGCGTGTGACCCCCCTCGCTGTGTGCGTGTGTCCCCTCCACGCTGTGTGCGTGTGTCAACCCCTCGCTGTGTGCGTGTGACCCCCTCGCTGTGTGCAGGTGTCCCTCTCTCGCTGTGTGCGTGTATCCCCCCTCGCTGTGTGCGTGTGTCCCCCCTCGCTGTGTGCGTGTGTCCCCCCCTCACTGTGTGTGTGTGACCCCCCTCGCTGTGTGCGTGTGTACCCCCCACGCTGTGTGCGTGTGACCCCTCTCGCTGTGTGCAGGTGTCCCTCTCTCGCTGTGCCGTGTATCCCCCCTCGCTGTGTGCGTGTGTCCCCCTCGCTGTGTGCGTGTGTCCCCCCCTCGCTGTGTGCGTGTGTCCCCCCCTCGCTGTGTGCGTGTGTCCCCCACTTGCTGTGTGCGTGTGTCCCTCCCACACTGTGTGTGTGCGTGTGCACCCCCTCACTTTGTGCGTGTGCGTGTGTCCCCCCTCGCTTTTTGTGTGTGTGTGTCCGTCCCCCCTCGCTGTGTGTATGCGTGTTTCCCCCCTCGCTGTGTGTGTGCGTGTGTCCCCCACCTCACTGTGTGTGTGCGTGTGTCTCCCACCTCGCTGTGTGTGCGTGTGTCCCCCACCTCGCTGTGTGCGTGTGTCTCCCCTCGCTGTGTGTGTGCGTGTGTCCCCTTCGCTGTGTGCGTGTGTCCCCCCCTCGCTGTGTGCGTGTGTCCCCCCTCACTGTGTGTGTGTGTGTCCCCCTCGCTGTGTGCGTGTGTCCCCCCCTCACTGTGTGTGTGTGTCCCCCCTCGCTGTGTGCGAGTGTCCCCCCCCTCGCTGTGTGCGTGTGTCCCCCCCTCGCTGTGTGCGTGTGACCCACCTCGCTGTGTGCGTGTGTCCCCCCCACGCTGTGTGCGTGTGTCCCCCCCTCGCTGTGTGCGTGTGACCCCCACCTCGCTGTGTGCGTGTGTCTCCCCTCGCTGTGTGTGTGCGTGTGTCCCCTTCGCTGTGTGCGTGTGTCCACCCCTCGCTGTGTGCGTGTGTCCCCCTCACTGTGTGTGTGTGTGTCCGCCTCGCTGTGTGCGTGTGTCCCCCCCTCACTGTGTGTGTGTGTCCCCCCTCGCTGTGTGCGTGTGCCCCCCCCTCGCTGTGTGCGTGTGTCCCCCCCACGCTGTGTGCGTGTGTCCCCCCCTCGCTGTGTGCGTGTGACCCCCCTCGCTGTGTGCAGGTGTCCCTCTCTCGCTGTGTGCGTGTATCCCCCCTCGCTGTGTGCGTGTGTCCCCCCTCGCTGTGTGCGTGTGTCCCCCCCTCGCTGTGTGCGTGTATCCCCCCCCGCTGTGTGCGTGTGTCCACCCCTCGCTGTGTGCGTGTGTCCTCCCCTCGCTGTGTGCGTGTGTCCCCCACTTGCTGTGTGCGTGTCCCTCCCACACTGTGTGTGTGCGTGTGCCCCCCTCACTTTGTGCGTGTGCGTGTGTCCCCCCTCGCTTTGTGTGTGTGTGTGTCCGTCCCCCCTCGCTGTGTGTATGCGTGTGTCCCCCCTCGCTGTGTGTGTGCGTGTGTCCCCCACCTCGCTGTGTGTGTGCGTGTGTCCCCCACCTCGCTGTGTGTGCGTGCGTTCCCCACCTCGCTGTGTGCGTGTGTCTCCCCCTCGCTGTGTGTGTGTGCGTGTGTCCCCCCTTGCTGTGTGTGTGCGTGTCCCTCCCTCACTGTGTGTGTGCATGTATCCCCGCTCGCTGCGTGCGTGTCCCCCCCTCGCTGTGTGCGTGTATCCCCACCTCGCTGTGTGCGTGTGTCCCCACCTCGCTGTGTGCGTGTACGTGTGTCCCCCCTCGCTGTGTGTGTGTGTGTGTGTGTCCGTCCCCCCTCGCTGAGTGTGTGCGTGCCCCCCTCCCTCGCTGTGTGTGTGCGTGCCCCCCTCGCTGTGTGCGTGTGTCCCGCCCCGCTGTGTGCATGTGTCCCCCCCGCTGTGTGCGTGTGTGTCCCTCCTTCGCTGCGTTTGTGTCCCCCTCCCTCACTGTGTGTGAGCGTGTTCCCCCCTCGCTGTGTGCGTGTGTTCCCACCCTCGCTGTGTGCGTGTGTACCCCACCTCGCTGCGTGCGTGTATCCCCCTCGTTGTGTGCGTGTGTGTCCCCCCTCGCTGTGTGCGTATGTCCCCCCTCGCTGTGTGTGAGCGTGTCCCACCTTTGCTGTGTGTGTGTCCCCCCCTCGCTGTGTATGCGCGTGTCCCCCACCTCGCTGTGTGCGTGTGTCCCCCACCTCGCTGTGTGCGTGTGTCCCCCCTCGCTGAGTGTGACCGTGTCCCCCCCTCGCTGTGTGCGTGTGTCCCCCCTCACTGTGTGTGTGTGTCCCCCCTCGCTGTGTGCTTGTGTCCCCCCCTCACTGTGTGTGAGTGTCCCCCACTCGCTGTGTGCGAGTGTCCCCCCCCTCGCTGTGTGCGTGTGTCCCCCCCTCGCTGTGTGCGTGTAACCCCCCTCGCTGTGTGCGTGTGTCCCCCCCACGCTGTGTGCGTGTGTCCCCCCCTCGCTGTGTGCGCGTGACCCCCTCGTTGTGTGCAGGTGTCCCTCTCTCGCTGTGTGCGTGTATCCCCCCTCGCTGTGTGCGTGTGTCCCCCCTCGCTGTGTGCGTGTGTCCCCCCCTCACTGTGTGTGTGTGACCCCCTCGCTGTATGCGAGTGTCCCCCCCCTCGCTGTGTGCGTATGTCCCCCCCTCGCTGTGTGCGTGTGACCCCCCCTCGCTGTGTGCGTGTGTCCCCCCTCGCTGTGTTCGTGTGTCCCCCCCTCGCTGTGTGCGTCTGTCCCCCCCTCGCTGTGTACGTGTGTCCCCCACTTGCTGTGTGCGTGTGTCCCTCCCACACTGTGTGTGTGCGTGTGCCCCCCCTCACTTTGTGCGTGTGTGTGTGTCCCCCCTCGCTTTGTGTGTGTGTGTCCCCGTCCCCCCTTGCTGTGTGTATGCGTGTGTCCCCCCTCGCTCTGTGTGTGCGTGTGTCCCCCACCTCGCTGTGTGTGTGCGTGTGTCCCCCACCTCGCTGTGTGTGCGTGTGTCCCCCACCTCGCTGTGTGCGTGTGTCTCCCCTCGCTGTGTGTGTGCGTGTGTCCCCTTCGCTGTGTGCGTGTGTCTCCCCCTCGCTGTGTGTGTGTGCGTGTGTCCCCCCTTGCTGTGTGTGTGCGTGTCCCTCCCTCGCTGTGTGCGTGTATCCCCACCTCGCTGTGTGTGTGTGTGTGTGTGTGTGTCCGTCCCCCCTCGCTGTGTGTGTGCGTGCCCCCCTCCCTCGCTGTGTGTGTGCGTGCCCCCCTCGCTGTGTGCGTGTGTCCCGCCCCGCTGTGTGCATGTGTCCCCCCCGCTGTGTGCGTGTGTGTCCCTCCTTCACTGTGTTTGTGTCCCCCTCCCTCACTGTGTGCGAGCGTGTTCCCCCCTCGCTGTGTGCGTGTGTTCGCCCCCTCGCTGTGTGCGTGTGTACCCCACCTCGCTGCGTGCGTGTATCCCCCTCGTTGTGTGCGTGTGTGTCCCCCCATGCTGTGTGCGTATGTCCCCCCTCGCTGTGTGTGAGCGTGTCCCTCCTTTGCTGTGTGTGTGTCCCCCCCGCTGTGTGTGCGCGTGTCCCCCACCTCGCTGTGTGCGTGTGTCCCCCACCTCGCTGTGTGCGTGTGTCCCCCCCTTGCTGAGTGTGACCGTGTCCCTCCCTCGCTGTATGTGAGCGTGTCCCTCCCCTCGCTGTGTGTGTGTGTGTGTGTGTGTGTGTCCGTCCCCCCTCGCTGTGTGTGTGCATGTCCCACTCCCTCGCTGTGTGTGTGTACGTGCCCCCTCCCTCGCTGTGTGTGTGTGTGTCCCCTCGCTGTGTGTGAGCGTGTCCCTCTCTCGCTGTCTGTGAGCGCGTCCCTCCTTCGCTGTGTGTGTGTCCCCCTCCCTCACTGTGTGTGTGCGTGTCCCCCCCCTCGCTGTGTGCGTGTGTGTCCCCCACTCGCTGTGTACGTGTATCCCCCTCGTTGCGTGCGTGTGTGTCCCCCCTCGCTGTGTGCGTATGTCCCACCTCGCTGTGTGTGAGCGTGTCCCTCCTTTGCTGTGTGTGTGTCCCCCCCTCGCTGTGTGTGCGCGTGTCCCCCACCTCGCTGTGTGCGTGTGTCCCCCACCTCGCTGTGTGCGTGTGTCCCCCCCTCGCTGAGTGTGACCGTGTCCCTCCCTCGCTGTATGTGAGCGTGTCCCTCCCTTCGCTGTGTATGTTTCCCCCTCCCTCACTTGTGTAAGTGTGTCCACCCCCTCGCTGTGTGTGTGTGTTTCCCCCTCGCTGTGTGCGTGTGTCCCCCCTCGCTGTGTGCGTGTGTCCCCCCTCGCTGTGTGCGTGTGTCCCCCCTCGCTGTGTGTGTGCCCCCTCGCTGTGTGTGTGCATGTCCCTCCCTCGCTGTGTGTCTGCGTGTCCCTCCCTCGCTGTGTGTGTGCATGTCCCCCCCCTCGCTGTGTGCGTGTATCCCCCAATCGCTGTGTGCGTGTGTCCCCCACTCGCTGTGTGCGTGTGTCCCCCACTCGCTGTGTGCGTGTCCCCCCCCTCGCTGTGTGCGTGTGTCCCCCCCTCGCTGTGTGCGTGTGCCCCCCCTGTATGCGTGTGTCGCCCCCCTCTCTGTGTGCGTGTGTCCCCCTCTCTCTGTGTGCGTGTGTCCCCCTCCGCTGTGTGCGTGTGTCCCCCCCCCTTGCTGTGTGCGTGTGTCCCCCCCTCGCTGTGTGTGTGCATGTCCCTCCCTCGCTGTCTGTGAGCGTGTTCCCCCTCCCTCGCTGTGTGTGATCATGTCCCCCCCTCGCTGTTTGCGTGTGTCCCCCCCTCGCTGTTTGCGTGTGTCCCCCCCTCGCTGTTTGCGTGTGTCCCCCCTCGCTGTGTGAGAGCGTGTCCCCCTTCGCAGTGTGTGAGCGTGTTCCTCCTTCACTGTCTGTGATCGTGACCTCCCCTCGCTGTGTGCGTGTGTCCCCCCCTCGCTGTGTGCGTGTGTCCCCCCTCGCTGTGTGCGTGTGTCCCCCCTCGCTGTGTGCGTGTGTCCCACCTCACTGTGTGTGTGTGTGTCCCCCCCTCGCTGTGTGCGTGTGCCCCCGCCTCGCTGTGTGCGTGTGTCCCCCCCTCGCTGTGTGCGTGTGTCCACCCTCACTGTGTGTGTGTGTGTCCCCTCGCTGTGTGCGTGTGTCCCTCCCCTCGCTGTGTGCGTGTGTCCCCCCCTCGCTGTGTGTGTGTGTGTCCCTCCCTCGCTGTGTGTGAGCGTGTCCCCCCTCGCTGTGTGTGAGCGTGTTCCTCCTTCACTGTCTGTGATCGTGACCTCCCCTCGCTGTGTGCGTGTGTCCCCCCTCGCTGTGTGCGTGTGTCCCCCCTCGCTGTGTGCGTGTGTCCCCCCCTCGCTGTGTGCGTGTGTCCCCCCTCACTGTGTGTGTGTGTGTCCCCCTCGCTGTGTGCGTGTGTCCCCCCCTCACTGTGTGTGTGTGTGTCCCCCTCGCTGTGTGCGAGTGTCCCCCCCTCGCTGTGTGCGTGTGTCCCCCCCTCGCAGTGTGCGTGTGACCCCCCTCGCTGTGTGCGTGTGTCCCCCCCTCGCTGTGTGCGTGTGTCCCTCCCCTCGCTGTGTGCGTGTGACCCCCCTCGCTGTGTGCAGGTGTCCCTCTCTCGCTGTGTGCGTGTATCCCCCCTCGCTGTGTGCGTGTGTCCCCCCTCGCTGTGTGCGTGTGTCCCCCCCTCGCTGTGTGCGTGTGTCGCCCCCTCGCTGTGTGCGTGTGTCCACCCCTCGCTGTGTGCGTGTGTCCTCCCCTCGCTGTGTGCGTGTGTCCCCCACTTGCTGTGTGCGTGTGTCCCTCCCACACTGTGTGTGTGCGTGTGCCCCCCCTCACTTTGTGCGTGTGCGTGTGTCCCCCCTCGCTTTGTGTGTGTGTGTGTCCGTCCCCCCTCGCTGTGTGTATGCGTGTGTCCCCCCTCGCTGTGTGTGTGCGTGTGTCCCCCACCTTGCTGTGTGTGTGCGTGTGTCCCCCACCTCGCTGTGTGCGTGTGTACCCCAACTCGCTGCGTGCGTGTGTCCCCCTACCTCACTGTGTGCGTGTGTCCCCCACCTCGCTGCGTGCATGTGATCCCCTACCTCGCTGTGTGCATGTCCCCCACCTCGCTGTGTGCGTGTATCCCCCACCTCGCTGTGTGCGTGTGTCCCCCCTCGCTGTGTGCGTGTGTCCCCCTCCCACATTGTGTGCGTGTGTCCCCCTCCCACACTGTGTGCGTGTGTCCCCCACCTCGCTGCATGCTTGTGTCCCCCACCTTGCTGTGTGCGTGTGTCGCCCCCCTCGCTGTGTGCGTGTGTCCCCCCTCGCTGTGTGCGTGTGTGTCCCCCCTCGCTGTGTGCGTGTCTCCCCCCCTCGCTGTGTGCGTGTGTCCCCCCTCGCTGTGTGCGTGTGTTCCCCCCCTCGCTGTGTGCGTGTGTACCCCAACTCGCTGCGTGCGTGTGTCCCCCTACCTCACTGTGTGCGTGTGTCCCCCACCTCGCTGCGTGCATGTGATCCCCTACCTCGCTGTGTGCGTGTCCCCCACCTCGCTGTGTGCGTGTATCCCCCACCTCGCTGTGTGCGTGTGTCCCCCCTCGCTGTGTGCGTGTGTCCCCCTCCCACACTGTGTGCGTGTGTCCCCCTCCCACACTGTGTGCGTGTGTCCCCCACCTCGCTGCATGCGTGTGTCCCCCACCTTGCTGTGTGCGTGTGTCGCCCCCCTCGCTGTGTGCGTGTGTCCCCCCTCGCTGTGTGCGTGTGTGTCCCCCCTCGCTGTGTGCGTGTCTCCCCCCCTCGCTGTGTGCGTGTGTCCCCCCTCGCTGTGTGCGTGTGTCCCCCCCCTCGCTGTGTGCGTGTGTCCCCCCCTCGCTGTGTGCGTGTCTCCCCCTCCCACACTGTGTGCCTGTGTCCCCCTCCCACACTGTGTGCGTGTGTCCCCCACCTCGCTACCTGCGTGTGTCCCCCACCTTGCTGTGTGCGTGTCTCCCCCCTCGCTGTGTGTGTGTGTCGCCCCCCTCGCTGTGTGCGTGTGTCCCCCCCTCGCTGTGTGCGTGTGTCCCCCCCTCGCTGTGTGTGTGTGTGTCCCTCCCTCGCTGTGTGTGTGCGTGTGCCCCCCCTCACTGTGTGCGTGTGCGTGTGTCCCCCCTCGCTGTGTGTGTGTGTGTCCAACCCTCGCTGTGTGCGTGTGTACCCCCCTCACTGTGTGCGTGTCCCCCACCTCGCTGTGTGCGTGTGTCCCCCCCTCGCTGTGTGCGTGTGTGTCCCCTCGCTGTGTGTGTGTGTCCCCCCCCTCGCTGTGTGCGTGTGTCCCCCCCTTGCTGTGTGCGTGTGTCCCCCCATCGCTGTGTGCGTGTGTCCCCCCTCGCTGTGTGTGAACGTGTCCCTCCCTTGCTGTGTGCGTGTGTCCCCCCCTCGCTGTGTGCGTGTGTCCCCCCCCTCGCTGTGTGCGTGTCTCCACCCTCGCTGAGTGCGTGTGTCCCCCCCTTGCTGTGTGCGTGTGTCCCCCCCTCGCTGTGTACGTGTGTCCCCCTCCCACATTGTGTGCGTGTGTCCCCCTCCCACACTGTGTGCGTGTGTCCCCCCCTCGCTGAGTGCGTGTGTGTCCCCCTTGCTGTGTGCATGTGTCCCCCCCTCGCTGTGTGCGTGTGTCCCCCACCTCGCTGTGTGTGTGCGTGTGTCCCCCACCTCGCTGTGTGTGCGTGTGTCCCCCACCTTGCTGTGTGCGTGTGTCTCCCCTCGCTGTGTGTGTGCGTGTGTCCCCTTCGCTGTGTGCGTGTGTGTCCCCCTCGCTGTGTGTGTGTGCGTGTGTCCCCCCTTGCTGTGTGTGTGCGTGTCTCTCCCTCACTGTGTGTGTGCATGTATCCCCCCCTCGCTGCGTGCGTGTCCCCCCCTCGCTGTGTGCGTGTATCCCCACCTCGCTGTGTGCGTGTGTCCCCACCTCGCTGTGTGCGTGTACGTGTGTCCCCCCTCGCTGTGTGTGTGTGTGTGTGTGTGTCCGTCCCCCCTCGCTGTGTGTGTGTCTGCCCCACTCCCTCGCTGTGTGTGTGCGTGCCCCCCTCGCTGTGTGCGTGTGTCCCGCCCCGCTGTGTGCATGTGTCCCCCCCGCTGTGTGCGTGTGTGTCCCTCCTTCGCTGTGTTTGTGTCCCCTTCCCTCACTGTGTGTGAGCGTGGCCCCCTTCGCTGTGTCCGTGTGTTCCCCCCCTCGCTGTGTGCGTGTGTACCCCAACTCGCTGCGTGCGTGTGTCCCCCTACCTCACTGTGTGCGTGTGTCCCCCACCTCGCTGCATGCATGTGATCCCCTACCTCGCTGTGTGCGTGTCCCCCACCTCGCTGTGTGCGTGTATCCCCCACCTCGCTGTGTGCGTGTGTCCCCCCTCGCTGTGTGCGTGTGTCCCCCTCCCACACTGTGTGCGTGTGTCCCCCTCCCACACTGTGTGCGTGTGTCCCCCACCTCGCTGCATGCGTGTGTCCCCCACCTTGCTGTGTGCGTGTGTCGCCCTCCTCGCTGTGTGCGTGTGTCCCCCCTCGCTGCGTGCGTGTGTGTCCCCCCCGCTGTGTGCGTGTCTCCCCCCCTCGCTGTGTGCGTGTGTCCCCCCTCGCTGTGTGCGTGTGTCCCCCTCCCTCACTGTGTGTGAGCGTGTCCCCCCCTCGCTGTGGGCGTGTGTTCCCCCCCTCGCTGTGTGCGTGTGTACCCCAACTCGCTGCGTGCGTGTGTCCCCCACCTCACTGTGTGCGTGTGTCCCCCACCTCGCTGCGTGCATGTGATCCCCTACCTCGCTGTGTGCGTGTCCCCCACCTCGCTGTGTGCGTGTATCCCCCACCTCGCTGTGTGCGTGTGTCCCCCCTCGCTGTGTGCGTGTACGTGTGTCCCCCCTCGCTGTGTGTGTGTGTGTGTGTGTGTCCGTCCCCCCTCGCTGTGTGTGTGTCTGCCCCACTCCCTCGCTGTGTGTGTGCGTGCCCCCCTCGCTGTGTGCGTGTGTCCCGCCCCGCTGTGTGCATGTGTCCCCCCCCCGCTGTGTGCGTGTGTATCCCTCCTTCGCTGTGTTTGTGACCCCCTCCCTCACTGTGTGTGAGCGTGTCCCCCCTTCGCTGTGTGCGTGTGTTCCCCCCCTCGCTGTGTGCGTGTGTACCCCAACTCGCTGCGTGCGTGTGTCCCCCTACCTCACTGTGTGCGTGTGTCCCCCACCTCGCTGCGTGCATGTGATCCCCTACCTCGCTGTGTGCGTGTCCCCCACCTCGCTGTGTGCGTGTATCCCCCACCTCGCTGTGTGCGTGTGTCCCCCCTCGCTGTGTGCGTGTGTCCCCCTCCCACACTGTGTGCGTGTGTCCCCCTCCCACACTGTGTGCGTGTGTCCCCCACCTCGCTGCATGCGTGTGTCCCACACCTTGCTGTGTGCGTGTGTCGCCCCCCTCGCTGTGTGCGTGTGTCCCCCCTCTCTGTGTGCGTGTGTGTCCCCCCTCGCTGTGTGCGTGTGTCACCCCTCGCTTTGTGCGTGTGTCCCCCCTCGCTGTGTGCGTGTGTCCCCCTCCCTCACTGTGTGTGAGCGTGTCCCCCCCTCGCTGTGTGCGTGTGTTCCCCCCCTCGCTGTGTGCGTGTGTACCCCAACTCGCTGCGTGCGTGTGTCCCCCTACCTCACTGTGTGCGTGTGTCCCCCACCTCGCTGCGTGCATGTGATCCCCTACCTCGCTGTGTGCGTGTCCCCCACCTCGCTGTGTGCGTGTATCCCCCACCTCGCTGTGTGCGTGTGTCCCCCCTCGCTGTGTGCGTGTGTCCCCCTCCCACACTGTGTGCGCGTGTCCCCCTCCCACACTGTGTGCGTGTGTCCCCCACCTCGCTGCATGCGTGTGTCCCCCACCTTGCTGTGTGCGTGTGTCGCCCCCCTCGCTGTGAGCGTGTGTCCCCCCTCGCTGTGTGCGTGTGTGTCCCCCCTCGCTGTGTGCGTGTCTCCCCCCCTCGCTGTGTGCGTGTGTCCCCCCTCGCTGTGTGTGTGTGTCCCCCCCCTCGCTGTGTGCGTGTGTCCCCCCCTCGCTGTGTGCGTGTCTCCCCCTCCCACACTGTGTGCCTGTGTCCCCCTCCCACACTGTGTGCGTGTGTCCCCCACCTCGCTGCCTGCGTGTGTCCCCCACCTTGCAGTGTGCGTGTGTCGCCCCCCTCGCTGTGTGCGTGTGTGTCCCCCCTCGCTGTGTGCGTGTGTCCCCCTCCCACACTGTGTGCGTGTGTCCCCCTCCCACACTGTGTGCGTGTGTCCCCCACCTCGCTGCATGCGTGTGTCCCCCACCTTGCTGTGTGCGTGTGTCGCCCCCCTCGCTGTGTGCGTGTGACCCCCCTCGCTGTGTGCGTGTGTCCCCCCCCCACACTGTGTGCGTGTGTCCCCCTCCCACACTGTGTGCGTGTGTCCCCCACCTCGCTGCATGCGTGTGTCCCCCACCTTGCTGTGTGCGTGTGTCGCCCCCCTCGCTGTGAGCGTGTGTCCCCCCTCGCTGTGTGCGTGTGTGTCCCCCCTCGCTGTGTGCGTGTCTCCCCCCCTCGCTGTGTGCGTGTGTCCCCCCTCGCTGTGTGTGTGTGTCCCCCCCCTCGCTGTGTGCGTGTGTCCCCCCCTCGCTGTGTGCGTGTCTCCCCCTCCCACACTGTGTGCCTGTGTCCCCCTCCCACACTGTGTGCGTGTGTCCCCCACCTCGCTGCCTGCGTGTGTCCCCCACCTTGCTGTGTGCGTGTCTCCCCCCTCGCTGTGTGTGTGTGTCGCCCCCCTCGCTGTGTGCGTGTGTCCCCCCCTCGCTGTGTGCGTGTGTCCCCCCCTCGCTGTGTGTGTGTGTGTGTGTCCCTCCCTCGCTGTGTGTGTGCGTGTGCCCCCCCTCACTGTGTGCGTGTGCGTGTGTCCCCCCTCGCTGTGTGTGTGTGTGTCCAACCCTCGCTGTGTGCGTGTGTACCCCCCTCACTGTGTGCGTGTCCCCCACCTCGCTGTGTGCGTGTGTGTCCCCCCTCGCTGTGTGCGTGTCTCCCCCCCTCGCTGTGTGCGTGTGTCCCCCCTCGCTGTGTGTGTGTGTCCCCCCCCTCGCTGTGTGCGTGTGTCCCCCCCTCGCTGTGTGCGTGTCTCCCCCTCCCACACTGTGTGCCTGTGTCCCCCTCCCACACTGTGTGCGTGTGTCCCCCACCTCGCTGCCTGCGTGTGTCCCCCACCTTGCTGTGTGCGTGTCTCCCCCCTCGCTGTGTGTGTGTGTCGCCCCCCTCGCTGTGTGCGTGTGTCCCCCCCTCGCTGTGTGCGTGTGTCCCCCCCTCGCTGTGTGTGTGTGTGTGTGTCCCTCCCTCGCTGTGTGTGTGCGTGTGCCCCCCCTCACTGTGTGCGTGTGCGTGTGTCCCCCCTCGCTGTGTGTGTGTGTGTCCAACCCTCGCTGTGTGCGTGTGTACCCCCCTCACTGTGTGCGTGTCCCCCACCTCGCTGTGTGCGTGTGTCCCCCCTCGCTGTGTGCGTGTGTGTCCCCTCGCTGTGTGTGTGTGTCCCCCCCCTCGCTGTGTGCGTGTGTCCCCCCCTTGCTGTGTGCGTGTGTCCCCCCATCGCTGTGTGCGTGTGTCCCCCCCTCGCTGAGTGCGTGTGTCCCCCCCTTGCTGTGTGCGTGTGTCCCCCCCTCGCTGTGTGCGTGTGTCCCCCACCTCGCTGTGTGTGTGCGTGTGTCCCCCACCTCGCTGTGTGTGCGTGTGTCCCCCACCTTGCTGTGTGCGTGTGTCTCCCCTCGCTGTGTGTGTGCGTGTGTCCCCTTCGCTGTGTGCGTGTGTGTCCCCCTCTCTGTGTGTGTGTGCGTGTGTCCCCCCTTGCTGTGTGTGTGCGTGTCTCTCCCTCACTGTGTGTGTGCATGTATCCCCCCCTCGCTGCGTGCGTGTCCCCCCCTCGCTGTGTGCGTGTATCCCCACCTCGCTGTGTGCGTGTGTCCCCACCTCGCTGTGTGCGTGTACGTGTGTCCCCCCTCGCTGTGTGTGTGTGTGTGTGTGTGTCCGTCCCCCCTCGCTGTGTGTGTGTCTGCCCCACTCCCTCGCTGTGTGTGTGCGTGCCCCCCTCGCTGTGTGCGTGTGTCCCGCCCCGCTGTGTGCATGTGTCCCCCCCGCTGTGTGCGTGTGTGTCCCTCCTTCGCTGTGTTTGTGTCCCCTTCCCTCACTGTGTGTGAGCGTGGCCCCCTTCGCTGTGTCCGTGTGTTCCCCCCCTCGCTGTGTGCGTGTGTACCCCAACTCGCTGCGTGCGTGTGTCCCCCTACCTCACTGTGTGCGTGTGTCCCCCACCTCGCTGCGTGCATGTGATCCCCTACCTCGCTGTGTGCGTGTCCCCCACCTCGCTGTGTGCGTGTATCCCCCACCTCGCTGTGTGCGTGTGTCCCCCCTCGCTGTGTGCGTGTGTCCCCCTCCCACACTGTGTGCGTGTGTCCCCCTCCCACACTGTGTGCGTGTGTCCCCCACCTCGCTGCATGCGTGTGTCCCCCACCTTGCTGTGTGCGTGTGTCGCCCTCCTCACTGTGTGCGTGTGTCCCCCCTCGCTCGTGCGTGTGTGTCCCCCCCGCTGTGTGCGTGTCTCCCCCCCTCGCTGTGTGCGTGTGTCCCCCCTCGCTGTGTGCGTGTGTCCCCCTCCCTCACTGTGTGTGAGCGTGTCCCCCCCTCGCTGTGTGCGTGTGTTCCCCCCCTCGCTGTGTGCGTGTGTACCCCAACTCGCTGCGTGCGTGTGTCCCCCTACCTCACTGTGTGCGAGTGTCCCCCACCTCGCTGCGTGCATGTGATCCCCTACCTCGCTGTGTGCGTGTCCCCCACCTCGCTGTGTGCGTGTATCCCCCACCTCGCTGTGTGCGTGTGTCCCCCCTCGCTGTGTGCGTGTACGTGTGTCCCCCCTCGCTGTGTGTGTGTGTGTGTGTGTGTCCGTCCCCCCTCGCTGTGTGTGTGTCTGCCCCACTCCCTCGCTGTGTGTGTGCGTGCCCCCCTCGCTGTGTGCGTGTGTCCCGCCCCGCTGTGTGCATGTGTCCCCCCCGCTGTGTGCGTGTGTGTCCCTCCTTCGCTGTGTTTGTGTCCCCCTCCCTCACTGTGTGTGAGCGTGTCCCCCCTTCGCTGTGTGCGTGTGTTCCCCCCCTCGCTGTGTGCGTGTGTACCCCAACTCGCTGCGTGCGTGTGTCCCCCTACCTCACTGTGTGCGTGTGTCCCCCACCTCGCTGCGTGCATGTGATCCCCTACCTCGCTGTGTGCGTGTCCCCCACCTCGCTGTGTGCGTGTATCCCCCACCTCGCTGTGTGCGTGTGTCCCCCTCGCTGTGTGCGTGTGTCCCCCTCCCACACTGTGTGCGTGTGTCCCCCTCCCACACTGTGTGCGTGCGTCCCCCACCTCGCTGCATGCGTGTGTCCCCCACCTTGCTGTGTGCGTGTGTCGCCCCCCTCGCTCTGTGCGTGTGTCCCCCCTCTCTGTGTGCGTGTGTGTCCCCCCTCGCTGTGTGCGTGTGTCCCCCCTCGCTTTGTGCGTGTGTCCCCCCTCGCTGTGTGCGTGTGTCCCCCTCCCTCACTGTGTGTGAGCGTGTCCCCCCCTCGCTGTGTGCGTGTGTTCCCCCCCTCGCTGTGTGCGTGTGTACCCCAACTCGCTGCGTGCGTGTGTCCCCCTACCTCACTGTGTGCGTGTGTCCCCCACCTCGCTGCGTGCATGTGATCCCCTACCTCGCTGTGTGCGTGTCCCCCACCTCGCTGTGTGCGTGTATCCCCCACCTCGCTGTGTGCGTGTGTCCCCCCTCGCTGTGTGCGTGTGTCCCCCTCCCACACTGTGTGCGTGTGTCCCCCTCCCACACTGTGTGCGTGTGTCCCCCACCTCGCTGCATGCGTGTGTCCCCCACCTTGCTGTGTGCGTGTGTCGCCCCCCTCGCTGTGAGCGTGTGTCCCCCCTCGCTGTGTGCGTGTGTGTCCCCCCTCGCTGTGTGCGTGTCTCCCCCCCTCGCTGTGTGCGTGTGTCCCCCCTCGCTGTGTGTGTGTGTCCCCCCCCTCGCTGTGTGCGTGTGTCCCCCCTCGCTGTGTGCGTGTCTCCCCCTCCCACACTGTGTGCCTGTGTCCCCCTCCCACACTGTGTGCGTGTGTCCCCCACCTCGCTGCCTGCGTGTGTCCCCCACCTTGCAGTGTGCGTGTGTCGCCCCCCTCGCTGTGTGCGTGTGTGTCCCCCCTCGCTGTGTGCGTGTCTCCCCCCCTCGCTGTGTGCGTGTGTCCCCCCCCTCGCTGTGTGCGTGTGTCGCCCCCTCGCTGTGTGCGTTTCTCCCCCCTCGCTGTGTGTGTGTCTCCCCCCTCGCTGTGTGCGTGTGTCCCCCCTCGCTGTGTGCGTGTGTCCCCCCCTCGCTGTGTGTGTGTGTGTCCCTCCCTCGCTGTGTGTGTGCGTGTGCCCCCCCTCACTGTGTGCGTGTGCGTGTGTCCCCCCTCGCTGTGTGTGTGTGTGTCCAACCCTCGCTGTGTGCGTGTGTACCCCCCTCACTGTGTGCGTGTCCCCCACTTCGCTGTGTGCGTGTGTCCCCCCCTCGCTGTGTGCGTGTGTGTCCCCTCGCTGTGTGTGCGTGTCCCCCCCCTCGCTGTGTGCGTGTGTGTGTGTCCCCTCGCTGTGTGTGTGTGTCCCCCCCTCGCTGTGTGCGTGTGTGTCCCCCTTGCTGTGTGCGTGTGTCCCCCCATCGCTGTGTGCGTGTGTCCCCCCCTCGCTGTGTGTGACCGTGTCCCTCCCTTGCTGTGTGCGTGTGTCCCCCCCTCGCTGTGTGCGTGTGTCCCCCCCCTCGCTGTGTGCGTGTCTCCCCCCTCGCTGTGTGCGTGTGTCCCCCCTCGCTGTGTGCGTGTGTCCCCCCCTCGCTGAGTACGTGTGTCCCCCCTTGCTGTGTGCGTGTGTCCCCCCCTCGCTGTGTGCGTGTGTCCCCCCCTCGCTGTGTGCGTGTGTGTCCCCCCTCGCTGTGTGCGTATGTGCCCCCTCGCTGTGTGTGAGCTTGTCCCTCCTTCGCTCTGTGTGTGTGTCTGTGTCCCTCGCTGTGTGTGCGCGGGTCCCCCAACTCGCTGTGTGCGTGTGTCCCCCACCTCGCTGTGTGCGTGTGTCCCCCCCTCGCTGTGTGTGACTGTGTCCCTCCCTTGCTGTGTGCGTGTGTCCCCCCTCGCTGTGTGCGTGTGTCCCCCCCTCGCTGTATGCGTGTGTCCCCCCTCGCTGTGTGCGTGTGTCCCCCCCTGCTGTGTGCGTGTCTCCCCCCCTCGCTGTGTGCGTGTGTCCCCCCCCTCGCTGTGTGCCTGTGTCGCCCCCTCGCTGTGTGCGTGTCTCCCCCCTCGTTGTGTGCGTGTCTCCCCCCTCGCTGTGTGCGTGTGTCCCCCCTCGCTGTGTGTGTGTGTCGCCCCCCTCGCTGTGTGCGTGTGTCCCCCCCTCGCTGTGTGCGTGTGTCCCCCCCTCGCTGTGTGTGTGTGTCCCCCTCCCTCGCTGTGTGTGTGCGTGTGCCCCCCCTCACTGTGTGCGTGTGCGTGTGTCCCCCCTCGCTGTGTGTGTGTGTGTCCAACCCTCGCTGTGTGCGTGTGTCCCCCCCTCACTGTGTGCGTGTCCCCCACCTCGCTGTGTGCGTGTGTCCCCCCCTCGCTGTGTGCGTGTGTGTCCCCTCGCTGTGTGTGCGTGTCCTCCCCCCTCGCTGTGTGTGTGTGTGTGTGTCCCCTCGCTGTGTGTGTGTGTCCCCCCCTCGCTGTGTGCGTGTGTCCCCCCCTTGCTGTGTGCGTGTGTCCCCCCATCGCTGTGTGCGTGTGTCCCCCCCTCGCTGTGTGTGACCGTGTCCCCCCCTCGCTGTGTGCGTGTGTCCCCTCCTCGCTGTGTACGTGTGTCCCCCCCTCGCTGTGTGCGTGTGTCCCCCACTCGCTGTGTGCGTGTGTCCCCCCTCGCTGTGAGTGCGTGTGTTTCCCCCCCCCGCTGTGTGCGTGTGTCCCCCCTCACTTTGTGTGTGTGTGTCCCCTCGCTGTGTGCGTGTGTCCCCCTCCCTCGGTGTGTGTGTGTATGTGTGTGTGTGTGTGTGTGAGCGTGTCCTCCCCTCACTGTGTGTGAGCGTGTCCCCCCCTCGCTGTGTGCGTGTGTCCCCCCGTCGCTGTGTGTTTTTTGTCCTCCCTCGCTGTGTGTGAGTGTGTCCCACCCTCGCTGTGTGTGAGCGTGTCCCCCTCCCTCGCTGTGTGTGTGTGTGTTTGTGTGTGTGTGTGTCCCTCGCTGTGTGCGTGTGTAATCCCCCTCGCTGTGTGTGAGCGTGTCCCTCTCTCGCTGTCTGTGAGCGCGTCCCTCCTTCGCTGTGTGTGTGTCCCCCTCCCTCACTGTGTGTGTGTGTGTGTCCCCTCGCTGTGTGCGTGTGTCCCCCCTCGCTGTGTGCGTGTGTCCCCCTCCCACACTGTGTGCGTGTGTCCCCCTCCCACACTGTGTGCGTGTGTCCCCCACCTCGCTGCATGCGTGTGTCCCCCACCTTGCTGTGTGCGTGTGTCGCCCCCCTCGCTGTGAGCGTGTGTCCCCCCTCGCTGTGTGCGTGTGTGTCCCCCCTCGCTGTGTGCGTGTCTCCCCCCCTCGCTGTGTGCGTGTGTCCCCCCTCGCTGTGTGTGTGTGTCCCCCCCCTCGCTGTGTGCGTGTGTCCCCCCTCGCTGTGTGCGTGTCTCCCCCTCCCACACTGTGTGCCTGTGTCCCCCTCCCACACTGTGTGCGTGTGTCCCCCACCTCGCTGCCTGCGTGTGTCCCCCACCTTGCAGTGTGCGTGTGTCGCCCCCCTCGCTGTGTGCGTGTGTGTCCCCACTCGCTGTGTGCGTGTCTCCCCCCCTCGCTGTGTGCGTGTGTCCCCCCCCTCGCTGTGTGCGTGTGTCGCCCCCTCGCTGTGTGCGTTTCTCCCCCCTCGCTGTGTGTGTGTCTCCCCCCTCGCTGTGTGCGTGTGTCCCCCCTCGCTGTGTGCGTGTGTCCCCCCCTCGCTGTGTGTGTGTGTGTCCCTCCCTCGCTGTGTGTGTGCGTGTGCCCCCCCTCACTGTGTGCGTGTGCGTGTGTCCCCCCTCGCTGTGTGTGTGTGTGTCCAACCCTCGCTGTGTGCGTGTGTACCCCCCTCACTGTGTGCGTGTCCCCCACTTCGCTGTGTGCGTGTGTCCCCCCCTCGCTGTGTGCGTGTGTGTCCCCTCGCTGTGTGTGCGTGTCCCCCCCCTCGCTGTGTGCGTGTGTGTGTGTCCCCTCGCTGTGTGTGTGTGTCCCCCCCTCGCTGTGTGCGTGTGTCCCCCCCTTGCTGTGTGCGTGTGTCCCCCCATCGCTGTGTGCGTGTGTCCCCCCCTCGCTGTGTGTGACCGTGTCCCTCCCTTGCTGTGTGCGTGTGTCCCCCCCTCGCTGTGTGCGTGTGTCCCCCCCCTCGCTGTGTGCGTGTCTCCCCCCTCGCTGTGTGCGTGTGTCCCCCCTCGCTGTGTGCGTGTGTCCCCCCCTCGCTGAGTACGTGTGTCCCCCCTTGCTGTGTGCGTGTGTCCCCCCCTCGCTGTGTGCGTGTGTCCCCCCCTCGCTGTGTGCGTGTGTGTCCCCCCTCGCTGTGTGCGTATGTGCCCCCTCGCTGTGTGTGAGCTTGTCCCTCCTTCGCTCTGTGTGTGTGTCTGTGTCCCTCGCTGTGTGTGCGCGGGTCCCCCAACTCGCTGTGTGCGTGTGTCCCCCACCTCGCTGTGTGCGTGTGTCCCCCCCTCGCTGTGTGTGACTGTGTCCCTCCCTTGCTGTGTGCGTGTGTCCCCCCTCGCTGTGTGCGTGTGTCCCCCCCTCGCTGTATGCGTGTGTCCCCCCTCGCTGTGTGCGTGTGTCCCCCCCTGCTGTGTGCGTGTCTCCCCCCCTCGCTGTGTGCGTGTGTCCCCCCCCTCGCTGTGTGCCTGTGTCGCCCCCTCGCTGTGTGCGTGTCTCCCCCCTCGTTGTGTGCGTGTCTCCCCCCTCGCTGTGTGCGTGTGTCCCCCCTCGCTGTGTGTGTGTGTCGCCCCCCTCGCTGTGTGCGTGTGTCCCCCCCTCGCTGTGTGCGTGTGTCCCCCCCTCGCTGTGTGTGTGTGTCCCCCTCCCTCGCTGTGTGTGTGCGTGTGCCCCCCCTCACTGTGTGCGTGTGCGTGTGTCCCCCCTCGCTGTGTGTGTGTGTGTCCAACCCTCGCTGTGTGCGTGTGTCCCCCCCTCACTGTGTGCGTGTCCCCCACCTCGCTGTGTGCGTGTGTCCCCCCCTCGCTGTGTGCGTGTGTGTCCCCTCGCTGTGTGTGCGTGTCCTCCCCCCTCGCTGTGTGTGTGTGTGTGTGTCCCCTCGCTGTGTGTGTGTGTCCCCCCCTCGCTGTGTGCGTGTGTCCCCCCCTTGCTGTGTGCGTGTGTCCCCCCATCGCTGTGTGCGTGTGTCCCCCCCTCGCTGTGTGTGACCGTGTCCCCCCCTCGCTGTGTGCGTGTGTCCCCTCCTCGCTGTGTACGTGTGTCCCCCCCTCGCTGTGTGCGTGTGTCCCCCACTCGCTGTGTGCGTGTGTCCCCCCTCGCTGTGAGTGCGTGTGTTTCCCCCCCCCGCTGTGTGCGTGTGTCCCCCCTCACTTTGTGTGTGTGTGTCCCCTCGCTGTGTGCGTGTGTCCCCCTCCCTCGGTGTGTGTGTGTATGTGTGTGTGTGTGTGTGTGAGCGTGTCCTCCCCTCACTGTGTGTGAGCGTGTCCCCCCCTCGCTGTGTGCGTGTGTCCCCCCGTCGCTGTGTGTTTTTTGTCCTCCCTCGCTGTGTGTGAGTGTGTCCCACCCTCGCTGTGTGTGAGCGTGTCCCCCTCCCTCGCTGTGTGTGTGTGTGTTTGTGTGTGTGTGTGTCCCTCGCTGTGTGCGTGTGTAATCCCCCTCGCTGTGTGTGAGCGTGTCCCTCTCTCGCTGTCTGTGAGCGCGTCCCTCCTTCGCTGTGTGTGTGTCCCCCTCCCTCACTGTGTGTGTGTGTGTGTCCCCTCGCTGTGTGCGTGTGTCCCCCCTCGCTGTGTGCGTGTGTCCCCCTCCCACACTGTGTGCGTGTGTCCCCCTCCCACACTGTGTGCGTGTGTCCCCCACCTCGCTGCATGCGTGTGTCCCCCACCTTGCTGTGTGCGTGTGTCGCCCCCCTCGCTGTGAGCGTGTGTCCCCCCTCGCTGTGTGCGTGTGTGTCCCCCCTCGCTGTGTGCGTGTCTCCCCCCCTCGCTGTGTGCGTGTGTCCCCCCTCGCTGTGTGTGTGTGTCCCCCCCCTCGCTGTGTGCGTGTGTCCCCCCTCGCTGTGTGCGTGTCTCCCCCTCCCACACTGTGTGCCTGTGTCCCCCTCCCACACTGTGTGCGTGTGTCCCCCACCTCGCTGCCTGCGTGTGTCCCCCACCTTGCAGTGTGCGTGTGTCGCCCCCCTCGCTGTGTGCGTGTGTGTCCCCACTCGCTGTGTGCGTGTCTCCCCCCCTCGCTGTGTGCGTGTGTCCCCCCCCTCGCTGTGTGCGTGTGTCGCCCCCTCGCTGTGTGCGTTTCTCCCCCCTCGCTGTGTGTGTGTCTCCCCCCTCGCTGTGTGCGTGTGTCCCCCCTCGCTGTGTGCGTGTGTCCCCCCCTCGCTGTGTGTGTGTGTGTCCCTCCCTCGCTGTGTGTGTGCGTGTGCCCCCCCTCACTGTGTGCGTGTGCGTGTGTCCCCCCTCGCTGTGTGTGTGTGTGTCCAACCCTCGCTGTGTGCGTGTGTACCCCCCTCACTGTGTGCGTGTCCCCCACTTCGCTGTGTGCGTGTGTCCCCCCCTCGCTGTGTGCGTGTGTGTCCCCTCGCTGTGTGTGCGTGTCCCCCCCCTCGCTGTGTGCGTGTGTGTGTGTCCCCTCGCTGTGTGTGTGTGTCCCCCCCTCGCTGTGTGCGTGTGTCCCCCCCTTGCTGTGTGCGTGTGTCCCCCCATCGCTGTGTGCGTGTGTCCCCCCCTCGCTGTGTGTGACCGTGTCCCTCCCTTGCTGTGTGCGTGTGTCCCCCCCTCGCTGTGTGCGTGTGTCCCCCCCCTCGCTGTGTGCGTGTCTCCCCCCTCGCTGTGTGCGTGTGTCCCCCCTCGCTGTGTGCGTGTGTCCCCCCCTCGCTGAGTACGTGTGTCCCCCCTTGCTGTGTGCGTGTGTCCCCCCCTCGCTGTGTGCGTGTGTCCCCCCCTCGCTGTGTGCGTGTGTGTCCCCCCTCGCTGTGTGCGTATGTCCCCCCTCGCTGTGTGTGAGCTTGTCCCTCCTTCGCTCTGTGTGTGTGTCTGTGTCCCTCGCTGTGTGTGCGCGGGTCCCCCAACTCGCTGTGTGCGTGTGTCCCCCACCTCGCTGTGTGCGTGTGTCCCCCCCTCGCTGTGTGTGACTGTGTCCCTCCCTTGCTGTGTGCGTGTGTCCCCCCTCGCTGTGTGCGTGTGTCCCCCCCTCGCTGTATGCGTGTGTCCCCCCTCGCTGTGTGCGTGTGTCCCCCCCTGCTGTGTGCGTGTCTCCCCCCCTCGCTGTGTGCGTGTGTCCCCCCCCTCGCTGTGTGCCTGTGTCGCCCCCTCGCTGTGTGCGTGTCTCCCCCCTCGTTGTGTGCGTGTCTCCCCCCTCGCTGTGTGCGTGTGTCCCCCCTCGCTGTGTGTGTGTGTCGCCCCCCTCGCTGTGTGCGTGTGTCCCCCCCTCGCTGTGTGCGTGTGTCCCCCCCTCGCTGTGTGTGTGTGTCCCCCTCCCTCGCTGTGTGTGTGCGTGTGCCCCCCCTCACTGTGTGCGTGTGCGTGTGTCCCCCCTCGCTGTGTGTGTGTGTGTCCAACCCTCGCTGTGTGCGTGTGTCCCCCCCTCACTGTGTGCGTGTCCCCCACCTCGCTGTGTGCGTGTGTCCCCCCCTCGCTGTGTGCGTGTGTGTCCCCTCGCTGTGTGTGCGTGTCCTCCCCCCTCGCTGTGTGTGTGTGTGTGTGTCCCCTCGCTGTGTGTGTGTGTCCCCCCCTCGCTGTGTGCGTGTGTCCCCCCCTTGCTGTGTGCGTGTGTCCCCCCATCGCTGTGTGCGTGTGTCCCCCCCTCGCTGTGTGTGACCGTGTCCCCCCCTCGCTGTGTGCGTGTGTCCCCTCCTCGCTGTGTACGTGTGTCCCCCCCTCGCTGTGTGCGTGTGTCCCCCACTCGCTGTGTGCGTGTGTCCCCCCTCGCTGTGAGTGCGTGTGTTTCCCCCCCCCGCTGTGTGCGTGTGTCCCCCCTCACTTTGTGTGTGTGTGTCCCCTCGCTGTGTGCGTGTGTCCCCCTCCCTCGGTGTGTGTGTGTATGTGTGTGTGTGTGTGTGTGAGCGTGTCCTCCCCTCACTGTGTGTGAGCGTGTCCCCCCCTCGCTGTGTGCGTGTGTCCCCCCGTCGCTGTGTGTTTTTTGTCCTCCCTCGCTGTGTGTGAGTGTGTCCCACCCTCGCTGTGTGTGAGCGTGTCCCCCTCCCTCGCTGTGTGTGTGTGTGTTTGTGTGTGTGTGTGTCCCTCGCTGTGTGCGTGTGTAATCCCCCTCGCTGTGTGTGAGCGTGTCCCTCTCTCGCTGTCTGTGAGCGCGTCCCTCCTTCGCTGTGTGTGTGTCCCCCTCCCTCACTGTGTGTGTGTGTGTGTGTCCTCTCGCTGTGTGTGTGTGTCCCCTCGCTGTGTACGTGTATCCCCCTCGCTGTGTGCGTGTGTGTCCCCCCTCGTTGTGTGCGTGTGTCCCCCCTCGCTCTGTACGTGTATCCCCCTCGCTGTGTGTGTGTGTGTCCCCCCTCGCTGTGTGCGTATGTCCCCCCTCACTGTGTGTGAGCTTGTCCCTCCTTCTCTGTGTGTGTGTGTGTGTCCCCCTCACTGTGTGTGCGCGTGTCCCCCACCTCGGTGTGTGCGTGTGTCCCCCACCTCGCTGTGTGCGTGTGTCACCCCCTCGCTGTGTGTGACCGTGTCCCTCCCTTGCTGTGTGCGTGTGTCCCCCACTCGCTGTGTGCGTGTGTCCCCCCCTCGCTGTATGCGTGTGTCCCCCCCTCGCTGTGTGCGTGTGTCCCCCCCTCGCTGTGTGCGTGTCTCCCCCCTCGCTGTGTACGTGTGTCCCCCCCTCGCTGTGTGCGTGTGTCCCCCCTCGCTGTGTGCGTGTGTCCCCCCCTCGCTGTGTGCGTGTGTCCCCCCTCGCTGTGTGCATGTCTCCCCCCCTCGCTGTGTGCGTGTGTCCCCCCTCGCTGTGTGCGTGAGTCGCCCCCCTCGCTGTGTGCGTGTGTCCCCCCTCGCTGTGTGTGTGTGTGTCCCCCCTCGCTGTGTGCGTGTCTCCCCCCTCGCTGTGTGCGTGTGTCCCCTCGCTGTGTGAGTGCGTGTAACCCCCCTCACTGTCTGTGAGCGTGACCCTCCATTCGCTGTGTGTCCCCCCCTCGCTGTGTGCGTGTGTCCCCTCCTCGCTGTGTACGTGTGTCCCCCCCTCGCTGTGTGCGTGTGTCCCCCACTCGCTGTGTGCGTGTGTCCCCCCCTCGCTGTGTGTGTGTGTGTCCCACCCTCGCTGTGTGTGTGCGTGTGCCCCCCCTCACTGTGTGCGTGTGCGTGTGTCCCCCCCTCGCTGTGTGCGTGTGTCCCCCCTCGCTGTGTGTGTGTGTGTCCAACCCACGCTGTGTGCGTGTGTCCCCCCCTCACTGTGTGCGTGTGTCCCCCACCTCGCTGCGTGCGTGTGTCCCCCTACCTCGCTGTGTGCGTGTCCCCCACCTCTCTGTGTGCGTGTGTCCCCCCCTCGCTGTGTGCGTGTGTGTCCCCTCGCTGTGTGTGCGTGTCCCCCCTCGCTGTGTGTGTGTGTGTGTGTCCCCTCGCTGTGTGTGTGTGTGTGTCCCCTCGCTGTGTGTGACCGTGTCCCTCCCTTGCTGTGTGCGTGTGTCCCCCCCTCGCTGTGTGCGTGTTTCCCCCCTCGCAGTATACGTGTGTCCCCCCCTCGCTGTGTGCGTGTATCCCCCCCTCGCTGTGTGCGTGTCTCCCCCCTCGCTGTGTGCGTGTGTCCCCCCTCGCTGTGTGCGTGTGTCCCCCCCTCGCTGTGTGCGTGTGTCCCCCCCTCGCTGTGTGCGTGTGTCCCCCCCTCGCTGTGTGCGTGTGTCGCCCCCCTCGCTGTGTGCGTGTGTCCCCCCCTCGCTGTGTGCGTGTCTCCCCCACTCGCTGTGTGCGTGTGTCCCCCCTCGCTGTGTGCGAGTGTCCCCCACCTCGCTGCGTGCGTGTTTCCCCCTACCTCGCTCTGTGCGTGTCCCCCCCTCGCTGTGTGCGTGTGTCCCCCCCTCGCTGTGTGCGAGTGTCCCCCACCTCGCTGCATGCGTGTTTCCCCCTACCTCGCTGATTGCGTGTCCCCCCCCTCGCTGTGTGCGTGTGTCCCCCCCCCTCGCTGTGTGCTTGTGTTCCCCCCCATTGCAGTGTGCGTGTGTCCCTCCCTCGCTGTGTGTGGGCGTGGCCCTCCCTCGCTGTGTGTGCGTGTGTCCCTCCCTCACTGTTTGTGAGCGTGTCCCTCCCTCTCTGTGTGTGTGCGTGTCCCTCCCTCGCTGTGTGTGTGCATGTCCCCCTCCCTCGCTGTGTGTGTGCATGTCCCCCTCCCTCGCTGTGTGTGTGCGTGCCCCCTCCCTCGCTGTGTCTGAGCGTGTCCCTCCTTCGCTGTGTGCGTGTGTCTCCCCCTCACTGTGTGCGTGTGTCCCCCCTCTCGCTGTGTGCGTGTGACTCCCCCTCGCTGTGTGCGTGTGTCCCCCCCTCGCTGTGTGCGTGTGTGTCCCCCTCGCTGTGTGCGTGTGTCCCCCCCTCGCTGTGTGCATGTGTCCCCCCCTCGCTGTGCGTGTGTGACCCCCCTCGCTGTGTGCGTGCGTTCCCCCCCTCGCTGTGTGCATGTGTCCCCCTTCGCTGTGTGCGTGTGTCCCACCCCCTCGCTGTGAGCATGTGTCCCCGCCTTGCTGTGTGTGTGTGTGTGTGTCCCCCTCGCTGTGTGCTTGTGTCCCCCCCTCGCTGTGTGCTTGTGTCCCCCCCTCGCTGTGTGTGTATGTCCCCCACCTCGCTGTGTGCGCGTGTGTCCCCCCTCGCTGTGTGCGTGTGTCCCCCCCTCGCTGTGAGCGTGTGCACCCCTCGCTGTGTGCGTGTGTCCCCCTTCGCTGTGTGCGTGTGTCCCCCCTCGCTGTTTGCGTGTGTCCCCCCTCGCTGTGTGCGTGTGTCCGCCCCTCGCTGTGTGCGTGTGTCCCCCCCTCGCTGTGTGCGTGTGTCCCCCTTCGCTGTGTGCGTGTGTCCCCCCTCGCTGTGTGCGTGTGTCCCCTCCTCGCTGTGTGCGTGTGTCCCCCCTCGCTGTGTGCGTGTGACCCCCCCTCGCTGTGTGCGTGTGTTCCCCCCCATCGCTGTGTGCGTGTGTCCATCCTTCGCTGTGTGTGTGTGTGTGTCCCCCTCGCTGTGTGCTTGTGTCCCCCCCTCGCTGTGTGCTTGTGTCCCCCCCTCGCTGTGTGCGTATGTCCCCCACCTCGCTGTGTGCGCGTGTGTCCCCCCTCGCTGTGTGCGTGTGTCCCCCCCTCGCTGTGAGCGTGTAACCCCCTCGCTTTGTGCGTGTGTCCCCCCCTCGCTGTGTGTGTGTGTCCCCCCCTCGCTGTGTGCGTGTGTTCCCCCCCATCGCTGTGTGCGTGTGTCCATCCTTCGCTGTGTGTGAGCGTGTCCCTCCCTCGCTGTGTGTGTGCGTGTCCCTGCCCCGCTGTGTGTGGGCGTGTCCCTCCCTCGCTGTGTGTGTGCGTGGCCCTCCCTCGCTGTGTGCGTGTGTCCCCCCTCGCTGTGTGCGTGTGTCCCCCCTCGCTGTGTGCGTGTGTCACCCCCTCGCTGCGTGCGTGTTTCCCCCTACCTCGCTGTGTGCGTGTCCCCCCCCTCGCTGTGTGCGTGTGTCCCCCCCCTCGCTGTGTGCGAGTGTCCCCCACCTCGCTGCGTGCGTGTTTCCCCCTACCTCGCTGATTGCGTGTCCCCCCCCTCGCTGTGTGCGTGTGTCCCCCCCCTCGCTGTGTGCTTGTGTTCCCCCCCATTGCTGTGTGCGTGTGTCCCTCCCTCGCTGTGTGTGGGCGTGGCCCTCCCTCGCTGTGTGTGCGTGTGTCCCTCCCTCACTGTTTGTGAGCGTGTCCCTCCCTCTCTGTGTGTGTGCGTGTCCCTCCCTCGCTGTGTGTGTGCATGTCCCCCTCCCTCGCTGTGTGTGTGCATGTCCCCCTCCCTCGCTGTGTGTGTACGTGCCCCCTCCCTCGCTGTGTCTGAGCGTGTCCCTCCTTCGCTGTGTGCGTGTGTCTCCCCCTCACTGTGTGCGTGTGTCCCCCCTCTCGCTGTGTGCGTGTGACTCCCCCTCGCTGTGTGCGTGTGTCCCCCCCTCGCTGTGTGCGTGTGTCTCCCCCTCGCTGTGTGCGTGTGTGTCCCCTCTCGCTGTGTGCGTGTGTCCCCCCCTCGCTGTGTGCGTGTGTCCCCCCCTCGCTGTGTGCGTGTGTGTCCCCCTCGCTGTGTGCGTGTGTCCCCCCCCCGCTGTGTGCATGTGTCCCCCCCTCGCTGTGCGTGTGTGACCCCCTCGCTGTGTGCGTGTGTTCCCCCCTCGCTGTGTGCATGTGTCCCCCTTCGCTGTGTGCGTGTGTCCCAGCCCCTCGCTGTGAGCATGTGTCCCCACCTTGCTGTGTGTGTGTGTGTGTCCCCCTCGCTGTGTGCTTGTGTCCCCCCCTCGCTGTGTGCTTGTGTCCCCCCCTCGCTGTGTGCGTATGTCCCCCACCTCGCTGTGTGCGCGTGTGTCCCCCCTCGCTGTGTGCGTGTGTCCCCCCCTCGCTGTGAGCGTGTAACCCCCTCGCTTTGTGCGTGTGTCCCCCCCTCGCTGTGTGTGTGTGTCCCCCCCTCGCTGTGTGCGTGTGTCCCCCCTCGCTGTGTGTGTGCGTGTGTCCATCCCTCGCTGTGTGCGTGTGTCCCTCCCTCGCTGTGTGCGTGTGTCCCACCCTCGTGTCTGCGTGTGTCCGCCCTTGCTGTGTGTGTGCGTGTGTCTGCCCTCGCTGTGTGTGTGCATGTCCCCCTCCCTCGCTGTGTGTGTACGTGCCCCCTCCCTCGCTGTGTCTGAGCGTGTCCCTCCTTCGCTGTGTGCGTGTGTCTCCCCCTCACTGTGTGCGTGTGTCCCCCCTCTCGCTGTGTGCGTGTGACTCCCCCTCGCTGTGTGCGTGTGTCCCCCCCTCGCTGTGTGCGTGTGTCTCCCCCTCGCTGTGTGCGTGTGTGTCCCCTCTCGCTGTGTGCGTGTGTCCCCCCCTCGCTGTGTGCATGTGTCCCCCCCTCGCTGTGCGTGTGTGACCCCCCTCGCTGTGTGCGTGCGTTCCCCCCCTCGCTGTGTGCATGTGTCCCCCCCTTGCTGTGTGTGTGTGTGTGTGTCCCCCTCGCTGTGTGCTTGTGTCCCCCCTCGCTGTGTGCTTGTGTCCCCCCTCGCTGTGTGTGTATGTCCCCCACCTCGCTGTGTGCGCGTGTGTCCCCCCTCGCTGTGTGTGTGTGTCCCCTCCTCGCTGTGTGCGTGTGTCCCCCCCTCGCTGTGTGCGTGTGACCCCCCCTCTCTGTGTGCGTGTGTTCCCCCATCGCTGTGTGCGTGTGTCCCTCCTTCGCTGTGAGTGAGCGTGTCCCTCCCTCGCTGTGTGTGTGCGTGTCCCTCTCTCGCTGTGTGTGTGCGTGTCCCTCCCTCGCTGTGTCTGAGCGTGTCCCTCCTTCGCTGTGTGTGTGTGTCTCCCCCTCACTGTGTGCGTGTGTCCCCCCTCTCGCTGTGTGCGTGTGACTCCCCCTCGCTGTGTGCGTGTGTCTCCCCCTCGCTGTGTGCGTGTGTGTCCCCCTCGCTGTGTGCGTGTGTCCCCCCCTCGCTGTGTGCATGTGTCCCCCTTCGCTGTGTGCGTGTGTCCCAGCCCCTCGCTGTGAGCATGTGTCCCCCCCTTGCTGTGTGTGTGTGTGTGTGTGTCCCCCTCGCTGTGTGCTTGTGTCCCCCCCTCGCTGTGTGCTTGTGTCCCCCCTCGCTGTGTGCGTATGTCCCCCACCTCGCTGTGTGCGCGTGTGTCCCCCCTCGCTGTGTGCGTGTGTCCCCCCCTCGCTGTGAGCGTGTAACCCCCTCGCTGTCTGCGTGTGTCCCCCCCTCGCTGTGTGTGTGTGTCCCCCCCTCGCTGTGTGCGTGTGTCCCCCCTCGCTGTGTGTGTGCGTGTGTCCATCCCTCGCTGTGTGCGTGTGTCCCCCCCTCGCTGTGTGCGTGTGTCCCACCCTCGCTGTCTGCGTGTGTCCGCCCTTGCTGTGTGTGTGCGTGTGTCTGCCCTCGCTGTGTGTGAGTGTGTTCCTCCCTCGCTGTGTCTGAGCGTGTCCCTCCTTCGCTGTGTGCGTGTGTCTCCCCCTCGCTGTGTGCGTGTGTGTCCCCTCTCGCTGTGTGCGTGTGTCCCCCCCTCGCTGTGTGCGTGTGTCCCCCCCTCGCTGTGTGCATGTGTCCCCCCCTCGCTGTGCGTGTGTGACCCCCCTCGCTGTGTGCGTGCGTTCCCCCCCTCGCTGTGTGCATGTGTCCCCCTTCGCTGTGTGCGTGTGTCCCACCCCCTCGCTGTGAGCATGTGTCCCCCCCTTGCTGTGTGTGTGTGTGTGTGTGTCCCCCTCGCTGTGTGCTTGTGTCCCCCCCTCGCTGTGTGCTTGTGTCCCCCCTCGCTGTGTGTGTATGTCCCCCACCTCGCTGTGTGCGCGTGTGTCCCCCCTCGCTGTGTGCGTGTGTCCCCCCCTCGCTGTGAGCGTGTGCACCCCTCGCTGTGTGCGTGTGACACCTCCTCGCTGTGTGCGTGTGTCCCCCCCTCGCTGTGTGCGTGTGTCCCCCCCTCGCTGTGTGCTTGTGTCCCCCCCTCGCTGTGTGTGTATGTCCCCAACTCGCTGTGTGCGCGTGTGTCCCCCCTCGCTTTGTGCGTGTGTCCCCCCTCGCTGTGAGCGTGTGCACCCCTCGCTGTGTGCGTGTGACACCTCCTCGCTGTGTGCGTGTGTCCCACCCCCTCGCTGTGAGCATGTGTCCCCCCCTTGCTGTGTGTGTGTGTGTGTGTCCCCCCTCGCTGTGTGCTTGTGTCCCCCCCTCGCTGTGTGCTTGTGTCCCCCCCTCGCTGTGTGTGTATGTCCCCCACCTCGCTGTGTGCGCGTGTGTCCCCCCTCGCTGTGTGCGTGTGTCCCCCCCTCGCTGTGAGCGTGTGCACCCCTCGCTGTGTGCGTGTGTCCCCCTTCGCTGTGTGCGTGTGTCCCCCCTCGCTGTGTGCGAGTGTCCCCCCTCGCTGTGTGCGTGTGTCCCCCCCTCGCTGTGTGCGTGTCCCTCTCTCGCTGTGTGTGTGCGTGTCCCTCCCTCGCTGTGTGTGCGCGTGTCCCCCCCTCGCTGTGTGCGTGTGTCCCCCCCCTCGCTGTGTGCGTGTGGTCCCCCCCATCGCTGTGTGCGTGTGACCCCCCCTCGCTGTGTGCGTGTGTTCCCCCCCATCGCTGTGTGCGTGTGTCCATCCTTCGCTGTGTGTGAGCGTGTCCCTCCCTCGCTGTGTGTGTGCGTGTCCCTCCCCCGCTGTGTGTGGGCGTGTCCCTCCCTCGCTGTGTGTGTGCGTGGCCCTCCCTCGCTGTGTGCGTGTGTCCCCCCTCGCTGTGTGCGTGTGTCCCCCCTCGCTGTGTGCGTGTGTCACCCCCTCGCTGTGTGCGTGTGTCCCCCCCTCGCTGTGTGCGTGTGTCCCCCTTCGCTGTGTGCGTGTGTCCCCCCTCGCTGTGTGCGTGTGTCCCCTCCTCGCTGTGTGCGTGTGTCCCCCCCTCGCTGTGTGCGTGTGACCCCCCCTCGCTGTGTGCGTGTGTTCCCCCCCATCGCTGTGTGCGTGTGTCCCTCCTTCGCTGTGAGTGAGCGTGTCCCTCCCTCGCTGTGTGTGTGCGTGTCCCTCTCTCGCTGTGTGTGTGCGTGTCCCTCCCTCGCTGTGTGTGCGCGTGTCCCCCCCTCGCTGTGTGCGTGTGTCCCCCCCCTCGCTGTGTGCGTGTGGTCCCCCCCATCGCTGTGTGCGTGTGTCCCTCCTTCGCTGTGTGTGAGCGTGTCCCTCCCTCGCTGTGTGTGAACGTGTCCCTCCCTCGCTGTGTGTGGGCGTGTCCCTCCCTCGCTGTGTGTTTGCGTGGCTCTCCGTCGCTGTGTGTGCGTGTGTCCCTCCCTCACTGTGTGTGAGCGTGTCCCTCCCTCTCTGTGTGTGTGCGTGTCCCCCCCCCCCCCGCTGTGTGCGTGTGTCCCTCCTCACTGTGTGTGTGTGTGTCCCCTCGCTGTGTGCGTGTGTCCCCCTCCCTCGGTGTGTGTGTGTGTGTGTGTGTGTGTGTGTGTGTGAGCGTGTCCCCCCCTCACTGTGTGTGAGCGTGTCCCCCCCCTCGATGTGTGCGTGTGTCCCCCCCTCGCTGTGTGTTTTTTGTCCTCCCTCGCTGTGTGTGTGTGTCCCTCCCTCGCTGTGTGTGTGTGTCCCTCCCTCGCTGTGTGTGAGCGTGTCCCTCCCTCGCTGTGTGTGTGCATGTCCCCCTCCCTCGCTGTGTGTGTGGTGTGTGTGTGTGTGTCCCCCTCGCTGTGTGCGTGTGTAATCCCCCTCGCTGTGTGTGAGCGTGTCCCTCTCTCGCTGTCTGTGAGCGCGTCCCTCCTTCGCTGTGTGTGTACCCCTCCCTCACTGTGTGTGTGTGTGTGTCCCCTCGCTGTGTACGTGTATCCCCCTCGCTGTGTGCGTGTGTGTCCCCCCTCGTTGTGTGCGTATGTCCCCCCTCGCTCTGTACGTGTATCCCCCTCGCTGTGTGCGTGTGTGTCCCCCCTCACTGTGTGCGTATGTCCCCCCTCACTGTGTGTGAGCTTGTCCCTCCTTCGCTGTGTGTGTGTGTGTCCCCCTCGCTGTGTGTGCGCGTGTCCCCCACCTCGCTGTGTGCGTGTGTCCCCCACCTCGCTGTGTGCGTGTGTCCCCCCCTCGCTGTGTGTGACCGTGTCCCTCCCTTGCTGTGTGCGTGTGTTCCCCCCCTCGCTGTGTGCGTGTGTCCCCCCCTCGCTGTATGCGTGTGTCCCCCCCTCGCTGTGTGCGTGTGTCCCCCCTCGCTGTGTGCGTGTCTCCCCCCCTTGCTGTGTGCGTGTGTCCCCCCTCGCTGTGTGCGTGTGTCCCCCCCTCGCTGTGTGCGTGTGTCCCCCCCTCGCTGTGTGCGTGTGTCCCCCCCTCGCTGTGTGCGTGTGTCCCCCCATCGCTGTGTGCGTGTGTCGCCCCCCTCGCTGTGTGCGTGTGTCCCCCCCTCGCTGTGTGCATGTCTCCCCCCTCGCTGTGTGCGTGTGTCCCCTCGCTGTGTGAGTGCGTGTAACACCCCCTCACTGTCTGTGAGCGTGACCCTCCCTTCGCTGTGTGTGTCCCCCTCTCGCTGTGTGCGTGTGTCCCCTCCTCGCTGTGTGCGTGTGTCCCCCCCTCGCTGTGTGCGTGTGTCCCCCCCTCGCTGTGTGCGTGTGTCCCCCCTCGCTGTGTGTGTGTGTGTCCCTCCCTCGCTGTGTGTGTGCGTGTGCCCCCCCTCACTGTGTGCGTGTGCGTGTGTCCCCACCTCGCTGTGTGCGTGTGTCCCCCCTCGCTGTGTGTGTGTGTGTCCAACCCTCGCTGTGTGCGTGTGACCCCCCTCACGGCGTGCGTGTGTCCCCCTACCTCGCTGTGTGCGTGTCCCCCACCTCGCTGTGTGTGTGTGTACCCCCCTCGTTGTGTGCGTGTGTGTCCCCTCGCTGTGTGTGCGTGTCCCCCCTCGCTGTGTGTGTGTGTGTGTGTGTGTCCCCTCGCTGTGTGTGTGTGTCCCCCCTCGCTGTGTGTGACCGTGTCCCTCCCTTGCTGTGTGCGTGTGTCCCCCCCTCGCAGTATACGTGTGTCCCCCCCTCGCTGTGTGCGTGTCTCCCCCCCTCGCTGTGTGCGTGTGTCCCCCCTCGCTGTGTGTGCGTGTCCCCCCTCGCTGTGTGTGTGTGTGTGTGTGTGTCCCCTCGCTGTGTGTGTGTGTCCCCTCGCTGTGTGCGTGTGTCCCCCCCTCGCTGTGTGCGTGTGTCCCCCCCTCGCAGTATACGTGTGTCCCCCCCTCGCTGTGTGCGTGTCTCCCCCCCTCGCTGTGTGCGTGTGTCCCCCCTCGCTGTGTGCGTGTGTCCCCCCCTCGCTGTGTGCGTGTGTCCCCCCCTCGCTGTGTGCGTGTGGCCCCCCTCGCTGTGTGCGTGTGTCGCCCCCCTCGCTGTGTGCGTGTGTCCCCCCCCTCGCAGTGTGCGTGTCTCCCCCCTCTCTGCGTGCGTGTTTCCCCCTACCTCGCTGTGTGCGTGTCCCCCCCCTCGCTGTGTGCGTGTGTCCCCCCCCTCGCTGTGTGCTTGTGTTCCCCCCCATTGCTCTGTGCGTGTGTCCCTCCCTCGCTGTGTGTGGGCGTGGCCCTCCCTCGCTGTGTGTGCGTGTGTCTCTCCCTCACTGTTTGTGAGCGTGTCCCTCCCTCTCTGTGTGTGTGCGTGTCCCTCCCTCGCTGTGTGTGTGCATGTCCCCCTCCCTCGCTGTGTGTGTGCATGTCCCCCTCCCTCGCTGTGTGTGTGCGTGCCCCCTCCCTCGCTGTGTCTGAGCGTGTCCCTCCTTCGCTGTGTGCGTGTGTCTCCCTCTCGCTGTGTGCGTGTGTTCCCCCTCTCGCTGTGTGCGTGTGACCCCCCCTCGCTGTGTGCGTGTGTCCCCCCCTCGCTGTGTGCGTGTGTGTCCCCCGCGCTGTGTGCGTGTGTCCCCCCCTCGCTGTGTGCATGTGTCCCCCCCTCGCTGTGCGTGTGTGACCCCCCTCGCTGTGTGCGTGTGTTCCCCCCCTCGCTGTGTGCATGTGTCCCCCTTCGCTGTGTGCGTGTGTCCCACCCCCTCGCTGTGAGCATGTGTCCCCCCCTTGCTGTGTGTGTGTGTGTGTGTGTGTCCCCCTCGCTGTGTGCTTGTGTCCCCCCCTCGCTGTGTGCTTGTGTCCCCCCTCGCTGTGTGCGTATGTCCCCCACCTCGCTGTGTGCGCGTGTGTCCCCCCTCGCTGTGTGCGTGTGTCCCCCCCTCGCTGTGAGCGTGTACCCCCCTCGCTGTGTGCATGTGTCCCCCCCTCGCTGTGTGTGTGTGTCCCCCCCCTCGCTGTGTGCGTGTGTCCCCGCTCGCTGTGTGTGTGCGTGTGTCCATCCCTCGCTGTGTGCGTGTGTCCCTCCCTCGCTGTGTGCGTGTGTCCCACCCTCGCTGAGTGCGTGTGTCCGCCCTTGCTGTGTGTGTGCGTGTGTCTGCCCTCGCTGTGTGTGAGTGTGTTCCTCCCTCGCTGTGTCTGAGCGTGTCCCTCCTTCGCTGTGTGCGTGTGTCTCCCCCTCGCTGTGTGCGTGTGTCCCCCCTCTCGCTGTGTGCGTGTGACACCCCCTCGCTGTGTGCGTGTGTCCCCCCCTCGCTGTGTGCGTGTGTCCCCCCCTCGCTGTGTGCATGTGTCCCCCCCTCGCTGTGCATGTGTGACCCCCCTCGCTGTGTGCGTGCGTTCCCCCCCTCGCTGTGTGCATGTGTCCCCCTTCGCTGTGTGCGTGTGTCCCACCCCCTCGCTGTGAGCATGTGTCCCCCCCTTGCTGTGTGTGTGTGTGTGTGTCCCCCTCGCTGTGTGCTTGTGTCCCCCCCTCGCTGTGTGCGTGTGTTCCACCCCATCGCTGTGTGCGTGTGTCCCTCCTTCGCTGTGTGTGAGCGTGTCCCTCCCTCGCTGTGTGTGTGCATGTCCCTCCCTCGCTGTGTGTGCGTGTGTCCCTACCTCGCTGTGTGTGCGTGTGTCCCCCCCTCGCTGTGTGCGTGTGTCCCCCCCTCGCTGTGTGCGTGTGTTCCCCCCATCGCTGTGTGCCTGTGTCCCCCCCTCGCTGTGTGTGTGCGTGTCCCTCCCTCGCTGTGTGCGTGTGTCCCCCCTCGCTGTGTGCGTGTGTGTCCCCTCGCTGTGTGCGTGTGTCCCCCCCTCGCTGTGTGCGTGTGACCCCCCCTCGCTGTGTGCGTGTGTTCCCCCCATCGCTGTGTGCGTGTGTCCCTCCTTCGCTGTGTGTGAGCGTGTCCCTCCCTCGCTGTGTGTGTGCGTGTCCCTCCCTCGCTGTGTGTGTGCGTGTCCCTCCCTCGCTGTGTGTGTGCGTGTCCCTCCCTCGCTGTGTGTGCGCGTGTCCCTCCCTCGCTGTGTTTGCGTGTGTCCCCCCCTCGCTGTGTGCGTGTGTGTCCCCCCTCGCTGTGTGCGTGTGTTCCCCCCATCGCTGTGTGCGTGTGTCCCTCCTTCGCTGTGTGTGAGCGTGTCCCTCCCTCGCTGTGTGTGTGCGTGTCCCTCCCTCGCTGTGTGTGGGCGTGTCCCTCCCTCGCTGTGTGTGTGCGTGGCTCTCCCTCGCTGTGTGTGCGTGTGTCCCTCCCTCACTGTGTGTGAGCGTGTCCCTCCCTCTCTGTGTGTGTGCGTGTCCCTCCCTCGCTGTGTGTGTGCGTGTCCCTCCCTCGCTGTGTGTGAGCGTGTCCCTCCCTCGCTGTGTGTGTGCGTGTCCCCCCCTCGCTGTGTGTGTGCGTGTCCCTCCCTCGCTGTGTGTGAGCGTGTCCCCCCCTCGCTGGGTGTGTGCGTGTCCCCCCCTCGCTGTGTGTGTGCGTGTCCCCCCCTCGCTGTGTGTGTGCGTGTCCCTCCCTCGCTGTGTGTGTGCGTGTCCCTCCCTCGCTGTGTGTGAGCGTGTCCCTCCCTTGCTTTGTGTGTGCGTGTCCCCCCCCTCGCTGTGTGTGTGCCTGTCCTTCCCTCGCTGTGTGTGTGCGTGGCCCTCCCTCGCTGTGTGTGAGCGTGTCCCTCCCTTGCTGTGTGTGAGCATGTCCCCCTCCCTCACTGTGTGTGCGCGTGTCCCTCCATCGCTGTGTGTGCTTGTCCCCCTCTTGCTGTGAGTATGTTTGTCCCGCTTGCAGTGTATGTGAGTGTCCCTCCATCGCTGTGTTTGTGTGTGTGTATGTGCACGCACATGTCACTCCCTCACTGTGGGGCTGTGTGTCCCTCTCACACTGTGTGAGTGTGTGTATGTCCCTCCCTGGCTGTGTGTGTGCATGTCCCCCTCTCGCTGTGTGTCTCTCTCTCTCTCACTGTGTGTGTTTCTATTTGTGTGCTTGCGCATGGGCGTGTCCCTCCCTTGCCCTGTGTGTGTGTCTCTCTTGCAGTGTATGTGCGTGTCCCACCCTCGCTTTGTGTGTATGTGTCCCTCTGACTGTGTGTGCGTGTGTCATTCCCTCGCTCTTTGTGTGTGTGTGTGTGTGTGTGTGTGTGTGTGTGTGTGTGTGTGTGTGTCCCTCCATTCCACTGTGTGTCTGCGGGTAACCCCCTCACTGTGTGTGTTTGTATATCGCTCCCTCGCTGTGTGTTTGTGTCCCTCCCGTGCTGTGTGTGCACGAGTCCATCCCTTGCTTTGTGTTTATGTGTGTGTGTATGTATGTGTGCGTGTCCCTCCCTCACTTTGCGTGTGTGTGTCCATCCCTTGTGTGTGTGTGTGTGAGACCGGCTTGCTGTGTGCGTGTGTCGCACCCTTGCCGTGTCTGTGTGTGTCCCCTCTCGCTGTGTGTGTGTGCCCCCTCTCAATTTCTGTGCACATGCCCTCCCCCTCAACATGTGTGTTCTTGTCCCTCCTTCGCGGTGTGTGTGTGTCCCTCCCTTGGAGTGTATGCGCGTGTCCCTCCCTCACTGTGTGTCTGCGTGTATCCCCCTCACTGTGTTCATGTGCATGTCCCTCCCTCACTCTGTGCCTGTGTGTGTGTGTGTGTGTGTGTGTGTGTATGTGTATTTGTGCATGTCTCTCCCTTGCTTTGCATGTGTGTGCACCCTCTCAATTTCTGTACACATGCCCTCCCCCTCGACATGTATGTGCTTGTCCCTCCCTTGCAGTGTATGTGCGTGTCCCTCCCTCACTGTGTGTCTATGTGTATTCCCCTCACCATAAGTGTGTTTGTTTGTTCCTCCCTCGCTGTGTGTGCACGTCTCTCCCTTTGTGTTTGTGTGTGTCTGTGTCTGTGTCCCTCCTTCGCTTTTTGTGTGTGTGTGTGTGTGTCTCCGTCCCTCGCAGTGTGTGTCTCTCCCTTGCCGTGTGTCTGCGTGTATCCCCCTCACTGTGTGTATGTGTGTGTCCCTCCATCGCTGTATGTGTGTGCCCCCTCTCAATTTGTGTGCACATACCCTCCCCCTCATGCCGTGTGTGCTTGTCCCTCCTTCGCTGTGTGTCCCTCCCTCGCTATGTGTGTGCGTTTTGCTCCCTTACTGTGTGTGCGTGCCCCTCACACGCTGTGTGTGTCCATGCTCCCTCCCTCCCTGCGTGTCTCAGCCTGTCCCTCCCTCACTCTGTGTGTGTCCTTCGCTCTCTGTGTATGTGTGCATGCATGTCCTTCCCTCACTGTGTGTGCATGCCCTTCCCTCGCTGTGTCTGTGTATGTGTCCCTTTGCTGCGTGTCCCTCCCTCGCTGTGTGTATGTCCCTCCCTCGCTGTGTGTGTGCGTGTCCCTCCCTTGCTCTGTGTGTGTGTCCCTCCTAACTGTGTGTGGGAGTGTGTCAGTGTGTCCCTCCCTTGCTGTGTGTGTGTGTGTGTCCCTCTCTTGCTGTGTGTGTGTCTGTGTTTGTGTGCTTCCTCATGCATGTGTCGCTCCCTCACAATCTGTGTATGTGTGTCCCTCCCTCGCTCTGTGTGTGTGTGTGTGTGTGTGTGTGTGTGTGTGTGTGTGTGTGCCCCTCTTGCTTTGTGTGTGTGTGCGCGTGGCCCTTCCTCGCTGTCTGTGCATGTGTTGCACCCTCGCTGAATGTGTGCGTGCGTGTGGTTTGCATGTGTGTCCTCCCCTCACTGAGTATGTATGAGCTCCCCCCTTGCTCTGTGTGTGTGTGTCCCTCTTGCTGTACGTGTGTGTGCGTGGCCCTCCCTCGCTGTGTGTGTATGCATGTGTGACACTCCCTCGCTCTGTGTGTGTGCGTGTGTGTGTGTGTCCCTCCCTCGCTGTGTGTGCGTGACCCACTCTCACTGTGTGTGTCTGCGTTTGTGTGCTTGTGCATGCACGTGTCCCTCCCTCGCTGTGTGTCCCCCTCTTGCTGTGAGTGTGTGTGTCCCTCTTGCAGTGTATGTGAGTGTCCCTCCCTCGCTGTGTGTGTGTGTCCCTCTTGCGATGTGTGCATTTCCCTCCCTCACTATGTATGTGTGAGTTTCCCCCCTTGCTCTGTGTTTGTGTCTGTGTGTGTCTCTCCTGCTGTGTGTGTGTGTATGCGTGTCAATTCCTCACTGTGCTTGTGTGTCCCTCCCACGCTGTGTGAGTGTGTGTGTGTGTGTGTGTGTGTGTGTGTCCCTCTTGCGATGTGTGCATTTCCCTCCCTCGCTGTGTATGTGTGAGTTTCCCCCCTTGCTCTGTGTTTGTGTGTGTGTGTGTCTCTCCTGCTGCGTGTGTGTGTATGTATGCGTGTCAATTCCTCACTGTGCCTGTGTGTCCCTCCCACGCTGTATGAGTGTGTGTGTGTCCCTCTTGCTGTATGTGCAAGTCACTCTCTCGCTGTGTGTGCGTGTGTGTCCCTGCCTTGCTCTTTGTGTATATCCCCCTCGCTGTGTGAGTGCATGTCCCCCTTGCTGTGTGCGCGTGTATCACTCCCTCGCCGTGTTAGTGCGTGTCCCCTCTCACTTTCTGTGCACATTTCCTTCCCCTTACCGTGTGTATGCTTGTTCCTCCTTCCCTGTGTGTGTGTGTGTCCCTCCCTCGCTGTGTGTTTTTGTGTATGACCCTCCATCGCTGTGTGTGTGCATGTCCTTCCCTTGCTGTGTGTGTGTCCCTCACTTGCTCTGTGTGTGTGCAAGTCCTTCCCTCCCTCGCTGTGTGTGTGTTTATGTGTGTCTCCCTCGCTCTGTGTGTGTTTCCCTCTCTTTCTGTGTGTGTGTGTGTCCCTCCCTCGCTGTGTGTGTTTGTGTATGACCCTCCCTCGCTGTGTGTGTCCATGTCCTTCCCTTGCTGTGTGTGTGTCCCTCACTTGCTCTGTGTGTGTGCATGTCCTTCCCTCCCTCGCTATGTGTGTGTGTGCATGTACTTCCCTCCCTCTTGCTGTGCATGTCTCTTGCTGTGTGTTTGTGTCACTCCCTCGCTCTGTGTGCGTGTGTGTGTGTGTGTGTGTCCCTCCCTTGCTCTTTGTGTATATCCTCCTCGCAGTGTGAGTGCATGTCCCCCCTTGCTGTGTGTGCGTGTGTCCGTCCCTCGCCGTGTCAGTGCATGTCGCCTCTCACTGTGCGTGCGTTTCCCCTCTCTCTTTCTGTGCACATTTCCTCCCCCTCGCCGTGTGTGCTTGCCCCTCCTTCCCTGTGTGTGTATGTGTGTCCCTCCTTCGCTGTGTGTGTGTGTGTCCCTCCCTCACTGTGTGTGTACGTTTCACTCCCTCACTGTTTGTGTGTCCCTCGCTCGCTATGTGTGTGTGTGTGTGTGTGTGTGTCCCTCCCTCGCTGTGTGTCTGCGGGTAATCCCCTCACTGTGTGTGTTTGCGTATCACTCCCTCGCTGTGCATATGTGTGTCCAACTCTTGTGTGCGTGTGTGCATTTCCCTCCCTTGCTCTGTGTTTGTGTATGTGTGTGTGTGTGTGTGTGTGTGTGTGTATGTGTGCGTGTCCCTCCTTCGCTTTGCGTGTGTGTGAGTGTGTGACCAGCTTGCTGGGTGCATGTGTCCCACCCTTGCCATGTCTGTGTGTCCTCTCTCGCTGTGTGTGTGCCCCCTCTCAATTTCTGTCCACATGCCCTCCCCTCGACATGTGTGTGCGTGTCCCTCCTTCGTGGTGTGTGTGTGTCCCTCCCTTGCAGTGTATGTGTGTGTCCCTCCCTCACTGTGTGTCTGCGTGTACTCCCCTCACCATAAGTGTGTGTGTTTGTCCCTTCCTCGCTGTGTGTGCGCGTCTCTCCCTTGCTCTGTGTTTGTGTGTGTGTGTGTGTGTGTGTGTGTGTGTGTGTGTATGTGTGCGTGTCCCTCCTTCGCTTTACGTGTGTGTGTGTGTCCCCGTCCCTCACTGTGTGTATGTGCGCATCCCTACCTCGCTGTGTGTGTGTCCCTCCCTCGCCGTGTGTCTGTCTGTATTCCCCTCACTGTGTGTGTGTTTGCGTGTCCCTCCCTCGCTTTGCGTGTGTGTGCCCCCTCTCAATTTGTGTGCACATGCCCTCCCCCTCGCGGTGTGTGTGTTTGTCCCTCCCTCGCTGTGTGTGCGTGTCCCACCCTCGCTGTGTGTGTGCATGTCCCTCCCTCGCTGAGTGTGTGCGTGTCGCTCCCTGACTGCGTGTCTCAGTGTGTCCCTCCCTCGCTGTGTGTGCATGTCCTTCCCTCACTGTGTCCATGTGTGTCTCCCTTTGCTGCGTGTCTGTGCATGTCCCTCCCTCGCTGTGTGTGTGCTTGTCTCTTCCTCGTGTGTGGGTATCCCTTTCTTGCTGTGTGTGTGTGTCCCTCCCTCGCCGTGTGTCTGCGGGTAACCCACTCTCTGTGTAGTGCACGTATCCCTCCCTCACTGTGCGTATGCGTGTCCCTCCCTCGCTATGTGTGTGTGTATGTGTCCCTCCTTCGCAGTGTGCGTGTGTGTTAGTGTGTCCTTACTTCGCTCTGTGTCTGCGGGTAACCACCTCTCTGTGTGAGTTTGCATATCACTCCTTCGCTGTGCGTGTGTGTGTCCGTCCCTTGTGTGCGTGTGTGCATATCCCTCCCTTGCTCTGTGTTTGTGTGTGTGTGTGTGTGTGTGTGTGTGTGTGTGTGTGCGTGTCCCTCCTTCGCTTTGCGTGTGTGTGTGTGTGTGTCCGTCCCTTGTGTGTGTGTGTGACCAGCTTGCTGGGTGCATGTGTCCCACCCTTGCCATGTCTGTGTGTGTCTCCCTCGCTGTGTGCGTGTCTCTCCCTCGCTGTGTGGGTGCGTGTCTCTTCCTCGTGTGTGCGTATCCATTTCTTGCTCTGTGTGTGTGTGTGTGTGTGTGTGTGTGTGTGTGTGTGTGTGTGTGTGTGTGTGTGTCCCTCCCTCGCTGTATGAGCGTGTCGCTCCCTTGCTGTGTGTGTGTGTGCGCGCGTCCCCCCTTGCTGTGTGTGTGAGTGTCCCTTCCTCAGTTGGTGTCCGTGTCCCTCCCTCCCTGTGTGTGTGCATGTCCCTCCCTCGCTGTATGTGTGTGCGTGTCCCTCCCTCGCTGTATGTGTGCGTGTCCCTCCCTCACTGCATGTGTGCGTGTCCCTCCCTCGCTGCATGTGTGCGTGTTCCACCCTCGCTGCGTGTGTGCGTGTCCCTCCCTCACTGAATGTGTGTGTGTTCCACCTTCGCTGCGTGTGTGCGTGTCCCTCCCTCGATTTGCGTGTGTATGTCCTTCCCTCACTGTGTGTCTGCGGGTATCTCCCTCACTGTGTGTGTTTGCTTGTCGATCCCTTGCTGTGTGTGTGTGTGTGTGTCCAAAATGTGCACCATCAGTGAATTGGCCATCATAAATTGACTGTGGTATTCAAGAATGTGTGTTTTAAGTAAGTTCACCACGAGAAATGCAGGGTTTAATGTCTCGGTAGAGGGGTGGGTCTGGGTAGGATGCTCTTCAGAGGTTTGGAATGGACTGGTTGGGCCGAATGGCCTCGTTACACACGATGGCGAATCTATTCAGGTTATTGTCCAGCCCTGTCAACCATCCCCATCTCTTACACCTGGCCTTATCCCCAATATTCTCCTTAACACTGTAATCTCCTCCAGACTCTAAAACACTCCTTGGCGATGTAACCCTCTCCAGTCCCTACAAAGATCGATATGTCTGTCACCTCTTCCTGCTTTTAGAACCCTCAATATAACTATTACCATTTGGTACAGCACTCCCAATCGTTGTTCCCTCTTGAAACTCCCATAAACATTTGTATCTCTGAAAACTCATCTGGACTGTCTCAACTTCCCTTTGACAGTTACATGCTGAGACCTGCTCTATATCAGTGAAGTAATGAAGTCTTGGCAACACTCACTGTTATAACCTCCCTCCAGCCTTACAGCACTGAGGATCTGTAGAAGGTCTTTTCAACCTGACAGCCATCTGTGTCTGTGATCTCCTCCACTCCCCATAATACATTCTCTCTGAGCTCCTCTGTAGTCCACTAAACACTCCCTAACACTGTCTGTATCAGTGTAACCTTCTCCAAAAACACAACCTTCCCTATCTGTGTAAATCCCTACACCAGTCCCTATCCCCCTCAGCTCCGTCTAACAATACAACCCTCCATGTCTGTGTATTCACCTTCAGTCCCTACTCACCTCCCTATCTGTGTAACCTTCTCCATGCATTTTTGCTTCAGTCTCTTCAACTGTCCCTGTCAGTGTAACCTCTTCCAGACGCGAAAACTCTCCTCTTTTTGACTTACTCCGACCACACAACCCTCACTATCTGTAACCTACTCCTGTCTGAGAAACCTACCTCTGCAAACTGCTCCAACTCTTCAACTCTCCATAAGCTCCTGCAGCTCTTACATCCCTCCCTATCTACCAAATCTCTTCCAGTCCCTAAACACCAACAGTCTGTGGAGACCCGACCACCATCCAGATCAGTGTAATCCTCTCAGGTCTCTACAGTTTTCCTGATCTGTCGAACTCACTCCATGCCTGTGCCTCTCCCAATCCAGTCCCTACAAAACCCACTATCTATTTAACACCCTCCTGTCACTATCACCTCCATGTCAATGTAAGCTCCTCCTGTGTCTCCACCATCTACCCATCTCCATAACCTTGTCCAGCTCTTACACTACTATCTGTTAAACGTCACCCTCCTCTACAACTTCCTTCTGTTTGTGCAATGCTCCCTTATTTGTGAAACTGTTTCTGACCAAAATTGTTATCCCAGTCTCTGAAAAGAAATCCAGATTCCACAGCCTCCATAACCCCCCGAACCTAAGCCTTCCTTTGTCTATAAACATCTTCAGTCACGACTACCGTGAATATCTCTGTTTGTTCTTCCAGTCGATACAAACATCTTTATCTCTGTAATCTGCTCAGCTCCCTAAAACACTCCCTGTCTGTGATCCAGCCCTGTCCTACAAACATCCTTATCTCTGTAAACGTCTCCATCCCTCCCAACATTCCCATCTCCATGAACCCCTGTCAGCCCTACAGCCCTCCACATTTCTGTAACCTCCTGTGGGTCTATGGTCCTCCCTCCCTGTGAAACCACCTCTAGTCCCCACATCCCTCCCAATCTGGGTCCTCTGCTCCAGATCAGACCATTGCTGTCTCTGTAAACACCTCCACTCCTGACAACTCTTCCCATTTGTGTAACCTCGTTCAGACCCCATACTCTCCAGCTTCCTGAATCCTCTTCCTGCATTGCAACTAAAACCACATGTTCACGTAATATCCACCAGTGCTTACACCCTCCCCAACTTAGTAACCACTTACAGCCCTAACAAAACACCTAAACTGTGAAACCTCTCATTTCTCTACTATCCTCCCTCCCTCCCTCCCTCCCTCCTCAAATGCCTTCACCAACATGAACCCTCACAATTACTGAAGCCTCCTTTTGGCACTGCAACCCTCCTAATGTCTGCAAAATCCTCCTGTCCTGATATTCCTCTCTATCTCTGTAACCCCCACCACCCTCCAGTGCCCTTCTGGGGAACATGGCAGAAATGGGAAGACTTGTAAAGTCCGAGCCATGTTACGGAGGTAGAATTGTGGAAATTACAGATTTGGTCGAATGTCAGTGGTGTGCAGGTTATTGGTGAGGACTCTAAAGACAGGATTTATGACTACTTGGAAAACCATAGTTAAATTAGCCACAGTCAGTATGGTTTTGTGAGGGATCAGGTCATGCCTCACAAACCTTATGGAATTCTTTGAGGATATGGCAGAATACGTTGATGGTTCATTCAGAAAAGAAGGATGACTGGGATACAGGGAAATCTGTCTGTCTGGATACAGGATTGGATGGCCCAGAGAAGACAGAAGGTGGCAGCAGATGGAGAGTATTGTGCCTGGAGCACAGTGACCAGTGGTGTTCTGTAACAATCAGCTCTGGGACTCTGCTCTCTGTGATTATTGTAAATGACTTGGATGTGGATGTTGGAGAGTGGGTTAGTAAGTTTGCCAATCACACGGAGGTCGGTGGAGTGGTGGGGAATGTGGAGGTCTGTTGGAGGTTGCAATGGGACATTGACAGGACGCAGAGCTCGGCTGGAAGTGGCAGATGGAGTTCAATCTGGAAAAGTGTGAAGTGATTCATTCTGGAAGGTCGAATCTGCATACAGAATACAGGGTGAAAGGCAGAATACTTGGCAGTGTGGAGGGACAGAGATCATGGGGTCTGTGTCCATAGATCCCTCAAAATCACCACGCACGTTGGTCGGGTTGTTAAAAAGGCATATGTTGTGTTGGCTTTCCTTAGAAAGGGATTGACGGTAAGAGCCGTGAGGTTTTACTGCATCTTTATAGCGTCCTGGTGAGACCAAACTTGGAATATTGTGTTCAGTTCTGGTCCCCTGTTTACAGGAAGGATGTGCAAGTTTTAGAGAGTGTACACAGGAGATTTACCAAGATGCTGCCTGTAATGGAGGGCAGTTCTTCCGAAGAAAGGTTGAGGGAGCTAAGGCTTTTTTCATTGGAGAAGGGGGCGGGGCGACTTTGTGGAGGTGAACAAGATGATGAGATGCACAGAGTGAGTGAATAGTCAGAGACGTTTCCTCCTATGGCATAAATGGCTATTACAAGGTGGCATAATGTTAAGGTGAATGGAGGATGGAGAAGAGGATAGAGAATGGTAGGTGGTTGGATGGACTGCCAATGGTGGTAGTAACATTAGACACATCCGGGACATTTAATAGACTCTTGGACAGACACATGGATAATAGTAAAATAAAGGGTATGTAGTTTACTTTGATCTTACAGTTGGATAAAAGGTTGGCATGAAATCATGGCCGAAGGGTCTTGGGCTGAACTGTTCTGTGTGCTGCGTCTGTGTGGTAAACTGGGTAATAAGCTCAGATCAATGTAAAGGATATGGCATTCAGGAGGAGCTAGTGAACTGGATACAAAATTGGGCTTGATGGTAGGAGACAGAGGGTGATGGGAGACATCTTGTCTTTCTGACTGGAGGCATGTGACCAGCGGTGGAGTGGGTCCACTGTTGTTTGTCATTTGGATAAATGGTTTGGATGGGAATATTGGTTTCCTGGTAAGTAATTGTTTTGGGTGACACTGAAATTGGTGGAAAAGTGGACAGTGAAGAAGGTTATCTATGATACAACAGGAAGAACAGTACTGCTGGGATAGTGGGCTGAAGAATAGCAGATGGAGTTTAATTAGATAAAGGTGAGGTGCTCCATTTTGTTGAAATTAGCCAGGGTGGGACTTGTACAGTTAATGTTCGGGTCCTGGGTAGTGTTGTCAGTCAGAGACCCAGTGACCCAGGTACACAGTAAGTGGTGTCCCAGGTAGACAGGCTAGTGAAGCAGGTGTTTGGGATGGTTACCTTCATTGGGGAGAGCATTAAGAGTAAGAGTTGGGATGTCATGTTGTATCTGTAAAAGACATTGGTGGGGCCACCATTAAAACATTGTTGATCAGTAGGAAGAACTCATCTCGTTCACTAACCTCCTTTAGGGAAGGACATCAAATATTCTAACCTGGTCAGGCCGACATGTGACTCCAGACCCACAGCAATATGGCTGACTCTGAGCTACCCTCTGGGTAATGAGCAGTGGGGTCAAAGATTGTTCTTTCATGCACTGACACCCACATCCCATGAATGAATATATAAAAATACCTATGTCCCTCCGTACCTCTGCAAACCCCTCCAGCTGCAGCAATCCGAACTGGCTTTGTAACACCCTGGCCCCTCTCTGTAACACTCTCAACACCTCCAGCACCTTCACCTCTCCCTGTTCCTATTGTGTCAATGAACCCTGACTGTGGCTCCCCTTCCCACAGCCCACCTCCTGCTAGCAGACCCAATGAAATCCATTCACATTTACTCCTAAAACACTCTCATTTCAGGATTTTAAGTACTTTTTGGTGATCTTCTCAGCCTCATAATCTAGTATGATTCTTTTTGTGATGGGTGAGGGATCAGTGGGAATTTCTTGCTGAGGTTTTTACTATTTCAATCGAATGTCCTTTTGTTGAGTATTTTGCATTGTCCCTTCAAATGTTTTCCACTGTTCATTTACAGCACACATTTCAGTCTGTTTAGCCTGTTTATCTTGGTCAGTTCTCCTCTCAAACTCATGTAATTGGCTATTTTTGTTTCTAGTTGTAGCTTGTCCTTTCTGTGATTCACTTTAAAACTTTATATTTCTTTAAACTGCACTTTATCACAATTTCCCGAAGGATCTCTCCAGGTGACATTATTCATTCACTAAGTTTCATTACACGGTCGCTCTGCGATAGTTATGTCCCTAGTCAGTTGCACAATGTGTTTTTCAAAGAAACACTGAAAAAAAAATTCTCCGAAATCCTCTTCCAATATCAATGTTGTCCGTGTGATTGTCCCAGATTATACAAATATTGAAGTTTTCCAAAATTATCACAATGCCTTTGTTAAAAAATTCCAATGAGTTCCTGTTTAATGCAATGATGAACAATGAAATGCTCTTCGGTGGTTAAAACTGTTCTGCTGCTTGTGTCCTTGGCAAGTAGTAGCCAGAATTTACATTCAGACTGACTCTACTTCATGATCTGAGGTCAAATGCTTTCTCTGTAATGTCTTTGTTATCCATTATTGTTAGCGTTGTCCGTTTTGCCTGAGTTTGCACAAGATTGTGAACCACTGAATATTTTTGTTCACCCTGTATCCATGTCTCCCTGGTGTCTAAATCTCTTTTATCTCTGTGTCACAAATCCATCGACCTTATTGCAGCAACGTTGCCCGTTTAAAAAAAAACATAATATACTCTCTTCCACAATTTTCTGTCACAAATCTATTTGCTGATGTACAATTTTAGTTAAACTCTGTCCCATCCTGTTCCTTTCTGCTTGTCTTCAGCCACATTCCCATGCTGTTCCATTGCTTTACCTTTTCCCTTTGGATTTGGAAAGCTCCTTTCACCTGCATCCTCTCTGTCAGTTTAATGCCCTGTCCATAAACCTACCGACATGATTAGCCAGGACACTGCTCCCAGCGCAGTTCCAGGGGGACCATCCTAATAGATTTTTTTTTAAAGCAGGTATAGGATGTGTGAGTCTCTGACTGACCAGCCTTTCTTGCCCAGTCCTAGCTGTCCTTGAACTGAGTAACTTGCTCGGCCATTTCAGAGGGTCATTGAGAGGCAAACCCTTTGCTGTGGGGATGTCGTGCAGACAACGTGAGGATGGGCAGATGTCCTTCTCTAAAGGATAAGTGTTTGTATTTGTTGTACATCAGTAATGGTTTCATACTTATTTGTGGATTGTTAATTATTATTTTTTAAATTATTGATTTCAAATGTCTCCTTTTCAGATGGCGGGATTCAATCCTGCCTCCCCTGAACATTAGCTGAGGTTTTGGATACATTCTCTCGCAATAATACCACTAGGCCATCGCTTCACCTGCTCACTGGGTGCTCATCCCTGAGCACTGATACCAGGGCATCATGAAGCTAAACCCATTCTTCCCACACAATTGTGTGATCCTGACATCTTCCAGCAATGTGGGACTATTACTTAATATCACTCCATTTTCCAGATCTCTGTGGGATTCAGTGTCATTCTCCATGTGTAACCCACACTGCATGTGTTTAATTTCCCATTCTGTCTATTTCTCAGTCTCCTGTCGGTATTCAGGAAGCTCCTGACTCAATGGCCTTCCCATCTGCTGGGTGGATCGTCCATCACCTCATTGAACACAGTTGGTCTGCCAGAGAGAGACAAAGGGAAAGGAGATCTGGAGCCTTCAATAAATCCTGTAGTGAGGTAAGGTCACCCACAGTGCACAGAGCAAAGAACAATGAGAGGGATCCAAACATCTGTTAACACAACATGCCATACATACAGTGCTGGAGGGGAGCACAGTACATACACACACCCCAGGCTCAATCACCACCACAATGTAAGTTCTGTTATATTAAAACTCACTACTTTGCAACAGTGTATCTATGGCATGTCTTGTGGTCCAGAGTCTTCAATAATTTTTAATTCCTATAACAAATCCTATCGCTGTAACCTCCTCCCTTCCCCATCGTCCGTCCACATATTTGAACTGTACTGCATTCCAGACTGCCATCCCTATCCGTGCAACTTGGTTCAGTGTCTACAACATGCCTTATCTGGGTAGTCTCCTCCTCCAATAGGGTTAAAAACAAGGACTGCAGATTATGGAAACCAGAGTCTAGATTAGAGTGGTGTTGGAAAAGCACGGCAAGTCAGGCAGCATCCGGGGAGCAGGAAAATCGATGATTCGGGCAAAAGCCCTTCACGAGGAACAGAGGCCGGGAGCCTGCAGAGTGGGAAGATAAATGAGAGGGGGGTGGGATGCGGAGAAAGTAGCCTAGAGTACAATAGGTGAATGGGGTGGGGAAGAAGGTGACAGGTCAGAGTGGAGGATGGGGGAAGGTAGCAAAGAGTACAATGGGTGAATGGGGGTGGGGATGGGGGTAATAGGTCAGAGAGGAGGGTGGAATGGATAGGTGGGAAGGGAGATAGGCCATTAGGACAGGTCATGAGGGCGGTGCTGAGCTGGAAGGCTGGAGGCGGGGTGAGGTGGGGGAAGGGGAAATGAGGAAACTGGTGAAGTCCACATTGATGCCCTGGGGTTGAAGTGTTCCGAGGCGGAAGGTGAGGCGTTCTTCCTCCAGGCGTCGGGTGGTGAGGAGGTGGCGGTGGAGGAGGCCCAGGACCTCCATGTCCTCGGCAGAGTGGGACGGGGGAGTTGAAATGTTGGGTCACAGGGCGGTTGGTTGATTGGTGCGGGTGTACCAGAGATGTTCCCTAAAGTGCTCTGCTAGGAAGTGTCCAGTCACCCCAATGTAGAGAAGACCGCATCTGGAGCAACGGATACAATAAATGATATTGGTGGATGTGCAGGTAAAACTTTGCATGTGGAAGGCTCCTTTGGGGCCTTGGATGGTGGTGAGGGGAGAGGTGTGGGCGCAGGTTTTGCAATTCCTGCAGTGGCAGGAGAAGGTGCCAGGAAGGGAGGGTGGGTTTTGGGGGGGCGTGGAACTGACCAGGCAGTCATGCAGGGAATGGTCTTTGCGGAAAGTGGAGAGGAGTGGGGAGGGAAATATATCCCTGGTAGTGGGGTCTTTTTGGAGGTGGCGGAAATGGCGGCGGATAATTTGGTTTATGCAAAGGTTGGTAGTGTGGAAGGTGAGCACCAGGGGCGTTCTGTCCTTGTTTCGGTTGGAGGGGTGGGGTTTGAAGGCAGAATTGCGGGATGTGGATTAGATGCTTTGGAGGGCATCTTTTACCAGGTGGGAAGGGAAATTCCGATCTCTGAAGAAGGAGGCTATCTGGTGTGTTCTGTGGTGGAACTGGCCCTCCTGGGAGCAGGTACGGCAGAGGATTTGGGAATAGTGGTTAGGAATTTTGTAGGCAGTAGGGTGGGAAGATATGTAATCTCAGTAGCTGTGGGAGTCAGTAGGTTTGTAAAAAATGTCGGTATCAAATCAATTGCCATTAATGGGGATGGAGAGGTCCAGGAAGGGGAGGGAGGTGTCTGAGATGGTCCAGGTAAATTTAAGGTCAGGGTGGAAAGTGTTTGTGAAGTTGATGAATTGCTCAAACTCCTCGAGGGAGCACGAGGTGGTGCCAATGCAGTCATCAATGTTGCGGAGGAAGACGTGGGGAGTGGTCCTGGTGTAACTACGGATGATGGTCTGTTCTACATAGCCAACAAAGAGACAGGCATAGCTGGGACACTTACGGTGTCCATGGCTACCCCTTTGGTCTGGAGGAAGTGGGAGGATTTGAAGGAAAAATTGTTAAGGGTGAGGACAAGTTCAGCCAAACGAATGAGTGTGTCGGTGGAAGGGTACTGTTGTGAACGTCGGGAGATGAAGGAATGGAGGGCTTGGAGGTCCTGGTCATGGTGGATGGAGATGTAGAGGGATTGGATATCCATTGTGAAGATGAGGCAGTGGGGGGTGGGGAAACGGAAGTCTTGGAGGAGTGGAGGTTGTGAGTGGTGTCTCGAACGAATGTGAGTAGTTCTTGGATTGTGGGATAGGACAATGTCGAGGTAGGCAGACATGATTTCGGTGGGGTAGGAGAATGCTGAGAGATTGGGTTGTCCAGGGTGGCCTGGCTTGTGGATCTTGGGAAGGAGGTAGAACCGGGCAGTGGGGGATCCCGGACAATGAGTTTGGAAGCTGTGGCTGGGAGATCTCCTCCTGAGGTGATGAGGTTCTGTATGCTCTGGGAGATGGCGGTTTGGTGATGGGAGGTGGGTCATGGTAGAGGGGGTGTTCGGAGGAGGTGTCTTCAAGTTGGCATCATGGCTTCAGCGGTGTAGAGGTCAGTGCAACAGACTACCACTGCACCACCTTTATCTGCTGGTTTGATGGTGAGGTCGGTATTGGAGCAGAGGAAGTGGAGGGCTGCACGTTGTGAGGGTGAGAGGTTGGAGTGGGGGAGGAGGTAGACAGGTTGAGGCGGTTAATGTCTCGGTGGAAGTTGGAAATGAAGAAATCGAAGGCAGGTAATAGGCCAGCGCGGGGTGTCCAGGTGGATGGAGTGTAATGGAGGCCGGCAATGGGGTCCTCACAAAATAGGCGGGAGTCTTCATTGTAAAAGTAAGCTCTGAGGCGGAGGTGGTGGAAGAAGTGTTCGATGTCACGGTGTGTATTAAATTAATTGATGTGTGGACGGAGGGGGATAAAGGTGAGTCCTTTGCTGAGGACTGATCATTCGTCCTCAGTGAGGGGGAGGTCCGGGGGAATGGTGAAAACTCGGCAGGACTGGGAGCTGGGACCAGGCGTAGGTGTGGAGCTGGGGGAGGTGACGGAGCCTGTAACTGGAGTGGGTGTGGTGTTAGGGGGGATGGGGATGGAGTCATGAGCAGGGGTGGTGTTCCCCTCAGGGTTCTGGGGGCAGGGATGGTGACGGTGGGACCTGGGGGTGGTGTCAGCAGAATGCAGATGAGTGGCGTTGGTGGGGGCGGAAGTGGTGGCAAACACGGCAGTGGGGGGCGTGGAAATCACTGAGTGTGTGACATCAGCGATGATGTGAGGGGTGGAAGTGATGTCACTTGTGGTGTGTGAGGAACTGTGAGGGACTGAAATGGCATTTACTTTATTTTAACCAATAATTTCCTGTCACAAATCTGTTTGACAATGTCGTATTTTAATTAAACTCAGTCCCTTACTGTTTCATTCTTTTGGTCTTCATTCACATCTCCATGGTGTTCCAATATTTCAACCTTTCTCTTTGGACTTGGGAATTTCCATTCACCTCAGACCTGTCCCCCTCCTCATCTGTGTCCATTTATAGCACACTGCATAATCCTGGTACCATAGGAGCCTATCCCAATAAAATAGCTCAGTCCTCCCTGAGTACTGGTAGCAGTGCTCACTGGTCAGAACCACTTCTGATGATACCATTGTGTGATCCTGATACATTCCTGCACTCTGCTGATATCACTCAGTCTCTGTCCATGTGGTATCTCACACTGTGTGGGTCTAATTGCTGCGTCTGTCAGTGTGTCTCGCTCTTGCAGCTAGTCCAGATCCTGAGCCAACAGCATTCTCCACTCCAGAGGGAAGGAACTGCACAGGCCAGGGATGGAGACTGAGAATTTCCAGATCACTGTTGGACTCAGTGCCATTCTCCATGTGTACCCTTCATTGCAGCAGTGTAATTTACCATTCTGTCTATTTCTCTGTCTCCTGTGGGTATTCCTGATATCCTTGACACAGCAGAATTCCCAATTCCTCAATCGTCCATCACCACATTGAAGACAGTTGGTCAGCCAGAGAGAGATGGAGAGGGAGATCTGGAGCCTTCAGTAAATCCTGCAGCCGGTAAGATCACTCACAGTAAACAGCAAAGGGAGGACTTAGTGGACTTGAATTCAGACCCTGAGGGCAATATGTCGGAACAATGTTGGGCAACGAACATGAGAAAATTCTCAGGCTTCATTATCACCATCTTGTCTGTAAATTCATCTGTTCCACAGAACCCTCCCTATGTCTGTCAGTTTCTCCATTGTCTGTTTCATCGATACCACTTCCCCTATCTCTATCAGCCCCTACAATCCTGCTTATCCCTGTAAGCTCCTCATATCAGTAAAACTCTCCAAGTTTCTGCCTTTGCCTTTAATCCCGGGTTCTGTCACATCTCTCCTTAACTGAAGAAAAACAACTCTTCAGTTCCTTAAGCCATCCCTGTCAGTGTAGTCCTTTCCAGACCTGAGAATCCTCCCTGTCTTTGTGACTTTTTTGAACTCCTACTACCTTCATGATCTCTGTAACCTTCCCGTCACAACAAAAAAGCTCTGTACCTTAGTAACCTCCTCCAGCTGTTAGACTCCTCCTTGTCTCTGGGCACAAAGCAGAGTGACCCTGCTTCTCTCATAAATTAGTTTCTGCATTTCTAATGATGACTATGAACTCTTCCTGAATCTAAAACGCACTCAGTCTTTGTAAACTCTGCTGGTCCCAATTGATGGAATTTCCTTCGGTAACTTCAAATCTTTATACCTTTAACCTCCCCCAGACGCGACCACACAGTTTATTTCTAAAACCTCTATGAATGATAGAGTCATAAAGATGTAAAAGTTGGAAACTGACCCTTCGGTCCAACCCGTCCATGCCGACCAGATGTCCAAATTCAATCTCGTCCCACCTGTGAGCACCTGTCCCATATCCCTCCAAACCCTTCCTATTCATGTACACATCCAAATGCCTCTTAAATATTGCAATTGTACCAGCCTCCACCACATCCTCTGGCAGCTCATTCCATACAGGAACCACCCTCTGTGTAAAAGTTGCCCCTTGGGTCTCTTTTATATCTTTCCCCTCTCACCATAAACCTATGCCCTCTATTTCTGGACTCCCCGACCCCAAGGGAAAACACTTTGTCTATTTACCCTATCCATACCCCTCATAATTTTGTAAACCTCTGAAAGGTCACCCCTCAGCCTCCGACGCTCCAGTGAAAATAGCCCCGGCCTGTTCAGCCTCTCCCTGTAGCTCATATCCTCAAACCCTGGCAACATCCTTGTAAATCTTTTCTGAACCATTTCAAGTTTTACAAACCTTTCCAATAGGAAGTCTACCAAAATTGCAGGCAATAGTCCAACAGTGGCCGAATCAATGTCCTGTACAGCGCAACATGACCTCCCAACTCCTGTACTCAACACTCTGACCAATAAAGGAAAGCATACCAAATGCCGCCTTCACTATCCTGACTACCTGTGACTCCTCATTCAAGGAACTATGAACCCACACTCCAAGGTCTCTTTGCTCAGCCACACACCCTAGGAACTTACCATTAAGTGTATAAGTCCTGCTAAGATTTGCTTTCCCAAAATGCAGCACCTCACATTTATCTGAACTTCACTCCATCTGCGAGCTCTCAGCCCATTGGCTCAGCTGGTTCAGATCCTGTTGTAATCTGAGGGAACATTCTTCGCTGTCCACTCCACCTCCTCCAATTTTGGTGTCATCTGCAAACTTACTAACTGCACGTCTTCTGCATAACATCCAAATCATTTATGTAAACGACAAGAAGTAGAGGACCCAGCAACGATCCTTGTGGCACTCCACTGGTCACAGGCCTCCAGACTGAAAAACAACCCTCCTCCACCATCCTCTGTCTTTTACCTTTGAGTCAGCTCTGTCTAAAATGGCTAGATCTCCCTGTATTCCATGAGATCTAACCTTGCGAATCAGTCTCCCATGGGGAACCTTGTGGAATGCCTTACTGAAGTCCATATAGATCACATCTATCACTCTGCCCTCCTCAATCTTCTTTGTTACTTCTTCAAAAAACTCAAATCAAGTTTATGAGACATGATTTCCCACACACAAAGCCATGTTGACTCCCCTAATCAGTCCTTGCCTTTCCAAATACATGTACATCCTGTCCCTCAGGATTCCCTCCAACAACCTGCCCACCGCCGAGGTCAGGCTGACCGGTCTATAGTTCCCTGGCTTTTCTTTACCACCCTTCTTAAACAGTGGCACCACGTTTGCCAAACTCCAGTCTTCTGGCACCTCACCTGTGACTATTGATGAGACAAATATCTCAGCAAGAGGCCCAGCAATCACTTCTCTAGCTTCCCACAGAGTTCTCAGGTATACCTGATCAGTTCCTGGGGATTTGTTCACCTTTAACCATTTCAGGACACCCAGCACTTCCTCCTCTGTATATCTGGACGTTTTGCAAGATGTCACCATCTCTTTCCCTACAGTCTATAACTTCCATATGCTTTTCCACGGTAAATACTGATGCAAAATATTCATTTAGTATCTCCCCCATTTTCTGTGGCTCCACACAAAGGCCGCCTTGCTGATCTTTGTGGGGCCCTATTCTCTCCCTAGTTACCCTTTTTTCCTTAATATATTTTATAAAAACCCTTTGGATTCTCCTTAATTCTATTTTTCAGACCTATCTCATGTCCGCGTTTGCCCTTCTGATTTCTCTCTTAAGTATACTCCTACTTCCTTTATACTCTTCTAAGGATTCACTCGATCTATCCTGTCTATACCTGACATATGCTTCCTTCTTTTTCTGAACCAAACACTCAATTTCTTTAGTCATCCAGGATTCCCTATACTTACCAGCCTTCACTTTCACCCTGACAGGAATATACTTTCTCTGGACTCTTGTTATCTCATTTCTGAAGGCTTCCCACTTTCCAGCCATCCCTTTAGATTAGATTTTTTTAGATTACTTCACAGTGTGGAAACAGGCCCTTCGAGCCAACAAGTCCACACCGACCCGCCGAAGCGCAACCCACCCATACCCCTACATTTACCCTTACCTAACACTACGGGCAATTTTGCATGGCCAATTCACCCTAACCTGCACATCTTTGTGACTGTGGGAGGAAACCGGAGCACCCGGAGGAAACCCACGCAGACACGGGGAGAACGTGCAAACTCCACACAATCAGTCGCCTGAGTCGGGAATTGAACCCGGGTCTCTGGCGCTGTGAAGCAGCAGTGCTAACCACTGTGCCACCGTGCCGCCCAACATCTGCCGCCAATCGGCTTTCAAAAGTTCTTGCTTAATACCGTCAAAATTGGCCTTTCTCCAATTTAGAACGTCAACTTTTAGATCTGGTCTGTCCTTTTCCATCACTATTTTAAAACAAATAGAATGATGGTGACTGGCCCCAAAGTGCTCCCCCACTGACACCTCACTCACCTGCCCTGCCTTATTTGCCAAGAGTAGGTCAAGTTTTGCACCTTTTCTAGTAGGTATATCCACATACTAAATCAGAAAATTATCTTCTACACACTTAAAAAAATCCTCTCCATCTAAACTTTTAACACTATGGCAGTCCCAGCCAATGTTTGGAAAGTTAAAATCCCCTACCATAACTACCGTATTACTCTTACAGATAGCTGAGATCTCCTTCCAAGTTTGTTTGGCAATTTCCCTTTGACTGTTGGAGGGTCTGTAATACAATCCTAATAAGGTGATCATCCCTTTTTATTTCTCAGTTCCACCCAAATAACTCCCCTGGATGTATTTCTGGGAATATCCTCCCTCAGCTCAGCTGTAATGCTATCAACTTAACAAAAATACCACTCCCCCTCCTCTCTTGCCTCCCTTTCTATCCTTCCTGTAGCATTTGTATCCTGGAACATTAAGCTGCCAGTCCTGCCCATCCCTGAGCCATGTTTCTGCAATTGCAATGCGATCCCAGTCCCATGTTCCTAACCATGCCCTGAGTTAAGCTACCTTCCCTGTTAGGCCCCTTGCATTGAAATAAATGCAGCTTAATTTATTAATCCTACCTTGTCCCTGCCTGCCCTGAATGTTTGGCTCACTTCTGTTCTCAGCCGTACCCGTCTCAGTTCAAGTTCCCAAAATCTTCCCTGCAATTGTGACCACGTCCCATCCCTGCATTCCTCAAAATCTCTGTAAAGTCCTCCCATTCCTAATACCCGCCCTGTATCTATCAGCTGTTCCATCTTCCACAACCCTCCCTATCACTGTAAGACAGCCCCCCCCGTCCCAGTTACTACAGCCCGCTGCATCACTAAATGCCAGTAGTCACTGTGCATCTCTATAAACTTACTATCTATATAACCTCCTTCAGTCCCCACAGCCCTCCCTGTCTCCATAAAATCCTTCAGTCCCCACGACTCTTCCTATCTATGTTACCTGAATCATTCCCCACAAACCTCCCTAACTCCATAACCTCCAAAAGGCCCCACGACCCTCCCTATCTCCATAATCTCATCCAGACCCGATGACCCTCCCGTTCAGAGTAACCTTCAGTCCCCATGATCCTCCTGATCTGTGCAACCTCCTTCAGGCCCAACAGCCCTGCAGATCTCTTTGGCCCCTTTCAGGCCCCACAGCACTCCCTATCTCCATAATGTTCTTCAGTCACAAATGCACTCTCTGTGTCCATAATCTCATACAGTCCCCACGTCATTCCCTCCTTAATTCCAAAGCCTGTATTACCTGTTGAACCTGTAATCTCCCTTTTTCAGACTGAGAAACAAGAACTGCCATAACCATTTCTGCTGCCAGTCTGAAACCAAACAGTGTCAGCCTGACAGTAGGTCGGGAGCTGAAATATGTTTGAAATGATATATCAATATACATTAACTGGACCCTTAGAAACACATTTAATAAAAAGACAATGTGGATTTGAGCCTGTTGGATTGTATTTTTATTGGTGTGAGTATAAATGGCAGAGGAGATACGGGTGAAGGAGTGGCTGTAGTGAGGATACGGTGTATTTGAATTATCAGAAACCTTTACACAAGTTTCAATAAGGGCTAAGGAGTAATTTGGTAGAGAATAGGGCACCTTAACTATCAGGAGGTGGGTGAGATATTGGACAAGATAGTGTTGTCAGAAGTTACTGTGGAGAAAGACATGGAAGCTCGGGAACTTGGGAAAATAAAGAGTGATGTGTTGGAAAGAATCCTCAACAGAGAAGAGAAAGCGTTGGAGTCTTAAAACAAATAAAGGTCGATCAATCCTCAGGAGCTCATTATGTCTATCCTAGAATATTATGGGAAGCTAGGGAAGAGGTTGCGGTGTCCCTAACAGAGATATATATATTATCCACAGACACAATGAGTTACCGGAAGACTGGACGGTGGCTAATGTTATTCCATTACTTAAGGGTTGCAGGGAAAAGCCAGGAAATTACAGTCCCGTGAGCCAGTGCTGGGAAAGTTGTTGGAGGAGATTCTGAGAGAACGGAACTACATATATTTGGAAAGGCAAGGGCTGATTAGAGATAGTCAGCATAGCTTTGTGAGTGGGAAACCGTTTTTCACAAACTGGATTGATTCTTCGAGGGGTTGGCCAAGAGATAGACGAAGGCAGAGCAGTCACCGTTGTCTACATGAACTTCAGCAAAGCATTTGACAAGGTTCCAAGGGATGTAGAACATCTAGTCAAGAGGAAGAAGGAAGCTAACCTAAGGTTGAGGAACCAAGAATCAGAAGCAGGGCTCTAGAGAGTTGCATGGGGCAGCACGGTGGCTCAGTGGTTAGCACTGCTGCCTCACAGCACCAGGGACGTGATTTCAATTCCAGCCCCAGGCGACTGTCTGTGTGGAGTTTGCACATTCTCTCCATGTCTGTATGTGTTTCCGACAGGTGCTCCGGTTTCCAAAGCCCAAAGATGTTCAGGTTTGGTGAATCAGCCATGAGTTTTTCAAGAAAGGGAATCGAGATAATCCTGGGAATCACAGCCCTGTCAGTCTTCTGTCTGTGATGTGCAGATTATTGGAGAGGACTCTGAGATACAGGATTTATGATTCCTTGGCAAACCATAGTTTGATTAAAGGAAGTCATCATGGCTTTGTAAGGGTCAGGCCATGCCTCACAAATCTTATTGAATCCTTTGCGAATGTGACAAAACATATTTATGGCTCATTGAGAAAGTACAGAGCACAGGATACAGGGAAACCTGCCTGTCTGGATACAGAATTCCTGGCCCATAGAAGACAGAGGGTGATGACACATGGAAATCATTCAGCCTGGAGCTCAGTGACCAGTGGTTTTCTGCAGAGAGAGGTTAAAGGACCTCTGCTCGTTGTGATTTTATGAATGACTTGGATGTGTGAGTGGAAGAGTGGGTTAGTAAGTTTGCCAATGACATGAAGGTTGGTGGAGTAGTGAAGAGTGTGGAGGACTGTTGTAGGTTGCAACGGGATATTGACAGGATGTAGAGCTGGGATGAGAAGTGGTCGATGGAGTCAAATCAGGAAAAGTGTGAAGTGATTCATTTTGGAAGGTGAGACTTGAATGCAGAATACAGGTATAAAGGCAGAATACTGAATAGTGTGGAGGAACAGATGAGTCTTGGATTTCATGACCTGAGATCCGTCAAATTTGCCACCCAAGCTGATAATGTTGTTAAGAAGGAATATGTTATATTCGCTTTCATTCGCTCGGGGATTGAGCTTTAAAGCGTGAGGTTATGCTACAGCTCTATGCAGCCCTGTTGAGATCCCATTTAGAATATTGTGTTCAGGTTTCGTCCCTTCATTTCAGGAAGGATATGGAAGCTTTAGAGAGGGTAAAGAGGAGATTTCCCAGGATGCTGCCTGTACTGAAGGACATGTCTTATGAAGAAAGGTTGAGGGAGCTAAGGCTTTTCTCATTGGAGTGAAGAAGGGTGAGGGGTGACTTGAAAGAGGTGAACAAGATGGTGTGAGGCAAAGATAGAGTGAACAGTGAGAGACCTCTTTATCCCATGGCATACATGGTACCAGGGGCATAATTTGAGGGTGATTGGAGGATGGGTAAGGGGAGAATTCAGATGTAGGTGCTTTACACAGAGAGTGGTGGGTGGGTGGAACGGGACATTTTAACAGAATCTTGGGTAGGCACATGGATGATAGCAAAATGAAGGGTATGTAGGTTAGTTTGATCTTACAGTCGGGTAAAAGTTGGGCATGGCACCATGGCCGAAGGGTCTTGTGCTGTACTGTTCTGTGTTCTATGTTCTGTATGGTAAACTGGGTAATAAACTCAGATCAATGTTAAAGGATATGGCATTCAGGAGAAGCTAGTCAACTGGATACAAAATTGGCTTGATGGTAGGAGACAGAGGGTCATGGGAGACATGTTGTTTTTCTGATTGGAGACATGTGACCAGCGGTGGAGTGGGTCCCCTGTTGTTTGTCATTTGGATAAATGGTTTGGATGGGAATATTGGTTTTGTGGTAAGTAAGCTTCTTGGGTGACACTGAAATATGTGGCAAAGTGGACAGTGAAGAAGGTTATCTATGATACAACAGGATGAACAGTACTGCTGGGATAGTGGGCTGAAGAATAGCAGATGGAGTTTAATTAGATAAATGTGAAGTGTTCCATTTTGGTGAAACAAACCAGGGTGGGAACTGTACAGTTAATGTTCGGGCCCTGGGTAGTGTTATCAATCAGAGACCCAGGAATGCAGGTACACAGTTCTTTGAAAGTGGTGTCACAGGTAGACAGGCTGGTGCAGCAGGCGTTTGGGATGGTTACCTTCATTGGGCAGAGCATTGAGAGTAAAAGTTGGGACATCATGTTGTGGCTGTACAGGACATTGGTGAGGCCACCATAAAAGCATTGTTGACCACTGGGAAGTACTCATCTGGTTCACTTACATCCTTGAGAGAAGAACATCTGACATTCTAACATGGTCTGGCCTGGACGTGACACCAGACCCACGGCAATATGATTGACTCTGTGCTATACTCTGGGTAATAAGCAGTGGGGCAAATAATGCTGGTCCAATCAGTAACACCCTCATCCCATGAATGAATAAATAACAATGTCTATGTCCCTCCCTACCTCTGCAAACAGCTCCAGCGGCAGCAATCCGTACCTGCTTTGTAACACCGTTCAGACCCTGACCCCTCTCTGTAACACTCTCACCACCTCCAGCACCTTCAGCTCTCCCGGTTCCTTTTATGACATAAAACCGTTACAATTATTCCCTCTTCCATCTGACCTCCTCCTGCGAGCAGACCCTTTGCAATCCCTTTAAAACTTACTCCTAAAACATTCTCTCACTTCAGGATTTTAAGTACTTTGTGGTAATCCTCTAATCCTGATAATCTAATATGATCCTTTTTTACTTGAGTGAGGGACCGATGGGGATTTCTTGCTGAGGTTTTTTTCTGTTTCAATGGAATATCCTTTTGTTGATGTTTTACACTGCTCCTTCAAAGGTTTTCCACTGTTCATTGACAGGCACATATTTCAATCTGTTTAGCCTGTTTACCTTGGTCAGTTCTCCTGTCAAACTCATGTAATTGGTTATTTTAGTTTCTAGTTGTAGCTTGTCCTTTCTGTGATTCACTTTAAAACTTTATATTTCTTTAAACTGCACTTTATCACAATTTCCATGAGGATCTCTCCAGGTGACATGACTCATTCACTCAGTTTCATCACACAACGGTCGCTCTGAGACAGTTATGTCCCTAGCCAGTTGCACAATTTGTTATTCAAAAAAACACTGACTTTTTTTTTCTGAACTCCTCTTCCAATATTCCTGTTGTCAGTGTGACTGTCCCAGATTATGGGAATATTGAAGTTTCCCAAAATTGTCACAATGTGTTTGTTAAAAAATTCCAATCAGTTCCTGTGTAATGCAGTGATGAGCAATGGAATGCTGTTCGGTGGCTAAAACTGTTCTGCTGCTTGTGTCCTTGGCAAGTAGTAGCCAGAATGTACATTCAGACTGCCTCTACTTCATGATCTGAGACCAAATGCTTTCTCTGTGATGTCTTTCTTACACATTATTGTTAGTGTTACCCATTTTGCCTGAGATTGCACAAGGTTGCGAACCATTGAATATTTATGTCCACCTTTTGTTCGCCCTGTAACCACGTCTCTCTGGTGTCTAAGTCTTTTTTTATCTCAGTGTCAGAAATCCATCTAACTTATTGATAAGACTTCGTCCATTTTAAAAAAATCATAATTTCCTCTTTCCCACAATTTCCTGTCACAAACCTATTCACTGATGTACAGTTTTAGTTAAACTCTGTCCCCATTTTGTTCCTTTCAGCCACATTCTCATGTTGCTCCATTACTTCACCTTTTCTCTTTGTATTTGGAAAGCTCCTTTCACCTGGACCCTGTCCCAGCATCCTCTCTGTCAGTTTGAAGCCCTATCCATAAACCTGCCCAAATGTCTTTTCCATGCTGTAATTGTTCTTGTTTCTCACATGTGCCTGAGGCAGTCTGTTCCGTCTATGCACCATCCTCTGTGGATAATGTTCCCCCCTCAGCTCCCTCTTTAAATCCTTGTTCTCTCTCACCTCCTGTTTATACCCTCTAGTTTTGGACTCACCTACCCTTGGTTATTCACCATTCTTAGGGTCACCCCGTGGCCTCCTCTGCCCAAGGGAAATATTTAGTACAATGTTACAAATATCACCAATGTATGTAACAAAGTGCTGGCCAATGTTGGCAAATGTGCCAAATGTCGCTTTCCTCACCCTGTCCACCTGTGATGCCACTTCCGAGGAACAGTGTAACTTGCATCCCCTGGTCTCTCTCTCTCTCTCTCTCTCTCTGTTCAACAACCCTGGCCACAGCCCTTCCATTAACAGTATTAGTCCTCCCTGGTTTGTCTTAACAAAATCCAACACCTGAATTAAACTCCATCTTTCATTCCTTGGTCCACTGGCCCAGTTGGTCAGTATCCCCTTTGATAACCGTATTTACTGCCCACTACACCATTCATTTGATCATCAACAAACTTTCGCACAATCACTCCTATATTTTCAACCAAATCCTTTATGGAGATGATGCACATCAGTGGACCCAGCCCTGATCCTTTCTTCAATAATGGAATCAAACCATATTCTTGTCATAGAGCCATACAGCATGGAAACTGACCCTTCAGGTGATACCCACCATAATCTAAAACTTAACTCTTCCCAGCTGCCTGTTGCTGGCCCATATCACTCCAACCCTTCCCTATTCACCTGTTTATCCAAATATCTTTTAAACGTTGTAATTGTACCCACATCAAACTTTCTCAGGAAGTTCATTCCACACTCAAACCACCCTCTGTGTAGCAAATTGCCCCATATCTTTTTTTTGAACATCTCTCTCCTCTAACCTTAAAAATGTGGCCCCTCCTCTTGAGACTCTCCCATTCTGAGGAAAAGGCAACTACCATAAAGTTGATCTATAAATCTTTTTTTTTCATAAACCTTTATAGCATCATGTCTCAACCTCCAGGCTCCAGTGAAAAAAAGACTCAGCCTATCCAGCTATTTTTCCGAACTCAAGCCTTCCATACCGAGCAATATCCTGGTAAATCTCTTCTGAATGCCCTGCAGCTTAATAATATCCTCCCTGTTAACTGGGTGACCAGAACTGGACAGAGCATTGCAGAACAGGCCTCGCAAATGTCTGTACAATCTCAACATGACGTCCCAAATCCTACACTCAATGAACTGAGCAATAGTCATGCATGCAAAACACTGTCTTATCCATCCTGTGATGCAAGCTTCAAGGATTATGTACCTGAACCTGGAGGACCCTCTGCTCTAAAACATTAACCGAGGCCCGAACATTAATTGTATAAGCTCTACCCTTGTTTGTTTTACAATTGTATAAGCTCTACCCTTGTTTGGTTTAAACTAACTCTGCAGGGGCATGGGAACCCAGACTGTAACTTTAGGGTGCAGGACCTGGAGTGTAGGGAGGGTAGGAATATGGTATCAATCTTAAAGGATCGTGCCTGTAAACAGAAGAGTGGCTTGAAGTGTGTATACTTTAATGCCAGAAGTATACGAAATAAGGTAGGTGAACTCGCAGCGTGGGTTGGTACCTGGGACTTCGATGTTGTGGCTATTACGGAGACATGGCTAGATCAGGGACAGGATTGGCTGTTGCAGGTTCCAGGGTTTAAATGTTTTAGTAGGGTCAGAGGTGGGGGTAAAAGAGGGGGGGGTGTGGCTTTGCTTGTCAAAGATAGTATTACAGCGGTGGAAAGGAAGATGGATGAAGATTTGCCATCTGAGGTAGTTTGGGTTGAGGTTAGGAATAGGAGAGGTGAGGTCACCCTGTTAGGAGTCTTTTACAGGCCTCCTAATAGTCCTAGAATCGTTGAAGAAAGGATTGCGAAGATGATTCAGGAGAAGAGTGACAGTAATAGGGTGATTGTTATGGGAGACTTTAACTTTCCTGATATTGATTGGGAAAGCTATAGCTCAAGTTCGTTAGATGGGTCAGTGTTTGTGCAATGTGTGCAGGAGAGTTTCCTGACACAATATGTAGATAAGCCAACTAGAGGTGAGGCCATACTGGATTTGGTTGTGGGTAACGAACCAGGCCAGGTATTAGAACTAGAGGTAGGTGAGCACTTTGGGGACAGTGACCACAATTCGGTGATTTTTAGTCTCGTGATGGGGAGGGATAAGTGTGTACTACAGGGCAAGAGTTATAGCTGGGGGCAGGGAAATTATGATGCGTTGAGGCATGACTTAGGATGTGTGGATTGGAAAAGTAGATTCCAAGGCAAGAGCGTAATTGATATGTGGAACTTGTTCAAGGAGCAACTATTGAGTGTCCTTGATAAGTACGTACCTATCAGGCAGGGAGGAAAGGGTCGTGTGAAGGAGCCGTGGTTTAATAAGGAGTTGGAATCCCTTGTTAAATGGAAGAGGGCGGCCTTTGTAAAGATGAGGCGTGAAGGTTCAATAGGGGCGATTGAGAGTTATAAGGTAGCCCGGAAGGACCTGAAGAGAGAGCTAAGAGCAGCAAGGAGGGGACATGAAAGGTCCTTAGTTGGTAGGATTAGGGAAAACCCTAAGGCTTTCTATAGGTATGTTAGGAATAAAAGAATGACTAGGGAAGGAATAGGTCCAATCAAGGATAGTAATGGGAAGTTGCGTGTGGAGGCTGAAGAGATTGGGGAGGCGCTGAATGAATACTTTTCGTCAGTATTTACTCAGGAACAGGACATTGTTGTCGATATGAATACTGAGGCACGAATAAGTAGAATGGATGGCTTTGAGATATGTAGAGAAGAGGTGTTGGAAATTCTGGCAAGGGTGAAAATAGATAAGTCCCCTGGGCCTGATTGCATTTATCCTAGGATTCTCTGGGAAGCAAGGGAGGAGATTGCAGAGCCATTGGCCTTGATTTTTGTGTCCTCTTTGTCTACAGGAGTAGTGCCAGAGGACTGGAGGCTAGCAAACGTGGTTCCCTTGTTCAAGAAGGGGAGTAGGGATAATCCTAGTAACTATAGGCCAGTGAGTCTCACTTCTGTTGTGGGCAAAGTCTTAGAGAGAATTATAAGGGATAGGATTTATGCACATCTGGATAAGAATGATGTGATCAAGGATAGTCAGCATGGTTTTGTGAAGGGCAGGTCGTGCCTCACAAACCTTATTGAATTCTTTGAGAAGGTGACGAAGGAGGTAGATGAGGAGAAAGCGGTAGATGTAGTATATATGGATTTTAGTAAGGCGTTTGATAAGGTCCCCCATGGTAGGCTACTGCAGAAAATACAGAGATATGGCATTGAGGGTGAGTTGGAGGTTTGGATTAGGAATTGGCTCTCTGGAAGAAGACAGAGGGTAGTAGTTGATGGCAAAGATTCATCTTGGAGTGCCGTCACTAGTGGTGTTCCGCAAGGATCTGTTTTGGGACCATTGCTGTTTGTCATTTTTATAAATGACCTGGAGGAAGGGTTAGAAGGTTGGGTGAGCAAGTTTGCGGATGATACGAAAGTCGGAGGAGTTGTAGACAGTGAGGAAGGATATGGCAGGTTACAGCGGGATATAGAGAAGCTGCAGAGCTGGGCAGAAAGGTGGCAAATGGAGTTCAATGTAGCTAAGTGTGAAGTGATTCACTTTGGTAAGAGTAATAAAAAGATGGATTACTGGGCTAATGGTAGACTACTTGGTAGTGTGGAAGAGCAGAGGGATCTTGGTGTCCATGTACACAGATCTCTGAAAGTTGCCACCCAGGTAAATAGTGCAGTGAAGAAGGCATATGGCGTACTGGCTTTTATTGGTAGAGGAATTGAGTTCCGGAGTCCTGAGGTCATGCTGCAGTTGTATAAGACTCTGGTGCGGCCGCTTCTGGAATATTGTGTGCAGTTTTGGTCGCCATACTATAGGAAGGATGTGGAGGCACTGGAACGGGTGCAGAGGAAGTTTACCAGGATGTTGCCTGGTATGGTAGGAAGATCCTATGAGGAAAGGCTGAGGCACTTGGGGTTGTTTTCTTTGGAGAAAAGAAGGTTTAGGGGTGACTTGATAGAGGTGTACAAGATGATTAGGGGGTTAGATAGGGTTGACAGTGAGAACCTTTTTCCGCGTATGGAGTCAGCTATTACAAGGGGGCATAGCTTTAAATTAAGGGGGGGTAGATATAGGACTGATGTTAGGGGTAGGTTCTTCACTCAGCGAGTCGTAAGATCATGGAATGCCCTGCCAGTAGCAGTAGTGGACTCTCCCTCTTTATGGGTATTTAAGCGGGCATTGGATAGGTATATGGAGGATAGTGGGTTAGTGTAGGTTAGGTGGGCTTTGATCGGCGCAACATCGAGGGCCGAAGGGCCTGTACTGCGCTGTATTGTTCTATGTTCTATGTTCTATGTTCTAAAATGCATTACCTCGTATTTATTTAGATTGAATTCCATCTCTAGTTTTTCAGCCCATTCACTCCCTTCATCAAGATCCCTTTGTAATCTCAGAAAACCTCCTTCACTGTCCATGATGCCACCCTCCAGCCTGCCAGCCCATCACACATGGCTGTCAGTAGTACACATGCCTTTGCTAGGGGCTCCACAATTTCTTCCCTAACATCCCACAGTGTCCTGTGATACACTTAATCAGGTGCTGGGACTTGCCATAGCCTTGTGTTTTAAAACCCCCTCCAGAACCACCTCTTTTATAACATGCACTCTTTTCAAGTCATAGAGATGTACAGCATAGAAACAGACCCTTCGGTCCCCAACTCGTCCAGGCTTACCAGAAGATCTAAATAAATCCATTCCCTTTTCCAGCATTTGGCCCACATACGTCTACACCCTTACTATACAGATGTCCATCCAGATACAATTACAACATTTAAAAGGTATCAGTCTCCATTACTTTCTCTCAGCTCATTCGATACACACATCACCATGTGTGTGAAGAAGCTGTCCCTTCAGTCCCTCTGTAAACCATTCACCTCTAACTTAAACATATGCCCTCTAGTTTTGGACTCCCCAACTTCTGGGAAAAGGCCTTGAATGCTTACCCTATCCATGCCGCTCATATTCATATCAGGACCTCTGTAAGGTCATCCCTCAGTCTCCGATTCTCCAGTGACAGTAACCCCAGCTTATTTAGCAACAACCCGGGCAATATCTTGTTAATCTTTTCTGAGCCCTTTCAAGTTTCACAACATCTTTCCTGTAGCAGAGAGACTGGAATTGCAGAGTACTCCAATTGTGGTCTAATGTATTACTCTTGTCCCCGAGTTCCCCAGTCTTTGTCCACAGTAATTTCTGAAGTGAAAACATTGTTTAGGATCTGAGCAAATATCCTGCAGTTCCACACATCGATTGCCTCATTGATCTTTAATGGACACTATTTTGTCCTTAGTTACTTATGCATTCTTAATATAATGATACAATCACTTTTGGATTCCCCTTTCCTTCTCTGCTGAGGCTATTTCATTTAGACTTTCTCCATTCCTGTTTTCTACTCAGTGTATTCCTACAGCCCCTGTATATCCTCAGGGATCCCCTTGATCCAGCTGGTGATACCTGACATATGCCCCCTTTTCCTTGACCAGACCTTCAATAGACAGCCAGTGTTTCCGAATGCTGTCAGCATTGACCTGCCCACAAACAGGAAAATGCTGGCGCTGATCACTTAATTTATCTCACTTTTAAAATATTCTCACTTGCCAAACTTCCCTTGCCCTGTAAATAATTCCCTTCCCCAATCACATTTTGTAAGTTCCTGACTAATACAATCAAGATTGGTCAGGCTCCATTTTATAACTTGCACTTGTGGACCAGGCCTGTCCTTTTCCAAAGCTGTTTTCAAACTACTAGAACTGTGGTCACTTTGGCAAAATGCTTTCCCACTCACATCTCAGTCCCTTTCCCTACCTTAATTCCCAAGGGGAGGTCAGGTTTTGCCCCTTTGTCTTTTCAGGCCATTTACATATTGATTGGGAGTTTTCTGGAACACAATTACCAAATTCCTCCCTTGCAAACACTGAACACTGGCAGTCCCAGTCTAGGTTTGGAAAGTTCAAAAACCCCTACCATAACAGCCCTATTATTATGGTTGATATTTAAGATGTCCCGGCATATTTGTTCCTCAGTCTGCCACAGATTATTCGGGGTCAGCAGTCCGATCGTATCAAAGTGATGACCCATTCTTATTTCTCTGTTCCACTAACATAGCTTCACTGGGCGATCCCACAGGAATATCCTCTCGAAGTACTGCTGTGATGATTCATGCAATCAAAACCCATCACCACACGTCCTCTTTTGCCTCCCCTTCCTGTAGCATCTCTACCTTGAAACAATGAACTGCCAGTCCTGCCCCTCCCTCAGCTGTGTTTCTGTAATAACTATAATATCCCAGTCCCATGTTCCAATCCAGGCCTTGAGTTCATCTTCCTTAGCTGTCTGGCCCCTTGCATTGAAATAAATGCAGTTTAGTCATCAGTTTTCCCCCATTCCCTGCTATGTTCTTGCTTGCCTTGTCGACTGAAATTGCTGTCTTTAACTCGTGTACCAACCTCAATATTCTTACTGCCCTTACGTTTCTTTAAGGTCCAACACCCTGCCAGACAAGGTTATATCCTCTCAAGCAGCTCTAGCAATTCACCCCACCAGGATATGGGTCCCTCTCCCGCTCCCAGTTGAGATGCCTTTCCCACCCTGTCAACCTGTTCTGACACCTTCTGAAATCTCTATATTTCATGTTTCTTGACAGGTCGACACGTTGAAGTTGGTAATATTTGGGCAATGTGGTCATTTCTCGTTCTATTACAGTTGGTATTCCTGTGACACCTGAATTACAACCGAAATCTGCTTCTTTTTCAAGATAGAAAGTAAAAACAATTCTGAACATCCTATAAATCTCAGGAGATCTGTGTTTTTTAAAATATATTTTAGAGGCAGCTGAACTTCATGAAATAATACGGATAGATTATTGATGATGGAACATTCTGTGTCATTCATTGAATAAGCTTGTCTCCCCACTCTACAAATGTTTTCAATGCATAACATAGAATTATTACAACAGAGGTGGTGAAAGCTTAGCCCATTGTCTCTTCCAGTTTGGAATGAGCGATATCTCTACGATTATTCTCCTGTTGTGTCCCCATAGCCCTGCACATTTTGTTAGTAGTATCTGTTTTTAATTGTAAGCATCCTGCAAGATATGAACAATATGATCAACCTCAAACAAAAAACAGACGTTGGAGGGAAAGCTCAGCAGCTCAGCAGTAGCTATGAAGAGAAATCAATGTTAATGCTTCAGGTGCGGTGACCCTACTCAATCTGTATTCCCAATGATTAAATGGTGTGTATATAAAATATAAAATGTCCTTGTTGTGAACTATATTTAATTCTATCTGACGTTAAGAGTGTTAATGACATGTGGAATATCATCGTACTCCTCCTGCAGTCTCCACAGACACTGCCCCATTCCACCCTATCTCCCAGCCAAACCTGACTCATTAATTCAAAAGTCTTAATGACTTTTGGTTTTGGACTGAGGAGAAAAATCGTAAGAATTACTGCTTTATAGCAAATAAAACATCATTAAAATGTTTGTCCATTTCTATAAATTAATTACTCAAGTATATTATGAATGGAAGGTCCAACGTTTCTTTATTAGAGCAGGGAGAGGAACATTTAGAGAAGTCCACACTTCCTGTCTATGTGCAGAGCAACTGTACCCAGTGACAGTGTGTTGGCTGGCGTTTCTTCCCGTGGAGGAGAGATCAGCACAGTAACAACATCCTGATTGTGTTTCTGTTTTTGTGGAGGGGCGGAGATTCGGGGTAAGCTGGTTACAGCATTGCAATCGTACAACAGGGCAGAGTCATCCAGCCTGCGATAAGAAAACATCCATCATTCTCCCTCACAACTGACTGCACTAGAGCAATTAGTGATGGGAGATGTGACCAATAGCCAGCGATGTCAGCATCAAGTCCAGTTCAGTCCAGATATATTGTGAACTGAATGTGCTGTATTGAAAGCTGGAACTGTTTGCTCAGTGACTGTGATTGATGTCAGTCTCCATGCATTGTAACTGTGTCACTGGAGGGTTTCCCTCTCCTATTGGTGAGGGGCTTCACTCAGTGCGCTGTCCCAGTGTAGGAGCAGATGTATCAGCTCCAACAGTAACAAAGATCAGCAGCTGCACAGACGTGGAGAGGACAGATCTGAATCTGAGAATAATGGACTGGATAATTACACCAATGGAGGGGAGGCTTTCCTTGGGACTTTTCAAAAGTTTTCTCTGTTGGGAATTTCTACCATATCGCATATTAGCGGTACTGATTATTATTTTGGGCGGGGTGGAGGGTGTGTTACTAACCTATTCTCGCTATTGTTGGTGTTTTCTACCTCTGTCCATTCATGAATCCCATAAACAATTTTGAACTTCATTGCAATTGCTGTTATCTATATTTGTCAAAGAAAGAAACTATTATCTTCAATTCAAATTGCAGTCTTCATTCATCTGAAATGCAGACCACTCCCTTACAAACATCTGAGAACAAAACTGTGGACAACCTCAAGATCCCTTTTGGCCCTGAATTGATTTATGTCTCGTGTTCTCTCTGTCACAAACCCTGTCCACGACCAGCTCGTAATATCCACCATCTCCATCTCTGCGTCAGTGCTGTGTCTGAACAAACCATTGTCTGCACGTTGGTAAAATTCAGACTTTATGTTTCAAGCTCTCTTCTGGCCACTTTTCCAGTTACAGGTATTTTAATCATAAAATTGTTCTTGTCTCGGACGTTACTTCATGATTAGGACAATGTATCAGAGTAGGAATGTCGCTGGGTGTAATTCAGGAGCAAAGCTTATTAAACAAAATACATTGTTTCAAGCGATTTGTTTCAAGTCCTACCACAGCTGATGGCAGAACTTCAATAAAAATGATAAGAATTGGAATAAAAGTGAATTTCACGAAAAACAACCATAAACCCCAGATTTTGTCTGAAAATCTTGCTGTTTCACTGATGACTTTAAAGAAGTCTAATATTCCTACCCGGTCTGGGTTAAGTGTGACTTCAGACCCATATCAATGTGCTTGCTTTTATATTGGCTTGTGGAATGGCCTCACAATCAGGACAATTAGTGATGAGTAACAAATGCTGCCCTGGCAGAGATGCCGACTTCCCATGGGATAACAAATTTGAAGGTTAAACCAAATAAAAGAAGATGCTGGAGATCTGAAATTACATAAGAAATGCAAAGCAAAGAAGAGAAAGTGCTGAAGCTTTCCTGACCTGAAACCAGTTGGAAAATAGTGTGAATAATGATGGGGACAGGGAAGTCTGCTTTGAAAGGGAGGAGGAGTGAGCTAAATCGATAGAGAAAGAGAGAGAAGAAAAAGAGCAAACAAAGGGAATGATGATCAGCTGGGATGGAAATAAAATGTGAGATCCACCTCATTTATTTTTTACTTTTCCCATCTTCCTGAATATCATGCCCATGTATGTACATGTATACCCCGCTTTTCAAATATTCGTTTGTTCCACTTTCCTTTCTGAAAAACCTCGATTACGTCCTGTTTTCGCTAACCAAAAGAAATCCGAAGAGGATTTTCACTTCTACCAAGAAAGATGATTTTTTCCCACATAAATTGATGCTACTTTGCTTTATGCCACATCAGCTTATGAAAGGTTTTGTAGGAACACTCTACTTTCAGATACCGAGGGAAACCTGTATATATCTTAGATCACATTTAAAGCGATTTGATCCCACTTGTCTGTCTTCGCTAAATGTGGTCATCTTCTTAAATTTATTAATGCGAAATAGGTATCGATGGCTGGGCCAGCATTAGTTCACTCATTTGATTGCCCTTGAGAAGACCTTGAGCATCAATGGCACTTACACAGAGTGAGACACTCAAGGTGACAGCTGCACAGGAGGTGTGCAAAGCAAGGTCGACTTTTGCAAGATTAATATTATTTGAAAAGTTAGAGTTGTCAATTCGTCAGTGTAATTAAGGCAAGGAAGATGGTGTTCCTGAGCATGCTGGTCCATGTTTTCAAGCCTCTGTATCTTCTCCCTTTTGGAAGAGGTTATAGAAGATCATTACCGGTTTTGGAGAGATATTTGATGTTGCCCGCCTTTGGCTCACAATGAGAAGTATAAATGGATGGAAGGTTGACTTCCATGATAGACTGGGCTGTGCACACAACCGTCTGTATTTTCTTCTGGTCCTGGGAAGAGCTGTTACCGTCACACTATTATGCACATGAATAGAATGCTTTCAGTTGCCAGTATGCAGAGCGTGGGAGAAGGCCCTTCCAAAATATTTAGATGTAGCAATTGGCTATTAAATGGATATCCAAGTTCTGGTTGCCGTTTTGACAACAATTGAAATTTAACCAATATTGTCAACATCCAACCAAAGAGCCATCACATGCTTCAAAACAATAGAGAAGCCATCACCATCACAACGAGAGAGAACTAGACAGACACGTATAAGGAGAGAGAGAACACAGCGAGGGAAACAGAATGACAGTCAGTAAAACAGAAAAAGGAAACAAAACAAGAAACAAACAGTCACATGGACAAGGAGAAGGGGAGATAGTGAGTTCAGGGAAAGAAGCAGAAGACAGAGAAAAGGAAAATACAAGGAAACAGACAGTGTGAGAGAAATAGTGAGACACAAAGCACACAGTGAGCTGGGGATGGGGTCACAGTGTGCTGGGGTGGGGAATAGGAGGTGCTCGGGGTGACGACCAGAGAGAGCGCGGAGTGAGCTGTCGGGAGGAAGATGAGGATTCACTTTGATCTGTACCAAGGACTACAGGCTGATCATAGTAAGCAAGGATGTGCAGAACAATGGCTGTAAAACATGTCTGAGAGGCATATAGGTTACGCTGCACACGGCGTGCGCGAGGCGAGATCAACATGAACAAGATCAGTATTAGCTGAGATTAGAGAGTACATTCATCAGTATAATAACAGTCAGGAAAAAACTTTTAATGAACCAGCTGCTCTGTGTTTTCAAGTTTCCATATCTTTTAGCCTGATGGAAGAGGTTGTGGGAGACCATTACTGGGGTGTGATGGGTCTTTGATAATGTTAGAACAAAACAGTCCAGCACAGAACCAGGCAATTCGGTGGTCCGAGCCTGTGCCAATCCAAATCCTCTATCTAAACCTGTCGCCTATTTTCTCAGGATCTGTATCCCTTTGCTCCCTGCCCATTCATGTATCTTTCCAGAAACATCTTAAATGGAACCACTGGTCACAGTTCTCCATTTTGAGAAACTCCTTCCCCCTACTATTCTCTGCCTCCTGTTGCCCAGCCAGTTCTTTCTCCACGTAGCTAGTGCACCATGTGACTTTCACTTTCTCCATAACCCGACCGAGGGGAAACATACTAAACGCCTTCCTGAAGACCATGTACATGACATCTACAGTATCCTCCCTCATCAATCAACTTTGTCACTTCCTCAAAGAATTCTATTGAGTTGTTAAGACGTGACCTTCTCTGCACAAAACCATGTTGTCCATCACTGATAAGACTATTTTCATCCAAATGAGAGTAGATCCTATCCCTCAGTATCTTCTCTGGCAGATTCCCTACCCCTGACATCAGTCTCGCTAGTCCATAATTGACTGGATTATCCCTACTACCTTTGTTAAACAAGGGGTTGAACAATTTTCCAGTCTTCCGTGACCTCAGCCATGTTCAAGGATGCTACAAAAATATCTGTTAATGCCCCAGATATTTCCTGTCTCCCTTCCCTCAGTAATATGGGGTAGATGTTGGCAGCCTTTCTGTGGCAACAAGCCATGTAAATGGAATCAATGGTTGAGATGTTAGAGTCCGTGTTGGTTAGAGCTGTGCACCCAACCTTCTGTAGTTTCTAACAATCCTGAGTAGAGCAGTTGCCATACCAGGCTGTTATCCACCGGGACAATACGCTCTCAATGGTCCATCTGCAGAAGTAGTGCATGCTGATTTTCCTGTATCACCTCAGGAAGGAGAGGCATTGTTGAACCTTCCCGACCGTCGGACATTTGTGAGAAGTTCAGGACAGGTTGTCAGTTATCATCACTCCGAGGGACTTGATGCTCTGCACTCCCTCAAACGGTTGATGTAGATGGGGTGTGTTCCCCTCCTTTCTTCTTAAAGTCAGTGATCAGTCGTTTACCTTTGCCGGATTAGAGAGAGAGGTCATTATCAATACACCATGCCAACAAGCTCTCTATCACCTTTCTAGATTCTGACGCGTTATTGTTTAATATCCGTACTGCTATAGTGATGTCATCAGCGAACTTATAGCTGGCGTTGTTTGGAATTTGGAAACTCAGCCGTGGCTGTACAGGGAGTACATAGGGGGCTGAGGACACAGCCGTGGGTGTACAAAGAGGACATTGGGGGCTGCAGAAACAATCGTGGAGTTACAAAGAGTATAATAGTTGGTTTAGGGCACAGCCGTGGGTGTACAGGGAACACACTAAGGGGCTGAGGTCACATCCGTGGGTGTACCTGGAGTACCATAAGGGGCTGAGGGCACAGACATGGGAGTACATGGAATATAGTAAGGGGCTGAGGGCACAGACGTCAGTGCGCATGGAGGACAGTGGGGGGGCTGTGGACACAGCCATTGGTGTGCAGGGAATACAGTAGGGGATAAGGGCACATCCGTGGGTGTACAGGGCGTACAGTAAGGTGCAGAGGGCACAGTCATGGGTGTATAGGGAGGACAGTAGTGTGCTGAGGGTACAGCCGTGGGTGTACAGGGAGTATTGTCGGGTGTTGAGAACACATCCTTCAGCAGCTTTAGTGTTTATTGTTATTGTGGAGGAGGTGGTTTTAATCTATCTTCACGATTGTGGGTCAGAAATCTGAGGAGCCAGTTGCAGAGGATGGAACCAAGACCAAGATCGCGGAGTTTTTGATTAGTCTGTAAGGGATAATGATTTTGAATGTGGAGCTTTAGTCAATGAGCAGGATTCTGGTGTAAGTGTCCTTGTTGTCCTGATCTTCCAGTGATGTTTGCAGGTTCGGATATGGCATCTGTTGTGCACCAGTTACTTTAGTTGGCAAATTATAGTGCAGCAGGTCAGGCTGGGAGACTGGAGTTGGTGAAGGCCATAACCAGCCTCTCAAAGCACTTCATGGTTATTGAGGTCAGAGCCACTGCATGGTCGTCTATAAGGGCATGTTCCATGTGCTTTCTCACGAAGATGATGATAGCCTTCTTGAATCAGATTGGGACTTCGGCTTCTGGAGGGAGAGGCTGAAGTTGTATGTGAATACCTCTGCTAGTTGGTACAAACAGGATCTGAATGGTCAGCCAGGAACACTGTCCAGGCCCTTCACTTTCTTTGAATTGACACACTGAAAAGCTGATCATGCCTGCAGCGGTGACAACAGACATAGGTACATCTGGGGCTTTCACGGTCAGTGTCAGCACTCAGTGACAATCACACAGTCATTTATGATCGACATCCCCACCCCACACCTCCCTCTGTCGTCTTCAACACAAAATGATATTCGTTGGTGTGAGCACCACACAGTCAGCATTGAGACAGATTGCCATTAATAGACTGAGATCGTGCGCCATCAAGTTCTGTGTCACCATAATGCGGTAAATTCATAACAAAATAGTGAGCAGGGTTCAGTCCCAGTGGTGCAAGGAGTGAAGGCATTGCAACTGTAATTCCAGTCATGCTGCTTTAACCTAAATGGAGTCAAGCATCTTGAGCGTTGTGCCTTTTCAATGGTGAATAGTCCTTAGGTCGTCAAGAAGTACCATTTACGTGAACCATCTGACCTGATGGCAGTTTTACTAGGTTTGCAGATGATACAATGATGATTGGATGGGCAGGTGATATTGAGGAAGTGGGGAGGCTGCAGAAAGACTTGGACAGTTTAGGACACTGGGAAAACACATGGCTGATGGAACACAATATGGGAACATGTGAGATTATGCACTTCAGTAGGCGGAATACAGGCAGACACTATGTTCTAAAAGGCTTCTTGAAATCTGAAGCACAAAAGGAGTTTGGCGTCATCATCCTCTCTTACGGTTAATGCGCAGGTGCAGTTGGCAGTTCGGAAAGCAAATGCAATGTAAATATTCATTTCAAGAGAGTGAGAATACAAAAGCGGAGACCTACTGCTGAGAATGTATTGGGGTATGGACAGACGGGATTTGGATTATTGTGAGCTGTTCTGGGGAAGGATCTACGGGTGTTGGACATGATCTATCCTGGGAATGATGGCTTGTCATATGAGCGGCAGTTGAGGGCTCTATGTCTGTACTGAATGGAATTTAGAAGAATTGAGGGGGGGGGGGGGAACTGATTGAAACTGAGCGATTACTGCAAAGATTGATACAGTTAGAGTATAGAAGATATTTCCACAAGTCTTAGAGACTATGACAAAATGAGACAGTTTCAGAGTGAAGAGATAGGCTGAACGGCCTAAATCTATTGCTATATAGCATGCCTGTATTGTCATACAGTCTATTATTCAGTGCAGAATTGTAAATCTCAGACTTGCTCTTGTAACCGTTGTATCTGTATTTTGATTTGAATTCACCTTCTGGTCAATGGTAATCCCTGTAATATGGACGGTGGGAGGATTCAGTGTCAGTCAGTAGCGCACTAAAATGTTGAATATAAGCTGCTATCTGTGAGTCTCATCTGGCGGGAGTACATTGTCTCGACGATGATTGTCATTTTCAATCTGGTATTTTTGAAGGATCGATTCTGTTACAAAAATATTGCATTTAATAAAACATGTGCAATTTATCACAGCACTCAGCAACAATATGCCATGGAACACTGAACACCTTTCTCATAACATAAAGGTCGATAATGTTCAGTATCAGAAACACTGCTTTCCTGTTCATGTTCAAATCAGAAAACCCGTTACATCGAGGTGTTCAACTTGGAACTTTTTAAACTTATTTTTTTGGTTATGGGAATCGCTGGATGGGCCCACCATTTCTTTTCCGTCCCTAGTTGCCCTCTTGAGAAGGTGGTGCTGAGTTGCCTTCTTGTACCACTGCAGTCCACCTGCTGTGAGTTGATCCACAATACTACGAGGGAGGGAATTCCAGGGAGTTGACCCAGCAACAGTGAAAGGATGGTGATATATTTCCAACTCAGGATGTTGACTGGTTTGGAAGGGAGTTTGAAGGTGGTGGTGTTCCCCAAAGCTTGCTGCCGTTGTCATTCAAAATGGAAGTGATTGCAGGATTGAAAGGGGCTGTCTTGTAGATAGTACATACTGCTGCTACTGAGCAGAGGTGGTGAAGGGAGTGAATGCTTGTGGATGTGGTGCCAATCAATTGGGCTGTTTTATCCTGGATGGTGTCAAGCTTCTTCAGTGTCGTTGTGGCTGCACTCATTCAGGCAACTGGGGAGTATTCCATCTCACACCTGACTTGTGTCTTGTAGATGGTGAGCATGCTTTGGAAAGACAAGAGGTGAGTTAAACGCACAATATTCCTAGCCTTTGATCTGCTCTTATATTTATGTGGCGAGTCTAGTTGAGTTTCTGGTCATTGATAACCCGAAGTGTATTGATCGTGTGGTGGGGAGGGGAATTTAGTGACAAATATGCAGCTGAATACCAAATGGTTATATTGTTTCTTATTGGTGATAGTCATTGTCTGGCATTTGTGTGGTGCAAGTGTTACTTGTCACTTATTAGCCCAAGCCTGGATATCGTCCAGATCCTGTTGCCTTTAGGCATGGACTGCTTCCATAACTGAGCATTTGCAAATGGTGCTGAACATTGTGCACTCATCATCGGATATCCCCACTTCTGACCTTATGATGGAGAGAATGCCATTGATTAAGCAACAGAAGTTGTTTAGACCTAGGTTTCATCCGGAGGACAACTGAAGATATTGCCTAGTATGGTGACGAAACATCTGAAAATGACCATTCCAGCTCATGGAGCAAACCTACGTCCACATTATCCTGAGGGACTACTGCAGAGATATTCTGGAAGTTTGATGACTGACCTCCAACAACAATAACCGTTTTCCTATCTGTCAGGTATAACTCCAATAATGAAATACTAGCTCGAAATATCCGTTTTGCTTGGGTTCCTTGATGCCACATTTGAAAGAATGCAGCCTTGATTTTCAAGTGCTGGTATTCAGTTCCTTTTTCTATGTTTGAACAAAGACTGTGGTGAGGTCAGGAGCTGAGTGTCCTTTAGGATCCGACCAGCGTGATCGGTAGTGCTGCTGCCAAACCACTCTTGGTGGTTGACTTTGAAATTCCTCAGCGAGAATAAACTTTGTGCCCTTTTCACAGTCAGTGCTTTCTCCAAGTGTTGTTCAACATGGAGGAGTACTGATCCAGCTGAGGAATGACGTTACATGTTAATCAGTAAGGCTGCTTTGCCCACGTTTAATCTAAAGCCATGAAACTTCATTGAGTTTGGTGTTAATTTTGGGGACACGTAGAGCAACTACGTCCAGAATGTATCGCAATGAGCTGCCCCCTCTGCTGGATTGGTCCTGACCTTGGGCCAGGACATATCCACTCATGGTGATGGTGGTTTCTGGGGTATAATTTCATGAGCATGACTATGTCAGGCTGTTGCTTGACTAGTCTGTAAGGCAGTTGTTCCAATATTGGCACTCGCCCTCAGGTGTTAGAAAGGAGGATTTTGCAGGTCCGACAGTGATGCTTCCAACTGACGTTTTTGGTAGTCAGATCGATAACTGTTGGTCCACCTGTTTGCATTTCTTTGAGATTTTCATTTAGTCCATTTCAGAGCGCGATTGAGAGTCATCACATTGCTTTGGGTCCGGAGTGAGGATGCAAGATTACTTAATTGGAGGATAATAGTAAGCCAAATGGTTTTTCTTTCTTTTCTGACAATCGGCAAAGATTTCATTCTCATCAGTAGATTCTTAATTCCAGCTTTTTAAAACATTATTGAGTTGAATTTCCACCTTCTGCAGTGGTGGGTGTCGAACCTGGGTCCACAGAACACGAGCGGATTTTCGGGATTGATAATCTAGCGATGATAGCATGAGGCCTACTTGGTGCCACAGGCTGCAGTCATGTGCTATTTCTTGTGTTGCCCTGTTTTTCTTTCATTGCTTAGGTTTTTCTAGAATCTCATCCTTTATTAAATCCTAATTTAAATCCACCGTCATGAACGTCTTCTGCACTGCTCGAATTTCATTCAGTCTATTTTGTTTGCACAGACATTTCAAGGCAGCTGTACATCAGAGAAGAACAGGAAGAGATAATGGGTGATTGTGCACTGTACCTGTCACCGCACCAGCTTATCTGACCAGGCACCTAAAGTATTTATCGTGAACTGCCGAATTATTATAACACCGATGGAGGTCAGTCAACCCATTGTGGGGTCACAAGCTCTTCAACTGCACAACTGGAGATAGAGAGAGCGTGTGGAGATAGATGGCGTGAGTGCGAAATAAACCGGGGAACAGAAAGTGAATGGGGATAAACTGGGAGAGGATAGAAAGTGGAGCGACTGACTGAGTGGGAGAGAAAGAGGTGTTCGATGAGAGTGAAGTCAGATAGAAGGCAGCATGATGGTATATAAATACGGACAGACAGAAGTTGGAATTTTTATTTAGAAATTCCTCTGAACTGCAATCCATTTGTCTGGGTGCCATACCCTGTGACCACTCTGCTGATGTTGGCTGTCGTCCCAGATCATTGTTTTCCAATAATATCACAGAGCTATGTTACTAACAGCTGAACAGAACCCAAAAGACCGTAGATTCGTTATATGGTGAAGGTGGATTTAAAAAAAAATAAACTGTGCAATGAGCAGCAGGAAACGATAACCCCATCCAACACTCCCACCCCACCTCCAGATACAGGATGAGAGACTGGGCCAGAGAATCTCAGTGAGGGGAGATCACTGACAGAAAGGAAATCAGCATCTCCGCTGCGGATCAAATAATGATTGATACAGTTTGCACATCACTTTTCCAGTTTTCACATCCACAATTCAATTTATATAACTCAATATCAGGAGTGCATTTTAACAAACTTATCTCTTTATACTTTTCCTATTTTCATCTGTATAGAAAATCATTTTGTCCCTGTATTTTTCATTGCATAAATACATTTCATTAATATTGTCTCTGCTAATTTCTCATTCTAGATTTATCCATGAATCTGTTCTTCATATGAGTTATACAGTGTAACGTTCCAATACTGATAACTAGGGAACAGCAATGTTCCTCTTCCCAGTTTGAACAGCCATGTCTCCCAGTCCTCTCCATCTTCTGTCTTTTCCCCAATGTCATAATCACAATGTAATTGAAGTCAGTGAATGACACTTCATCACAGTTCCTTAACATGGATAACATCAACACCCACGCTTGCCCTCTCTGATTCTGGAATAACAATCTGAATTGTACTTGTCAAGTACAATTCTCTGTTAACATATGCATGCCGTTTGATTGTTGTAAACCCACATTGTCTTAGGCACATGTTGCCATCAGATAACGGATGGAAGATGTTCTCTCAATGTTTTACTGATTTTGCAATGACTGATCAGTAATTATAGGATTTATTTCTCCATTTATGAGCAGAGAAGCATGTTTATGTTCAGTTAAACCTCTGGCATTACCTCTATATCCAAAGCAGACTGAATGATTACACACAAATAATATGTCATCGCCAACATTCCTTCCTTCAGTCACACTCACATCTCACACCCAGAATGCATGTATTCGAAGTTATTTTGAATTTTAGTAAAACAGTATCACATTGAGAGAGGTTAGCTGGAGCGGTTTGTTCAGCGATTGTGATTATGCGAGTTTCCATGGATCCTATGGGTCCCCAGAGAGTTTCAGTCTTCTATCAATAATGGAATGTGTTCAATGTGTAATCCCATAGTATGAGCGGGAGCACACCAGTAACAGGGATCAGCAGCTTCAAGGAGAGAGGGAGGAGAGGTCAGAATCTGGAAAGAGTACACTGGAGTGTTCCAACCATGGATCAAGATCTGAGAACATTCAAATATAAATTTCCAACAATGGACAGGAGTTTATCCTCGGGTCTTTTCTGCCTTTCCCAGCCTTGGATATCATTAGCATCACGGATTGAAGATGTACTGATGGTTATTCAAGCTGGTTACTATCCTATCCTTGCTCTTTGGTTGAAGATGTTTTTCCTCATCTCTGTCCTAAATGGTCTACCCCGTTAGTAATAGGTGTTCCTGGTAAGTCACTCGAGCTGTCTAGTGAAACGGTCTGACCTGAATTTATGGTCATGATATGTAAATTTTGGAAAGGAGCAAGTCAATGTTTTCAGTTCCAATCAAAGATTCCATTCCTTACATATTATAACTAGCAAATGATTATTTAAAAATTACGCACCAATATGTGAAGATGAAACAAACTCTTGATTCGTTATCTCCTGCACAAGTTTATATTTCCATATCCTCCCCACTCACCATTTCTGTCCAGGACCACCAACATGACATCCCAGTCTCCTCCTCAGCCTCAGTACAATTCCTGAATAAACTAGCATTTGTGCTTTTGTTAATCTCCGCATACAGCTGTTTCAAGCCCATTCTTACCATGTGTCCATTGCAAAATAATTGCAGTTGAGATGTTTACATTGCTCTCTGCACAGAATTAGAAAGATGGGAAGACAGTGTCTGGTGGTTATGTCACTGGCTCATAATCTACAGCCACAAAATAATAATCTGTTGATATCAGCTTGCCTCATGCCCATTAGAGAAGGCAATGGGTGATTCTTCTCTGGTCAGGTCTCTGTGTGACTGCAAACCCATAGCACTGTGTTTTAATCTTTACTGTCCTGTGGAACAGCTAACCAGCCACTCAGTTCAAGGTCAACATAACATGCTGGCCTGACCAGGGCTGAATACATCCCGTGAGGGCAGATGAAAAGGAAAGATAACCCCCTTCCTCTGCCTCTATCCCATATTCCTGCAGCTGAATTACATTCAGGTAGGTGGCCACTCACACTTTTAGACGTATTCTTTGTGATTGAGTCTTTCTCTGAGAGTGTTTTCCATCTCGATAGGCGCCTCTGGTGCTAGCTTTATTGATGCTGACCTACCGATGTAAGGATGGTTTAAATTCCCCGTCAGTGGTTGTACATTGTAAATGAATGGCATCCTGTCTCACATGAAGGAAATGGAGCCAGCTAAGTGAGGGAAAGGAGTTATTGTGATCAACTGTGAGAGCGTTGTTGAGGCAGGGTTTGGGGTACTGTGGACAGATTTTATCTCCTTTATATGGAGTGATCTCCTTACCACAGAGAGAATGAACAAGAGGCCCACCAGATTAATCCCTGGGATGATGGCACCATGAGGCATGAGTAAAGGTTGATCTGTAGCACTGTGAGATAATAAGAGGTGATTGCATTGAACCCTGAGAGGGATGATCAATCACTCCTTATATTCGAAACACACAATGAGAAGGCGATAAATTCCGTGATTGTTGGTTCATTCAGGATGCATGGTTCTGGATAGTTTAAAGGCCTCTGAGGACGTTACGCCTACCCACCTCAACCCCCACTCCCCACGGCAATTGACAGAGACAGAGAGGTCCATGTTTTGAATAAAATCTCCCCACATTAATACAGTGCAGTTCGTGTGTGATCCTGCACAGAATGTCATATTATCCACCATCCTGACAGCAGCCAAAATATCTTCATTCAAAAACAGTCAACTATTTTTGGCCCTGGTGAGACCACACCTGGAGTACTGTGTGCAGTTCTGGTCTCCAAATTTGAGGAAAGACATTCTAGATATTGAGGGAGTGCAGCGTAGGTTCACGAGGTCAATTCTGGAATGGCGGGATTACCTTACACTGAAAGACTGGAGCGACTGGGCTTGTATACCCTTGAGTTTAGAAGACTGAGAGGGGATCTGATTGAGACATATAAGATTATTGAAGGATTGGATACTCTGGCAGCAGGAAACATGTTTCCGCTGATGGGTGAGTGCCGAACCAGAGGACACAACTTAAAAATACGGGGTAGACCATTTAGGACAGAGATGAGGAAAAACATCTTCAACCAAAGAGTGGTGGCTGTGTGGAATGCTCTGCACCAGAGGGCAGCGGAGGCCCAGTCTCTGGATTCATTTAAGAAAGAGTTGGATAGAGCTCTCAAGGATAGTGGAATCAAGGGTTATGGAGCTAAGGCAGGAACAGGGTACTGATTAAGGATGATCAGCCATTTTCATATTGAATGGTGGTGCAGGTTCGAAGTGCTGAATGGCCTACTCCTGCACCTCTTGTCTATTGTCTATTGTCTATTTCCACCAGCTTCTGACCTTCATGAAGAACACGCATCCATATTCTCAGAGATGCAAAAAGACTCCTTCAAGTTTAACCATCATACTATAAGACATAGGGGCCGAAACTAGGCCAGTTAGCCCATCGAGTCTGCTCCGCCATTTGGTCATTGCTGATAAGTTATTCAAACCCATTCTTCGACCTTCTCCCCGTAACGCTTGATCCCCTGGATAATCTGAAAAGCTATCCCCTTCTCACATATACTCAATGACCTGGCCCCACAGCCTTCCCTGCAAATAAATTTCGAAGATTCACCATTCCCTGGTTAAAGAAGTTTCTCCTTAGCAACATCCTAAAAGATGTTCCCTTTAAGCTTAGGCTGTGTCCTTGGGTCCTCATCTCTCCTACCAATGGAAACATCCTATGCACATCCACTCTGTTCAGGTCATTCAGTATTCTGTATGTTTCAATTACAATTCCACTCTTCCTTCTAAACAATATCAAGTATAGACCCAAAGACTCAAACATTCGCCATACAACTAACTTTTCACTCCTATGACTATTCCCGTGAAAATCTTCTGAACACGCTTCAGGGGCAGTATACCTTTCCTGAGATATGGGGCAGAACAGTGCGCTCAACACTCCAAATGTAGTCTGACCAAAACTGTATACAGCCTGTTCTTATAGTCAATTCCTCCCGTAATAAATACCATCAATAATCAGTGCAATTGCCCTCTTACCTACTGCCTTAACCGACAAGCGTACCTTAACAAAACCCTGCACTAGAACTCCCAAGTTCCTTTGCACTTCAGAGTTCTGAATTTTCTCCCCAACAGAAAATAGACCATGCCTCGATTTTTCGTGACGAAGTGCATGACCTCACACTTTGTGACGTTGGAATCCATCTGTCAACACTTTTACCTGGTCAATTCCTTCTTCAGCTTCTCTATGCGACCAGTCCATCTGCCTATCTTTGTATTGTTTGCAAACTTAGCCAGAGTGCCCTCAGTTCGATCATCTATATTGTTAACGTAACAAGTAAAAAGTTACGATTCCAACACTGAGCCTTGTGGATCACTTCTTGCCACCGGCTGCCATTCTGAGAAGGACCATTTTATCCCCACTCTCTGCTTTCTGTCAGACAGTAAAGTTCCTATTCATGCCTCTACCTTGCTTCTAACAACACGGACCCTTATCATACTCAATCATCTCCTGTGTGACACATTGTCAAAGGCCTTCTTGGCGTCCAGGTGGATAACATCCATTGGCTGCACTTGATTGAGCCTGTTCATTTCTTCTTCAAAGACTTCCAACAAATTTGTCAGGCATGACCTTCCCTTGACGGAACCATGCTAACTTTGCCCTAATTTACCAAACACTTCCAAGTATTCAGAAATCTCATCCTTCACAATGGATTCCAGGATCTTACCCACGTCAGAGGTTAAGCTATTCATTGCGGTTTTAAAAAGTAATTTTTCCTTACTCCCTGCTATAGCTGACTTCCCTCATCAGTCATGGTTACCTCATTCTCCATGTACTCTGCCTCATTTTACTCAGGGTAAATCTCTGCTGCATCCCGAATTACTCAAAAAGTCTCCTGTCATTGCTGCTCCACTGTCTCTCCTGCTGGGCCCTTCTACCAGTCAGTTCTACCAAGCTCCTCTCTCATGTCTCTGTAGTTGCCTTTATTCAGCTTTAATACCGTTACTTCTGAATATACCTTCTCCATCTGAAATTGCAGAGTAAATTCAATCATATTACGATACTGCCACCTATGATTTTCTTCACCTTAAGCTCCCTCATCTAATCTGCCTGCACAAGCTGCTCCAAAAAGCCATCTCAAAGACATTCCACAAATTCCTTTCCTTGCAAACCACCATCAATCTGAATTCACAGCCGACCTCCATAATGAAATCCCACATGATCACTGTAACTTTGTATTTCCTACACGTCTTTCTATCTCCTGATGTATCTTGCACCCCAGCTCCTGAGTACTGTTTGGAGGCCTGAACAGAAATCCAACTACTTGTTTTTAACCATTTTGATTCCTCAATTCTACCGACACAGATTCTATACCATTTTACCTTACATCATTTCTTATTATTGATCTAATTGCATTTCTTACTAATAGGGCAGCCCCATTCCCTCTGCCCAACTGCCTTTCTTTTTGATAGGATGCATATCCTTGAATATTCAGCTCCCAATCCTGATCCTCTTGCAGCAACGTCTCCGTGATGACGATCTGCCAATTTGTGTATGAGCCACAAGTTTATTTACCATATTCCTTATACTGCATGCATTCCGATATAACAGTTCAGCCCTGTAGTAACAATCCCTCTTCTCATCGTCATTTGTTTGTCCTGAGTGTTAGAAGTTTGATTGCGAACACTTTACATACTCTGCGTCTGTGCTGAAGATTTGAATAACTTAGAGTTTTAGAGTCATCGAGGTGTACAGAATTGAAACATACCATTCGGTCCAACCTGTCCAGTTATCAGATATCGCTAATCCAGTCCCACCTGCTAGTACCCGGTCCATATACATCCGAACCCTTCCTCTTCATACACCCATCTAAATGCCTCTTAAAGGTTGCAATTGTACCAGCCTCCACCACATCCTCTGACCGCTTATGCCATGCACGTACCACCCTCTGCACGAAAACGTTGACCCTTAGGTCTCTTTTATATCTTTCCCCTCTCACCCTCAACCTCTGCCCTCTAGGTCTGGACTCCGTGACCGCAGGGAAAAGACTTTGTCTGTTTATCATATCCATGGTCCTCATAATTTTGTAAATCTCTAAAAGGTCACCCCTCAGCCTCCGACTCTCCAGGGAAAGAAGCCTCAGCCTGCTCAGCCTCTCCCTATAGCTCAAATCCTCCGAAAATGGCAACATCCTCATATTTTTTTTCTGAACCCTTTCAAGTTTCACAACATCTTTCTGATACGAAGGAGATCAGAATTGCATGCAAAATTCCAACAGTGGCAGAACCAATGTCCTGTACAGCCGCAACATGACCTCCCAACTCCTGTACTCAATACTGTGACCAACTAAGGATAGCATACCAAACGCCTTCTTCTTGAGATCTGCAATCTTACCCTCTCCTTTAATTCGGATTTTCTAATTTTCCCTATAACTGACACCACCCCACCCCCATTTAGCTTAATGCCCAGTCTACAGCCCTAGTTATGCGATTTGCTTGGACTCTGGTCCCAACACGGTTCAGATGAAGACCGTCCGATCAGAACAGTGCGCTCCTTCCCCAGTGTCTGGTGTCAATGTCCCATGATACAAACCCATTTCTCCCACACCAAACTTTGAACCACGCATTTTCCTGATGACGCTGTGCTAATTAGCTCATGGCTCAGGCCGTAATCCAGAGATTATTTCCTTTTTGATTCTGTTTTCTAATTTAGCTCCGAGCTCTTCATATCCCTTAGCAGAACCTCTGTCCTAGTTTATCTCTGTCGTTGGTACCGACACAGACCATGACCAATGGATCTTTACCCTCACACTCGAAGTTCCCCTGCAGCCCAGATGAGATATCCCTTACCCAAACCCCAGTCGGTAACGCCACATTCAGGACTCTCAATCCGGGTCACAGAGAACAGTGTCTATGCCGCTAACTATACTATCCCCAATTAAATTAACATTTCTCTTCTCTTGCCCCACTTGAAAGCTTTCCTCAACTCGGTGCTGTGGCCAATCAGCTCATCCTCCCTGTAGTCCCCATCCCATCCACACAGGGAACAAAACTCTTGAACCCGTTAGACATGGACAGGGGCTGAGACTCCAGCATTTCTATGTCCTGGATCCCTTTATCTGCCTCACTCATAGATAATCTCTCTGCTTTCTAACCACTGGCTGAATTTGAGTCGGTTGATCTAAGGAGTGTAACTGTCTCTTGAATCACGGCATCCAGGGAACTCTCCACCTCCCTGATGCTTCGCAATGTTTGAAGCTCAAACTCCAACTCATCGACTCAGAACCAGAGTTGTTCTTGCATGCGACATTTACTCCAGACATGGTCACTGGGAACCACAGTGGGGTCGACAACTCCCATATCATGTAGAAACAACACATACCCGACCCTCCATCCTTATTTTATTTATCTACTATTGAATTGTTCCTCTGCAATTTTATTTGTTTATGTACATCGGCTTATGCAAGTTGCAACCAATAAATTAACATGATTCAATGTAACACAGATTCAAAGTTAACACACTGCCTATTAGCAAATGAGATCACATCCTCCCTTTGTCAAACCTGCTCATTATCTTCTGATAGAATTCTGACAGACCTGTCAGCGGGACCACTCCTTGATGAAGCCATGCTGACTCAGCCCTATTTTACTATGCACCTCCAAGTACTCTGCAAGGTCATTGCTAGCAATGCATTCTAAATCCCTAATAATGACTGATGCCAGGCTATACTGCCCTATGATTTCCTGTATTTTGCCTTTCTTCCTACTTACACAGAGATTTTAAATTGTCCATTTTCCAGTTCTCTGGGACTCTGTCTGATGATAGTTATTCCTGAACAGTCGCGACCAATTGTTTCACAATCTCCTCCGCTAATTCCTTCAGAACATCGGTTGTTATCCTTCCAGTCTGTGTGATTTATCCATTTTCAAACATTGCAGCTTCCCCAGTACCTTCTCCTCAGCGCTGATCACTACATCCATTCCTCACCCTTGACTCGCTTTAAGTTCTGGAAAGTTCATAGTATCTACCATTGTGAGGATTGATGGAAAGTACCTATTCACGTCATTCTCCAATTCTTTGTTTTCCATTTCTCTGCAGCCAGCCTCAATTTCTGGTTGTCCAATGTTCACTCTCCCCTTTTATATATCTTAACAAAACTCCTGCAATCTCCTTTTCTAAAGCAAGCTAGCTTACTTGTTTCGTGTTCATCACTTTATTGCTTCTTGAATTGTCCTCTGCTGCTGTATAAAGGCTTCCCAAACTTAGATAGGCTGCGTGAGATCATTCCTTTTAACTAACTGTCGAAAATATACTAATGTAACTGTCCTAATCCTATTGTTCATCATTGGATACCGTGGTGAAAAACACTGCTGCCTCACAGTGCCAGAGACTCGGGTTCAATTCCAATCTCTGGACCCTGTCTTTCTGGAGATCTTGCAATCTCTGCATTGGGAGAATTGCCTCTTTTCTGTCTCCACAGACTGTGGAGACTGTGGAACTGTGTTTGTTTCAGGTTTCTGCCATCTACAGTATATTTGCTTGTGTTTGATGGAGAATTGCTGCAAATATGATAGGTTTATTGTAAAAGTGGCTCTGGTCCTCAGGCTTCCTGAGTGTTTGGGAATCTTGCCCAGCTACTTATGTGAGTGTATGTCCCTGATTACCGACTCTGTCTCTCTCAATCCCTCAGTCCATCCGTCATTGCATGCAGCCTGTCATTGAGCCACCCCGGGATTCCCCACACCCCATCGCCTGGCACTGGATGCTCCCTACGCAGTGAGCGCACAAAGACACTGGGCACTTTCTGACGCGCTAGGGATCCGGGTTAAAGACCCAGCCATTAAAAGGAACTGAATAGCTAAAATCCAATTGAACAGCAAAGCAGAGTAAACAGGCTGACTGGCACCCATCTGTTATGACTTTTTCAGGTCTTTTGGACTAATTTCTGTTTATCCTCGTCCATGTACAAATAGATGCTCCATAAGTATATCTTGTCACACAGGTTTGGTGGAGGTGACAGATATCAGATCCTATGATCATTATGACTGATTCGTTGGGCGCCACGTTCCTGGTTAATGAGATCACACTTAAGTTTTTATTGTCAAGTCTATCCATTTTAAAGTAAAGGTCTTGCTGGAGTTGTGCTGAAAGGATATTTGAATGTTGAAGAGACTAGATTATGCCACGTGCCAGTGAGGTTAGGAATAGGAAGGCAGTATAGTTAAAAACATGGAAAGAGCTGGTAGGGTCGGCAGCACTTTCAATATGTGGATCATTGGGATTCCCGGGACGGTAAGATAGGCACAAGAAGGACGGGATGCAGCTTAACTGGCAGCAATGTGGGTCATTGGGAATCCTGGGTCAGTATAAAATACACAAGAAGGACGGGATAGACGTGAACCGGCAGCAATCTCCGATATGTGGGTCATTGGGAATACTGGGTCGGCATGAAATACACAAGAAGGACGGGATGGACGTGAACCGGCCCCAATCTCCTGGCAGGCAGGTTTGTTATTGTCACTCAGGAGGTTTTAAACTAGTGTGGTGGTGGGGTGGGGGGGGGTGGGGAGGGAGGGAGGGTGGAGCTAGAGCAGTATATCCACAAGCACAGTGACTGAAGAGCAGTTGGAGACTAATCCCAGTACAGCTAAGACCAACAACAAACTGGCAGAGGGGAGTGAACACAATGGGACAGGAAGTCTGAAGTATGCTGATTTTAATGTGAGCAGTGTGACAGGAAAGACAGATGAATATATATAACCATGATACAAATATTACAGAGTTTTGGTTGAGAGAGGGATCAGAAAACTATCAATCCAATGGGTCCAGACAGAGTTGAAGATTGTGCCGTGAGAGGCTGGAGACTGTTGTTTGAAGCAAAATAATCACCCAGCAGTTTATTGGAATTGGACAGTGTGGGATGCAATGTAAAGCTTGAAGGGACAAGGAAGGAAACTGAAATTATCTGTTTACAATATTTTCCGCTTTACTGACAATCCTTTGTAATCTCCTGCTACCAGAGAATAGACGAGGAGGAATTTACATCAGGGAAACTCAAACCAAATATCAGGTCAGGATCTGATGGTGTTTGGCTGAAGTGTATTTATTTCAATGCAAGAATTGTTATGGATAAGGACGATGAACTGGGAGCCTGAATCCATACATGGGACTATGATGTTGCGGCTTCACAGAGACTTGGTTTTGAGAGGGAAAGGAATGGCTGTTCAAAGTATCCAGGGTTTCATTGGTTTAGGCGAGATAGAGAAGAAGTTAAAAGAGATGGACGAGTTGTTTTACTGATCAGGGAGAATGCTATATCTGCACGTGAACAGGACATACAGGAGGGACCATCCACTGCAGCAATATGGTCAAGCTCAAAAATAAGATGGGTTCAAGCACTGCGTTACTATAATCTCTCCAACAGCCACGGAGGGATTGAGGAACAGATATGCATGTCGATTAAGGAAAGATGTATTAAAAACAGAGTGGTCATAGTGAGTGACTTGAATATCCCCAATAATGACTGGAAGTCCATTAGAGCAAGGGGCTTAGACGGGGCAAAATTTATTAACTGCAGCAGTATGTGGACAGTCAACGAGAGGAAGAACCATACTGGACCTCGTATTGGCTAATGAGCCTGGCCAGGTGACTGACCTTTCAGTGGGACAGAATGTGAGAAACAGTGGTCACAGTTCCTTCAGATTTAAGATAGCTATGAACACGGATATGTCAGGACCTTATGGGAATCTACTGAATTGGCGGAAGGCAAATTACGTCAGCATCAGGCAGAGCTAGGACGTGTCAATTGAGAGGTGCTGCTATCAGGCAAATCCAATTTTGTATGGGAACTGCTTGTTAAATCCTGACAGCAAAATCATCTCGTGAACGTTCTCTCAACTGCTCGAATTTCTATCTTTTTTTTGAACTGATATTTCAAGGCCGCTGCATATCAGACAACAGGAAGAGATAAAGTATGATTCTGCACTGTGTCCTTCGCAGTATCAGTTTGTCTCTCCAGGCACCTGAAGTCTTTATTGTGGGTCAGAGAACTTCAGAATTGATAGAGCACTGAAGGAGGCCATTAAGCCCATTGTACACCGAAGAGCTCTCCAACAGCACAATTTGTCAACAGAGAGAACAGAATGTGTGTGTGTCTGTGTGTGTGCGTGAGAGAGAGAAAAGTTAACAGAGAAAAAAGGAAGTGACGATAGATAAAAGGAATGGAGAGAAAATGGAGCGGCAGAGTGAGTGAGAACAAGGGGTGCCAGACAAGTGTGAAGTTATATCAGAAGACAGCATGAGGAGAAATACACAGAAATTTCATTTAGAAACTCCCACAGACTGCAAGCCCTTTGTCTGGTCCGTACCCTGTGAGCACTATGCTGACATCCCAGATCATTTATCGCCAATAATAAAGCACAGAACCGGGTTGCTGACGCTGAACAGGATCCAAAAGAACAATAGATTAGTTCCAGGGAGAAGGTGAATTAATTTAAATATTCTGGGCCAACAGGAACTCTAGACACGGTGTGAGAGACAGGGCGAGAGATTCTCAATGAGGGGAATCACTGACAGGGGGAGATAAGCATCTCAGCTGTGGGTCAATAATGACTGATAAAGGTTGAAAACCTCATCCGTGGTTTTTAAATTCACATTTCAATTCATATAGCTCCACATCGTAGGTGTGTTTTAACAAGCTTGCATCTTTGTAGTTTTCATGTTTTGGTATGTACAGAAAAGCATGTGTTTTGTCCCTTTAGTTTGTGTTGGGACCAGAGTCCGATTGAATCCTAACTAAGGCTGTAGACAGAGGTCTAAACTGATTAGGTGTGTGTGTGTGTGTTGGCAGGGTGAGGGGTCCGTTATAGGGTTTAATTAGAAAAGAGGAGGTAAATGCACAGACCTCAGGAGAGGTTATTAAAATCTCCAGCACAGACGCAAATAAGACAGAGTGTATGGAAAGTGTAAGCAATCAGACTTCAAGCACACCGGACAAACAAATAACAATGAGAAGAGGAACCGTTAATACAAGATTGAAGGGGTTATATCTGAATGCGAGCAGTATAAGGAATAGAGTAAATGAGCTTGTGGCACAGATTGAAATTGGTAGGTATGACGTGATGGGCATCACAGAGAAGTGGTTGCAAGGGATCAGGATATTCAAGGACATATATCCTATCGAAAAGATAGGCAGCAGAGGGAGTGGGTTTACATTATTAATAAGAAATGAAATTAAATCAATTGTAAGAAAGGAAGTAACGTCAGATGGTGTAGAATCTGCGTGGGTAGAATTGAGGAATCACAAAGATAAGACAACCACAGTTGGAGACTTGCACAGGCCTCCAAAGAGTAGTCAGGAGCTGGGGTACAAGATACACCAGGAGATAGAAAAGAGCTGTAGGAAAGACAAAGTTACAGAGATCATTGGGTATTTCGATATACAAGTGGAATGGGAAACCAAGTTGGTAGTGGATTGCAAGAAAAGTAATTTGAGGAATGTCTATGGGATGGCTTTTTGGAGCATTTTGTGGTGGAGCACACTCGGGAACAGATGACACTGGATTTAATGATGAAGGCTAGATAAGGGAGCTTAAGGAAGGAAAACTTCAGAAGCAGTGATCAGAACATTGTTGAATTTATTTTGCAATTTGAGAGAGAAGGTAGAATCAGAGTTAACAATATTTCAGCTGAATAGAGGCAACTGGAGAGGCATAAGGGAGAAGCTGGGTAGAGTTGACGGGGACAGGGGTCTAGCAGGAAAGACAGGGGAGTGGCAATGGCAGGTGATTCCAAGAGTAATTCAGGAGTCACTGTAGAGATTCATGCCGAGTAATAGAGGTATGGTACAAGGAGGATGAGGCAACCAGGGCTGACAAGGGAAGTCAGGGATTGCATATAAGCAAAAGAGCAAGCATGTAATGCGGTGAAGGGCAGAGGGAAACTGGAGAATTGGGGCCAACAGAAAGCAAGAAAAAATAAATAAGGTGGGAGAAGATTAAATATGGGGGTAAGCTAACCAGTAATATAAAGGAAATTGTAAGAGATTCTTTAGATATATAAAATGCAAAAGAGAGACAAAAGTGAATATGTACCACTGGAAAATGATGCTGGAAAGACAGTAGTGGGAAACAAAGAAATGGCTGAGGAATTTTGCATCAGCCTTCACAGTGGAATACACGAGTAATTTCCCAAGTATTCAAGATAGAGAGAGTATAGTCCTGAATATGGTGGCCATCACCAAGAAGAACATGCTAGAATACGGAATGGCCTGAATGTGGATAACTCACCTGGACCAGATGGACTACACCCTAGCCTTGAACGGGAGAGAGCTGAAGAGTTAGAGCAAGTGTAAGTGGTAATCTTTCAGGAATGACTAAAATCAGGAAAGGGCCAAATGGCTGTATAATTGCGAGCATGGCACCCCGTTTATTAAGGGAGTTAGGCACAAGATGGAAAACTGCAGACTGATTAGCAGATTGATTGGTTGTGGGTAACATCATGGATTCCATCGTGAAGGATGGGATTTCTGTATATTTGGAGGTCTTTGGTAAAATAGAACAGAGTCAGCATGGTTTCATCAAAGGGAGGACATGCCAGACAAACCGGCTAGAATACTTCGAGAGAGTAATGAGCAGATTAGATCAAGGAGAATCGATAGATGTTATCCATCTGCACCTCAAGAATCCTTTAACAAGGTGCTGTGCATGATGCTATTGAGAAAGGTATGGGCCCATGGTGTTAGAGGCAAGGAACTTGCATGGATAGCGTTTTGGCTGTCTGACAGAAAGAGAATGTGGATTGAAGTGTCCTTCTCAGGATGGCAGCCAGTGACAAGTGGTGTTCCACAAGACTCAGTGTTGGGACCACAACTTTTCACTTTGTGCATTCATTATCAATATGAAGGAACTGAGGGCATTCTGGCTAAGCTTTCAAACAGTGCAAGGATAGATAGAGGGACAGGTAGCATTGAAGAGGTGGTTCGGCTGCAGGAGAGTGCTCGAGCGCATCTCCTTAACTTCCCACAGCTCCGCCCTTGAACTCCACCCTTCCAACTACAACAAGTTAGAACCTCGTTGATGCTTGTCTTCCATCCCACCAACTTCAGGCTACAACGCATCATGCTCCGCCATTTCTGCCACCAACAGTCAGACCTCACCAACAGAGATATACTTCCCTCCCTACCCCTATCATCATACTGCTGAGACCATTCCCACACAGCTCCCTCGATAGGTCCATGCAACCCCACCAAGCCACCTTCCCCTCCCGACAACTTCCCTTGCCACTACAACAGGTATGGAACCTGTGCCAACACCTCCCTTCTCACCTCCACCCAAGGTCCCAAAGCATCCTTCCACATCAGGCAGAGAACATCCTATGCATCCAAATATCTCATCTCGTCTGTCCATTGCTCCTTGTCTTCTCTCCATTGGCGAGACAGGACGTCAACTTGCAGAACAGTTCAGGGAACACTCTCCAACACACACCCCCAACAACCCCACTGCCCTGTGGCTGAATCCTTCAACTCCCCCTCCCACTCCGCCAAGGTCTTGCAAGTTTTTGGCCTCCTCCACTGCCAAATTCTAGCCACCTGACGTCTGAAGGGAGAACGCATCATCTTCGTCCTTGGGACCCTCCCAACACACGATATCAAGGACAGTTTCGCCAGTTTCCTCATCTCCACTCCCTCCACCTTATCCCAGATCAAACCCGCCAACTCAGCACTGCCCTCTTGAACTGTTCTACCTGTCCATCTTCCTTCCCATCTATCCACTCCACCTTCCACTCTGACCTATCACTATCACCACTAACCTTCATCTAGTAATCGCCTTCCAGCCACATTCCTCCCAGCCCCAGCTCCTCCCATTTATCTCTCTGCCCCTCCCTGCCCACCCCACATTCCTGATGAAGGCTTTCTGACTGAAACGTCGAATGCCCTGCTCCTTGGATGCTGCCTGACAGGCTGTGCCTTTCTATGCCCACACTTTTTGACTCTGATCTCCGGCATCTGCGGTCCTCACTTTCACCTGCTGAAGGATTTTCACAGGTTTGGAGAGTGAGCAAAGAAGTGGCAGATGGAGTACAATGCAGAAAAGTGTGGGAAACCATTTTGCCAGGATGAATAGAGGCATGGACTATTTTTATAAAAGCGAGCAATTTCAGAAGTCTGAAGTGCAAAAAGACTGAAGAGTTCTAGTCCAGGACTCTTGAAAGGTAAACTTGCAGGTTGTCAGTAGTTAGGAAGGCAAAGACAATAATGGCATTTATTTCAAAAGGGCTTAAATATAAAAGCAGGGATGTACTTTTTCGGCTCTACAAGGCTTTAGTCATGTCACATTTGGATTATTGTGCGCAGTTTTGGGTCCCATATCTCAGGAAAGATGTACTGGTCCTGGAGTGTTTTCAGACGAGATCCACGAGAATGGTGCAAACATGCAAAGCTGGCATGTATATGAAGAATATTTGAGGGCTCTGGGTCTGTATTTGACAGAGTTCAGAAGAATGTTAGGAGGCCTAATTGAAACTTACAGAATACTAAATGACCTGGGACAGAGTGGATGTTGGGAAGATATATGCAATGGTCGGAGAGACTACTACCCGAGGGGACAGAGTAAAGTGAAGACCTTTTCGAACAGAGATAAGGAGAAACCTCTTCAGCCAGAGAGCGGTGAATCCATGGAATTCACTGCCACAGAAGTCAGTCGAGTCCAGATCATTGAGTATATGTAAGAGTGAGACAGTTAGGTTGTTGACTGTAAAGGGCATCAAGGGTTACAGATAGAAAGCGGGAGAATGGGGTTGAGAAGCTTAACAGACATCATTGAATGGTGGAGCAGGCTCAATGGGCTTAATGGCCAAATTTCTGCTCCAATGTCTTATGGTTGTATGGTTAATATTGGCTCTCCTCATTCCTCATTGGAGTTGTATCCTGGAATTTGATCTTCAAATGATACATAAAGAGTAACATTTCAGTACTGATGATTGGGAATTATCATGTTCCCTCCCTCCAGTCTCAGCAGCCATGCCCCCAATATCATAATCACACTGCAACCGGAATCCAGTGAATGGTACATAATCACAGTTGATTGACATCGATAACATTAACAGCATGACCCTCACCTGCCCTCATCTTTACTGTTAACATATCCATGCCATGTGTGTGTTATCACTCATGCTGTCGTAGGTACATTTTCCTGTCAGATTATGTACAAGAAAAGTTCTCTCCATATTTTACTGACACTATAATCACTGATCAGTCGTGACAGACTGTATGTTTCCATTTATAAACGGAGAAACTTGTTTATTTTCTGACAATCCTTTGTCATTACTCCCATATCCAAGGCAGATTGAATGATTATGCGCATTCAATCGACCCTCTCCAATATCCCTTCCCTCAGTCACCCCATATATTCCATGCCAAATATGTAAATTTTAAACGCTCTTTTTAATTTTAATAAAATCAATATTGAATTGAAAGGGGTTAACTGGAGCTATTTGTTCAGTGGCTGTGATTAATGTCAATCTCCGTGGATCCTAATTATCCCAGTGGAGAGTTTCCATCATTGAATGATAAATGGGCTCTGTCAATGTGTTATCACATAGTATGAGTAGGAGCATCGCTGACAGCACTAACAGGGATCAGCAGCTCGAGAGAAAGGGGGGAAGTGATCAGAATCTGAGAACATTAGGCTGGAACGTTACAATAATGGTTCAGAATGTGAGGACCTTGGATTGGAATGTTCCAACAATGGATCAGAATCTAAGGTCAGTAAATTGGAATGGTACAGCAGTGCATCAGAATCTGAGATCCTTAGAATGGAATGTTCCAAGAATGTATCAGAATCTGAGATCATTGGACTGGAACATTGCAATAACGGACAGGAGTTTCTCCTCGGGTCTTTTCTTTCTTTCTCAGCCTTGGATATCATTAGCATCACGGATCCAGGATATCCTTTGGATTATTCAAGGTGGTTACTATCCCATCCTCGCTATAGTTGGTGTTCCTGGTAAGTCATTATATTTGTCTACTAAACCGGGTTGGACTGAATTTCTGCTCATGATATATAAATTTTAGAAAATACAAAACAACGTCTTCAGTTCGAAACAAAATCTCCTTTCCTTCTAAATTATAAGTATCAAAGTACTATTTATAAATTACTCACTGATATGTGAGAAGGAACCAGAATGTTCTCAAACTCTATAATCCATGTTGTCCTTCACAGATTTACATCTCCAGCTCCTCTCCACTTATCAACCCTATCCAATACCACCGTCATGATATTCCAGTCTCACTCTCAATTTCAGTGCAACTTCTGAATAAACCATGATTTGTGCCTTTGTTTAATCCGGATGCAACAGTTTCAATTTCCTTCTAACCACATGTCCTTCACTAAATAATTACTCTTGAGGATGTTTAACTTGTTCTCTGCACAAACGGGACTACAGTTTATGGTGTTCAAACCATTGACTCATACTCTAGAGCCACAGAATAATACTCTGTTGATATCCCATGAGGGAAATTGGTGGTATTTAAAAGTAGCTATTTTCATTTGCTCAAAAAGCCCATCTGCTTGCCAAAGTCCTTTAGGGAAGTCAATGTGTCATTCTTCCCTAGTCAGGTTTCAGTGTGACTTCTGTGATGAACATGTGGGTGTACTGCACCTTTAAAAGAATTAAAAGCCACCAATAACTACCTGACAGCACCAAGTGTTTTGAAAAATAGATTTAGTGTATTATTTGGTTGAGCAACTTAATTAGCTCATTGTCTCAAGACAAAAATAAATTCAGCCAAACAGTTTGAATTACACCTCAAAATACCCACCTCCAATCAAGTTTGAATTTAGTATATTGAGAATCTTAAAAGACAATGACACGATCCAATGGTTTGGGGTACAAGACTTTGGGAAATTGAACAGTTGAGAGGAGAGCTGCCAAGTTACCAGCATGCAACAATTACCTGAAACATAGCTCTCCTCTCGGTACCTTTATTGAGTAGTAACTGGTAAAGCTGAATCCCAAAGAAGAAAAGAAGACAGGAATATAGAGAAGAACTGAATGTTTCTTGGTTTTGAGATTAGAAGTTTTGTTTTGTAGGTCTTAATTAGGAGTATAACCGGACGAGTATCGTGGGGGTGGGGGAGGTAAAAGATAGGTTAGAGGAAGAAGTTGTAAATAGACGTTCGTCTATTATTCCCTGTTATACTTTAAGAAATAAAGTTGTTAATTTTTACTTTAAATGTTTTTGGAGTCTAGAATTGTAACAGAATATGCAGTGGATAAAACTTTTCTCTGATGCTGGTTTTAAATTAAGCAGGATAATTTATCCTATGTTGTAATGCTACAACCCTACAGGAATGTGTTTTACTCTTTGCTGTCCTGTGGAACAGCTGAACCAAACACTCAGTTCAAGGTCGGCATAACATGCTGCCCTGACTAGGTCTGCATACATCCTGTGAGAGAAGAACAGAGGTAAAGATAGCTCCCTTCCTATGTCTGTTTCCCGTATTCCTACAGCTCAGTTCTATTCAGGTCGGTGATCGTTCCCTATTTTAGGTGAATTCAATCTCATTGAAATTCTCCCCGAGAGTGATGCACGTCTCCATACACATCTCTGGTGTTGGATTTATTGATGCTAACGTACAGATGTAAGGGAGTTATAAATTCCATATCAGTCGTAGTGCATAGAGAAGGAATGGCTTTTTGTGGCACGGGGAAGAAACTGCGATGTCTAAGTGAGAGAAAATCTTTATTGCGATCATCCCTGAGAGTGTTGTTGAGGCAGTATTTAGGGTACAGTGGATAGACTTCCTCTCAAATTTCAACAGACTAATCCCTGGGATGATGGCACCATGAGCAGAGAGTGAAGCTCAGTGAGAGAATAAGAGGTGATTGCCTTGAACCTTAAGGGGGATGGACAGTCACTCATGATGTTCTAACACGGCACTGATACGGTGATAACTTCCATGGCTTTGTGTTTTTTAACTCGGGTTACATGGTTCTCAATAGGTAAAGAGCCTCTGAGGACGTGCCCCTCATCCCACCCCCACTCCACATGTTGGTTGAGAGAGACAGAGGGTCAGTCATTGAATAAACTCTCCCCACATTAATACAGTGCATTTAGTGTGTGATCCTGCACTGAACGTAATGTTATCCACAATCCCGACAATAGCCACAATACCGTCATTCTAAAACAGATAACTATTCCCACCAGCTTCTGACATCTATGGAGAACATGGGTCTGCTTTCTCGGAGATGGAGGATGCCTCTCTGAGACTTGACACAAAATATCTGACTTCCTTCCTCACTGCCAGCGTTAAACCACGTAAAAGTGCCATGTTTCCCACTTGTAATGGAGCCACGAGGAACATCATGGAGCCGTCTCTGAGTGCATTCTCTGTTTTATTGATTTGTCAGGTTGGAGCATCAATGACACCCTCCTGTGTCTCGAGTTGCTGAGTGGCCATCTCCAGGTCCCATGGAACAGGTTCATGGGTCTGACTTGACCCTGCCTGTTCCTATTTAACAGATTGGTGTGGTAACCAGACTCCCCTTCTTCCTGTGGAACAGGCAGGAGGATTGAATGGGCTATCCCTCTCTTTGTTCAGTAGCTTATATGGGCTGAATGGCTTCCACATATCCGTTTCTAACGTGCTTGAGATGCTGAATGAGCTTTTCATTTAACTGTGGAAATGTAGAGTGTCTGGCCTTGCTGTTACATGAATGTTACCGATACTTTAACGGCATAAGCCTGAATGCTGTTCGGGTCTTACTGCACATAGTCACTGACTGGTTCAGGAGCTGAGGTGTGACACATTGTTCTGAACATTGGGTGATCTTCAGTGACCATCCCCATTTCAGATCTTATGATAAGGAAATACAGTGATGAAGCAGCTGAAGATGTTTGTTTTGAGGCAGCTACCCTGAGGATCTCCTGCCGAGATGTCCCCGGACTGAGAGAATTGTCAGTCACCGACCCCAAACCAGTGGGGTGGGTACACCTGATTCCCATTAAGCTCAAATAGGTAGGTGGTCCTGATGCTATCCTCATTCATATACTGCCTTGTTTTTGAATTCACTCTTTCCTGAGCCCCTGTGTTCACCTCTTGTTCATATCAATAGATGATAGTGTATGTGTAGGGAGTATTTTCCTCTCATAGAGGGTAATCAATGCCAGGAATTATCTGGGCTATATAGTGAGGTGAGTTACATCAAGGAAAGTATTCAAAGAGGTGGTACATGAATTTTTGACCTGTCAGAGAGCTAAGGCGTGTGAAGAATTGGATATTAAAGACGAGTTAATGCCAACAGTAGATCAGCCATGATGGTATACAATAGCTTGATCATCCGAGCTACCTAATCTTGCGCCTTATGTTCTCATGTTCTGTAATTACAAAGTTAATGATTGTAATTTTCCTGAACGTTCTGTTATTGAACGTTGCAGTCAGAGAGAGTAAAGTATTGTGTGAGTAATCTCTGAGGGAGGTATGGGGGCTGTATTCACAGTGGATCTGGGTCTCCAACATGACAAACAAATGAAGCACAAGTTTCAGAGAGGAGACACTCCGGAAAGAGACCAGAGGTGTCTTTCGAAACCAACCTGGTTTTCCAAGTAACATTTTCCAACCCACGACAAACCGTGTGTGACAGTCTTGAGTGATTGAATGATATCCTGTCTTACTGTCGAACTGGCATTTGGAGCAGGTGGCCTCCATCTGGTACTTTAAGGAGCTGTGAGGAGCTGAATGGAACATAGGAACATAGGAATGAGCAGCAGGAGTGGGCTATTAGTCACTTTGTCTCCGCTCCACCACTCAAAAAGTGATGTGATTGTGATCTCAGCACCACTTTTCTGCCTGTACACCATTTTCCTACATTCACGTGTTTGTCAAATGTTTGAATACAACACAACTTTGAATAAATGTAATCATCCAGGCACCACAAACTTCTGGGGAAGGGAATTTCCATTTGAACAATCCTTTGAGAATTTCTCATTTGTGCTCCAACCACTGTTGGAGGCTCATTGTTTCCTTATCCAGTCCCACTCCCCCACTGGTTACAACAAATTTTAAATGCAACCAGTTTAGTTAGGTGGCCAATGACATAGACATCAGAGTAGCTCATTTTCTCGAAAAAAAATGTGAGACACAGTACTTTGAACTCATAGCAAATGGTAAATTGGCAGAGTGTCCCAAACGGTTTTCTGCCTTTGAAGTTATTTTGCTCACACAAGATGCTGGTAATGGGATTTCTTTCTGCAATAGTTGGATTTAGCTGAATTCCATTTGTTACAGGCAGTGGAGAGATTCTCATGAATCCTCACCAGGAATCCTTCACAAATGGTAAAGATAACTCAGGGATTTTATGGTCTCACGCTTTGCTATTGGGCGGAACAAAGTAAGAGAGAGTGATCAATCGGCTGCTGCTTCTCAGGCAGGGAGCATTTTTCTCCATCTCTGTGTTGGAACAAACAATAACATCAACTGATCACCAAACTGGACCATGTGCGATCTCCTGGAACATTCTCTTGAAAACCTGATTATGGACTATACGCAGGTGCATCATTGCTTTTGTTGTCTACAGCGCCTTCCGATCGCAAACAAATGTTCCCACTTTATGAATTATTGACATGCTTTCATGTATCTGTGCAATTTGTAAATATTGGTAGGTGTCTTCATAGTACATATGTTCATATCAATACACCTTTTTCATAAAATGTATTCCCTAGCTTTAGTCTCCCTGCCAAGAGAAAATATGCGTCAAGCTGATGCACTTTTCAGAAAGTCATGGATGGTTCAATAATATTTCCCAGGTAATTTCGAAACTGATAACTCCCCCATAATAACAGGCCCTCATTCCAGGACTGAGTAAAGGGAAACCTCTTTGAAAATCTTCGAAAAGAATTATATCCTGTTTTTAGTTTCTGGGATCAAAAACGCACGCAGTGTATCAGATATGGTTTCAGCAATGCCCTGTACAGATGCAGTAAAGCATTCCTGATATTAAACCTGATACCCTTTGTTAATGACTGTATCATTACACTTACACCCAAATCACTTGCAGCATCTGCATATTGACTTCATGTGATTCATGTTCCAGGAACATAGACACCGCCTGAATCACAGAATTCTGCAATCTCTCTCCATTTAAATTGTTTCCCATTGTTTTATTCTTCATGCCAAAATAGACAACTCACCTAATGTTCTTGGCGCTGCAGGTTTGCTCACTAACCAGTTACAGCTTTGTAACCTGAAAATAAACACTTATTTCTATTCTCTATTTCCTGTTAACAACAGCTTCCCTGTTCCTGTGTAGCAGTTCAGGCAGGTTGAATGGCCTCCTCCTGGGCTGTGTAATGTACTCAACGAGCTGAATTACTTCATTCCATATTCCTGTGTGGATCCTTAGAGGGGCAGAATGGTCTCCTTATGTTTCACTGTAACGATTCTGTTTGACAGAATGGGGTGATCCCCTACCCTGTAACAACATTGAGGATTGGATTGAGAGAACAGCACATGGAGTAGGGGCAGAAGTATATCACTGTAACAACCTCAAGGGGTGGATTGAGAAAGCAAAACATGGGGTGGGGAGTAGTATATCTCTGTATCAGCCTCGAGAGGTGGATTGAGGGAGCAACACATGGACTGGGGCAGCAGTATATCACTGCAATAGCTATTCTGTCCTATTCCAGGCTGCTTCTCCTGCATTGGGAGAAAGGGAGGGGGGGGGGGGAGGGAGAGTGGCAATGGGTGACCCTGCTCTTCGTGCCCGTGTCCATAGGGGGAATTGTGAGGTGTCTGGAAGGAGTCAGTCGACAGTTTGAACCAATATAGTATTATTAGTGTGGGGCTACTTAGTAGGCGACAGAGAAAGAGAGGAAGAAAGTTGCTGAATTCAATAGTGAGAGTGGTCGTGCCAGAGCCTTATTTGGAGATAGAGCATGAACCTTGTTCGGGGGTAGGTTCTATAACAGACATGCAGTGAGTGTGAGGGAGCAAATAGAATGTGGTTTCATTTATCCAGGCAGAGCGGGGAGCATATTGTTGCTTGTCCTGAATTGATGGACGTTTCTTCAGATCATCTCAGAATCGATGTGAGCCTCCCCGAATGTCTTGTTCAAGTCTATCACTAATAACACCACAGACCCTGTTCCTCAGATTCCACAGAATCAGTTCAAGTGGAGTTTACAAATAGCAAGGAGAAGCAAATATTGGTGCGTTATATATCTAAACCAAAACAGTTGTGAAAAATCTGATTATCACATGCTCTGGAAATTAGATATGTAAGTATTGTGTATACTGCAGTCTTATTGGATGGGCTCAAGTTGCATCGAAACTGCATTAACTAAGTGACTGCTCATGTTGTGAAAAATAAGTGTATATGAGGTGGGTTGAAGAGTATGTTGTGAAGCAAACTAGAGAGCAGGTTATTTTGGATTTGGTGTCATGTGGTGAGGCGGGCTAATTTATAAGCTTGCTCTGAAGCAGCTTTTAAGGAATAGTGGCATTAATAAGGTGCACTTTACACGGTGCCTGGATACAACATACATTCTGGTTAAACATCATGGAAGACTGGAAGCTAGAGGGTCAAGTTAGCTTCAGTGAATTGGGAAAATACAACATAACATTCAGTGGGAGACAAACAATGATTGTTACAGTCATAGAGTCCTACAACACGGAGACAGGCTCTTCGGCTCAAACTAGTCTATTCTGACCAAAATGTCCATCCACACTAACCCCATTTCCCTGTCATTGCTCCATATCCTTCTAATCCTTCCCTATCCGTGTTTTGTCCAAATGCCTTTTAAATGTTGTTAATGTACCCGCCTCTACCACTTCCGCTGGCAGCTCATTCCATATGTGTACCAGCCTGTGTGGAAAACAGTTGTTCCTCAGGCTCTCTTATAGTCTTTCCCCTCTTTCCCCTCTGTCCTTAACCTGATGCCCTCTAGTCTGTGATTGCCCAACCCTGGGAAAAAAAGACTGAGTACATTCATTCGGTCCATGCCTGTCATGATCTTATACACTTCTGTCAGATCCCCCTCAGCCTCATACAGGCTAAAGTAAAATATCCCAGCTTGTCCAAACTCTTCCTATAATTCAGACCATTGAGATGGTAACATCCTTGTAAATGTCTTCAGCAGTCTTTCCAGTTTAATAACACACTTACTATTGCAAATTGAAAAAGTAAACTGAACATTACGCTACCAGTATGGCCTCACCAGCATCATATTAACTGCAACGTAATTCCCTGATTTCGATACTCAGTGATATACACTCATGAAGGCCAGTGTGTCAAAAGCTTTCGTCATTGTCCTGTCTACCTGTGAATCAAATTTCAGAGAACCATGTACCTGAATTCCATGATCCCTCTGTTCGACTACACTCCTTAGGACCCTACACTCCTTAATTCCCCATGAAACTCCAACCGTGATTTGACTTTCTAAAATGGAAGAACTTACACTGATCTACATTAAAATCCATTTGCCATTTCTCAGCCACTTCTCCAGATGATCAAGTACTGCTGTAATTTCTGAAATTTCTGATAACCTTCCTCACTCTCCGTGATGCCGCCTGTTTTAGTGCAGTCTTCAAACTTACAAATCATGCCTGTACATTCTCATCTAAATCATAGATATATGTAATATGTAGTGGTCCCAGCACCAACCCCTGAGGCATTCCACTAGTCACAGACCTCCAGGCTGACCAGCATTTTTCCAGTATTACCCTCTGCTACCTACCATCAATGCAAGTTTGTACCTAATTTGCCAGGTCCCCTTCAATTCCATGTGATCTAACCTTCCAGATCAGCGTACCATGTGGAACCTTATTGAAGACCTTACTGGAATCCACCTAGACTACGTATACCACCAGAACCTCCTCAATGTTGCTGGTCACTTCATCAAAGAACTCCAACAAAATTGTGAATCACGATCTCCCTAGAACAAACTCCCGTGCTGAATTTGATGAAGGGCTTTTGCCCGAAACATCAATTTTCATGCTCCTCGTATACTGCCTGACCTGCTCTGCTTTTCCAACACCATTCTAATCTTACTCCGAACAACACCCTGTCTTTCCAAATACATATATATCCAATCTCTCTGAATCTGCTCAAGTAACCTACCCACTAGATTTTCGGTTCACTGGTCTTTAGTTCCCAGGTTTATCTTTGTAGCCTTTCTTGAATACGGCTCAGCATCCGCTCCCCTCCAGTCGTCCAGGCCCTTACTCTTTGGTCAGCGATGATAGAAAAGAGCCAAGCAGTGCTCCCGCAATTTCCTCTCTATCCTCCTATCCTCCAGCGGTGTTCCTGAATATATCTGCTCAGGACCGGGACTTTTTAGAAATACTGCAAATTCTGAAAAATACGTCTATTTATTTCAGGTACAAACACCAAAGAGTGAGAAAGGGACTCAATGAAGGTTAACATAACAAATTAGAAAATATGTTAATCATAGGAAGTGACTTCAGAAGAATTCCAGATATTGTGGAAACCTGAGAATTCTCAGAAATTAACGATCCAAAAAAGGAAGGCCACAAAACTGATAAGGAAATCAAAAAGCGAACATACATGCTAGCAAACAGGTCCACAAAGACTGCATCAATCTGCGATTTATATTTCAAAGGAAACAAAATAAAAGCAAGGTCAAATGTGGAAATTTGTAATCAGGAGATGAGAGGTCATTGTGGAGAACAGGGAAATGGCCAAGAAATAACCAGTCACATTGCATCTGTCTTCATGGAGGAATATCCAGAAAATGCCCCAGTAATACCAAGTGATCATATCGGACTTCTGGAGCTAAAGACATAACGTCAATTCAAATCAGTAACAAGGTAGTGCAGCTGGAGAGAGCATTGCTAAGTCAGATGTACTTCCTATCAAAATGTCAGAAATAAATCACCAGTATAAGTATTAATTGCACTGTCGATGACTGTGTTTTATTTTCCTGTATATTCTACAGAGGGCAGAAACTATTGTAGATAAATGGAAGTTAGTAAACGTGATCCAAGCACTATAGATGAATGGAAGGGATCCAAACAGCTACAATGGGAAACAGACATAGTGTGGAGAACTGCAGACCAATTAACTTGACATCTGTAGGGAAACCTTTGAAATCTATTACACAGGATGAGATTTTGATATTTAGAAATTAACAGCAACAATGGAGAGAATCAGGATGCATTTCTGATAGAGAAATCATACTTGATAAACTTCGGAATTGTTTGAAATTGTTTCTTACAGCATAGATAATGGGGAACCACTAGAAGAGGTATATGTTGGATTTTCGGAAGGATTTCTATAAGAACTCAAATAATGAGTTCTTAAATGTAATGAATGTGAAGGGGATTTGGAGGAATATATGTAAGTGGAAAGTTAAAGTTTGGTTCGCCTTCATTTAAGAGAGTCAGAAGATTGATGTAAAGACACGTTGAAGCAGTTTCACAGCGTGTTGATGGGACTGTACCTGAAGTATAGTTCACAGTTTTGGTGACCGAATCTCAGAAAGAATATACTGACAACAGAGGATGTGCAATGGGCATTTTCCAGATTAATCGCTCAGATAGCGAGATTGCCTGATGAGGAAACTCAGCCTTTTTTCTCCAGCGCTTCAAAGAAAGAGAGCTGGGTCACCGTGAAATTTAGAACATTCACAAAACATATGACAAGTTGGAAATTAACAGAATACTTCCATGGCTCTCTAATCCACAATCAAGGCAAATAATGTAATGATCTGGGACAGACCAGTTAAGTCTGCAATAAGGAGGAAATTCTTCACTTGGAGGGGACTAACAAACACAGGGGCATGGAAACCTGCTGCTGGCAGGGCAAGAGTAGGAAGTAACCCCAGATAATCCGCAAGTGTGTCAAGCGGAACAGAATATCCAGGGAACAGTTGGGTACTCATTCGTGACTTGCCAAGTTGCATCCAAATCAACTTCAGTGGGAGGAGACAGGAGGTAGAGGTAGAAGGCTGTTTGTGTGACTGACGGCCAGTGTCCAATGGTGTATCCTGGGGATCAGTGTTGTGCCCCTTATTATTGGTGATTCGGAGGTGTTGGTGTTGGACTGGAGTGGACAATGCTAAACATCTCATAACACCAGCTTACAGTCTAACAGGTTTATTCAGATGCACGAGCATTTGAAGCGCTGCTTCTTCATCAAAATGCACAAACATCTGATGAAGAAATAGTGCTTTGAATGCTCGATCCTCTGAATAAACATGTTAGACTATAAACCAATGTTGTGTGATTTTTAACCGTATTACTTGTGATAATCATAAATGATGCAGCTGTGAATATTGACGAGGGGTGGGGCGGGGTGATAAGTGTTTGATACAATGATTGTCCGGGTGGTTGGCAGTGTGGAGGCAAGTCTTATGTTTCAGGAAGATACAGATGGAATGGTCAGATGGGTGGATCAATGGCAGATGGAATGTAATCCTGATATACATGAGGTGATGTACTTTGGAAGAAGGAACCAGACAGGGGAGTACACAATGAATGGCAGAACACTAGGGAGCTCAGAGGGTGCTTCTCCACACATCGCTGAATGTGACCGGACAAGTTAATACACAATTTGAGAAAGCATAGTGGACCGTTAACACAGCCTTTATTCATTGAAGCATAGATTATCAGAGCTATGCGGAAATTTGGTTTGGCCAAGATGGAATACTGTGTGTAGTTCTGGGAACCACATTACAGGAAGGATGTGATTGCACTCGAGGGGGTGCAGAGGGGACTCAACAGGATGTTCCCTGGGATAGAGCATATCATCCATGGAGAGAGGCTGGATAAGCTCGGGTTGTTTAGTTTGGAGGAAAGAAGGCTGAGGGGGCTGTGATTCAGAAGGATAAGATTACGAGTGACATGGACAGGGTGGATAGACAGCAGCTGTTCCTTTTAGTCAAAGGCCCACAATTATAAAGTGAAGGGTTTGAGGGTTTGTGCGGATTTGAGGACTGTTTTTCACCCAGAGTTGTTGGGGTCTGGAATGCACTACTTGAGATGGGAGTTGTTATGATAACCTCACAACCCATTGGAAAATACACGGTTGTGCACTTGAAATGCCATAAGGTTCACGGCTACACGCCTTGAGTCGGAAAGTAGGGCTAATGTAGACCGTGCTGTATTTCTGATGGTACAGAGTCTGTGCTTCTGTGATTGTATGGTTGTGGAAGGTCAATCATTGAGTAGTTTAAAATAGGAATTGATGGGTTTTTGAAGAATATCTTACCAAACTTATATGAGTGAACTTCTAATATCTTCTGAAAATATATCATTGGCAAAATTAAAAGAAAAAGGTGCAGCTTTCTTACAGTCTGTTACCGGATAATTGAGGACAGGGAAATAGCAGAACAATTGAACAAATACTTCAGTTAAGGCTTCACAGAAGAAAGTAAAACAAAAAAAAAACTTCCAAGCAATACTATGGAACTTTAGTCTGATGAGAAAAAGGGAATAGAATGAAATTAGCAACTAACAGTTTTAGAGAAAGTATTGGATTGAATGTAATGGACATAGACAAAGTGAACAGACATTTATGAAATGGGCGTCATATTTGAGATAGGGGCTTCTAGCAAAATTATGGAGAAGGTATCAATGCAATACGACTAAAATCTCAGAACGATTTTTGATAAAGCCCCAAGCCTTTCGTGCAAATTCGAATCCAGTGGGACTGGGGCTATTATGTGGTCATGCTTTTAGAATGGGAGAGCTGGCAGGAAACACTGATAAGTAATAAAACCATGATTTTTGAACGGAAGGCTTGGATGATATAACAAGGATCGGGATTTGGAATCCAGCTATTTCCAGGACACATTTGGTTGAGGGGCTCAAATGTAATATTCCCAAGTCCACTGACAGCACTAAACGATGTCAGCTTGTGACTGGGTGAGCAGGATGTAAAAAAAGCTCCAAGGTGATTGAGACAAGTGGAGTGACTGGCAAATACCTGGCAGATGGAGATCATTGGGAGAGATGTGATGTTGTATACATTGATGGGAACAATAGAATGGCAGCCTATCATTTGAAAAGAGATTGGTTGAAAAAATGTTGCTCTATAAAGGAAGTTAAGCTGCATTTTTATTTATTTCTGTGCAGCCCGCAGAGTCCATGTAGGGCAGTGAGTTCTGAACACGGAAGTCAATACTGTGAATGGCATTGGCACGTTGACCAGTGCATATAGACCCAGCAAGTGGGGAGCTGTAACATTGAAAATAATCTTGATCTCACTGTAGACCAGTCAATGAAAGCAATGTTGCAGGAGCAGTTAGCAGCTAGGAAAATAAATAGTGTATTGACATTCATTTCAGGGAGATTTGAATGCAGGAGTAAGGTTCATTTACTGCAGCTGTACAGGGCCTTGGTGAGACCTCACCTAGAACATTGTGCAGTATTGTGTGCAGTTTTGGTCTTCGTACCTCATAAAGGACAAACCTGACATTGAGGGAGAGCAGTGAAGGATGACAGACTGATCTCTAGGATGACAGGCTTGTTGTGGGAGCAGAGTTTGGGGTGACTGGGCCTGTATTCCATGGGCTTTAGGAAAATGTGTGGAGATCTCAGTGAGATATATAAAACTCTGACAGGTCGAGACAGATTGGAAGCAGGGATGATAGTTCCCCGGGCTGGCATGCCTAAAACAAGGGGCCACAGCCATATTGTATTTAATCAATGTGTGTTATCGGAGAACTGCCTGTATATTGAATGGTGCCACAAAATTGATGGACCGAAGGGATTACAGCAGTTCTTATTTTATATTTCACAATGTTTAAACATATTCAGAGAAATGAACACTGTGTGGGGAAAACTCCATTGAGGAGACTTTTGGCCATGAATGAGCATGGGGAAAGCTCAATATGTTGAATGACCTCCTCCTTTCCCAATGTTTCTGTGCAGTCTGTGGGAAAGCTCTGTAAATGTTGTCACAGGCTCTCAGATGTTAGGAAGGGGGTCTCTGCAGGGTTAACAGGTCTGTGTTTCCCATTCCCTTTTCCGATACTGAGGCTGGGGCCGGGTGTTCTGTCCGGTTATATCCTTTACGATCTAGGACCAGTTTGATACAATAGTGTGTCTTGCTTGGCCGATTTAGAGACTATTGAAAAAGTGATCACATGTCTGTGTGGCTGGAGTCATTTTTAGGCCAGACCAAGAAAGCACGGAAGATTCACTTCCTGAAAGCATATTGGTAAGACGATCAATGTTTACAATCAACATTGGACACAAGATCACTATTACTGACACCAAATATTAGGTGTCGATATTTTATTAATTTCTTTTAACTTCCACCAGCTGCCAGACCGTTAGCCTGGTCTGGATTAGTAATCTATTGACATTTCCACAACAGCACCATCTGCACATGGGGACTATCTGAAACCACACTGGCCTGGTTAGTTTTGTGCTGCTTGAAAGCTCTGTCAAAAATAATTCCCACTAATTTGACTGTCGTGATGGGACTGAAGGGGTGGTAAATGGTCAGATTGTAGTGGATTGGACATAGTTGAGTAATTTTCCACATTGCCAGGGAGATGTCAGAGTTGGAGCTGGAATGATACAGCTTCCCCAGGGACACGGCTTGTTGTGCGTCACAGGTCTTCAGTCCTATTACAGGAATGGGGTCAGGGACCATTGCCTTTGTCATATCTACTGTGTTCAGCTGTTGCTTCATGTCACGTGCTGCGAATCGAATTGATTGAAAACTGGCATCTGTGATTCTGTGGGTATCATGAGGAGGGTGAGGTGTTTCATCCACTCAACAACGTTCCATCCGCGATGCCATCTTCTGTGTTCGAAGTGAATATGATTCCCTCTGTTTTTCTCCCTGACCATGATTAAGATGTCCGTAGTGTCAATGATGTCAGCCTTATGCAGTTTCAGAATCAAGGAACTTGTCACCATGCATTATCGTTCAGTCCCCAGTGCACAGCGCTCCAGGTTGGATGGGATGTTTGAGCATCTTTGACATACTTCTTTGGAAATTGCATCAAAAACAGAAATTGCTGAAGAAACTGCAGACGATGTTGCAGCATCTTCTGAAGTGAATGCAGAGTGAAACTTTCAGGTCCAGTGACCCTCTACAAAGCTCTCAGTTTCTCCAGCAATTTTTGTACTTTTATTTGCAGTATCCATAGTTATTTATTTAATTGAAAATTTGTTCTGTAACTATTCATTTCTGGAGAAACTCAGCATGTCTGTCTGCATCTGCAGAGACAGAAACAGAGTTAGCGTTTCAAGCCCAGTGTGACACTTCTTCAGAACTGAAAAGGATTGGAAACTGGGATTTTTAATCTCTTGCCAGAGGTGGGGGATGGGTGGTAGGGAAAAGAGGGTGTGGCAAAGATAAGCAGGCTTTTAACAATGGTGAACAAGAAGATGATAACAAACGGGTTTAAATTAAGGCGTGGCTGGGGAAAGGGATTCTCTCTCCTGAGTGCAAGATAAATAAGACACAATCACACAAGGGAGGCCAGGAGAGAGAATGTTGACTATGTGACATTATATAGATCTGGCCATAATTACGTTTTCACTGTCGAGATCATCACCCCTTTTAATTTGACACGATATTAAACGTGGCAGTAAAACAATACTCAGCCCAAACTTCATATTGTTATTTGCTTTTCTCCTTATTACAAAATTCTAAGACAGCAAGAAACGTTTGCTAGTGTCAATAAGAAGGCAAACACATGAAAACCCCAGTGATTACCTTTAAATGTTTGTTCTTGAAGTTAGTACTGTAGTGTAGAAGGTTGAGGGGTGACATTGTAGAAGTTTATAAAATCATGAGGCATGGATAGGGTGAATAGCCACGGTCTTTTCGATGGGATGGGGGAGTTCAAACATACAAGGCATAGTTTTAAGGTGAAAGACAGAAGATTTAAAAGGAACTAAGGAGCAACAGTTTTACACAGTGGGTGGTGTGTGTTTGGAATGAGCTGCCAGAGGACGTGTGGTAGATGCATGTACAGCGGCAACGTTTAAAACTCATTTGGACAAACATATGAATGGGAAACAGTTAGAGGCATATGGGCCAAATGAAAGCAGATGGGATGAGCTTAATTTGGAAAACCTGGCCAGCATGGACATTTAGAAAAGCTTCACACAGGGTCAGTGTAGTTTTGTGAAAGGGAAATTATACTTTGCCCTGTAAAATCATGCAAAGAACTTCTGGAGATGCCAGAGAATGTAACAAGCGGACTTGATAAAGTGGATCTGGTAGAAACCAGGCTTTCCAGAGCTTTTCCACAAAGTAGTACAGAATAAAAGTTCTTACACAAGACTGAAGTTCGTAGGATGACGGCTAATGTAATAACATGGGATAACACATACAAATCAGAGAGTAAGGATTAATGGATCTTCATGATCAAGATCTATCTGCTGGAATACCACAAATATCAGTCAAATGGCATCAGTTATTTACAATGTAAAAACATTGACGACAGATGCTGGAAACCAGATTCTGGATTAGTGGTGCTGGAAGAGCACAGCAGTTAAGGCAGCATCCAAGGATCAGCAGCTGTTTCTCTTCCTCTATGGGTCAAAAACAAAGGCTCACACTTTTTTTTAGGTTTGACAAAGGGTCAGTTAGACTCGAAACGTCAGCTCTTTTCTCTCCTTACAGATGCTTCCAGACCTGCTCAGATTTTCCAGCATTTTCTCTTTTGGTTTCAGATTCCAGAATCCACATTAATTTGCTTTTTTTCCACCACTAAATGAGGTCATGGCTCATCTCATTGTGGTTCCAGCTACACTTTTATCTCCATGTACTATTATCCCTGATCCACCGTCTATGGACAACCAGACGAAACCAGCCTCAATATAAAATAAAGTTTCATGTATCACAAAGAGAATTCCTACTTGAATGAATTTTCCTAATTTCTATTCTGACTGAGTTTGGATGGTGTTACTGTTTCCTTTTCTAGTCCATCTCCTCCACTGCTCACAACAAATTTTAAATGTAACCAGGTTCGTGATATGGCCAATGATAAAGGTCTCAGACTGGATCAGGTTCAGTGATAGGAACAAGTCAGGCAGGTTTCTTTAGTCAGCCACAAGTAACTCATAGGATTAACGGATGCGCATGGTGGATCTGTGGTTAGCACTGCTGCCTCCCGTCACCAAGAAGCTAGGTTAACTACCAACCTTGGTCTATGCTCTGCGTGGGGATTGAGTATTCTCTGTGCAGGTATCTGTGTGGGTTTCCTCACGATACTCCAATTTCTGCCCACAGTCCAAAGATATGCAGCTTAGAGTGGATTGGTCAAGCTAAATTGCCTATAGTGCCCAGGGATGTGTAGGTTAGATTGGTTAGTGATGGAAATTGCAAGGTTACATGGATAGGGAAGGGCGGGGGGGAAGCTCCGGGGCATTGCTGTTCAGAGGGTCAGTGTGGACTTGATGGATGGGATATCCTGCTTCCACGCTGTAGAGATTCTACAAAAATGACAAGAAATTTGGACTATACCCAGTGGGTATATATCTGATCCACTCTCCTCTAAGTCTTATATGTTTCAATAAGATCACCTCTCATTCCACGAGTAACCTGTTAAAGCCTTCATAATAAGGCCCTCATCCCTGGAATCCATGAAGTGAAACATCTCCGAACTGCTTCCAATGTAATTATATCCTTTCTCAGATAAGGAGACAAAGAAAAACTAATCTCAAACTCAGGTCTTGAGGATTATGTTTTGTTCTTTCAGCATTGTATTTCTTTCGAACTCTCTTCCACGCAGACCAATGGAGGCAGAGATATTGAATATTTTTGAGGCACAGACAGAAGTTTCATAAATAACAGTGGAGTTGAGGATTATCGGGGATCGGTAGGAACGTGCGGTGTGGGGGGAAATGTAGACAAATGTACCAAATGACACGGCTCCAGAAAATTCATTAATAAAATGCAAAACGAAATTAAAATGTTGATGAAATTTTAAAGGGGAATCCAAGATGGCCACGATCCGGAAGGTCTGCTTTGATGGGCTTTACATCACAGAACGGGCAAAGTGGTACTCTAACCCACTCCATCGCAGCCATTTACTTAAAATTCAACAATAAAAGAACTGCAGAATCTTTATTAATCCCGTTTTGTCAAGTGGAAATGACAAAACACGGGAAAGGATCGAGTAAGTCTCAATACACGGTGCACCCGTCAGAAGCATCGAGTATGCCTGAGGCTGTAGCTGCAACCCACTCTGCTCGTTCCATAGACCCAGTTACTCACCAGACCTTGGTCACTGAGTTCACCAAGTTATGTGAAATGATTGAAGACATGATTAAAGAGAAGTTCAGCAGTATGCTAGAGCCATTCTCAGCCGTGCTCCAAAAACATGACTTGAAAGCCTTGGAAACAGAATGGATGACTTTGAGCACCGAACTGCAGTGGCAGAGACTACAACTGATTTCTCCAAGGAGCGGATGCTCGCCCTTGAAAAACAGGTCTGCACCTTAACGAAACAAGATCACGACCTTGTGAACAGGGCAGGATGAAAAATGTTCACATCGTCAGTCTGCTGGACCAGACGGCAGGTGGTCAGCCAGTGAGGATTTTCGATAACTGGCTGCAGCGATTCCTTCACTTCCAAGCTGAAGAGGGACGGGTGAAGAGTGAGACAGTTCATCGGGTTATGGCGCGGAGGTCAGCCTCAGACCAGCGCCCTCGCCCTGTCCTTGAGCGATTACATAGTTATGGGGACAAACAAAGACTGATGGAATCTTCCAGAACACATGGGAAGGATCCGATGGCTTTAATTCACGAGAGCTCCAGGATTATGATCTTTCTGGACGTTTCAGCAGCGTTGATTCAAGAAAGAAAATCTTTTGATGATATCAAGAGAAGAGTAAGGGAACTCGGGATTCAGTATTCCTTACGGTTCCCAGCGGTGCTCCGTATTGCTTTGAATGGATCCGTGAACTCGTCTGACTCTCCAGAGTAAGCGAAAACTTTGTGGATATTTTAAAGTAAGCTGGATGTTTAGACAATCATGTTTCTCTCTTAAAGAAATTTTCTTGGATTTTTCTGGTAGTAACCAGTGTTTAATTATAGTCGGGGATGGGTAGAGTAGTCACTTTTAACTTCTTCGTTAGTATTACTACTCATTTTCTCTTTATTTGCTCAGTGCCCACCGGCAGTTCAAGCTGGATTTTTGTTGTTAATTGCCCTGGATGCCATATTGGTAATGGGCAGAAGATAAAGTTTTGTGATATGTCAACGTCCCCGGTGGGCAGGGGTGGTGTGACAGTAAATTGCCCTATCAAGTGTCATTGGCACTTTGGTCTTTGTTTCGTTCTTTGGTTTTTTTATGTGTTTAGCTTTGGAAAGTTTTGAGAGCTGGTTATGTGTAGTAGTTTTAGTTTGTACAGTTTTTAGGCTCTAGGAGTCTTTTTTCATTAATGATCAGTGATGTGTAATTCGATGTGAAACTCGAGAGTTGAAATGTTGTTACAGTGTGTTATAGATAATGATGTGCTTAAATGGCATACCTGAAACATTAAGGGGAGCCATCTGCCAGTCAAGAGGAAAAATATACTTTCTAGTCTTAAAAAGGTGAGGGTGAATGTTGTCCTATTGCAGGGGATGCACCTTGATGACAAGAAACATTTGACGTTACAGCAGGGCGGGTTTTATCGGGTTAATTTCTCATCTTCTAATACTAGGAGCAGGGGAGAAGCCATACTGGACAGGAAGAATCTTCCATTTAAATTATTAGATTGTTTTAGACACTCAAAGGAGGATCATAATCCATAAAGCCTTTAACTATGGGAAATAATACAGTATTTTAAATGTTTATTGCCAACCAGCTCACCCTCTTAAAATCCTGGTAATTGCATATGCCAAATTAAGTTATCTTGCAACGTGGCACATTATTGTAGAAGGAGATTTCAACTGTGTTATGGACCTCATGATGGGCAGAATGTTCAAACGGCCCCCAAAATCCCCGTTATAATGTAAGCAATTAGTGGATGTGTGTGCAGAACTAGATGTATGGAGGCAGATCTACCTCACAAGTAGGGATTTTATTTTCTTCTTTAACCCACAGAAATACTATATGAGGGTTGATCTCTTCCCCATCACTGCAACAATCTTACATTCGATGGCATCCAGCACAATTGGGAATGTTAACCCAACATACCTGGTCCAGAAGTGAGATAGATGCCACATACTATTATGTTGGATACAGGTGAGGGTCTTAAATTTTTGTCAAATCCCACAATTTCAGCAGCTCACGTGATGTAATGCATTAATTCGCTTGTCGCCTTTTCAGGCTATAAGATTAATTTCACAACGTTGGAGGCCATGCCTATGGGCGGCCTTAGGGCAATACCTGATGAGGGCAAATCCTGGTTTCCTTTTAAATGATCATGGTGGGGCGGGGGTTCTCTATTTCAGTATATTCATTACATCTGTCTTTGATAATGTATTTAGCGTGAACTATGTCCATGTGTTTAACAAAATTAAACAAGCCCTTCAAAGACGGGAGGCACTTCCAATATCCTGGCTTGGTCGAATAGCTCTTATTAAAATGAATGTCCTTCCTCATTTACTGTACCCCATGTGAATGCTTCCTTTGGTGTTTCCCAGACAGATATTTAGGAGACATAATGGCTGGTTTAGCTCTTTTATTTGGCACCATACGCAACTCTTTATCAACCTGACCAAATTGTAACTACCCCCAGATTGTGGGGATTAGATCTCCCAGATTAAAAGCTATCAATTAAGCTCTTTTATCATACATTAGTGCATGGCGTCAATACGGTTAGATATTGAACCCTCTCAGACAAAGTGAACTCTTATTGATAGATTATTACAGTGTGGAAACAGGCCCTTCAGCCCAACAAGCCCACACCAACCCACCACCCACCCAGGCCCATTCCTCGACATTTACCCCTTCACCTAACACTACGGGCAATTTAGCATGGCCAATTCATCTGACCTGCATATTTTTTGGACTGTGGGAGGAAACCGAAGCACCCGGAGAAGACCCATTGCAGACACGGGGAGAATGTGCAAACTCCACACAGTCAATCAACTGAGGCGGGAATTGAACCCGGGTCTGGCGCTGTGAGGCAGTAGTGCTAACCACTGTGCCACTGTGCGGCCCACGGTTGTTCTTAGGCAAAATGATAACATTTATGGAGTATTGTCATAACCCAATAATTATCAATACTGTTAAAGCATGAGTGACAATGCGTCAGATTAAGGGCAATACAACCAAAATCATGTTTCTTACCCCTGTAATTCGTCCACTGGGCTATCATCCGGGGATAATGGATTCCAGGTTTAAACTGTGGCAGCAAGGGGTGTACCTTGCTTGAGTGATTTAGAATTCGTAGAATCCCTACAGTGTGGATACAAGCCGTTGGGCCCAACAAGTCCACTTCGACCTTTTGAAGAGAAACCCACCCAGACCCAATCCCCAACCATCCTATATTTACCCTGACTAATGCCCACACCTACACATCCCTGAACACTATGGGTGATTTATCAATGACCAATTCATCTAACATGTGCATTTTTGCATTGTGGGAGGAAACACACACAGACACGGCGAGAATGTTAACTCCACACAGCCAGTCACCCAAGGCCTGAACCAAAGACGAGACCCTGGTGCTGTGAGGCAGCAATGCTCACCACTGAGCCACCACGTGTTCTTTGATGGAGAAACAATTATGTCATTTGGTCAAATAACTCGTACTTATGGACTACCTAGTGGAGACCTCTTTTGTATTTTTTCCAGATCAGAGTTTCGATTGAAAAATGACACACTTTTACCACATTCATACAGATCCGATAAAGGGAAGAGGATGCTTATTGCTTAGAATACACTCTCTGTCATTAGCCTTTATCATTAGTTGGAGAGTGTCCCCTCAGACGAGACTGTGCAACTTTGTGTTGTCTGCTAGAGAGTTGGGGGTTCAGAACACTTCGGAGACATGGGAGGATATTTGTGAAAATGCTTGAAGGATTTTGCTCTGTAAGAGGACCCATTCCATGCAGTTGAAAATTCTTCGTAGGGTCTATCTGACCCCAAATTGTCTCTCAAAATTCAAAGTGGGATTATCTTCAGCATGTCCTAAATGCAGAATGACGACAGGCACACTTACTCATTGCTTGTGGTTCTGCTGCAGACTTCATCTATATTGGAGCACTGTGTCAGATGTGATAGAGTGGGTCCATGGGACTGAATTGGAGATGGACTTGGTTTCTGTTTTCCTGGGCCTGCCCAAGGTACTTTCCACAGATGAATATGGGAAAAAGAAATATAAATCCTTACAATCCGTACTTTCTGTGCTAGGAAAAATATTATGTTGTGTTGGATGTCTGAACTCCCCCACCCCCAGAGAGGAAGAGCTATGAACATAAAAATGTGTATCAGTTAATGCTCTTGATGAACAAGAGCTGTCCTTTTGTTATGCTGAGCTGTATTATTTATTCATTATTTATTGTTTTGTTTTGTTTTTTCTTCTGTCTGTGTAGCGTTTTAACTTGTTTTGTATGTACATGCAATTGGATGTAATTTTTTTTCAGATTTTTGAGTTGTGTTGTTATTGGTTTACTATAATATTAAAAATCTCTTTTTAATTTTTTTTTAATTAAAATGCTAACATTGATAGAATACAGTCACAAAAACTCTCATTAGAGAGCCCACTCATGGTGGTTTATCCTGTGGATCACCATACCTCGGGTGAGGGGGTGAGGCTGAGAGAATGTCCCCTTCATGGTAATCTCTGTCAATGTGAGGAACTGAACCTGTGCTGTTGCCCTGCCTCTACATCACAAACCGGCTGTCCTGCCAACTGAATGGGAGACTGTGTAACTGTTACAGACAGAAACAGTCACAGATAAAGGGTAAGAGAAACATTCATAATAAGGAAAGTGGTACAGTTCGGATAATGGTCAAGATAACGCCTGAGAGTTAAAATGTTCTCTGCTGGAATTTGTATTTGTAACAAGACGTGTTTAGAAGTTGTTTTTGGTTTAATATCATTAAGATGAGTCAAGTGACTCTTATGTGTTGCACACTGGGACACTAACATTTTCCTGAAATTGGGAAATATTTGCAACATTATCTGGAGCATTCTGGAGCATTCACCAGAATATTCTATGACTGTGTGGGAGGTATTGCAAAGGAGAGAGAGAGAGAGAAGGTGTTGCATGCAGTAGTGAGAGTGGGGGATCATGAGCCTTGTTCGGGAGTAGTTGCAATCACAGATATACAGTGAGTGTGAGGGAGCAGACAGAATACGGTGACCCTTATCCTGACAGAGGGGGGAAGGTTATTGATGCTTGTCCTGTTTTGCTGGACTTTTCTTCAGACCTCAAATACTGCACTGAATTTGGTAGTGAGCACAGACCATGCTCGGTGGGTCTGTTGGTGTGGCACCCTCTGGGATGGAAACCCCCTCTGTACTCGCCCATCCAATACGCCCACCGTGCTCCGGCAACAACATGGTGTAATTGCCCCTTAACTACCAATCTGCCATTTCCCTGCCTTTACTCTGTATACATCTAATCCTTTCCTATCTGTGTATTTGTCCAAATGCCTTTTCAATGTTGTTAGTGTGCCCACTTCAACCACTTCCACTGGCAGCTCAGTCTAATTTGCCAGTTCACCTTGGATTCCATGCGATCTAACCTTCTAGAGCGGCCTACTATGTGTAACCTTATCAAAGGCCTTACTGAAATCCATATGGAATATGCATTCATCCCTGCTCTCATCGGCCTTTCTGGTCACTTCCTCAAAAATCTCTAACAAAATTTGTAAGGCATGATCCGCCAGGCACAAAGCCATGCTGACTGCTCCAAGTCAAACTCTGTCTTTCCACATGCATGCACATCTTATCTCTCAGAACCTTCTCAAGTGGTTTACCGAAACAGGTATGAAGCTTACTGGTCTATATTTCCTAGGCTTTTTTTTTGCAGCCCTTCTTGAATAAGCGCACAACATTTGCTACCGCCCAGTCTTCCGGGATCTTGATCCCTCAGCTTGTTCTTTCGCCTCTTACAGTGCTCTCAGATGTATCTGGTCAGGACCAAGAGATGTGTCTGACTTTGTGTGTTCTAATATGTCCAACAGCAACTCTACTGTGATATGGACAGTACCAAGATATGACAACTAACGTCCCAAAGGTCACAGGTCTTCATGTCTTTCTTCATGATAAACACAGAGGGGAAATTGAGGACTTCACCCATCTCTTGGGGTTATACGCTTGCATGCCGGTTTTGGATTTTAAAGCATCCTATTCTCTCTGTAGTTGCTCTTTATCTTTACTATACTGAATTTGGATTCACTCTAATCTTCTCAGGCAAGACTACCTCATACCCCCTTATGGCCTTGCTTATATCCTTCTTCAGTAAACTCCTCTATTCCCTGTATACCTTCAGGGATTCCCTTGATATGAGCTGCCTGAACATGAGCCACTCCTCCTTTTTTCTGGTCAAAGCCTCAATATATCTTGACATCCAGAGTTCTCTCTTCCAGTCTCACATAACCTTCACCCTCACAGGAAAATGGAAACCTTGAACTGGAGCTATCTCACTTTTAAAGCCCTCCCACTTGCCCGGGATCCTTTTTCCTGGAATCAAACAACTCCAATCATCCCCTGCAACCCCCTGTCTAACTCCAACAACATATGCCTTGCCCCAATTTGGATCTTGAATCTGTGGAGCAATTTTGGTCCTACCATAACTATTTTAAAATTAATACAACTCTAAACACTCATACCAAAATGCTCCCCCACTTTATCTCCGTCACCTATCCTGCCCTATTTCCCAACAGTAGGTCCAGTTTGTCCCTTCCCGAGTACGATATTCTATATATTGATTGTGGAAACTTCGCTGAACACACTTAACAAATTACGTTCCATCGAAGTTCTTACCATCTGGAAACCCCAGTCTATGTTAGGAAAATTGAAATCACCTATTATAACAAACCTACTGTTCCTGCAAGTCTCCTCAGTCCCCCTGCATATTTGTTCCTCTAATTCACATTGTTGATTATAGTGCAACCACTATAACATTACCATCCCTCTCTAACTACTTTGCACCATTCACGAAACCTCTTTGGATATTATTGCAGGTATTTCAACTTTAAATACTGGTGTGATACTCGCCTTAATCAGAACTATTGGTATTTAAACTGTTTCCATTTACATCTCTACATCGCAGTGATTTTCACATCCATGGCACGCCTTGTCAAGTTACAGTGGAGTTTTGGAGCTGGAAATGGATGGGAGCTGCATATCCTGTCACTTCCAACATTGGCTGCAAGTTTCCCCACACTGGTCAGTGATCTAACACAGTCTTACCGAACAATGCAACAGCCTGGGTTTACATATGAATGAACCAGTGCGGTCTGCACAGCTCCCCACGCTGGACATTTAGCCCAGGATTATAGATCAAGCATTGGTGTGGGCTGCACAGAGTTCCATTCTGGACACTGCTGGGTTGTATTCTGCAGTACACTCGCCATATCAACACAGTGCTCCATCCTGAAAGTATAATGGACTGGCTAGTTATGTGAGTTGGATTGCGAATGTGAGAGAACTAAACATCTGGCTGTACCTTTATTTTGTGTTTTCATTCTTGTTATTGGACCCTTCAAATACTGACTCATCCGGTTAGATCAGAACATCTGGATGAGGGATGGTGACTGTTGTTGCAGTACCTGAGTCTGCAACATGACCAACACAGGGAGCAGAGGCTGCATAGAGTGGAGTGTCCGTGAAATGGAATGAGGGAATCACCATCAGATCAGCCGTTATCTTTTTGAATGTTGGGGCAGGATTGTGTGGACCACGAATGCAACTTATTCATATATTTGCGTTTGTTCCAAGCAAACTCCCCTTCTTTCCCAGTGTCCCATACTGGTGGGGACTTAGTCCCCTCCTCCTGTTCCTGCGTAACAGGATCTTCGGGCCTCACTAGCCTCCAGATTTCCCTGTGTCCCAGTTTCGAGCAGTTGAATGACCGCCTCCTGTTCCTCTGTCCCAGTCTCGAGCAGTTGAGTGACTCCCTCCTGATCTTGTGTCCCAGTCTCGAGCAGTTGAGTAACTCCCTCCTGATCTTGTGTCCCAGTCTCGAGCAGTTGAGTAACTCCCTCCTGTTCTTGTGTCCCAGTCTCGAGCATTTGAGTGACCGCCTCCTGTTCCTCTGTCCCAGTCTCGAGCAGTTGAGTAACTCCCTCCTGTTCCTGTGTCCCAGTCTCGAGCAGTTGAGTGACTCCCTCCTGTTCCTGTGTCCCAGTCTCGAGCAGTTGAGTGACTGCCTCCTAATCGAAGTTTTGTGAATATTGATGTCCTCCTCCTGCTTCAGTGTAACAGGCTCCAATAGCTCTGTGCTCACCCGCTGCTCCTGTGGAATGGAGGTGAAGGACTGAATGGCCTCTTCACATTCTTTACAGCTTTTATTGACTAAAGACCTTTCTCCTGTTTCTGTAAAACACCATCAAAATCTGAATGATTTATTTTTGTATTTTACTGTCAGTAATTGAGCAAACCAGCTGACTGACAGAATTCAGTAGCTGAATAGCCTCCTCCTGTTCCTGTGTTAAACTCTCAAGAGTCAATAGATTCCCAGAGATGTATAGCACGGAAAAAGATCCTTCGGTCTGGTCATCTATACCAACCAAATATCCTAAATTAATCTCGTCTCCCTTGCCAACACTTGGCCCATCTCTCTCTCTAAACACTTCCCATGCATGTATCTATCCAAATGCCTTTTAGAAGGTGTAACTGTACCTGCCTCCATCACCTCTTTTGGCTGTTCAATCCATACACGCAGCAGTCTCTGTGTGAAAATGTTGTCCCTCACGTCCCTTTTTAAATCTTCCACTACTCACCTTAAACCTTTATATTCTATATTTGGAATTGTCTATCCTGGCAACATACATTGACTGTTTACTTTTTCTATGCCCCTCCTGATCTTATAAACTTATTTAAGGTCCACTCTCAGCCTCAACACTTGAACATACTCCCAGCCTATTCAAACTCTCCCTGTAACTCCAACCCTCCAACACCTGCAACATTCTTTTAAATCTCTTCTACAACCTTTCAAGTTTGACAACATCTTTCCGACAGCAGGTTGACCAGAATTAAAGGCAATATTACAAAAGTGGCCAAACCAATGTCCTGTACAGATGCAACATGTCATGCAAACGCATAGACTCAAAGCACGCATCAATAAAGGGAAGAACACCAAGTGCCTTCTTCACTGCTCTGCCGACCTGTGACAGCACTTTCAAGGAACAGAGAACCTGCACCACAAGGTGCCTCACAGGGCAGCGATCGGGGTTTAATTCCATCCTTGAATGACTGGCTGTGTGGAGTTTGCACATTCTACCCCTGTCTGTGTAAATTTCCTCCGGATGCTATGTTTCCCTCCGACAGTATAACGATATACAGAATTGTGCATAGTACCCTTGGATGTGAGGGCAAGGTGCATTAGCCATGGGAAATGCAGGCTGAGAGGGATAGGGTAGGGGTTTGTCCAGTGGGATACTGTTTAGAGGGACGGTGTGGCCTTGTTGGGCCGAAGGTCCTGTTTCCGAACTGTAGGGATTCTATAATTTCTATGGAGTTCTCCTTGATTGGCAACTTTCGACAGGATCCTACCTAAATGTCTGGCCCTGACTTTTCTTGCCAAAATGCAACACCTCACATTTATCTGAAATAAACTCCATCTGCCACTCCTCAGCTCACCGAATTAAGTTCCCATTATATTCTGAGAGATTATTCTTCACTGTCGACGACACCACCAAATTTGGTATTATCTACAAACTTACTAACCATACTTCATATACTCAAATGCAAATGATTTGTATCAGTGACAAAAGGCAGTGGACCCACTGTTGATCCAAGTTTAATGAACAAATGCCAACTGTCATACCCTGTCTCCGATATTCAAGTAAAGTTTGGACCTAAATGGCGAGTTCTCCCTGGATCCTAGGCAGCCTAACCTTGCTAACCTTGTAGAACATTTTGGTTTTCTTCCTGAATTCCATGAAGACAGCATCCACTCTCCTGCCTTCATCAATCACCATCTTCACTTCCTCAAAAAATTTCCACCCAGTCAGTGAGACGTGATCTCCAATGTACAAAGCCCTCTTCTGTCCTTGTCTTTCCAAATGCTTGTACATCGTTTCCCTCAAAATCCCCTCCAACAATTTAGTCACCATTGACATCAGGCTCACCAATCTATAGTTACCTGGGCTTTTCTTAATTTCTGAAACAATGACACTATGTTAGCAACCCTCCAGTCATTTGCCACCTCACCTGTGGAACTCAATATTACAGATATATCAGCAAAAGGCTGAGCAATTTCTTTCCTAGCCTCCCACAATATTCTGGGATACAACTGATCAGGTCCCAGGGATGAGTTCACCTTTATATGTTTTAAAATGTCCAACATCTCCTTGTAATATAGACACTTTTCAAGCTATCACTATGTATTTCTTCATTCTCTCGCTCTTGTAAACTCTTCTACATTAAATACTAGGAAAAATACTTGTTTAGAATCCCTTCCATCTCCTATGGTTCCACACATACGTAGCCTTACTGATCTTTAAGGTGCCCTATTCTCTCCCTAGTTAATATTTTGTAATTAAAGGATGTGTAGAGTTGCTTCAATGCCTCGTTAACCCTATTTCTAAAGCAATTTCATGACCACATTTTTCTGGCCCAATTTCCCCATTGACTATACACTTGCTGCCCTTATACACCTCTCGGGATTCACTTGATCTCAGCTCTGTTTACCTGATATATGCCTCCTTCCTTACCTTGACCAGAGCATCAATATATCTAGCCATCCAGCACTCCCTGCACCCACCAGCCTTGCCCCTCTCACTAATAGGAACACGTTGGCTCTGGACTCTCTGAAACCAAGTTTTGATGGCCTTGCATTTTCCAACCATCCCTTTACCTGTGAATAGGGTATTCCAATCAGCCTTTCACAGGGCTCACCTAATACTTTCAAAGTTGGCCTTATTCAAAGTTAGAACTTTAATGTTTACATCAGGTCTTTCCTATTCCACACATAGTTTAAAACTAATATTTCTGTGTAACAGACTTGAATGTTAAATAAACACTTCCTGCCTCTCTGTAACAGGCTAGAGAGGCTGAATGACCTCCTCCTGTCCCTCTGTAATAGACTGGACAGGATGAATGTCCTCTTCTTGCCACTCTGTAATAGACTGGAGAGACTGAATGACCTCCTCTTGTCCCTCTGAAATAGACTCAAGAGGCTTCATGGCCTCCTCCTGTCCCTGTGTAACAGATCCGAGACATTAAATGAGACAACAGCCCGTGGATTATGATCAGCCGTTAAACTGTATCTGATGGAGGTCCATCCCTTCCCAGTTACAGAAACACAAACAACACTATTTACTCCAGGTGCCCTCTCAGTAACACTTCATACAGCTGCAGCGAAACATCTCTTTGTTTTGAATGATTCTTTCGGCAAAATGTGCCAATATTCCAGCTTTCCACCTTTTTAAGTAGCAACAGACTAATATGGACTGAATGGCCTTCTCTTATCCCTTTGTAAGCGTCCCATAGGGACAGAATTGCTTCGGCCTGTTCCTGAGCAGCAGTCTCAATGCTCTGTCTCAAGGTTATGAAAGGATTTGATAACAGGGCATCAAAACCAGGAGTGGCCACACGCAGGTAAATAAGTACCGTAATTTGTTAATTTTCCATCCCATCCTTGGCCAATATCTGCAGCTGAGGCAGACAAGTCACAACTGTGGGACATCCCTTTGACTATGAGCTGATTCTTGACACCATGCCCTGACCATTTCTAACTTGAAATACTCAAGTATCGAGAAACTTGCCCACCCGAATTTTTTTTATGTAGCCGATCTGTTATTTTATAACTGCTTCCTTTCATAAACAGAGTGGAACATATAGACCCCTGCAGTGTCCTGTTAATCCTCTCATATACAATTTAATAAAAAAATTTAAAAGAATTAAAGATTTATGAACCATTCCTCAGAAACCCTCATCCATTCCATCCAAAACCAGTAAATGAAAAGTGATGTGTTGAACAGGTTAACTAAGCCTATTTGTTCAGTGACTGAGATTAAAGCCAATCTCCATGGATTCTAATTATCCCAGTGGAGGGTTTCCATCTTTTAATGATAAATGGGCTCCGTTCAATGTGTTATCCCATAACATGAGCGGGAGCATCACCGACAGCACTGACAGGGAACAGCGGATCCAGAGAGAGGGGGAGGAGAGGTCAGAATCTGAGAACATTAGACTGGAATGTTCCAACAATGGATCAGAATCTGAGAACATTAGACTGGAATGTTCCAACAATGGATCAGAATCTGAGAACATTAGACTGGAATGGTCCAACAATGGATCAGAATGTGAGAACATTAGACATGAATATTCCAACAATATACAGGAGCTTATCCGATTATGTTTGGTATCGTTCTGCATTTGATTGGTGGTCATTATCATCGCAGATCTATTACGCTCTTCTCATTATTCAATATTTTTATTATCCCTTCCTGGCTATCGTTGGTGTTCCTGGTAAGTGTCACTGTCCAGATTTTGTTTTCTATAAACCAGTTATGACTGTATTATTGTTATTTCATACAGTCTACACATCTTGTCACTATTATTGTTCCTGATGAATCTCTCAATCCAGATATTCACTCTACAGACCACTACTAACTACATTAATGAACGTGTTCAATTCCTGCCTCCCTCTCTGCTCTGGCAGTGTTACTCACCGGTCTCTATGTTGATCTATTCAGTTTCAGGGGAGAACCACAATGCATTGTAACATTGCTTTTGCTGTTAAGAGCATAGAGGTCACTGTCTACTGTTCTGGTTACAAACTCCACTTCCTTCCACTGTTTCCATCCCATCCTTGGCCAATATCTGCAGCTGAAGCAGACAAGTCACAACTGTGGGAGATCCCTTTGAATATGAGCTGATTCTTGACACCATACCCTGAACATTTCTAACTTGAAATGCTCACCACTCCAGAATATATCTCACTGGTTAATTCCATCCGTTGTTCAACCTTGAGCTATGAAGTCAATAATCTTAATGAAGCCAATAATCTGCTGCTGACGCTCCCGGCTTCAAACTTGCCGAAGCAAATCTGATTCGACCTCACACCAAACTCCCATCCATCTGTCATTCATGTGCACGCCGATGTATATTGCTATTGTGTCTGGTAATGCCTTTATTTTAACATTCTCAAACGCTTTATACCATCTATCCATGAAACTTCCCTCGTTCTCTCTGTTGATTAATAAAAAGCCTGCCAGTTGTTCGTATTTAAAATAGTTTCCTCCATGTGTGTTCCTTCTCAAATAACGAGTTTCGCATTCAACCACACACACACACACACACACACACACACACACACACACACACACACACACACACACACACACACACACACACACAAACCTTCTCATTGCAGGCAGTAATCTGATGCGAGGATAGTTAGCATATGATAGTAAAGTTTGCAATATTCTCATGCTGGGCAGATAGTGTAGTTTACTGAGCAACACACTAGCATGGTCTGCACAGCTCTCCATGCTGGGCTGTCATCTTGTCCCAATTTATGTTTGTTTGTGGTGTTCGGTGAAGCAGATTCAGAATTTGATGTAACAAACCATTTCAGCTGATCTGACAATGCCTTCATTCAATGTTCTCATTCTTGTCATTTTACTCAGGAATATCTCACTTCCTCAGTTAGTCCCACTGCCCTGCCCTTTTCCACATATTTCCACAACATATTTTCAGTTCATTAACTGTGTGTTTCTGTCTTTAATGTGAATCTCTCTTTCCCTCTGTATCTTTCCCTGGCCTTTGGTTTTGTCTCCCTAGTGTATCGAGTGCTGGCATTGTGTAGCTCAGAAATACTGAAATGGTGTTTTTTCAAGCTGTTGTTCACTTCCCGGTATGACCCATGTGATGGTCCATGGACAGGCGTGTTTCAGAAGTTATAAGACACATCCTTGTAACCTGGTCTGTACCTGTGGTTGTCCCTCTCAGGTGACCTTGCAATAAGTAAGACGAGGAAGCCCACTGAGTGAAGGACCAGGCATCTGAATTGCCTGACAATGCAGTTACTTTTTAAATAAAACGTTAGTTTCTCTTTTTTTTAGTAAGAGGTCATAAAGGCTAAACTGCCGACTGAAAACAGCTCAAGTAAATAACTTTCGGGGCGTTTAGGGTTTTTAATAAATAGTAGTAACAATGGCCAGCTCGCACAGACCAGGCTTTCTAGTTTGGTTTTTCTTGTAGCTGTAACAATCACCGGGTGCTTGGGGTCCCAGAGGGGTTGGAAGTTTTAGCAAATTATCCCGAGCTGCTACTCTCTCCAAAGCCTCACTTGATGGTGTTTCCTCCTGCATTGGAGAACTGTATGCAAGAATTCATGTCTGAATGTTCCTTTTTGCCAAGGGGTGTGTTTTGGTGATGTTAATAGATTGAACAGTTCATTTGTAGAACGTAATGTATCCATTATTCAGTTAAGGTTTCCAATAGTTAAGATATTCTAAATTCCTCTTCATTTTGTATGGATTTTCATGAGAGGAGAGTGAGGTTGAGCAACCCTATGGTAGCCAAAGGCCTGATCAGGATTTGTTTAAATACATCCAGGCATTATCTAAATTTGATGAGAATGATGGCGGAGCCTTTTTAATTTCATTTCAGAAAGTGGCTAAACAAGTGCAGCGGCCAGAGAGCATGTGGATTTAGTTTATCCAAATAAAGCTGATAGGTATTTGCATCCCTATCGGAGGAGGTGAAGAAAACCATCTGAAGTGCATATGAGCTTGTGCCCGAAGCCGATAGTGTTTCAGGAATCTAAAATAGCATCCCGGGTTAAACGCACGTTGTGTTTGAAAGAATCAAATAAAGTAATTTTGAAAGGTGGGGAAGGGTATTAAAAACAGAGCAAACCTATGACCCTCTTAGAGAGATTCTGATTTTGGATAATTTCCACAATTCACTTCCTGCAGTTGTGAGAACTCGTGTGGAAGGGCAGAGAGTTACAATGGCAAGGTTAGAAACTGAAATGGCTGATGATGATTGAGTTCAGAAATCAAAGTTTGGTTTCTGTGAGGGATTGAGAAGAATGTGCAAGATCTTCAAAAAACATATCCCTGTGAGAGTAAGGTTTATTGGCATAGGCCAGGAGTAGCAGGCGAAGCGGTTACAGCATTGAGTGGTACAGAAGGATATAATATTTTTATGCTGAGACATGAGGAGCTATGTCATTCAGAAGGACTATTGGAGAGATGAGAAGTGCTCCATTATGTAACATGTGGTTGGAGTGTCCAGTGGAAACATCAACAGATTTATTCCACAATGGGGAAGGAGGCCTTGAGCTTGGTGTTGGTGGTACAACATTTCAGCATTTACATTGCGAATAACATACATGAGAAAAATCTTTATCACTGATCGTGACCCCTTAAAGTTTGTGGAGAAGTTTAGGGAGAAAAATGCCAGTCTGTTTTTATTGACCTTATTCTTGCTGCCATTCAATTTGAAATTATAAAGTTGACAGGGCGAGAAAAAGTAAGTTTTGACACGTTGTGAAGACTTGGATGAAGAAAGACAAAAGGCATTCTGTGGCAGAAGTAAAATGACTGAAATCGAATCGAGTTGTGAACATTTGTATGCTCAGTGTCAATGCAATATATATGCATTTCAGTCGACTAATAGAGGAAGATTAGGAGGTCTAAAATGAATCAATTTTTGTATATTAATGGATCATGTTATTAAAGGTGGAGTTGTGGGAATGCTCTCACTGTAAAAAGGTTATTTTCTCTTGGGTTTTTTTAAGAGACGTTTTAAAGGTAGAGGTGCAGAACTGTGTCTGAAAACAGTTTAAATAAATAGCTGAGAAAGCATTTCAGTTTTATTAAAACTGTGATGGTAACAATTGAAGGGCAGTGGCCAGCTCTCCCAGACCAGGTTTACTCGTTTTGTTTTTAGCTGCAGCATTCAGAAGCTGTTCGGGTCCCAGAAGGGTTGGAATTTTCAATACATGATCCCCAGCTGCTTTTCTCTCTGAGATCTTTGTTGATGTTGATTTCTCCTGGATCCGAAAACTGCATGTAAGGATCTCTACTTGAATATATCTTTGTGTCAAGCAGTGTATACCAAGAAGGTACGGTTTCTATTGTTTGTGTAAGTGTTCCCACATATAAGGCATTCTGAAATGTTCTTTTCTTTGATTGTATTTTAACTAAATCATTTAAATAGATTATACCTTGCTTAATGTCGAGTGGTTTGACCAGTCACAACATATCTGGAAAGCACACTTCCCATCTATATTCAAAATAAGGAAAGGTTTGGGTCTAAACGGCCTTCTTAAAATATTTTGCAGGAATCTGGTCTGGTCCACAACACTTATAGACGAGGGGTTTCTGACACACTCCTGTTATTGAAAAGTTAGTGCAGCAGCTGGGGATGGTTTGCTGGAGGTTGGGCTGGAGGTGAGCTACCTCAGACATTCAGGGAGACCTGAGGATTTGGTGACCCAACTTTGGATGGAGCATGGGGACGGTAGTTACAGCATCTGGGTCTGCAACATGAACAACAAATGGAGCAGAGGCTGCAGAGAGGGGGAGATCTGAAACCACGCAGTGAGTGTGAGTGGGGAAAGGGATCTGCTGTGTCCACCCAGGATTTTCCAGGAACAGCTTCCCAAGCTCCACCTAACCAAGGAGCAGAGTGTGAGGGGACCCTGACTGAACAGGGTGCTGGTCACAGAGCGATGTCACCTTCTTTAACACATCCTACAGCTTCACACCAGGGGGAGGATGGTGCTGTCAGTGGCTGTTCGGGTCACAGTTTCATTCAGCTTTTATGTTCTGGAACTTTTCAAACAGGACTGGTTGACATATCCATCATCTCCCAGTATGTTGCCATCAATGTAACCATTCAGTGACGGAGGATATATATGGTGGATGAGGTAAATACATTGTTTCTCACTCAGCAGAGAGCTACCGGGTGTATCCAGTATAATGGGATTCCCGATGGTGTACATGGCATCTGCAGAGTAGCCGTGTCAATGGGGAAAGAGGTAGAGGAACTGAAGGAGCAATCTCTGTATTAATCTTGCAGCGTGTCCATCACAGTACATCATGTTGGGGAATATCCCTGTCCTGCCAGCAGCCACAGCCTCTTCATTCACAAGCAGGCAGCCATTCCCATCGTCTTCAGATCTCCATGTAGAAAGTAATGAATGTATCTTGGATAAAGGCCATTCCCTTGATACACGTTTGATAACAGTATCCCCCATCACCAACCAAACACTTCAAAACATTTCATGTGTACAGAGAGCAATGGGGTCACTTGGAGCATCAAGGAGCAGACGATCAGGGATGGAGCAAAATCTCCCATGTCTGAACGGGTCTGAGTGAACCCCCCAGTACACAGTATTATTAATCCCTGTAATCCCTCTCCATTTCAGTAACATAATGCCTTCCATTATTCCTGTAAATGAAATGACAGATTATATCATGTTATATTGCAGCTGCCAAATTATTCGCCATTGCCTTTACCTCTCTGTATCTATCTGTAGACCCTCCACTCTCTCTTGATAATTTAATCTCTTGCTTATCACAGCAACATGACCAAACTCAGTATCTGTGTATCTGTTCCATCCTCCTGATCATTGATATAGATTGTAAATAGTTGAGGACCCAGCACTGGTCACTGTGTGACTCCACTGGTGACGTTCTGTCAAACTGATTTAGAGTGATTTATCCGGAGTGCCTGCTTCCTGTTTGATACATAATCCTCCCCCATTAATGTGTAACACAGTCGTAAAGCTGAATATGAACAAGGAACATCAGTCAGGAATCCAACCCTTCGAACCTGCTCCGCCATGGAATACAATCATGGCTGATGTCATCGCAGCCTCTGTTCAACATCCCTGCTATCTCTCGATCCTCAAACTGTATTCACTTATTGTAGATTGCGCCACATCAAAACATATCCACTCCACAGCTACACTTTCAATTACGTTTAGCATTTTACAGACCTCAATGAGCTCTCCTTTCATTCTTATAAACTCTAGAGTATAGGCCTAAACTGCTCAATTTCTCTTCAGAAGACAAACACTTCAAATATGGAATCAATCTAATGAAGCTCTTCTGAATTGCGTCCAATGGAAATACCTCATTCTGCAGGACACCCAAACTGTACTCCAGTTGCAGCCTCACTAATGCCTTGCATAGCGACAGCAACATTTCTACTCTATCCTTTTACAAATAAACGATGAAGCTATGTTTGCATTTCTCAGTATTTGAAGTACTCACAAGTAAGTTTTCTGTGATATGCAAGCAGGCACCCAGATCCCTCTGCTCTTAAGCACTTTGAAGTTTCTCTCCATTTAGATAATAATTTGCCTTTTCATTGGGCTGGCCAACGTGAATAACCACATATTTATCCACTTTAATTTTCATTGCCAAATGTTTGCCCATTCACCCAATCTATATACATTGTTTTTAAATCTCTTGCATCATCATTCCGAATTAATTTCCCACCAATGTTAGTGTCATCTGAAAATGTAGCTATAGTATTTTCTATCCCGTCAACCGAGTAATAATGTTGATCCCAAATAGTTGAAGCATGAGAACTGAAATCTATGGCACCCAACAAATTGCATTTTCCAATAGAAATTGACACAGTTTATTAATCTGCCTGCATTTTGTTGGTTAACCAATCCTCCATCCAAGCCAATAAATTATCATGACAAGCAACATGAATTCGATTGGGACAACACTACCATTATAGGGCAAGCCAAACAGAGAACAGCCAGGGAATTCCTCGAGGCATGGCACTCATCCACAGACTCTATCAACAAACACATCGACCTGGACCCAATATACCGGCCACTACAGTGGACAGCTCGAACTGACAACCGGAAGCGGCAGAGACAGGCCACTATAAATGCCGGAGGAAACATCACAGAAGCGCTTCACTGGAGGCTCCCAAGCACTGAGGATGTCACCTAGACAGGTGACGAAACGTTTGCAAGACAAATTCCCAGCTCGGCGAACAGAACCACAAAAACCCAAATGAATGCTAATGTTGGGGAAAATGGATTTCATGAGCTTGTGTTAGATGGTGGCATTAACATTTTGTCGAGCACTGAGCTAGAGATCAGGTTATTTAGAAATTGGTGTTGGATGATCAGAAAAGCTAATTGAAAACTTTGCTGTAAAGGGCCTTTTGGGAACAGTGACCACAATGCATTGTTTTTCTTTTATGCTGTTTGAGTACACGATTGTTTTTGTTTTATTTGAAGTAACTGTCATAAATCTGAATCATGCAGGCCCTGAAGGTGTGAGGAGAAAGTGGGCACTGCAGATGCTGAAGATCAGTGGCGCTGGAAAAGCACAGTCAGGCAGCATACTAGAAGAAGGAGCATTGTCGTTTCGGGCACAACCCTTTATCAGGAATGAGGCTTCTGGGTCAAGGGAGCTGAGGGATAAATGAGAAGGGGGTGTGGCAGGAGGAAGGGAGCTGGGACTGCGATAGGTAGATGAAGGTGGTGTTGAAAGTGATAGGTGATGAAGGGAGACAGAGCCCCTCATCTACTGCATCCTTTAAACTCAGTGTGGTCTTCTCTACATTGGCAAGACATACGTGGATCATTTCAGAGAACATCGCTGGAACAGCCACATTGACCAACTCCACCACCTTGTGGCTAAACACTTTAAACTCCCCTTTCCACTCTGGCAAGGACATGAGAGTCCTGGGACTCCTCCATGGCCAAACCCTAACCACCCGAAGCATGGATGAAGAAAGGTTCCTCTTCTGCATTGGGGCCCTCCAACCACAGGGGATTAATGTAGATTTCACCAGTATCCCCATTTCCCCTAACTCCACCTTATCCCAGTCCAATATTCCAACTCAGCACACTCCCCCTCTTGAACGTTCCTATGTGTTCATCTTCCTTCCCATCAATCTGGTCCACCCTCCTCTCTGACCTAACCCTTTCAGTCTCACTTTTAACTACCTATTAGGTCAAAGGAAGCAGCTTAGAAAAATGCCAAGTGTTGTAGTAAGCCAGTGGATTCAGAGAAATATAGAACCCAGGAACAGATGACCATGAAACTGAGAAGGAAATCAAAAAGAGAAATAGCATGCAGACAAAAGAAAACCATAATGACTGCTAAAGAAAATCATAAAGACTGGTAAAGAAAAACATAAAGACTGCTAAAAAAAAAAGACTGCTTTAAAAAAACGTACATCAGTGTATGAAACAAAAGTAAAAACAAGGTCAAATGTGGAACAGTAGGTGTGCGGACAGGGTAATTTATTGTAGAGAACAGAGAAATCACAGTGGAAAGAAACAGGTTCTTTGTGTCTATCTTCAAGGCAGAATATCCAGAAATTCTCCCAGAAATACCAAGTGACTATGGGACTTGTGTAAGTAATGTCTAAGACCATTCTTATCAGTGTTGAGGTCATCTTTTAGAAGGAAGCTGGATTGAGTATTTATTAATCTGACGGAGCAGATGTACTTCATACAAGAATTTCAGAGGAAGCAAAAATAGACGTATTGATTGCATCTCAGATTTTTATGTTATTTTCCAATAGAATCCGGAAGATATTTAGCCAATTTGGATATGGCAAATGTTGTAAATATTATCCAATAGTTAAAGAAAGGATAAAGATGGAGAGTGGTGTATTACAGATCATTTAACTTGTAATCCACGGTCGGGGTGTCTCTTCGGCTGAATGACAAAGAACGTGTTACTGGATATATAGAAGGTAATAGGAAAACTGGGGAGGATGATAATGCATCGATGAAACGAAAACCATAAGTGACAAACATTTTTTGAAATGGTTTGAAGATGATTCTTGTGGATGTAGGCAACAAGGAGCTAATGGATAACATATCGTTAGATATTCAGGAGGATCTTTCTTTAAGAACTCTCCCACTAACATCATAAGAAAAGTTAAAGTGAAAGGAATTGGGAAGAATGCATACAAATAGGAAACTAAAAATTAGGTTTACATTCATGTGAATGTAATTGGAATATAGAAGATGTCATGCACCAGCTGCACAGAGTGTTGCTGAGACTAAACTTAGAGTATTGTGTACCGTTTGGAGTCCCAATCGAAGATAGAATGTACTGACTACAGACGAACTGCAAAAGGTATTTTCCAGACTAATCCCTAAAATGGCAAGATTGTCTGATGGGGAAACTCAGCCTGTGGTCTCGAGTTTCAAACCATGAGAGGTGATTGTAGTGAAACTTAGAAACTTAGAAACATAGAGGGGACTGAATAACAGAGAGACATGGAGAGGTGCAAAGCAGGCGAGATTAGGGAGAATCCCACGGTATTCTGCACGGACAAGTAGAACAGAATAATCAGCAAACAGTTAGTGTCCATTAGAAACCAAAGGGGCAGTCTGTGTGTCAACCCGGAGAACATTGATAGATTGTTACATGTAAACATCACAGCTGTTTTACTTGGGAGAAGGAGGATGCAGGTACAGAATTCGAGAAGATGGACTAGAAAGCTCTTGGAAAGAGTTTGATCTAAAATACGAGTGGCGGCTTGAGGCTTTGTCTGGTATAAAATTGGACCAATTTACAGGTCTGGATACTGTTGGAGTCAAGGGAGGAAAGGCCCTGACTGGAAATTTTAATTAGATTCTGACCATGGGGAGGTGCTAGAGGACTGGAGAACAGCTAATATGATTCCAAATTCACAGTAAGGGTGGTAGAGATTTTCCAAGGTAACTATAGATGAGCGAGTACTAGATCACTGTTCAGGAAACTACTGGAGAAAATAGAGAAGGAGAAAATTGAACTCTAATCAGAGTCGCAAGGTTTGATCAGGGATAATCATCATAACTTTATCAGAGTGAAGTCGCATCTAATGAATTTGATTGAATTAGTTTGAGGAGGTCGCTTATTTAGTTTTGCAGCAAGGCCTTTGACAAAGTTCCGCATGGGAAACTGAAAAACATTAAGTAAAATCTCAGAGTATCAAGGATAACTTGAAAAGTTACAACGAAAATTGTCTTAGTGTCAGGAGTCAGAGGGTGGTGGGAGAAGGCTGTTTGTGTGACTGGAGACCAGTGTCCCCTGGTGTACCACAGGGATCAGTGCTGTGTCCCTTATTGTTTGTAGCATTCATAAATGGTACAGGTGTGAATCTGGAGGCGGGGGGCGGGGGGGGGGTGGAGGGGTGGGAGTTTTGATAAGTAAGTTTGTGTTTGACAAAAAGATTGGCCGGGTGGTTGGCAGTGAGGAGGAAGTTCTGATTTTACAGGAAAATACAAGTGGAATGATCAGATGGGCAGATCAATGGCAGATGGAATGTGATCCTGATAAATATGAGGTGATGTACTTTGGAAGGAGGAACCAGACATGGGGTGTACACAATGATTGGCAGCACACTAGGGAGCTCAGAGGGTGTTTCTCCACACATCCCTGAATGTGACTGAACAGGGTAATGGACTAGTTAAGAATTGAGCCTTGGATGGAGCGTTTATTATTCAGGGAGTAGATTATAAGTGCCATACAAGGCTTGGTTTAATCCATGATGGAGTACTGTATGTCGGTCTGGGAGCCTCATTATAAGGAAGGATGTGATTGTACTGGAGGAAGTTGCAGAGGAGATTCATCAGGATGTTCCCTGGGATGGAGCATATCAGCTATGGGGAGAGGTTGGATCAGCTCGGGTTGTTTACTTTGGAGCAGAGGAGACTGCGGGGCATGTGATTCAGAAGGATACGTTAACAAGGGCCATGGACAGGGTGGATAGACAGCAGCTGTTCACTTTAGACAGAGGGTCAAGAACAAGGGAGCACACCTTAAAGTGAAGGGTGTGACGTTCAGAGAGGATTTAAAGATTACTTTTTTTTTCACCCAGAGGGTGTTAAAGTCTGGAATGTACTTCCTGAGAAGGGAGTTATCACAACTAACCTCTCAACCGTAAGTGTACTTGGACGAGCACTTGGAAGTGTTGGAAAGTGGGACTAATATAGATCGTGCTGTATTTCTGTTGGTACAGAGACTGTGCTCCTGTGTGTGTATGATGTGGAGCTGAGCAGCTAAAGACAGGAATTGATAGGTTTCTGAAGATAATGTTCACAAAGGTTATAAAAGTGAACTGTTATAGCTTGTCAAATTATGTCAATGTGAGAAGTATGAAAAAACAGTGCAGGTTCCTTCGAGTTTGAAACCAGAGAATGGAGAATGGGAAACAGGGAAATGGCAAAACTATGAATCCACAACTTCAGTTCTGTTTTCACAGAACTTTCTGACGATACCAGGAAAACCCAGTCTGGTATGGAAAACTAAATAGTACATGGAACATAGAACATAGTAAGTAAATGGTTTGGGAGAAATTATTGGGACTGAAAATAATGGTCATAGACAACACTAACATAGATTTATGAAATTGGTATTATTTATGAGATACAGACTGGAAGACAAATGAAAGAGAAGCAATGGATGTAAAACATGTGGATTTTCAGAAAATTTTTGATAAACCTCCAAGCCCAGTTTGCCAAATCAAATCTTAGTGGATTGGGGCGAATATATGGACAAGCTTCTCCAGTGGGACAGCTGGCAGGAAACAGTGAATAGAAATAAACAGACTTGTGAAGCAACAGCCTGACCTTGTATTTAAGGTCAGATTCTGTGAGAATGACTATGTCCCAGACACCCCATCACCTTCCCCGGACATCTCCTGTTTCACCAGCAGGACAGACACAGCAGAAGTGGTGGCAAAGTGGGATACAGCTGGAAGGGAATAGCTCTTGGAGTCCTCAACAGTGACTCTGTATCCCATGAACTCTCATGGTGTTAGTTTACACATGGGAAAGGAAACCTCCTGCTGATTACCATGTACCAGCCTCTCTCCACTGATGAGTCAGTACTCCTCCAAGCTGACCAACACTTGGAGAAAGCGCTGAGGGTGGCAAAGGCACAAAATGTACTCTGGGTGGGGGATTTCAATGTTCACTAAAGGAGTGGTTCAGCAGCAGCATTACTGATTGAGCTGGTTGGGTCCGAAAGGATATAACTTCTCGACTCGGTCTGCGGCAGGTGGTGAAGGAAACAACAAGAGGGAAAAGCCATATTTGACCACAGCCTTACTAATCTGCCAGTTACAGAAGTATCTGTCCATGACAGTATCGGTAAGAGTGACCACCGCATAGTCATTGTGGAGACAAAGTCACACCTTCACATTGAGAATAACCGCCACAATTTTGGGTGGTACTATCACCGTGCTAAATAGGACACACTTTGAACAGATCTAGCAGGTCAAATCTGGGTTTCCATAAGGTGCTATGTGTCATCAATAGCAGCAGAATTGTACTACAGCACAACCTCAAGGCCTGGTATATCCCCCTCACAACAATTACCATCAAGCCAGAGGATCAACCTTGGTTCAATGGAGTGTGCAGGGGGGCAGGAGCAGCACCGGGCATACCTGAAACTGAGGTGTCAGCCTGGTGAAGCCACCAACCAGGACTACCTGCTTGCCAAACAGCATAAGCAGTAAGTGATAGACAGAGTTAAGTGATCCCACAAGCAATGGTTCAGATCTCAGCTCTGCAGTCCTTCCACTTCTCGTTGAGAATAGTTATGGACAATTAAACAAGTCATTGGAGGAGGAGATTCTACAAGTATCCCCATCCTTAATGATGGAAGAGACCAGCACTTCAGTGCAAAAGATAACTTTCATGAATTTGCAATAATCTTCAGTCAGAAGTGCTGAGTGGATGATCCATCTCAGCCTCCTCAGCAATTCAGTTACCAGTCATCAACTAATTTGGTTCAGTCCACGCAACATCCAATTCAGTTGGAGACACTGGATACCCCAGAGGGTACATACCCTGACAACATTCTGGCAATAGGACTGAAATGTTGTTCTCCAGACCTTGTCACTGCCCTAGCTAAGCTGTTCGAATACCGTTACAACAACGACATTTCCCCGATTACATGGAAAATTATCCCAAGTATCTCCTATGCATAAAAAGCAGACCAAATCCAATTCGGCCAATTACCACCCCATCTGTCGACTCTCGATCATCAGTAAAGTGGTGGAAGGTCTCAGTGCTTTCAAGCAGCACCTGCTCAGCAATAACTGGGTCAATGACGCCCAGTTTCGGCTCCACCAGGGCCACTCAGCTCCTGATCTCATTACCTTGGTTCAAACATGGATAAAAGAGCTGAATTCCAGAGGTGGGGTGAGAGCGATAGCCCTTTAAAACAAGGCTGCCTTCGACCAAGTGTGGTATCAAGGGGCCTTAGCAACACTGGAATCAATGGGTATCAGGGGCAAACTCCCTGCTGGTTAGAATCATACCTGACACGTAGGAAGATGGTTATGGTTGATAAAGGCCAGTCATCTCAGCTCCAGGACAAGTCTGTAGGAGTTGCTCGGGCAGTGGTCTAGGCCCAAACATCTTCAGGGCTTCTTCATCAATGGCCTTGCCTCTATTATAAGGTCAGAAGTAGGGATGTTCGCTAATGATTGTACAATGCTCAGCAATGTTTGTTGCTCCTCAGATACTGAAGCAGGCCATGTCCAAATGTGACAAGCTTTGGACAGTATCCAGGCTGACAAGTGGCAAGTAATATTCATGCCACACAAATGCCACACCGTGACCATCAGCACTAAAATACAATCTAACCACTGCTGCTTGGCATTCAATGGTGTTACTGTCACTGAATCCACAGTGGACAGCAGCAGTTCAACAAAGCAGCTCACCACCACCTTCTCAAGGGGCAACCAGGGACAGGAAATAAATGCTGGCCCAGCCAGTCACACCCAGGTTAGGCTATAAATATTATTTTTTTTAAAATTCACAGAGGAAGGTTGCTGGGATAGCACAGAGATCGGTGCTCAGGCCCCACCTATTCACAATACCCATTAAACATTTGGTTGCAGGAATCAAATACAATATATCCCAACCTGCTGACAGAACTAAAGGATGTTGGATTGTGAGTGGGTGAGGAGGTTGTAAAAAAGCTTCAAGGTGACTAAGACAAGTGGAGTGAATGGGCAAATACGTGGCAGATGGAGAGCAATGTGGGTAGAGGTGAGGGTGTGCCCTTTGGTGGAAACAATAGACTGGAAGCCTATCGTTTGAAAAGGGATTGTTTGAAACATGTTAATCTACAAAGGGACATAGGCTCCTGTTTGTTGTTTACTTCTACGCAGCCCTCCGAGGTCCCTGCAGCGCAGTGAGGTCTGAACCCAGAACTCAATACAGGGAATGGCATTAGCACACAGACCAGTGTACATAGACCCACCAAATGGGGAGCTGTAACATTGCAAAGGATCTGGATCTCCCTGTACACCAGTCACTGAAAGCAATATTGCAGGAGCAGAATGCAGTTAGGAAGATCAATGAAGTGCTGACCTTCATTTCAGGGGGATTTGAGTCCAGGAGTAAGGGTATCTTACTGCAGCTATACAGGGCCTTGTTGACTCCCCATCTCAAACACTGTCCAGTATTGTGTGCAGGTTTGGTCTCTACCTCATAAAGCACAAACCTGACATTGAGGGAGTGCAGTGAAGGACGACCAGACCGATCTTTGTGATGACAGGTTTGTTGTGGGAGCAGAGTTTGGGGCAACTGGGCCTGCATTCCATGGGGTTTAGGAAAATGGGTGGAGATCTCAGTGAGATATATAAAGCTCTGACAGGGTGAGACGGATTGGAAGCAGGGATAATAATTCCCCTGGCTGTGGTGTCTAAAACAAGGGTCCACAGTATTAGGTACAGACTTACCATTCTGTAATGAGATGACAATAAATGTCTGCACTCAGCGACTGGTGAACCTGGGGAATGCGCTGGAACCTGGAAGCCAAGCCACTGAATATAAATAAGGATTTAGAGACAGTAAAGGAATGGTGGGAGAGAAGGAGAACGATGTGGAAATAAAGGGCAAGGTATCATTATATTGAAATGGGTAGCAAACTTGATGGACCAAAGGGACGACTGCACTTCCTACTTTATAGCTTCCCAAGGTTAATCACATTAACAGATATATTCATTGTGTGGGAAAAGTGCATTGTGGAGATGTTTGAACATGAACAACAATGAGGAAGGCTCAATGTGCTGTATGACCTACTCCATTCCTGATGTTTCTGTGCAGTCTGTGGGAAAGCTCTGTAAATGTTGGAGAGGGAGAGGGTACAGTCAGAAGTGACAGTATTTCTGTTGAGTAAAGGTAACTATGGAGCTATGAAGGAGGAGCTGGCCAAAGTTCAATGGTGCAATACTTTAGCAGGGATGACCGTGGAGGAACAATGGCGAATATTTCTGTGTATAATGTAGGAGTTGCAGGATCAGTTCATTCCTAAAAGGAAGAAAGATCCCAGGAGGAGGCATGGGTGGCCATGGCTGATGAGGGATGTTAAGAAACATATAAAGTTAAAAGAGAAAAAGTATAACATAGCAAATATAAGTGGGAAAACTGAGGACTGGGAAGCTTTTAATGAGCAATAAAAGATTACTAAGAAGGAAATACGCAGAAGAAAAATGAGGTACGAAGGTAAACTGGCCAATAATATAAAGGAGGATTGTAAATGCTTTTTTAGGTGTGTGCAAGGCAAAAAAATGGTTAGGAGTAAAATTGGGCCCTTGAAGACAGAAACGGGGGTATATATTGCGGGGAACAAAGAAATGGCAGAAGAATTAAATTGGTACTTCAGATCCGTGCTCACTGGGGAAGACACAAGCAATCTCCCTGAGGTAACAGTGGCTGAAGGACCTGAACTTAAGGGAATTTATATTTGCCAGGAATTGGTGTTGGAGAGACTGTTAGGTCTGAAGGTTGAAAAGTCTCTGGGGCCTGATGGTCTACATCCCAGGGTACTGAAGGATGTGGCTCGAGAAATCGTGGATGCGTTGGTGATTATTTTCCAGAGATCGATAGATTCGGGGTCAGTTCCTGCAGATTGGAGAGCGGCTAATGTTATATCACTTTTTAAGAAAGATGGGAGAGAGAAAGCAGGAAATTATAGACCAGTTAGTCTGACCTCAGTGGTGGGAAAGATGCTGGAGTCTATTATAAAGGATGAAATTACGACACATCTGGATAGTAGTAACAGGATGGGTCAGAGTCAGCATGGATTTATGAAGGGGAAATCATGCTTGACTAATCTTCTGGACTTTTTTGAGGATGTAACTCTGAAGATGGATGAGGGAGATCCAGTAGATGCAGTGTACCTGGACGTTCAGAAAGCTTTTGAAAAAGTCCCACATAGGAGGTTAGTGAGCAAAATTAGGGTGCATGGTATTGGGGGCAAAGTACTAGCTTGGATTGAAAATTGGTTGGCTGATAGGAAACAAAGGGTTGTGATAAATAACTCCATTTCGGAAGGGCAGGCAGTGACCAGTGGGGTACCGCAGGGATCCGTGCTGGGACTTCAGCTTTTTACAATATATGTTAATGATATAGAAGATGGTATCAGCAATAACATTAGCAAATTTGCTGATGATACAAAGCTGGGTGGCAGGGGGAAATGTGATGAGGATGTTAGGAGATTACAGGGTGACCTGGACAAGTTAGGTGAGTGGGCAGATGCATGGCAGATGCAGTTTAATGTGGATAAGTGTATGGTTATCCACTTTGGTGGCAAGAACAGGAAGGCAGATTACTACCTCAATGGAATCAATTTAGGTACAGGGGCAGTACAGAGAGATCTTGGTGTTCTTGTACACCAGTCAATGAAGGTAAGCATGCAGGTACAGCAGGTAGTGAAGAAGGCTAATAGCATGCTGGCCTTCATAACAAGAGGGATTGAGTATAGAAGAAAAGAGGTGCTTCTGCAGCTGTACAGGGCCCTGGTGAGACCACACCTGGAGTACTGTGTGAAGTTCTGGTCTCCGAATTTGAGGAAAGACATTCTGGCTATTGAGGGAGTGCAGCGTAGGTTCACGAGGTCAATTCCTGGAATGGTGGGATTACATTACACTGAAAGACTGAAGCGACTGGGCTTGTATACCGTTGAGTTTAGAAGACTGAGAGGTGATCTGATTGAGACATATAGGATTATGAAAGGATTGGACACTCTGGCAGCAGGAAACATGTTTCTGCTAATGGGTGAGTGCCGAATCAGAGGACACAGCTTAAAAACACGGGGTAGACCATTTAGGACAGAGATGAGGAGAAACTTCTTCACCCAGAGAGTGGTGGCTGTGTGGAATGCTCTGTCCCAGAGGGCAGTGGAGGCCCAGTCTCTGGATTCACTTAAGAAAGAGTTGGATAGAGCTCTCAAAGATAGTGGAATCAAGGGTTATGGAGATAAGGCAGGAAGAGGATAATGATTAGGAATGATCAGCCATGATCATATTGAATGGTGGTGCAGGCTCAAAGGGCAGAATGGCCTACTCCTGCACCTATTGTCTATTGTCTATTGTCTGTTGTTGTCACAAGCTCTCAGATGTTAGGAAGGTAGTCTCTGTAGTGTCAACAGGACTGTGTTTCCCGTTCCCTTTTTCCGATATTGAGGTTGGGGCCGGGTGTTCGGTCCAGGTTTATCCTTTAAGACCTCAGAGCAGTTTGATACAATAGAGTCTCTTGCTTGGCTGATTCAGAGATCATTGAAAAGTTTTATCCTATATCTATGTGTCTGCAGTCACAGATAATCATAGATAATCATAGATAACAAACAGCAATGGACCCAGCCTCCAGTCTGACAAGCATCCTTCCACTAAACACTCAGCTTCCTACCAACAACCCAACTGTGTATCCAATTGGCCAGTTCCCCCAGCATTCCACGCCATGTAACCTTCCAGAACAGCCTACCATATGGAACCTTATCAAAGGCCTTACTGAAATCCATAGAGACTACATCTACCGCTCTGTCCTCGTCAACCTTTCTGGTCACTTAATCAAAGGACTCTAACAAATTTGGGAAGCATGATCTCCCACTAACAAGTCTATGCTGACCGGTCTGAATCAAACCCTGTGTAAGTAATGGGTGCAGTCAATGGTATGCTGTCCTTCATTGTAAGATGATTCGAGTACATAAGTAAAGCCATCTTCCTGCTGTTGTAGAGCCTTGCTGAGAGAGCATTTGGGGCACTCTGTACAGATTTGATCTCCTTTGTAAGGAATGATCTCCTTACCACAGTCACGGGTGATGGTAACATGAGGATAGAGTGAATAAGCTGAGTGTTTAATCTGTAGAGCTGTGAGAGACGAGGAAATGGTGACGCTGAAACACGAGGAGTGGCAGCGATCACTTATTTCCAAAACAGACAGTGACAGGGAGAGAAATTCCATACTTTACCCAGGATTGATTGGTTTGATTTATTGTCACGTGTATCTCAGTACAGGGAAACACTTTATTTATGAGCAGTGGGGGCAGATCATAGTAAGCATGGCCAGACAGATCATAGGGTGGAAATAGACTTGGACAGATTAAGGCATACAGGTTACACTGCACAGGACATGCACTAGACAACGTCAACATGAACAAGATCAGCATTATTTGAACTTAGAGAGTCCATTCATCAGTCTAACGTGACTTTCCTAATTGTTTATATGCCTTTACTAACTCTCCCCATGTTATTGTGCAGTCGGTGAGTGAACCCTGTACTGAACATCAGGTTGCTCACAATCCCCAACAGCAGCCACAATACCTTCCATCTGAAACAGGTAGCCATTCCCACCAGCTTCCACCCTGCATAAAGAACACCAGGCTGGCTTCTTGGAAATGGAAGGTGCCTTCTTGAGACTTCACTCAAGACATATGGCTTCCCTCCTCACCACTAGAAAACCACGTTAAAGTCCCACATGTGTATCATGAGCAACAGATCCACGAGGAACAACGTGGAACAGTCTGTCTGTGCAGCCTCTGCTCCACTTGTTCATCATGTTGGAGCATCAATCTGGAGACAGTGAGGACTGCCGATGCTGGAGATCAGAGTTTCCAGCAGCTCCAGTCACTGTTTTTACCGAGTTGATTTTAACCCTACTGTGAATCCTCTTGCAGGGATGCCTGCCTTGAAGACGTTTTCCTCCTCGAAGGGCTTTTCCCCGAATCGTCGATTTTACTGCTCCTTGGATGCTGCCTGAGCTGCTGTGCTCTTTCAGCACCACTAATCCAGGATCGGATAGAGCGTCGATTTCTGGAAAAGCGCAGCAGGTCAGACAGCATCCGAGAAGCAGGAGAATTGACGTTTCGGGAATAAGACATTCATCAGGAATCAGCATCAATTACCACATTCTGCCCTCATATAAGTGCATTGAGATGGGAATGGTCTCCTACTGTTCCTGTGTAAGTGACTCAAGGGACTGATGACTTCTTCCTCATCCGATTGGACAGGGCCAAGGGCGCTGGTTACCCCTGGTTCGTGTTTGATAGCTCGATGTATTGACAAGTGTGTTGATGCTGTAGCTTTAAGAGGTTATTTTGTCCTGGATTCTTTTACGAGAGAGATTGAACAATCATTACCAAGCTGGTTAGTTAAGACGACTTGAGTAAACAGCTAGGGAGGCCTTGTGTTAATTTTAATGCAGCCTGAATAGGTGTGGCCAGCTCTCACAGATTAGGATCTCTGGGTTTTGGTTTCTCAGTAACATCAAAAACTATAGTGGTCTCCACAGAGTTGGAAGCTTCAGGGAATACCTCTTGGCTGCTACTCTCACTGAATTTTCTCTTGATGCTGTCACATTGCATCTGGAACAGACCCTTTACATTCCCTTTAAAATAAGAAAATATTAGAATCTAGGCTACTGCCTTCAAATATTTTCAAGGGACTCTGGTGTGGTCCATCACACTAGACTCCTTCTCTTCCTAAGCAATAGGCTGGAGGTACTGAATGGGCTGTCCCTGTTCTTCTCCAATAGTGTCAATGGGCTGAATGGCTTCCTCATATTCCTGTGAAACCAGCGTGAGGTGCTGAATGAACTCTTGTTTTACTGTGGCAATGTGCAGTGACAGGCAGCGCTGGTAGATGAATGTTACCGACACTTTAACAGCACAAGTCTCAATGGAGTCTGGGTCTTGTTGCACATGGACACAGACCAGTTCAGGAGCTGAGGGGGGAACAAAACGTTCTGAACATTGTGGAATCTTCAGTGACCATCCCAACTTCTGATCTTATGGTGGGGAGGGTGAGGGTGGGGAGACATTGATGAAGCAGCTGAAGCTGTTTGTGAAGAGGAAGCTACCCTGAGGATTTCGCACAGAGATGACCCAGGACTGAGATGATGAACACCTTCCTTTGTGCCATGTTTGACACCAAACACTGGAGAGTTTACTCTGATTCCCACTAAGTCCAGTTTTGTTAAGATCCTTGATGCCAGCAGAAGTCTACCACTGCCTTGATATCAGGCTCGGTCATTTTTACCTGAACCCTTGTCTCAACCTCTTTTGTTCATATCAATAGGCCATGATATAGGAGCAGCAAGTGTTTTCTTCAAACAGGTGGGATTGAATGTCAGGATTTCTCTTCTCAAGAGTGTTTGGGGAATGAGATGACTGAAATTATTTGGAGAGGAGGTAGATGGATATTGATCTGTCAGAGAGGTGAGGGCTATGAGGAATTGGGTATTAAAGAGGATTTCAGACCGAGAGCAGATCAGCCACAATCTTAGTGAAGGGCAAGGCAGGCTTGGGGAGTGAACGATCTGCCCCTGTTTCTGATGTTCTCCCATTCTGTTATTGGAAAGTTAGTGGGTGTTATTTTCATGAATGTTCTGTTATTGAATGTTTCAGTCAGGGTGACCAGAGGATTTTGTGAGCCATCTCTGGGAGAGGTATAGGGCCTGTATTCACAGTGAATCTGGGTCTACAACATGACCAACAAATGAAGGACAAGTTGCAGAGTGGGGAAGCTCTTTAAAGAGAGATGAGGGGCCTCTTTCATACCCAGCCTGGGTTTTCCAATTACATTTCCCAAATCACCTCAAAGCGTGTGGGACAGTCTTGAAGGGCTGAATGGTCTCCTCTGTTTCTGTGCACCAGGTTATAGGAGTAAGTAGCCTCCAACTGTCCCTGTCTAGCAGGTTTGAGGGGCTGAATGGAACACAGGAACATGGGACTGAGGAGCAGGAGTGGGTCATTAGATATTTTGAGCCTTCTCCACCAGGCACTAAAATTGTGGCTGATCAGGTTGGGGTCTCAGCCTCACTTTCCTGTCTGCGTCCCATTATCCGTGACTCAATCTCTGTCAAATATTTACCTAATGCAGCTTTCAATCAATGTGAGCATGTGGGCACGATAAACTTCCAGTGAAGAGAATTCCCACTTGAAAGGTCCTTTCAGAATTATTCATCATCCTTTTTATAGAATCAGAGAGTCATGCAGAACGGAAACAGACCCGTTAGTACAATCTGTTCACTACGATCAGATATCAAATCTGATCCAGTCCCATTTGCCAGCATTTGGCCAATATGGCTCCTCTTTCAGACACTTTTTAAATGTGCGATTGTAACCGCCTTCAGCACTTTCTCTGACAGCACTTTCTGTACACACACCACTCTCTGTGTGAAACATTTATCTTCAGGTCCCTTCTAAATAATTTGCCAGCTTGCCTTCAACCTATGCTGTCTTGTTTTGGACTCCCCTAACCTGGAGAGCAGAACCTGGCTGTTCAGAATATCCATGCCCCCGATGGTTTTATAAACCTCTATAATGTCACCCTTCTGCCTCTGACACTCCAGGGGGAAACACCTCAACCTAATCAACCTCTCCCTACAGCTCGAACCTCCAGTCCTGGGACATCCGTGTAAGTCATTTCTGCAGAAAATCGAGTTGTATGCAGTATTCTTAAAGTGTCCTCACCAACGTCCTGTACAGATACAACATGCCACCACAACTCCTATACTCAATGCTCTGACTGATTAAGGGAAATGTGCCAAATGTGTTCTGTCCCATTCTGTCTACCTGCAACTCCACTTTCAAGGAACAATGTACCTGCAGATTTATCCCTTTGTTTCACAACACGCCCCAGGACCTTACCATTAAGTGTATAATTCCTGCCCTGGTTTGCGTTCACAAAATGCAAAACCTCGTATTTATCTAAATTAAACTTCATCTGTTACTCCTTGACCCTTTGTCCCATCTAATTGTGGTCTAGTTGTACTCTGAGATAATCTACTACACCACCTTTCTGATGTAATCTGTAACCTTACTAACTATGTCCCCTATATTCACATTTAAATCCTTTTTATAAATGATGAAATGCAGTGAACTCAGTGCTGATTCTTACAGCACACTGCTGCTCACAAGCCTCCAGTCTGAAAAATATCCCTCTTCCTTCAAGCCAATTGTGAGGATCTTCCTCTGTATCCCATGTGACCGAACCTTACTCATTTGTCGACCAATCAGAATGAAATACTTGCTATGAAGAGGGGCTGAGTAGGTGAGGTTTATGTTCACTGGAAAAAAGGAGATTGAGGGGGGACTTGATTGAGGTTGACAAAATCATGATGGGTATAGACAGGGTGGATAGAGAGGGGCTTTTTCCCAGGTTGAAGGATTCAATAACGAGAGGTCGTGCTTTCAAGATGAGAGGTGGAATAATTAAGGGGGATACACAGAGGGTGGTGGGCATTTGGAAAGTGTTGCTAGCAGAGGTGGTAGAGGCAGGCACGGTGGATTAATTTAAAATGAGTCTGGACAGATGCATGAGTAGGTGGGGAGTAGAGGGATACAGATACTTAGGAATTGACCGACAGATTTAGACAGTACATCCGGATCGGCTCAGGCTTGGAGGCCTAAGGGCCTGTTCCTGGGCTGTAAATTTTCTTTGGTCTTTGTTCTTTAAATGAACACCTTGCTGAGGTCCATATAGACAATGTCTACCAAACTGGCTTCATCAATCTTCTTTGTCGCCTCTTCAAAAAACTCAACCGAATTAATGAGAGATGATTTCCCATGCAGAAAACTACGTTGTCTACCCCGATCAGCCCTTGCCTTCCCAAATGTATGTAAAGGCTTTCCCTCAGAATCCCCTCCAACAACTTACCCACCACTGACATCAGGCTCACCGGTCTATAGTTCCCCAGCTTTTTGGGGTCACTGTTTCCTATTCTAGTTCCACTCCTCCACTGCTCACAACAAATGTTAAATGTGACCAGGTTGGTGATATGGCCGATGATATTGGTCTCAGACCGGGTCAGGGTCAGTTTTAGGAATAAGTCAGGCTAGTTTCTTTAATCTGCTAAAACAACACGTTTATGATCCAGAGCAATGTTACTGAAACTATGGTGGAAAGATGAATGGCAAACTGTTTGGGTATTGCAATTATATAATCAATAGCTTGGAAAGGATGGACGCTAAGAAATTGTTTCTGTTAGGCGAGGAGACTAGGACCCGTGGACACAGCCTTAGAATTAGAGGGGGTCAATTCCGAACAGAAATGCGGAAACATTTCTTCAGTCAGAGAGTGGTGGGTCTGTGGAATTCATTGCCACAGAGTGCAGTGGAGGCCGGGACGCTAAATGTCTTCGAGGCAGAGATTGATAAATTCTTGATGTCACAAGGAATTAAGGGCTACGGGGAGAATGCGGGTAAGTGGAGTTGAAATGCCCATCAGCCATGATTAAATGGCAGAGTGGACTCGATGGGCCGAATGGCCTTACTTCCACTCCTATGTCTTATGGTCTTATGGTCTAATACTTCCCTTTCTAAATACAAAAACACATACACACACACACAAACACATACACACACAAACACTATTAAAATGGATTTAGATTTGGGACTTGATGGAGAAAGAAGAGGTGTCAGTATTGCATTTCAGAATTTAGGCCCAGGATGAATGAAAGTACAATTATTCGTGTTGATTGAAGTCACATTTCGCAGCAGTAAAGGTTTACAAAATCAGAATGGTCATGGGTAGGGTGAGTAGTCAGGGTTATTCCCCAGTTTTGGCGCTTCGAAAACACATACACACACAAACAAACGCACACACACAGATTAACAAAATTTCTGCAATTTTAATTTGAAAGAACTTTGTCCAGATATTATTGGAGCTCATGACAAAAGTAAAAATTGAGATTCTCCAAAACGTTATTCTGCTTCTGAAGATATTGTACTCACACAGCTGCTAGCAATGGGATTCCATCCTCGGAGCGTTGGATTTGGCTGAATTTCCTTTGCTTTAGGCAGTGAGTAGATTCCAATGAATTCTGGTCAGGGAGCACCCAAAGGGTAGTACGGTGGTTAGCACTGCTGCCTTACAGCACCAGGGACTTGGGTTCGATTCCAGCCTTGGGTGACTGTCTGTGTGGAGTTTGCACATTCTCCCCTTGTCTGTGTGAGCTTCTAATGGGTGATCCAATATCCTACCACAAACTGTGTAGGTTCAGTGGATTGGTCATGCTAAATTGTCTGTAGTGTTCAGGGAATTCTAGGTTAGGTGAATTAGTCAGGGGTAAATGTTGGGAAAGTTGGTATGGACTTGTTGGGCCGAAGTGCCTGTTTCAACACTGCAGGGATTGTATAAAAATAAGAACTGTAATCATGACTGTTGAGTTTGTTTTAGCTCGCACACATTGCTGTGATGAGGGACAATGAAGGACGGACAGTGCAATAGGTCATTCCTTCTCAGGAAGATTACATCTTCTCCCTCTCTGAGCTGAATCACACATTAATATCGTCCTTTCCCAAACTGGACCATGTGAGGTCTCCTTGTACATTGTCCAAACTATGTCTCCAACACATTCCATGTTCCATGTTGGTGCATCATTGCTACTATCATACACAGAGCCATATCCATAGCAGAAAATGGTCTCTCGGCCGATTTGAAATATGTTTACATGGCCCTGCGTCATTAAAAAAATAAAATATTTAATGTATTCAGAATACCTGTGTTAAAATGCATGCATTTTTTAACAAAGACAGAAATTGCTGGAAAATCTCGCCAGGTCTGTCAGCATCCAGATGCCTTTTACATGCTGTAGTTGTACCAGCCTCCATCACTTCCTCTGGCAGCTCATTCCATACACACACCACCCTCTGTGTGAAAAGGTGCCCTGTCGGCCTCATTAAAACCTTTTCCCTCTCACTTTCAAACAATGCCCTCTAGTTTTGGACACCCCAAAACTGGGGAAAACCCCTGACTACTCACCCTTTCCATGACTGTTCTGATTTTATAAACCTTTACTGCTGCGAAATGTGCCTCCAATCAACATGAATGGCTGTAATTTCAGTCATTCTGGGCCTAAGTTCTGAAATGCAATACTGACACCTCTTCCTTCTCCATCAAGTCACAATTCTAAATCCATTTTAATCAGTTTGTTCAGATGTATCATGAGACACTTCTGTGGGCTTTATGCCTGACCTTTGTGCCCGGAGGTCGGGACACTAGCATCACTCAGCAATACCCATAAAGCTGTAACAGTATTCTCCTGTGTGTTTGTTCATCAGCCTGTTATGACATGCTGTGACATACCTCTGCAACAGGCAGGACTTGAATCCAGTCCTACTAGACCAGAGCTAGGAACACTACCACACAATTTCAGGAATTGGAATCAAATCCAGACTTACGGCTCAGAGGCAGGGACATTACCCACTACACTACCATACCCAGATTTTGGGTCATATTTTAGTGTCTACTTTCAGCTCGGTGTGGATTTATTATAATCAGGTTACCATTACTGAGCTACACAAAACACTTTGTATTATTAAACAAATACAAGATATTTGTCTCAACTGCAGGATGTTGAGTGTATGTGCTGTGCTATCCAAATTAACTATGAACATTTTTAATCGCTATTATCTGAAATCTGCAATATTAGGGAAAGAAATCCTGCAGACACACTCTGCCCAATGAAGAGTCTCAAATGAATATTTATTACTGAACACCAGAGACGAAAGAAGAGCTTAATTTCTGGTCACAAAACACCGATCACTCTTACCCAACTCTAACGTGCGACTCCCCTCTTCCTGGCCGCTGATTACTGTCCAACCTCTCCTCCACACTGACTGTGTCTGCAATCTGTCCCTCCTCCCTCTAACCACACAAGGCAAACCAAGCTCAGGGTCTTTATGAAAATCAAGGCCGGAGTGTGCAGGCCTCCTGGAGAGGGATGGGCGTTTTAAAATTGAAGGGGGAGGGAAGGTGGCAGTAATATCACACACTGGGCTGAGGGGTGCCTGATGGAGTTTAGTTCGGATGAATGCGAGGTATTGGATTTGGTAAATCAAACAAGAGTAGGACCTACACAATTAAAAGTAGAGCCTTTGTCAGTGCTGTAGAACAGAGACCGAGGCCGTCAGGTATAGTCCTTTAAAATTTGCATCTCATATAGATCGTGTGGTAAAGAAGGTGTTTAGCACACTTGTCTTCATTGGTCAGACCCTTTGAGTATCGGAATTGGGATGTCATGTTGTGGTTGTACAGGACATTGGTGAGACCTCTTCTCGAATACTGTGTCCAGTCTGGTCATCCTGCCCGCTCATTCCATAGGCACACCTCTCTCTGGGTGAAAAAGCTGCCCCTAGGGTCACTTTAATATTTCCCCTCTCACCTTAACCCTATGTCCTCTAGTTTTGGACCCCCCGTACCCTTAGAAAATACCTTGACTATTCACTTTGATATTATTGACCTTGATATTATTAAGTTGGAGAGGGTTCAGAAGAGATTAACCTGAGTGTTGCTGGGAGAGGAGGGATTCAGTGATAAGAGAGGCTGGGTAGACTGGGACCTTTTTTCACTGGAGAGTATGAGGTTAAGGGGTAAGTTTACAGATGTTTATAAAATAATGAGGGGTACAGATCAGCTGAAGGGCTGATGTCTTTTCCCTAGAGTTGGGGATTCAAAACTGAGGGATATTTTAAGATGTGAGGAAAAAGATTTGTAAAAGTCATGAGAGGTAAATATTTTAGACAGAAGCTGACTTGTGTGTGGAATGAACTTCCAGATGAAGTGGTGAAAGCAGGGACAGTTACAACATTTAAAGGACATTTAGATCAGTACATGTATAAGACATCAGTTTGGATGGTGCTGTGAGCAGCTGCCCTCTTCCTCCCCCCGTCTGAATGAATCCCTGTTGGTTTTCACCCTCTGTCAATGTCTGTGCAGTGGCGTGTGGAGGCCAGCAGAGGGTGGCATTGCATCACTTTAAGCACCACAGAGACTGGCAGACCTGCCCCACACAGAGACACACAGATATACACACGCGAATTGTTAGGACATGGCGGGAAGCTCATTTGGTAACTTAAACTAAATATAAAGAAATGCTCAATTCGCCTCGTAAACTATTTAAATATGAGGGACAGAGAACTCCCAAATTCCACTGTTTAAATAAAAACTACAATTTATTTTTTCACTCTGAAAGTGAACATTTTACATGAACTATTCACAACACTAGGACCCTCCTTTCTCTTAACTGCTTATTACCCTACTCCAGCTCTACAGCAATATACTGTTTCTGGGTCTTCTATCCTCTCATATCACAGGAGCTTGTAAACTCTCAGTTCAGAACAGCATTCACCCTCTCTCTTAAAGGTACAGTACACACTTTCAACTTCATCACATTATACCCTGATGAATATCGATAAGTGGGACCGATCCGGATTTCTCTAGCTCTGTGGTTTGTCAATATTTCATTCGCTCCCTCTGGTGTGTGTCAGGACTTTTGTTGCCCCATTGACAGCATGTCATTATTCGACTTTGTCCATAGGAATATATCAGTATTTCACTTGCTCACACTCGTGAATGTGGGGCAGGATTTCAGTTGTTTCATGGGGACTGTGACACTATAACAATCTCAATGTTTGTAGGTGGCACCGAACCTGGAAGAACTCTGAAGTCTATGGAAGAGAGTGTGGAACTCTAACAGGACAGTGACACGTTGGTGTAGTGTTCAGGTGTAAGGCAGATGGGGATAATGCAGAGCAGTGTGAGGTCATGGACTGTGGTAGGAAGGACATTGAAAGACAGTTTAATACAGGTCATACCGTTATAAAGGGAGTGCACGAGCAGAGGGCGCTGGGTGTATATGAGCACAGATTATTGAAGATATCAGGACAAGTGAACAGAGCAGTAACTATCACAGATTAGTTTCAGTATCTGAGCTGTTTACAGGGGGAGGTGTAGGAGGGACTCTCCGTGCTCCCTTCCTGGGAGGTGGTGGTGACGATGTGATGTGAGCCCACCCTCCTGCCCACCAAGAACGTGGGGAATCCATTTGTACCTGCTCGACACAAAAGGGAGATGGCATCAGGGCCACGGCTTCTAAGTTGTGCCAGGGGGAAACGGAGCTGCCAGTGGGTTTAAAGTGAGAATTGCCCTTCGCTGAACATTGCTCCTTACTCAGTCGTTGGGACGTGGATGTTTCAGAATCTCCACAAGAGGCGTCCCGGTCCTCTCCGGCTCCTACCAGGGTCCTCCCCACATGGCAGGGCGAGGGGGTGAGGGAACGGATATCGGGCACTCCAGCACCCAGCTTGGCCCTTTCTGTCCTATTCCAGGCTGTTTCTCCTGGAATGGGAGGAAGAGAGGGAGGGAGTGAGGGAGGGAGTGGGTGTGGTCCTACTGTTAGTGTTAGTGTAGGCGGGGAGGGGGTCATGGTGAGGTGTTCGGAGGGAGTCAGTCCACAGTGTTGTATCCATGTAGTGTTATTGATGTGGGGGGTAAAGTGGACGGGGTAACAGAGAGAGACAGACAGAGACAGAGAGTTACAGAGAGACAGAGAAAGAGACAGAGAGAGAGAGGGAAGGTGCTTCATGCAGCAACGACAGTGTTGGACCATGAGTCTTGTTCGGGGGTCGGTGCTATAACAGATATACAGTGAGTGTGAGGGAGCAGAGAGAATACGGTGACCCTTATCCTGACAGAGTGGGGAAGGTTATTGATGCTTGTCCTGTATTGCTGAGCACTTCTTCAGACCACAGATACTGCACTGAGCTGGGTGGGGAGCTCAGACCATGCTCGGTGGGTCTGGTGGTGTGGCCTCTTCTGAAAAGAGAATGGTCTCATTCTGTACTAGCTCATCCACCAGCACCTCCGTGCCCCTGTCGACAAACAGCGGGGTAATTGCCCATGATCTGCCATGCTCGGGGTAAACTTTGCAGGGCAGCTCCGAACAGATAAAGACCCTTGGGCCTTTTAAAAATGGCACCAGTGCCAGGGATCACTCAATATCCAGGGGCATCCGGGCGATGGTGAGTACCACCCACCATGATGGGTGGGAGAATCGGGCTGAGGAGTACCATGGGGTGGGCTGGGTAGTTAATGAGATGAGTCCAATACGACAGCACCAGGAAACTAGCTCAGCCTCGTGTGGACGATCTCTCTGTCACACTCAAGGAAAATCAAACAAAGATAAATTATTGTTAGAATCAGACCAATGAGTCATCGATTCTGTTCAAAGCAATTCCAGTAACAAAGATGCAGAACAAATGCTCATTGCCCTCACACCAATATCCCTTTTTCCCATCTTTCTTGGGAAGATTGGCTTATGTTACAGGATGTTATCGAACTGTCGACATTTCAGCAATCTGCAACCTGGGAACACATCCTTCCATGACACTGTCTCTCAGTCTCCCCCTCTCTGTCGATACCCCAAACGCCTCCCATGTAGTGATATTTAAACTGATTCCCTCACCATCTCTCTCTGGCAGTGATGTTCACACCCACAGTACCCTCTTGTTATGGCAACAATGGAGACATGGAGCTGTAAATGGATGGAAGCTGCACATCCTGTCAGTTCCAGCCCGGGCTGCAAGTTTCCTCACACTGGGCAGGGATCTAACACAGTGTTAAAGAGCAATGCACTGGGGTGGGGTACACAGTCCTACATGCTGGGAGGGTAACTGCTCCTGGGTTACAGATCAATGTACTGGGGTGGGGTACACAGTCCTACATGCTGGGAGGGTAACTGCTCCTGGGTTACAGATCAATGCACTGGGGTGGTGTACACAGTTCTACATGCTGGGAGGGTAACTACTCCTGGGTTACAGATCAATGTACTGGGGTGGTGTACACAGTCCTACATGCTGGGAGGGTAACTGCTCCTGGGTTACAGATCAATGCACTGGGGTGGGGTACACAGTCCTACATGCTGGGAGGGTAACTGCTCCTGGGTTACAGATCAATGTACTGGGGTGGGGTATACAGTCCTACATGCTGTGTGTGTGTGTGTGTGTGTGTGTGTGTGTGTAACTGGTCCTGGTTTACAGATTAATTCACTGGCAGACTAACTGGTTGAGGTTCATAGATAATGCAATGGTCTAGTCTTCCCTGACTGTATCCAAGGGTGTCCCCACCACTGGTGGGTCTGTCCTGCCGGTGGGACAGGATATACCCCGGGATGGTGATGGGGCTTTATGAAACATGATGGGTGAGCACGGTGGCACAGTGGTTAGCACTGCTGCCTCACAGCGCCAGAGACCTGGGTTCAATTCCCGCCTCAGGCGAGTGACAGTGTGGAGTTTGCACATTCTCCCCGTGTCTGCGTGGGTTTCCTCCTACAGTCCAAAGATGTGCAGATCAGGTGAATTAGCCATGCTAAATTGCCCATAGTGTTAGGTAAGGGGTAAATGTAGGGGAATGGGTCTGAATGGGTTGGTCTTCGGCGGGTCGGTGTGGACTTGTTGGGCTGAAGGGCCTGTGTCCACACTGTAGGTGATCTAATCTCATCTAAATTACACATCAGGCCTGATCCTGTGAGTATGATGGTGTCGGACTGTTTCCTGACTGGGAGTGTGGTGCTGGAAAAGCACAGCAGGTCAGGCAGCATCCGGGGAGCAGGGAAATGAACGTTTCAGGCATAATCTCTTCATCAGGAATGAGGCTTATGGGCCAGGGATCTTAGAGATAAATGGGAGAGGGCTGGGCAGGAGCTGGGGCTGGGGCTGGGGCTGGGGCTGGGGCTGGGGTTGGTGCAGGGGCTGGGGTTGGGGGTTGGGGGCTGGGACTGGCGCTGGGGCTGGGGCTGGGGGCTTGGGCTGGGGTAAGGGAGCTGGGAATGTGATCGGGAGACGGAGGTGGGGAGAGGTGATAGATCAGAGAGGATGGGGGAAGGTCATGGACAGTTCAAGGAGTTCCCCGGAAAGTTCTGTCCCTGACATTCTATAACTGACATTCCCCGGAAAGTTCTGTCCCTGACATTCTATAACTGACATTCCCCGGAACGTTCTGTCCCTGACATTGTTTGTGAACGGCCGGACGTCAGTGAATTGAACAAACGATAAGATCCCGAGGGAAGAGATCCCGTTCCAGGGAGAAGGAGACACTGTTCCGAAGGCCCCTCAGGCAGTTAAAGGGGTGAATACGTTTTCCCTGCGTTTACATTTCTTCCCGACACAGGATCGACCACAATTTAGACCAAAATACAGAAATTCCCAAACTCCGTTTGTCTTCAGGAAACTGGGAGAGAATCCTTCAGGACAGCAACGTTTCCACCCTCCGAATTAGGAACTGGGAAGGAGTGACCTGTGTCTGCTCTCGAGAGATCGAGTGTGTGGGAATGTTCTAGAAACAATCTGTCCTTATGGATGTGTCTCTGTGTGTTTGGGGAGGGAGGGTTTCTTGTGGTTTATGTCACATTTTTGTCAGTAATTCCGACCTTCCCATTTGTTATTCCAGCTCCAATTATTTTAATAAATCCCTGAATACAGGATCACATTTGAAAATCTCACTGGGTCCCCAATCAAACGGGTCCCTTTGCCTCCAGGCTGATGGATAATAGGTTTGTTTTCCTTCCTCACAGTTAACGTAGTGACCATCTACGTCCTGCTTTATAAAGATTGTGGCTTGTCTCCATGTGTCAGACGTTACCTGGGGGCCATGGCAGCGGCGGATCTCCTGGTCATTATCCTCGACCTGATCCTGAGACACATTCCCATTGTTTATTGGGAACAGTTTTATTTCCTGTACTCCGTCCCCTTGTGTAATATCCACGCCGTCCTGCTTTATGCAGCCACTGACTGCTCTGTTTGGTTCACCGTCACTTTCACCTTTGATCGGTTTGTGGCCATTTGTTGCCAGAAGCTGAAAAGTAAATATTGCAGTGAGAAAACGGCGGCTGTGGTTCTGGGAGCAGTGACTGTGCTGAGCTGTTTAAAGAACATTTTCTGGTATTTTATGCTCACGGCTCGGTATTGGCTGCAGAACAGTCCCAGGTTTTGTGTGGTAACAGGCGCTGTTGTATTCTCCATTGTCTGGGTCACAATCGAGTTCCTCCACAACATTCTAACCCCGTGTGTCCCATTTCTCCTGATTCTGCTGCTCAATGTTCTCACCATCAGACACATTTTAGTGACCAGCAGAGCCCGCAGGAGACTCCGCGCTCACACCAATGGGGACGCTCAGTCTGACACTGAAATGAGAAACCGAAAAAAATCCATCATTTTACTGTTTGTGATCTCGGCCAATTTCATCCTGTTATGGTCAACGTTAATGCTGTTTTCTGTATGTGTACGGATGTCGTGGATTGTGGATACCCCTCTGTATCTCCATCCCTTTGTGCAGGAATTGGGCTTCATGCTGCAGCTCCTCAGTTGCTGCACAAACACCGCGATTTATGCCGTGACCCAGACAAAGTTCAGGCAGCAGCTGAAGAATGTGCTGAAATATCCCTTCACCCAAATCCATCCATCCATCAAATTCCCTCATTAATCAATCCATCCGGGATTTTCTCATTTCAGTTCAGTGTTTCAGCGATGGAGCAGCCTGTCGCTATGGTAACAGACTGAGGGTAGCGCTGGTTTGTCCATCCTTATCCCACAGCGGGGTTACAGGGAAACATTTCAATGTTTCTCACAACTCAGGGGCCAGTGAGAAAAGGCATCATCCCACTGACTGTATCCATCACTTCCATTTGTAACCAATAAAAATGTTGATTAAAGCATGCCGAGCAGCAGAGTGACCGATGTTGTTGTGTGTCTTTGTGTTGGAGAAGCTGAGCTGGAGAGAGACAGACTCAGCCCCACATCCTGGTCCTCAGGGAAGGGGAGGGCACCGCGCCCTGAGCTCAGGAGCTGGGTTTAACTCCCTCTGACCCCCCCACTCCAACCTGGCCTCCCCATTTCCTCACCCCGACTTTTCCTCCTCAATTCTCTCCCTCTCTCTCTTTCTGCACTCTCTCTCTTTCTCACCACCTCTCCCTTTCACTCTCTCTCGTCCCTTCTCAGACAGCCCCCAACCCCAGTTTCTCCACCTGCCTCCACTATTCTTTCTGCCCCACTCTCCCCCTCTCTCTCTCACACCCCCAACATTAGGTTCTCCACCTTCCTCCATTGTCCTGTCTCCACCTCACCCTCACCCTTACTCTCTCTCTCCTGCCGTCTCTGTCTCCCTCCTGCAATTCCGTCTCTACCCCATTTTCCCCACCTCCCACTTCCCACATCTCTCGATCATCCTCGATCATCTCACCCCCATCCCCCCACATGCAGCCTCACCACCAACCCCCAGTCTCTGGGTCAGAGGGAGAGGGAAGGACCAGGGAGACAGTGTGTGTCAGAGCAGAGGAAGGGCAGGATAGGAGGGAGAGAGATTCAGTCAGAGAGAAACGGGGGAAGGTGGGGAGAGAGAGAGACCAAGGTAGGGGGATCGAGAGTGAGAGAAGATGGAGAAAGAGCGAAGGAGCAGGGAGAGACAGAGAGAGAGAGAGAGAGAGAGAGAGAGGGAAGGGAGAGATAAGGGGAGGGAGGGAGAGAGAGAAAAATAGGGGAGGACATAAAGAGAGAGGGGACAGAGAGAGGGGGAACAGAGAGAGAGGGGACAGAGAGTGGGGGGACAGAGAGGGGGGGGGTCAGAGAGAGAGGGGGACAGAGGGGGGGCAGAGAGAGAGGGGGCAGAGAGAGAGGGGGACAGAGAGAGAGGGGGACAGAGAGAGGGGGATAGAGAGAGAGGGAAAGAGAGAGGGGGACAGAGAGAGAGGGGGACAGAGAGAGAAGGGACAGAGAGAGGGGGCAGAGAGAGGGGGGACAGAGGGAGGGGGACAGAGGGAGGGGGGAAAGAGAGATGGTGACAGAGAGGGGGCAGAGAGACGGCGACAGAGAGAGGGGGTGAGAGACAGGGGGACAGAGAGAGGGGACAGTGAGTAGGGGAGATAGAGGGGTTCAGACAGAGGGGGACAGAGAGAGAGGGGAGAGATAGAGGCAGGACAGAGAGGGGTGACAGAGAGAGGAGGGCAGAGAGAGAGTGACAGAGAGAGAGGACAGAGAGTGGGGGTGATAGAGGTGGTCAGAGAGAGGGGGACAGAGAGAGAGGGACAGAGAGAGGGGGACAGAGAGAGGGGGGCAGAGAGTGGGGGGGCAGAGAGCGAGCGGACAGAGAGTGGGGGTCAGAGAGAGGGGTACAGAGTGCGGGGGAGAGAGAGGTGGCCAGAGAGAGTGGGACAGAGATAGGGGAACAGAGAGAGGGGGGTAGTGAGAGAGGAGGACAGAGAGAGGGGGACAAAGAGGGGGACTGAGTGAGGGATACAAAAAGAGGGTGAGGTAGAGGGGGTCAGAGAGAGATGGGGACAGAGAGAAGGAGAGATAGAGGGGGTCAGAGGGAGCGCGACAGAGCGAGGTGCACAGAGAGTGGGGGAGATAGAGCGGGTCAGCGAGAGGGGGACTGAAAGAGCGGGAGGTAGAGGGGTCAGAGAGAGGGGGACAGAGAGCGAGGGAACAGAAAGAGGAGCACAGAGAGTGGAGGAGATAGAGGGGGACAGAGAGAGAGGGGACAGAGAGAGGGGCAGAGAGTGATGGGGCAGAGAGAGTGGGACAGAGTGAGGGTGTCAGAGAGAGAGTGGGACAGAGAGAGGGTGACAGAGAGAGGGGGACAGAGAGAGAGGGGGAACAGTGAGAAGGGGAAAGAGAGAGGCGGGTGGGAAATAGAGGGGGCAGAGAGAGGACGACAGAAAAAGTGGGAGGTAGAGGGGGTCAGAGAGAGGGCACAGAGAGAGGGGCACAGAGAGTGCGGGAGATAGAGGGGGACAGAGAGAAAGGGGACAGAGAGAGAGGGGCAAAGAGAGATGGCGGCAGAGAGAGTGGGACAGAGTGAGGGGGGAACAGAGAGAGGTGGAAAGAGAGAGGGGGGAAAGAGAGAGGTGGGTGGGAGGGAGAGGGAGGCAGAGAGAGGGCGACATATAGAGGGGCACAGAGAGTGGGGGAGATAGAGGGGGTCAGAGAGAGTGGGACAGAGAGAGAGGGGACAGAGAGAGGGGGAGATAGAGGCGGACAGAGAGAGGGAGGCAGAGAGTGTGGGACAGAGAGATGGGTACAGAGTGGGGTGAGAGAGGGGTTCACAGATTGGGTGGATGGAGAGAGTGGGGGACAGAGAGAGAGGGGGACAGAGAGAGTGGGGGACAGAGAGAGAGGGGGCACAGAGAGAGGGTGACAGAGAGGGGCTGCTGAGACCGGGAGAGAGAGAGAGGGGACAGAGCGAAGGGATCAGAAAGAGGGCGACAGAGAGAGGGGGCAGAGAGCGGCGGGGGGGGTGGGGGGGGTAAGAGAGAGGGGTTTGGGAGAGAGTGGGGGTCAGAGACAGGGTGACAGAGAGAGGGGGGCAGAGAGTGGGGGAGATAGAGGGTGTCAGAAAGAGAGGGACAGAGAGAGATGGGGACAGAAAGAGAGGGGCATAGAGAGAGGGGCACAGAGAGTGTGGGAAATAGAGGGGGACAGAGAGAGATGGGGGCAGAGATAGTGGGACAGAGTGAGGGGGTCAGAGAGAGGGGGGCAGAGAGAGGGGATAGAGAGAAGGGAGAACTGAGAGTGGGGGAAAGAGAGAGGTGGTGGGAGGGAGAGGGAGGCAGAGAGAGGGCGACAGAGAGAAGTGCACAGAGAGTGGGGGAGATGGAGGGGGTCAGAGAGAGGGGGACAGTGAGAAGGGGAGATAGAGGGGAACAATGAGAAGGGAACAGAGAGAGGGGGAGATAGAGGAGGACAGAGAGAGGGGAACAGAGAGTGGGGTCAGAGAGGGGTTCAGAGTGTAGGTGGATGGAGAGAGTGGGGGACAGAGGGAGGGGGAGAGAGAGAGTGGGGGACAGAGAGAGAGGGGGCAGAGAAACGGTGACAGAGAGGGGGCGCAGAGACCGGGGGAGAGAGAGAGGGGACAGTGGGAGGGGGGACAGAGAGAGAGAGACAGAGTGAGGGGGCAGCGAGAAAGGGGGACAAAGAGAGTGCAACAGAGCGAGGGTGAGATTGAGGGGGACAGAGAGGCGGGGGACAGAGAGACGAGGGGACAGAGAGAGGGCGGACAGAGAGAGGGGTGACAGAGAGAGGGGAACAGAAAGAGAGGGGAACAGAGAGAGGGGGGACCGATAGAGAGAGAGGTGGGACAGAGAGAGGGCCATAGAGAGAGGGGTACAGAGAGAGGAGGTGGAGTCAGTGAGAGGGGGGACAGAGAGAGAGGGAACAGATAGAGGGGGGTACAGAGAGAGAGAGGGTGACTGAGAGACGGTGACAGAGAGGAGGCAGAGAGTTGGCGACAGAGAGAGGGGGGCAGAGAGAGTGGGGGACAGAGAGAGGTTGGCAGAGGGATGGGGGACAGAGAGACGGTGACAGAGAGGGGGCAGAGAGAGGGCAACAGAGAGGGGGCAGAGAGGGTGACAGAGAGAGGGGGGCAGAGAGAGTGGGGCAGGAGGGGAGAGAGAGAGGGGCACAGAGAGTGGGGAGATAGAGAGGGTCAGAGAGAGGGGGTTATAGAGGGGGACAGAGAGAGGGGGACAGAGAGAGGGGGACAGAGAGTGAAGGGGACAGCGAGTGGGGGACAGAGAGTGATGGGACAGAGAGAGGGGTACGGAGTGGGGGAGAGAGAGGGGGACAGAGAGTAAGGGGATGGAGAGAGTGGGGGACAGAGAGAGAGGGGGTTAAAAGAGGCGGGTGGGAGAGAGAGGGGGCAGAGAGAGGGGGGCAGAGAGAGTGGGGCAGAGAGAGAGAGGGCAGAGAGAGAGGGGGCAGACAGAGAGGGGCAGAGAGAGAGGGAGCCGAGAGAGGGGGACAGAGAGAGGAGGAACAGGGAGAGGGGGAACAGGGAGAGGGGTAACAGAGAGAAGGGGACAGAGAGAGAGGGGGACAGAGGGAGGGGGGACAGAGAGATGTTGACAGAGAGGGGGCAGCAGGAGGACGACAGGGAGAGGGGGACCTAGAGATGGTGACAGAGAGGAGGCAGAGAGAGGGGGTCAGAGAGAAGTGGGGCAGAGAGAATGGGGACAGAGAGAAGGGGGTCAGAGAGAGAGGGACAGAGAGAGGGGGGACATAGAGAGAGGGGGTACAGAGAGAGGGGACAGAGAGGGGACAGAGAGAGAGAGAAGGGGTCATATAGAGGGGGATAGAGACAAGGGGGACAGAGAGAAGAGGGACAGAGAGAGGGGGACAGAGAGAGGGGGCACAGAGAGAGGGGACAGAGAGAGGGGACAGAGTGAGAGAGGGGGACAGAGAGAGGGGGCACAGAGAGAGGGGGACAGAGAAAGAAGGGGACAAAGAGAGGGGGAACAGTGTGAGGGGGACAGAGGGAGGGGGGACAAAGAGATGGTGACAGAGAGGGGGCAGAGAGAGGGGGACAGAGGGTGGGGGAACAGAGAGAGGGGGACATAGGGAGGGGGGGCAGAGAGACGGTGACAGAGTGGGGACAGAGAGCAGTGGAGAGAGGGGGGAACAGAGAGAGGGTAGCGACAGAGAGAGGGGGACAGAGAGACGGGGACAGACAGACAGGGGCGGGGGGGGACAGAGAGAGGGGGGACAGAGAGAGGGGGGCAGAGAGAGGGCGACAGAGAGAGCTGGTCAGAGGGAGTGGGGACAGAGATTGGGGACAGACAGTCGGGAACAGAGAGAGAGTGGGACAGAGAGAGAAGGGGACAGAGAGAGAGGGGTACAGAGAGAGGGGGGACAGAGAGAGGGGTGGGACAGAGAGAGGAGGGGACCGAGAGAGGGGGGACATAGAGAAGGGGAACAGAGACAGAACCGGACAGAGGGGGAGGGGGACAGAGAGAGGAGGGATGTCAGAGAGGGGGAGGCAGAGAGGATGGACAGATAGAGGCAGAACAGAGAGGGGGGAACAGAGAGAGGGGGAACAAATAGTGGGGGGGACAGAGAGAGAGAGGGGGACTGAAAGACAGTGACAGAGAGGGGGCAGAGAGAGGGGGGACAGAGAGGGGGCAGAGAGAGTGTTACAGATAGGGGCAGAGAGAGGGTGACAGAGACAGGGGGACAGAGAAAGGGGGAACAGAGAGAGGGGTGAGAGAGAGAGCGGGAGAGAGAGAGAGGTGACAGAGAGAGGGGGACAGAGAGAGGGGTACAGAGCGAGGGGTGACTGAGGCGGGTAGAGAGAGGGGGACAGAAAGAGGGGAGACAGAGAGAGGGGGTACAGAGAGAGGGGGGCAGAGAGCGGAGAGAGAGGGGGCAGAGAGGGGGCAGAGATAGGGGAGACAGAGATGGGGCAGAGAGAGCGGGGGGGACAGAGAGAGTGGGGGAAAGAGAGAGGGCGACAGGCAGTGGGGGGACAGAGAGATGGTGACAGAGAGGGGTCAGAGAGAGGCAGGACAGAGAGAGTGGGACAGAGGGGTGGACAGAGAGAGGGGGACAGAGAGAGGGGACAGAGAGAGAGGGGGACAGAGAGAGAGGGGACAGATAGTGGGTGAGATAGATGGGGTCAGAGAGAGGGGGATAGAGAGACAGGGGACAGAGAGAGGGGGACAGAGAGAGAGGGGGACAGACAGAGAGCGACAGAGAGGTTGGACAGATAGAGGCGGGACAGAGAGGTGGGACAGAGAGGGGGGACAGAGAAAGGAGGGCAGAGAGAGGGTGACAGAGAGAGGACAGAGAGTGGTGGAGATAGAGGGGGTCAGAGAGAAGGGACAGAGAGAGGAGGACAGAGAAACAGGGGGACAGAGAGAGATGGGAGCAGAGATAGGAGGGACAGAGAGAGAGGGGGGCTGAGAGCGGGGGAGAGAGAGGGGGCAGAAAGAGGGCGTAAGAGAGAGGGGGGGCGGAGAGACGGTGACAGAGATGTGGCATAGCGAGGGCGACAGAGAGTGGGCAGAGAGAGGGCGAGAGAGAGAGAGAGGGGGACAGAGAAAGGGGGAACACAGAGAGGGGGGGACAGAGAGAGGGGACAGAGAGAGAGGGGGCAGAGTAAGAGGGGCAGAGTGAGAGAGGCAGAGTGAGAGGGGGTTAGAGAGAGGGTGACAGAGAGAGGGGGGACAGAGAGCGGGGGGAAAGAGAGCGGGGGGGAAGAGAGAGGGGTGACAGAGAGAGGGGACAAAGAGTGGGGGAGATAGAGGGAGTCAGAGAGGGGGAACAGAGAGGAGGGCCAGAGAGAGGGGGACAGAGACAGGGGGACAGAGACAGAGGATACAGAGATGGGGGTAACAGAGAGGGGGGGGACAGAGAGGGGGGAACAAAGAGGGGGCACAGAGAGAGGAGTTTTGGAGAGAGTGGGGGTCAGAGAAAGGGCGACAGAGAGAGGGGGACAGACAGTGGGGGAGATAGATGGGGTCAGAGAGAGGGGGAGAGACAGAAGGGGACAGAGAGAGGGGTGACAGAGAGAGGGGGAGAGAGAGAGAGGGTGACGAGAGAGAAGGGACAGAGAGAGAGGGACAGAAAAAGGGGGACAGAGACGGGGTCAGAGAGAGAGGGGGTCAGAGAGGGAGGGGATCAGAGAGAGAGGGGGACAGAGAGAGGTGGGGACAGAGAGAGGGGGGACAGAGAGAAAGGGGGACAGAGAGAAAGGGGGAACAGAAAGAGAGGGGGACAGAGTGAGAGGGGCAGAGAAAGATGGGGCAGAGTGAGGGGGACACAGAGAGAGAGGGACAGAGAGAGAGGGGGGCAGAAAGAGGCGTCAGAGAGAGGGGAACAGAGAGAGAGGAGAACAGAGAGAGAGGGGGGCACAGAGAGATGGCAACAGAGAGATGGGACAGAGAGACAAGGGAGCAGAGAGTGAGGGGGACAGAGAGAGAGGGGAAGAGAGTGAGGGGGCAGAGATAGGTCGACAGAGAGTGGAGCAGAGAGAGTGGGGGAGACTGAGGGGCTCAGAGAGAGGGGGACAGAGAGAGGGGTACAGAGTAGGGGAGAGAGAGGGGGACAGAGAGAGAGGGGAACAGAGAGAGAGAGAGGAACAGAGAGAGGTGGGTACAGAGAGAGAAGGGGGAGAGAGACAGCAACAGAGAGTGGGGCAGAGAGTGGGGTAGAGAGATAGGGGACAGAGACAGGGGGACTGAGAGAGGAGAAACAGAGAGCGGGACAGAGAGAGGGGGCAGTGAGAGAGGGGGACAGAGAGAGAGGGGGACAGAGAGAGGCGGATGGGAGAGAGGGGGTCAGAGAGAGGCGGGTGGGAGAGAGAGGGGGACAGAGAGAGGGGGGCAAAGAGGGGGGATAGAGAGAGGCGGTTGGGAGAGAGAGAGGGACAGAGAGAGGAGTTAAAAATAGGGTGACTGATAGAGAGGTACAGAGAGTGGGGGTCAGAGACAGGGTGACAGAGAGAGGGCAACAGAGAGCGGGTGACAGAGAGTGGGGAAGATAGAGGGGTTCAGAGAGAGAGGGACAGAGAGAGAGGGCGACAGAGAGAGAGGGGGCTGAGAGAGGGGGGGGCAGAGAGAGTGGGACAGAGAGAGGGGGTAGAGAGAAGGGGGCTGAGAGAGTGGGGGCACAGAGAGAGGGGTAACAGAGTGAGGAGGAACAGAGAGGGGGAAACAGAGTGAGGGGGACAGAGAGAGGAGGACAGAGAGAGAGGGGATAGAGAGAGGGGAGAGAGGGAGGGGGAGAGAGAAACGGTGACAGAGAGGGGGCAGAAAGAGGGCGACAGAGAGAAGGAGACGATGGTTCAGAGAGTTTGGGGGACAGAGAGAGAGAGCGGGACAGAGGGAGAGGGGGCATAGAGAGTGGAAGAGAGAGAGGGGGGGACAGAGGGGGAGCAGAGAGAGGGTGACAGAGAGAGGGGCACAGAGAGTGGGGGAGATCGAGAGGGTCAGAGACAGAGGACAGAGAGAGGGTGATATAGAGGGGGAACAGAGAGAGGGGGTCAGAGAGAGAGGGGGACAGTGAGAGAGGGGGCAGAGAGATGGTGACAGAGAAAGAGAGGGGGACAGAGGGACAGGGGCAGAGAAAGAGAGGGGGGCAGAGAGAGAGGGGCAGAGAGATGGCGACAGAGAGAGGGGGCAGAGAGACATGGGGGCAGAAAGAGAGGGGGGCAGAAAGTGGGCGACAGAGAGAGGGGCACAGAGAGTGGGGGAGATAGAGTTTGTCAGAGAGAGGGGGACAGAGCGAGAGGGATATAGAGGGGGACATAGAGAGTGGGACAGAGAGTGAGGGACAGAGAGTGGGGGGCAGAGAGAGGGATTCAGAGTGGGGGAAAGAGAGGGAGTCAGAGAGAGGGTGAAAGAGAGAGGAGGACAGAGACAGAGGGGGACAGAGAGAGAGGGGTTCAGAGAGAGGGGGACAGAGAGAGGGGGAGACAGAGAGGGGGGGACAGAGAGATGGCGACAGAGAGAGGGTGACAGAGAGTGAGCGGGACAGAGAGGGGGGCAGATAGAGCGGGGGGCAGAGAGAGCGAGGGACAGAGAGAGTGGGGGAGAGGGGGGATGGAGCGAGGGGGAACAGAGAGGGGGACAGAGAGAGGGGGACACAGAGTGGGGTACAGAGTGGGGTAAAGAGAGGGAGTCAGAGAGAGGGGGACAGAGAGAGGAGGACAGAGAGGGGGACAGAGAGAGGGTCGACAGAGAGAGGGTGACAGAGAGTGAGTGGGACAGGGAGAGAGGGGTGCAAAGAGAGAGGGGGTAGAGAGCGCGGGGGGCAGATAGAGAGGGGGACAGAGAGAGGCGAGTGGGAGAGTGGGGGTCAGAGAGAGGCGGGTGGGAGAGAGAGAGGGGACAGAGAGAGGGGGAACAGAGAGAGGGGGGCAAAGAGGGGGGATATAGAGAGGCGGTTGGGAGAGAGAGGGGGACAGAGAGAGGAGATAAAAATAGGGTGACTGACAGAGGGGTACAGAGAGTGGGGGTCAGAGACAGGGCGACAGAGAGAGGGCAACAGAGTTCGGGGGACAGAGAGTGGGTGAGATAGAGGGGTTCAGAGAGAGAGGGACAGAGAGAGAGGGGGCTGAGAGAGGGGGGGCAGAGAGGGGGGGGCAGAGAGAAGGGGGCAGAGAGAGTGGGGGCACAGAGAGAGGGGGAACAGAGAGAGGAGGAACAGAGAGCGGGAAACAGAGTGAGGGGGATAGAGAGAGGGGGACAGAGAGAGGGGGGATTGAGAGAGGGGAGAGAGGGAGGGGGGACAGAGAAACGGTGACAGAGAGGGGGCAGAAAGAGGGCGACAGAGAGAAGGAGACGATGGTTCAGAGAGTTGGGGGGACAGAGAGAGAGGGTAAAAGAGAGCGGGACAGAGGGAGAGGGGGCATAGAGAGTGGAAGAGAGAGAGAGGTGGACAGAGAGGGGGCAGAGAGAGGGGGGCAGAGAGTGAGGGGGCAGAGAGAGAGGGGAAAGAGAGAGAGGGGAAAGAGAGAGGGGGAGCAGAGAGAGGGCGACAGAGAGAGGGGCACAGAGAGTGGGGGAGATCGAGATGGTCAGAGAGAGAGGACAGAGAGAGTGTGATATAGAGGGGGAACAGAGAGGGGGGGGTCAGAGAGAGAGGGGGACAGTGAGAGAGGGGGCAGAGAGATGGTGACAGAGAGAGGGGGGGGACAGAGGGAGGGGGGCAGAAAGAGAGAGGGGGACAGAGAGAGAGGGGCAGAGAGATGGCGACAGAGAGAGGGGGCAGAGAGACATGGGGGCAGAAAGAGAGGGGGCAGAAAGAGGGCGACAGAGAGAGGGGCACAGAGAGTGGGGGAGATAGAGTTTGTCAGAGAGAGGGGGACAGAGCGAGAGGGATATAGAGGGGGACAGAGAGAGTGGGACAGAGAGTGAGGGACAGAGAGTGGGGGACAGAGAGAGGGATTCAGAGTGGGGGAAAGAGAGGGAGTCAGACAGAGGGGGAAAGAGAGAGGAGGACAGAGAGAGTGGGGGACAGAGATATGGCGACAGAGAGAGGGTGACAGAGAGTGAGCGGGACAGGGAGAGAGGGGGGCAGAGAGGGGGGTCAGAGAGAGCGGGGGGCAGAGAGAGAGGGGGACAGAGAGAGGTGCAGAGGGGGGACAGAGAGAGGGGGAACAGAGTGGGGTAAAGAGATGGAGTCAGAGAGAGGGGGGCAGAGAGAGGAGGACAGAGAGAGGAGGACAGAGACTGAGCGGGACAGAGAGATGGGGGGGGCAGAGAGAGGGGGTAGAGAGAGCGGGGCACAGAGAGAGAGGGACAGAGAGAGAGGGGGAGAAGGGGGACAGAGAGAGGGGGGACAGAGAGAGTGGGACAGAGAGAGGGGAACACAGTGGATAAAAGAGAGGGAGTCAGAGATAGGGGGACAGAAAGAGGAGGACAGAGAGAGAGGCACAGAGAGAGGGCGACTGAGAGAGGGCGACAGAGAGGTTGGACAGATCGTGGAGGGACAGAGAGGGCGGATAGAGAGAGGGGACAGAGAGGGTAGACAGATATTGGTGCGACAGAGAGAGTGGACAGTGAGAGGGGGACAGAGAGACAGGGGGACAGAGAGGGGTCAGAGAGGCAGCACAGAGAGAGTGGGACGGTGTGGACAGAGAGAGGGGCAGACAGAGGGCGTCAGAGACAGGGGGACAGAGAGAGGGTGGACAGAAAGAGAGGGGGACAGAGAAAGAGGGACAGAGAGAGGGGAGAGAGAGGGGGGAGATAGTGGGAGACAGAGTGAGGGGGACAGAGAGAGGTGTTCAGAGGGAGTGGGGACAGAGAGTGGGCACAGTGAGTGGGGGACATAGATAGGGGGACAGAGTGGGGGAAAGAGACGATTGCAGAGAGAGGGGGATATAGAGGGGGACAGAGAGAGAGGGGGTCAGAGAGAGGGGACAGTGAGAGAGGGGGCAGAGAGATGGCGACAGAGAGAGAGAGGTGGACAGTGAGAGAGTGGGCAGAGAGAGAGGGGGACAGAGAGAGGCGTCAGAGAGAGGCGGACAGAAAGAGGAGGACAGAGAGAGAGGGAGACAGAGAGATGGCGACTGAGAGAGAGGGGCAGAGAGACATGTGGGCAGAGACAGAGTGGGGGAGATAAAGTTTGTCAGAGAGAGGGGGACAGAGCGAGGGGGTTATGGAGGGGGACAGAGAGGGGGACAGAGAGAGTGGGACAGAGAGTGGGGGACAGAGAGTGGAGGACAGAGAGTGGAAGACAGAGGGAGGGATAAAGAGTGGGGGAAAGAGAGGGAGTCAGAGAGAGGGGGAAAGAGAGAGGAGGACAGAGACAGAGGGGGACAGAGAGAGAGGGCTTCAGAGAGAGAGGGGGACAGAAAGAGGGGAGACAGAGAGAGGGCGGACAGAGAGATGGCGACAGAGAGAGGGTGACAGAGAGTGAGCGGGTCAGAGAGGGGGGCAGAGAGAGGTGGCAGATAGAGCGGGGGGCAGAGAGAGCGAGGGACAGAGACAGTGGGGGAGAGGGGGGATGGAGCGAGGGGGAACAGAGAGGGGGACAGAGAGAGGGGTACAGAGTGGGGTAAAGAGAGGGGGTCAGAGAGAGAGGGACAGAGAGAGGAGGACAGAGAGGGGGGACAGAGAGAGGGTCGACAGAGAGAGGGTGACAGAGAGTGAGCGGGACAGAGAGAGAGGGGTGCAGAGAGAGGGGGGTAGAGAGCGCGGGGGGCAGATAGAGAGGGGGACAGAGAGAGGGGAACAGAGAGATGGGGACAGATAGAGGGGGACAGAGAGAGGGGTACAGAGTGGGGTAAAGAGAGGGAGTCAGAGAGAGGGAGACAGGGAGAGGAGGACAGAGAGGGGGGACAGAGAGAGAGGGACAGAGAGAGAGGGGGTCAGAGAGAGGGTGTCAGAGAGAGAGGGGGACAGAGAGAGGGGGACAGAGAGAGGGGGACAGAGAGAAGGGAAAAGAGGGAGGAGGACATAGAGCGAGGGGACAGAGAGAGGGTGAAAGAGAGTGGGGGAGTTAGCGGGGGTCAGAGAAATGGAGACACAGAGAGTGGGATATAGAGGGGGACAGAGAGAGAGGAGGGCAGAGAGAGCGGGACAGAAAGAGGGGGGCAGAGAGAGCGTGACAGAGAGAGAGGCGTGTGGGAGAGGGAGTGGGTCCGAGAGAGGCGGGTGGGAGAGAGAGGGGGACAGAGATAGGGCGAACAGAGAGAGCCAGACAGAGAGACGGAGGGGTAGAGAGAGAAGGGAACAGAGAGGGATACAGAGTGGGAGAAAGAGAGGGAGTCAGACAGAGGGGGAAAGAGAGAGGAGGACAGAGACAGAGCGGGACAGAGAGAGAGGGGTTCAGAGAGAGAGGGGGGATAGAGAGAGGGGAGACAGAGAGAGTGGGGGACAGAGCGATGGCGACAGAGGGTGACAGAGAGTGAGCGGGACAGGGGGAGGCAGAGAGAGGGGGGCAGTTAGAGCGGGGGGCCGAGAGAGCGAGGGACAGAGAGAGTTGGGGAGAGGGGGGATGGAGCGAGGGGAACAGATAGGGGGACAGAGAGAGGGGGACAGAGAGAGGGGTACAGAGTGGGGTAAAGAGAGGGAGTCAGAGAGAGGGGGACATAGAGAGGAGGACACAGAGGGGGGACAGAGAGAGTGTCGACAGAGAGCGGGTGACAGAGAGTGAGCGGGACAGAGAGAGAGGGGGTAGAGAGGCGCGGTGGGTAGATAGAGAGGGGGACAGAGAGAGAGAGGTGGAGAGGGGGAACAGAGAGAGGGGGAAGAGAGAGAGGGGGACAGATAGAGGGGGACAGAGAGATTGGGTACAGAGTGGGGTAAAGAGAGGGAGTCAGAGAGAGAGGGACAGAGAGAGAGGGGGAGAAGGGGGACAGAGAGAGGGGGGACAGAGAGAGTGGGGCAGAGAGAGGGGAACAGAGTGGATAAAAGAGAGGGAGTCAGAGATAGGGGGACAGAAAGAGGAGGACAGAGAGAGAGGCACAGAGAGAGGGCGACTGAGAGAGGGCGACAGAGAGGGTGGACAGATCGTGGAGGGACAGAGAGGGCGGATAGAGAGAGGGGACAGAGAGGGTAGACAGATATTGGTGCGACAGAGAGAGTGGACAGTGAGAGGGGGACAGAGAGACAGGGGGACAGAGAGGGGTCAGAGAGGCAGCACAGAGAGAGTGGGACGGTGTGGACAGAGAGAGGGGCAGACAGAGGGCGTCAGAGACAGGGGGACAGAGAGAGGGTGGACAGAAAGAGAGGGGGACAGAGAAAGAGGGACAGAGAGAGGGGAGAGAGAGGGGGGAGATAGTGGGAGACAGAGTGAGGGGGACAGAGAGAGGTGTTCAGAGGGAGTGGGGACAGAGAGTGGGGACAGTGAGTGGGGGACATAGATAGGGGGACAGAGTGGGGGAAAGAGACGATTGCAGAGAGAGGGGGATATAGAGGGGGACAGAGAGAGAGGGGGTCAGAGAGAGGGGACAGTGAGAGAGGGGGCAGAGAGATGGCGACAGAGAGAGAGAGGTGGACAGTGAGAGAGGGGGCAGAGAGAGAGGGGGACAGAGAGAGGCGTCAGAGAGAGGGGGACAGAAAGAGGAGGACAGAGAGAGAGGGAGACAGAGAGATGGCGACTGAGAGAGAGGGGCAGAGAGACATGTGGGCAGAGACAGAGTGGGGGAGATAAAGTTTGTCAGAGAGAGGGGGACAGAGCGAGGGGGTTATGGAGGGGGACAGAGAGTGGGACAGAGAGAGTGGGACAGAGAGTGGGGGACAGAGAGTGGAGGACAGAGAGTGGAAGACAGAGGGAGGGATAAAGAGTGGGGGAAAGAGAGGGAGTCAGAGAGAGGGGGAAAGAGAGAGGAGGACAGAGACAGAGGGGGACAGAGAGAGAGGGCTTCAGAGAGAGAGGGGGACAGAAAGAGGGGAGACAGAGAGAGGGGGGACAGAGAGATGGCGACAGAGAGAGGGTGACAGAGAGTGAGCGGGTCAGAGAGGGGGGCAGAGAGAGGGGGGCAGATAGAGCGGGGGGCAGAGAGAGCGAGGGACAGAGAGAGTGGGGGAGAGGGGGGATGGAGCGAGGGGGAACAGAGAGGGGGACAGAGAGAGGAGGACAGAGAGGGGGGACAGAGAGAGGGTCGACAGAGAGAGGGTGACAGAGAGTGAGCGGGACAGAGAGAGAGGGGTGCAGAGAGAGGGGGGGTAGAGAGCGCGGGGGGCAGATAGAGAGGGGGACAGAGAGAGGGGGAACAGAGAGATGGGGACAGATAGAGGGGGACAGAGAGAGGGGTACAGAGTGGGGTAAAGAGAGGGAGTCAGAGAGAGGGAGACAGGGAGAGGAGGACAGAGAGGGGGGACAGAGAGAGAGGGACAGAGAGAGAGGGGGTCAGAGAGAGGGTGTCAGAGAGAGAGGGGGACAGAGAGAGGGGGACAGAGAGAGGGGGACAGAGAGAAGGGAAAAGAGGGAGGAGGACATAGAGCGAGGGGACAGAGAGAGGGTGAAAGAGAGTGGGGGAGTTAGCGGGGGTCAGAGAAATGGAGACACAGAGAGTGGGATATAGAGGGGGACAGAGAGAGAGGAGGGCAGAGAGAGCGGGACAGAAAGAGGGGGCCAGAGAGAGCGTGACAGAGAGAGAGGCGTGTGGGAGAGGGAGTGGGTCCGAGAGAGGCGGGTGGGAGAGAGAGGGGGACAGAGATAGGGCGAACAGAGAGAGCCAGACAGAGAGACGGAGGGGTAGAGAGAGAAGGGAACAGAGAGGGATACAGAGTGGGAGAAAGAGAGGGAGTCAGACAGAGGGGGAAAGAGAGAGGAGGACAGAGACAGAGCGGGACAGAGAGAGAGGGGTTCAGAGAGAGAGGGGGATAGAGAGAGGGGAGACAGAGAGAGTGGGGGACAGAGCGATGGCGACAGAGGGTGACAGAGAGTGAGCGGGACAGGGGGAGGCAGAGAGAGGGGGGCAGTTAGAGCGGGGGGCAGAGAGAGCGAGGGACAGAGAGAGTTGGGGAGAGGGGGGATGGAGCGAGGGGGAACCAGATAGGGGGACAGAGAGAGGGGGACAGAGAGAGGGGTACAGAGTGGGGTAAAGAGAGGGAGTCAGAGAGAGGGGGACATAGAGAGGAGGACACAGAGGGGGGACAGAGAGAGTGTCGACAGAGAGAGGGTGACAGAGAGTGAGCGGGACAGAGAGAGAGGGGGTAGAGATCGCGGTGGGTAGATAGAGAGAGGGACAGAGAGAGAGAGGTGGAGAGGGGGGACAGAGAGAGGGGGAAGAGAGAGAGGGGGACAGATAGAGGGGGACAGAGAGATTGGGTACAGAGTGGGGTAAAGAGAGGGAGTCAGAGAGAGGGGGACAGAGAGAGAGGGACAGAGAGAGAGAGGGACAGAGAGAGAGGGGGTCAGAGAGAGAGGGTGTCAGAGAGAGAGGAGGACAGAGAGTGGGGGACAGAGAGAGAGGGGGACACAGAGAGGGGGAGAGAGAGAGGGGGGACAGAGAGAGGGGGACAGAGAGGGAGGACAAAGAAGGGAAAAGAGAAAGGGGGACAGAGAGAGAGGGGTGCAGAGTGAGAGGGGGTAGAGAGCGCGGGGGGTAGATAGAGAGGGTGAAAGAGAGAGAGGGGGACAGAGAGAGGGCAACAGAGAGAAGGGCACAGAGAGTGGGGGAGTTAGCGGCGGTCAGAGAAATGGAGACAGAGAGAGGGGGATATAGAGGGGGACAGAGAGAGAGTGGGCAGAGAGAGGGGGACAGAGAGAGAGGAGTGTGGGAGAGAGAGTGGGTCCAAGAGAGGTGGGTGGGAGAGATACGGGGACAGAGATAGGGCGAACAGAGAGAGCTAGACAGAGAGACGGAGGGATAGAGAGAGAGGGGGACAAAAGGAGGGATAGAGAAGCGTGTGGGAGAGAGAGTGGGACAGTGAGAGGGCTACAGAGAGAGGGGAGATAGAGGTAGTCAAAAGGAGGGGGACAGAGAGAGGGGGATAGAGAGACGGGGACAGAGAGGGGGGGGGACAGAGAGAGGGGGACAGAGAGAGAGGCGGGTGGTAGAGAGAGGGGGTCCGAGAGAGGCGGGTGGGAGAGAGAAGGGGACAAGAGATAGGGCGAACAGAGAGAGCCAGACAGAGAGACGGAGGGATAGAGAGAGAGTGGGACAGTGAGAGGGGGACAGAGAGAGGGGAAGATAGAGGTAGTCAAAGGGAGGTGGACAGAGAGAGGGGCACAGAGAGTGGGGGAGATAGAGGGGTTCAGAGAGAAGGGGACAGAGAGAGGGATACACAGTGTGGGGGAGACAGAGGGGGACAGGGAGAGGGGGACAGAAAGAGGGGGAGTTAGAGGGGGTCAGAGTGAGGGGGACAAAAAGAGGGGGAGTTAGAGGGGGTCAGAGTTAGGGGGACAAAAAGAGGGGGAGTTAGATGGGGTCAGAGAGAGGGGACAGGGAGAGGGGGACAGAGAAAGGGGAAAAAAGTGGGGGACAGAGAGTGAGGGAGAGAGAGGGGGTCAGAGAGAGGGGACAGAGAGGACGGGATGGAGAGAGTGGGGGACAGAGAGTGAGGGGTTCAGAGAGGGGGCAGAGAGAGACGGAGCAGAGAGAGGGCGACAGAGAGGGGGGCAGAAAGCGAGTGAGAGATAGAAGGGACAGAGAGAGGGGGACAGAGAGAGGGGGATGGACGGAGAGGGAGTGGACGGCGAGAGGAGAGATAGAGAGGGGGGACAGAAAGTGATGGGGACAGCGAGAGCATGGGGACAGAGAGAGAGAGGAAACAGAGAGAGAGTGGGGACAGAGAGACGGGGACAGAGAAAGAGGTGACAGAGAGGTGGCAGAGAGAGGGCGACAGAGAGCGGGGGACAGAGAGAGGAGGACAGAGAGAGAGGGGGACAGAGACAAGGGGGACAGAGACAGGGGGACAGAGAGAGAGGGAGACAGAGAGAGGGGACAGACAGTGGGTGAGATAGATGGGGTCAGAGAGGGGGGGACAGAGAAGGGGGTAAAGAGAGAAAGGGGACAGACGGTGGGGAAGATGGTTGGGGTCAGACAGAGCGGGGACAGAGACAGGGTGGACAGAGAGATAGGGGCAGAGAGACAGGGGGACAGAGAGAGGGGGACAGAGAGAGAGGGGGACAGAGAGAGGGGGACAAAGAGAGAGGGCGACTGAGAGAGGTCGACAGAGAGGGTGGACAGATAGAGGCGGGACAGAGAGGGCGGATAGAGAGACGGGACAGAGAGGGTGGACAGGTAGAGGTGGGACAGAGAAGGGGGACAGAGAGGGGGATAGAGAGACAGGGTGCAGAGAGAGGGGGACAGAGAGAGGGCGACTGAGAGAGGGCGACAGAGAGTGTGGACAGATAGAGGCGGGACAGAGAGGGCGGATAGAGAGAAGGGACAGAGAGGGAGGACAGGTAGAGGTGAGACAGAGAGGGGGGACAGAGAGGGGGACAGAGAGACAAGGGGACAGAGAGTGATCAGAGAGAGGCAGGACAGAGAGCGTGGGACGGGGGGAACAGAGAGAGGGGCAGACAGAGGGCGTCAGAGAGAGGAAGGACAGAGAGACGGTGACAGAGAGGTGGCAGTGAGAGGGTGACAGAGAGGGGGCAGAGAGAGGGCAAGAGAGAGGGGGGACAGAGAAAGAGGGAACACAGATGGGGGTGGAGAGCGAGGGGAACAGAGAGAGCGGGGGACAGAGTAAAGGGGTGAGAGAGATGGGGACAGAGAGAGGGGGGACAGAGAGAGTGGTCGACAGAGAAAGGGTTGACAGAGAGAGAGGGGATAGAGAGAGAGAGGACAGAGAGAGAGGGGACAGAGAGTGGGGAGGATAGATGGAGACAGTGAGAGGGGGGCAGAGAGTGGGGGACAGAGAGAGGGGGGGAGAGAGAGTGGGGGCAGTGACGGGGCACAGAGAGAGGCGGGTGGGAGAGAGTGGGAGTCAGAGAGAGGGCTACAGAGAGAGGGGGACAGACAGTGGGATAGACAGATGGGGTCAGAGAGAGGGGACATAGAGATAGAGGGGGACAGAGAGAGGTGGGACAGAGAGAGTAGGGGCAGACAGAGGTGGACAGTGAGGGGGCAGAGAGACAGGGTGGACAGAGAGAGATGGGGCAAACAGAGGGGGACAGAGTGGGGGAGGGCAGAGAGAGAGGGGGGCAGAGAGAGAGGGGAAAGAGAGAGAGGGGAAAGAGAGAGAGGAGGTCAGACAGAGAGGGGGACAGAGACGGGGGGGACAAAGAGAGGGGGGGCCAGAGAGACGGGGGTGCAGAGAGATGGCGACAGAGAGGGTGACAGAGAGTTAGCGGGACAGAAAGTGATGGGGGCAGAGAGAGAAGGGAGCAGAGAGAGCGGGGACAGAGAGAGAGGGAGACAGAGAGAGAAGGACAGAGAGAGAGGGGGTCAGAGAGACTGGGGGGGACAGTGATAGATGGGGACAGAGATAGAGGGGGTCAGAGAGACTGGGGGGGACAGTGATAGATGGGGACAGAGATAGAGGGGGACAGAGAGAGAGGGGTCAGTGCGAGGGCGACAGAGAGAGGGGGACAGAGAGAGAGGGGTCAGTGCGAGGGCGACAGAGAGAGGGGGACAGAGAGAGAGGGGGTCAGAGATTGGTGGACAGAGGGAGGGGGAAAGAGAGAGGGGCGACAGAGTGTGGGGGAGATAGAGGGGTACAGAGAGAGGGGGGACAGAGAGAGAGGGGGACAGAGACGGGGGACAGCGAGAGATGTACAGAGAGAGGGTGAAAGAGAGTGGGGGACAGAGTGAAGGGTACAGTGTGGGGTAGAGAGAGAGGGGTCAAAGAGAGGGAGACAGAGAGTGGGGGATGGAGAGTGTGGGGGACAGAGTGAGGGGGGCTGAGAGACAGGGGGCAGAGAGAGGGCGACAGAGAGTGGGGGACAGAGAGTTGGGGACAGAGAGAGCGGTACAGAGAGCAGAAAAGAGAGGGAGTCAGAGAGAGAGGGACAGAGAGAGAGGGGGACAGAGAGAGAGAGGTTCAGTGAGAGAGGAGGTCAGACAGAGAGGAGGACAAAGACGGGGAGGACAGAGAGAGGGGGGACAGAGAGACGGGGGTGCAGAGAGATGGCGACAGAGAGGGTGACAGGGTGTTAGCGGGACAGAAAGAGGGGGGCAGAGAGAGTGGGGAGCAGAGAGAGAGAGGACAGAGAGAGAGGGTGACAGAGAGAGGGGCCAGAGAGAGCGGTACAGAGTGGGGTAAAGAGAGGGAGTCAGAGACAGGGGGACAGAGAGAGGAGGACAGAGAGAGATGGACAGAGAGAGAGGGTCAGAGAGAGAGAGGGGGTCAGAGAGAGGGCGGTACAGAGATAGAGGGGGACAGAGAGAGGGGTCAGTGAGAGGGCGACAGACAGAGGGGGACAGAGAGAGAGGGGGGCAGAGAGAGAAGGGGCAGCGAGAGAGGGGGACAGAGAGAGAGGGGCAGAGAGAGATGGAGGCAGACAGAGGGGGACAGAGTGAGTGGGCAGAGAAACAGTATCAGAGAGGGGGACAGAGAGACTGGGATATAGAGGGGGACAGAGAGAGGGGGCAGAGAGAGAGGGGAATAGAAAGAGTGGGGAACAGAGAGTGGGGGAGATAGAGGGCGATATAGTGAGGGGGACAGAGAGAGAGGCGGGAACAGAGAGAGGGGGATAGAAAGAGGCGAGTGGAAGGGAGGGGGTCAGAGAGACGGCGACAGTGAGAGGGGCACAGTGAGTGGGTGATATAGGGGGGTCAGAGAGTGAGGGGGACAGAGAGAGAGGGGTCAGAGAGAGAGAGGAAGAGAGAGGCGGGTGGAAGGGAGAGGGGGGCAGAGAGAGGGCGACAGAGAGAGGGACACAGAGAGTGGGGGAGATAGAGGGGGTCAGAGAGAGGGGGACAGAGGCTGGGGTATATAGAGGGGGACAGAGAGAGGGCGACAGAGAGTGGAGGAGACAGAGGGAGTCAGAGAGAGACGGAGCAAAGAGAGGGCGACTGAGAGGCGGGCAGAGAGCGGGGGAGAGATAGAGGGGAAAGAGAGAGGGGGACAGAGAGAGGGGGACAGGGAGAGAGAGGGGGTCCGAGAGAGGCGGGTGGGAGAAAGAGGTCGAAAGAGAGAGGGGCACAGAGAGTAGGGGAGATAGAGGGGGTCAGAGAGTGTGGGACAGAGAGAGGGGGAGATAGAGGTGGTCAAAGGGAGGGGGGCAGAGCGACGAGCACCGAGAGTGAGGGCGATGGAGGGGGTCAGAGAGAAGGGGACAGAGTGAGGCGTGACAGAGAGAGAGGGGGTCAGAGAGAGGGGGGCAGAGAGAGGGGGTCAGAGAGAGAGGGGGTCAGAGAGAGGGTGGGGACAGAAGGGGGGACAGAGAGAGGGGGACAGAGAGAGGGGGAGATAGAGGAGGTCAGAGAGAGAGAGGGGATCAGAGAGACAGTGGGACAGAGAGAGAAGGGGACAGAGAGAGAGGGGGACAGACAGAGGGGGTACTGAGAGAGAGAGGGACAGAGATTGGGGGATATAGAGAGAGTCAGAGAGTGGGGGAACACTGAGGGAGGCCAGAGGTAGGGGGACAGAGAGAGGGTGGAGACACAAGGGGGGACAGAGAGAGGGGGATAGAGAGAGGGGGAGATAGAGGAGTTCAGAGAGATAGTGGATCAGAGAGGGGGGGGGACATAGAGAGGGAGGCCAGAGACAGAGGGGTCAGAGAGAGGCGCATAGAGAGAGAGGGGGACAGAGAGACAGCGGGACACAGAGAGAGTGGGGCAGAGAGAGAGTGGGGCAGACAGAGAGGGCCAGAGAGAGAGGGGGCAGACAGAGGGGGACAGAGTGAGGAGGACAGAGAGAGGTCGACAGAGAGAGGGGGACAGAGAGAGAAGGGGAAAGCAAGAGAGGGGGACAGAGAGAGAGGGGCAGAGAGAGATGAAGGCAGACAGAGGGGGACAGAGTGAGTGGGCAGAGAGACAGTGTCAGAGAGGGGGACAGAGAGACTGGGATATAGATGGGGACAGAGAGAGGGGGCAAAGTGAGAGGGGGACAGAGAGAGAGGGGGACAGAGTGTGGGCAGCAGAGAGAGAGGGGGACAGAGAGGGGGGGAACCCAGAGAGGGGGGACAGAGTGTGGGTGAGATAGAGGGGGACAGACAGAGAGGGACAGAGAGAGAGGGGAACAGTGAGGGGGGGATAGAGAGAGGCGAGTGGAAGGGAAGGGGGCAGAGAGAGGGCGACAGTGAGAGGAGCACATTGAGTGGGTGATATAGAGGAGGTCAGAGAGTAAGGGGGACAGAGAGACAGGGGGGCAGAGAGAGGTGGAAGAGAGAGAAGGGGGCAGCGAGAGAGGGGGACAGAGAGAGAGGGGCAGAGAGAGATTGGGGCAGACAGAGGGGGACAGAGAGAGGTCGACAGAGAGAGGGGGCAGAGAGATAGGGGTCAGCGAGTGACGGGGACAGAGAGAGTGGGGCAGAGAGAGATGGAGACAGACAGAGGGGGACAGAGTGAGTGGGCAGAGAGACAGTGTCAGAGAGGGGGACAGAGAGACTGGGATATAGAGGGGGACAGAGAGAGGGGGCAGAGAGAGAGGGGTATAGAGAGAGTGGGGGACAGAGAGTGGGCAGCAGAGAGAGAGGGGGACAGAGAGAGAGGGGGACAAAGAAAGGTGGACAGTAAGAGGGGGGAACAGAGAGAGGGGGGACAGAGTGTGGGGGAGATAGAGGGCGACATAGTGAGGGGGACAGAGAGAGAGAGGGGGACAGAGAGAGGGGGATAGAGAGAGGCGAGTGAAAGGGAGGGGGGCAGAGAGACGGCGACAGTGAGAGGGGCACAGTGAGTGGGTGATATAGGGGGGTCAGAGAGCGAGGCGGACAGAGAGAGGGGGTCAGAGAGAGGGGGGAAGAGAGAGGCGGGTGGAAGGGAGAGGGGGGCAGAGAGAGGGCGACAGAGAGAGGGACACAGAGAGTGGGGGAGATAGAGGGGGCAGAGAGAGGGGGACCGAGGCAGGGGGATATAAAGGGGGACAGAGAGAGGGCGACAGAGTGTGGGGGAGAGAGAGGGAGTCAGAGAGAGACGGAGCAGAGAGAGGGCGACTGAGAGGGGGGCAGAGAGCGGGGGAGAGATAGAGGGGACAGAGAGAGGGGGACAGGGAGAGAGAGGGGGTCCGAGAGAGGCGGGTGGGAGAAAGAGGTCGAAAGAGAGAGGGGCACAGAGAGTAGGGGAGATAGAGGGGGTCAGAGAGAGGGGACAGAGAGAGGGGTGACAGAGAGAGGAGGGTCAGAGAGAGGGTGTCAGAGAGAGAGAGGGGGACAGAGAGAGAGAAGGGGACAGAGAGAGAGGGGGACAGAGAGAGGGTGGGGACAGAAGGGGGGAGAGAGAGAGGGGGACAGAGAAAGGGGGAGTTAGAGGATGTCAGAGAGAGACAGGGGATCTGAGAGACAGTGGGACAGAGAGGGAAGGGGACAGAGAGAGTGCAGACAGAGAAGTGGGGGAGATAGAAGGGGTCAGAGAGAGGGGGACAGAAAGAGGGGGAGGTAGAGGGGTCAGAGAGACGGGGACAGAGAGAGATGCACAGGGAGTGGGGGAGCTAGAGGGGGACAGAGAGAGAGGGGACAGGTTGAGAAAGGGGGACAGAGAAAGGGGGTCAGAGAGAGAGGGGGACAGACAGAGGGGAACTGAGAGAGAGGGGGACAGAGATTGGGGGAGATAGAGAGAGTCAGAGAGTGGGGGAACACAGAGGGAGGCCAGAGGTAGGGGGACAGAGAGAGGGTGGAGACAGAAGGGGGGACAGAGAGAGGGGGATAGAGAGAGGGGGAGATAGAGGAGGTCAGAGAGAGAGAGGATCAGAGGGGGGTGGACAGAGAGAGGGAGGCCAGAGAGAGAGGGGTCAGAGAGAGGGGCATAGAGAGAGAGGGGGACAGAGAGACAGCGGGACACAGAGAGAGTGGGGCAGAGAGAGAGTGGGGCAGACAGAGAGGGCCAGAGAGAGAGGGGGCAGACAGAGGGGGACAGAGTGAGGAGGACAGAGAGAGGTCGACAGAGAGAGGGGGACAGAGAGAGAAGTGGACAGCAAGAGAGGGGGACAGAGAGAGAGGGGCAGAGAGAGATGAAGGCAGACAGAGGGGGACAGAGTGAGTGGGCAGAGAGACGGTGTCAGAGAGGGGGACAGAGAGACTGGGATATAGATGGGGACAGAGAGAGGGGGCAAAATGAGAGGGGGACAGAGAGAGAGGGGGACAGAGAGTGGGGAACAGAGAGAGGGGGGACAGAGTGTGGGTGAGATAGAGGGGGACAGACAGAGGGGGACTGCGAGAGAGGGGGACAGAGAGAGGGAGATAGAGAGAGGCGAGTGGAAGGGAGGGGGCAGAGAGAGGGCGACAGTGAGAGGGGCACAGTGAGTGGGTGATATTGAGGAGGTCAGAAAGCAAGGGGGACAGAGAGAGAGGGGGGCAGAGAGAGGGGGGAGAGAGAGGCGGGTGCAAGGAGAGGGGCAGAGAGAGAGCGACAGAGAGAGTGGGGGAGATAGAGCGTGTCGGAGAGAGGTGGACAGAGGCAGGGGGATATAGAGGGGGACAGAGAGAGGTGGGACAGAGAATGGTGGAGAGAGTGGGAGTCAGAGAGAGACGGAGCAGAGAGAGGGAGACCGAGAGGGGGGTAGAGAGCGGGTAACAGATTGATGGGACAGAGAGAGGGGGACAGAGAGAGGGCGACAGAGAGAGGGGGCAGAGAGAGAGGGGGACAGAGAGAGGGTGACAGAGAGAGATGCGGGTGGGAGAGAGAGGGGGTCAGAGAGAGGGGGGTGGGAGAAAGAGGGCGAAAGAGAGAGGGGCACAGAGAGAGGGCGAAGGAGAGAGTGGCACAGAGATGGGGACAGAAAGTGGGCGCGATAGAGGGGGTCAGAGAGAGGTGGACAGAGAGAGGGGTACAGAGAGGGGGAGGAAGAGGTGGACAGAGAGAGGGAGACAAAAAGAGGGGGACAAAAAGAGGGGGAGGTGGAGGGGGGCGGACAGAGGAGCACAGAGAATGGGGGAGATAGAGCGGGTCAGAGAGAGGGTGACAGAAAGAGGGGGAGGTAGAGAGTGTCAGAGAAAGGTGTACAGAGAGAGGGACACAGAGAATCGGGGAGATAGAGGGGGTCTGAGAGAGAGGGGACAGAGAGAGAGGGGACAGATAGAGAGAGGCGGACATGGAGAGGGGGTCAGAGAGTGGGGGACAGAGAGAGGGGGACAGAGTGGGAGGGACAGAGACGGGGGGGCGAGAGAGGGGGGACCGAGAGCGGGGGGGACAGAGAAAGGGGGGACAGAGAGAGAGTGGACAGAGAAGTGGGGGAGATAGAAGGTGTGAGAGAGAGTGGGACAGAAAGAGGGAGATGTAGAGGGGGTCAGAGAGAGAGGGGGATAGAGGAGAGGGGTACAGATTGAGGGGGACAGAGAGAGGGAGAAAGAGAGAAGGGGACAGAGAGGGGGTCAGAGAGAGAGGGGGACCGAGAGAGAGGGGGACAGAGAGAGGGGGCAGGGCGAGAGCGGGGCAGAGAGAGTGGGGGACAGAGAGATGGGGGACAGAGAGGGGGGGATTAGGGTTGTGGGGACAGGAGATCGGGGGGACAGAGAGAGTGGGGATAGAGAGAGGCAGGTGGAAGGGAGATGGGGCAGAGAGAGGGCGATAGAGAGAGGGGCACAGAGAGTGGGTGATATAGAGGGGGGAATGTGAGAGGGGGTCAGAGAGAGAGGGGGCAGAGAGAGAGGGGGACAGAGAGAGGAAGAAGAGAGAGGCGGGTGGAAGGGAGAGGGGGGCAGAGAGAGGGGGACAGAGAGAGAGGGGGACAGAGAGTGGGCAGCAGAGAGAGAGGGGGACAGAAAGCGGGGAACAGAGAGAGGGGGACAGAGTGTGGGGCAGATAGAGGGGGACAGACAGAGAGGGACAGACAGAGAGGGGGACAGAGAGAGGGGGGATAGAGAGAGGCGAGTGGAAGGGAGGGGTGGCAGAGAGAGGGGGACAGAGAGAGGCACACAGAGAGTGGGGGAGATAGAGGGGGTCAGAGAGAGGGGGACAGATGCAGGGGGATATAGAGGGGGACAGAGAGAGGGGGACAGAGAATGGTGGAGAGAGAGGGAGTTCAGAGAGAGATGGAGCAGAGAGAGGGTGACAGAGAGGGTCAGAGAGCGGGGGAGAGAGAGAGGGGACAGAGAGAGGGGAACAGAGAGAGGGCGACAGAGAGAGGGGCAGAGAGAGAGGGGGTCAGAGAGAGGGGTACAGAGAGAGAGTCGGGTGGGAGAGAGAGGGGGGGGGTCCGAGAGAGGCGGGTGAGAGAAGGTGGTCGAAAGAGAGAAGGGCACAGAGAGAGGGTGAAAGAGAGAGGGGCACAGAGACATAGGCACAGAGAGTGGGGGAGATAGAGGGGGTCAGAGAGAGAGGGGGACGAAAAGAGGGGGGCAAAAAGAGCGGGAGGTAGAGGGGTTCAGAGGGAGGGGGACAGAGAGAGGAGCACAGTGATTGGAGAGATAGAGCGTGGCAGAGAGAGGGTTACAGAAAGAGGGGGAGGTAGAGGGTGTCAGAGAAAGGGGACAGAGAGAGAGGCACAGAGAATGGAGGAGATAGAGGGGGACAGAGTGAGAAGGGACAGAGAGAGGAGGGCAGAAAGAGAGGTGGACAGAGAGAGCGGGTCAGAGAATGGGGGACAGAGAGAGAGGGACAGAGAGGTGAGGGACAGGGAGAGTGGGGGACAGAGAGAGGGGGGACCGAGAGAGGGGGGCAGAGAGAGAGGGACAGAGAGAGATTGGATGACAGAGAGAGAGGGGGACAGAGAGAGAGGGTGACAGAGAAAGAGGGGGGCAGAGAGAGTGGGGGACAGAGAGAGGGGGACAGAGAGAGGGGGCATACAGTTGGGGGGACATGGAGATGGGGAACAGAGAGATGAGGGACAGTGAGGGGGGGACAGAGAGAGGGGGGACAGAGAGAGGGGGACAAAGAGAGAGGGGGACTGAGAGAGAGGGGTACAGAGGTGGGGGACAGAGAGAGGGGGGCAGAGAGAGAGGGGAAAGAGAGAGCGGTGCAGAGAGTGGGGGAGATAGATGGGGTCAGAGAGAGAGGGGGACAGAGAGAGGGTGACAGAGAGAGGGGGACAGAGAGGGGGGGAAAGAGAGTGGGAGACAGAGAGAGGGGGACAGAGAGGGGGGACAGAGAGGGTGGGTCAGAGAGAGGGGGGACCGAGAGAGGGGGGGTGCAGAGAAAGGGGGGACAGAGAGAGAGAGTGGACAGAGAAGTGGGGGAGATAGAAGGGGTGAGAGAGAGTGGGACAGAAAGAGGGAGATGTAGAGGGGGTCAGAGAGAGAGGGGGATAGAGGAGAGGGGTACAGAGAGAGGGGAACAGAGAGAGGGAGACAGAGAGAAGGGGAAAGAGAGGGGGTCAGAGAGAGAGGGGGACCGAGAGAGAGGGGGTCAGAGAGAGCGTGATATAGAGGGGGACGTGTGAGAGGGTATCAGAGAGAGATGGGGACAGTGAAAGAGGGGGGCAGAGAGATGGAGACAGAGAGAGGGGGCAGAGAGAGAGGCGGACATAGAGGGAGGGGAACAGAGTAAGAGGTGGACAGAGAGACGGGGACAGAGAGAGAGGGGGCAGATAGAGATTGGAAAGAGAGAGGGGGCCGGAGAGAGGGCGACAGAGAGAGGTGCACAGAGGGTGTGGGAGATAGATGGAGTAAGTGATAGGGGGACAGAGAGAGGGTGATATATAGGGGGACGCGTGAGAGGGGTGCAGAGAGAGAGGGGGACAGTGAGAGAGGGGTGCAGAGAGATGGAGACAGAGAGAGGGGGACAGAGAGAGGAGGACAGAGAGAGGGGGCAGAGAGAGAGGGGGCAGAGAAAGAGGGGGGCAGAGAAAGAGGGGATAGAGAAAGAGGGGGACAGAGAAAGAGGGTGACAGCGAAAGAGAGGTCCGAGAGAGGGGGCAGAGAGAGGGGGCAGAGAGAGAGGCGGGTGGGAGTGAGAGGGAGTCCGAGAGAGGCGGGTGGGAGAGAGAGGGGTCAGAGATAGAGGGGGACAGAGAGCGATGGGGACAGAGGGAGAGGGGCACAGAGAGATGGGCACAGAGAATGGGGGAGAGAGAGGGAGTTCAGAGAGAGACGGAGCAGAGAGAGGATGACAGAGAGGGGCAGAGAGCGTGGGAGAGAGACAGGGATCAGAGAGAGGGGCAAGAGAGAGAGGCGGGTGGGAGAGAGAGGGGGTGTCCGAGAGAGGCGGGTGAGAGAAAGAGGTCGAAAGAGAGAAGGGCACAGAGAGAGGGTGAAAGAGAGAGGGGCACAGAGAGATAGGCACAGAGAGTGGGGGAGATAGAGGGGGTCAGAGAGAGAGGGGGACAAAAAGAGGGTGGCAAAAAGAGGGGACAGATAGAGAGAGGCGGACATGGAGGGGGGTCAGAGAGTGGGGGACAGACAGAGGGGGACGGGGGGGCAGAGAGGGGGGGCAGAGAGAGGGGGGACCGAGAGAGGGGGGGCAGAGAAAGTGGGGACAGAGAGAGAGTGGACAGAGAAATGGAGGAGATAGAAGGGGTAAGAGAGTGGGACAGAAAGAGGGAGATAGAGAGAAGGGGACAGAGAAGGGGACAGAGAGGGAGGCGGGTGGGAGTGAGAGGGAGTCCGAGAGATGCGGGTGGAAAAGAGAGGGGTCAGAGAGAGGGGGACAGAGAGCGAGGGGGACAGAGGGAGAGGGGCACAGAGAGATGGGCACAGAGAATGGGGGAGATGGAGGGGGACTGAGAGAGAGGGGACAGAGAGAGAGGGGACAGATAGAGAGAGGCGGACATGGAGAGGGGGTCAGAGAGTGGGGGACAGAGAGAGGGGGACAGAGAGTGGGGGAACAGAGGGGGGGGGCTCAGAGAGAGGGGGGACCGAGAGAGGGGGGTGCAGAGAAAGGGGGGACAGAGAGAGAGTGGACAGATAAGTGGGGGAGATAGAAGGGGTGAGAGAGAGTGGGAAAGAAAGAGGGAGATGTAGAGGGGGTCAGAGAGAGAGGGGGATAGAGGAGAGGGGTACAGAAAGAGGGGGACAGAGAGACGGAGACAGAGAGGAGGGCACAGAGAGGGGGTCGGAGAGAGGGGGGACCGAGAGAGAGGGGGACAGAGAGAGGGGGCATGGAGAGAGGGGGGCAGGATGAGTGGGGGACAGAGAGATGGGGGACAGAGAGGGGGTGACATAGCGTTAGGGGGACAGGGAGATCGGGGGGACAGAGAGAGTGGGGATAGAGAGAGGCAGGTGGAAGGGAGATGGGGCAGAGAGTGTGGGTGGTATATAGGGGGGCAGTGAGAGAGGGGGTCAGAGAGAGAGGGGGACAGAGAGAGAGGGGGACAGAGAGAGGAAGAAGAGAGAGGCGGGTGGAAGGGAGAGGGGGGCAGAGAGAGGGGGCAGAGAGAGAGGGGGACAGAGAGAGAGGGGGACAGAGAGTGGGCAGCAGAGAGAGAGGGGGCAGAAAGTGGCGGGTGGGAGAGAGAGGGGTCAGAGAGAGAGGGGGGAACAGAGAGAGGGGGGACAGAGAGAGGGTGATAGAGAGAGGCGAGTGGAAGGGAGTGGGGCAGAGAGAGGGGGACAGAGAGAGAGGCACACAGAGAGTGGGGGAGATAGAGGGGGTCAGAGAGAGGGGAACAGAGGCAGGGGGATATAGAGGGGGACAGAGAGAGGGACAGAGAATGGGGGAGAGAGAGGGAGTTCAGAGAGAGACGGAGCAGAGAGAGGATGACAGAGAGGGGCAGAGAGCGTGGGAGAGAGACAGGGGTCAGAGAGAGGGGCAAGAGAGAGAGGCGGGTGGGAGAGAGAGGGGGTGTCCGAGAGAGGCGGGTGAGAGAAAGAGGTCGAAAGAGAGAAGGGCACAGAGAGAGGGTGAAAGAGAGAGGGGCACAGAGAGATAGGCACAGAGAGTGGGGGAGCTAGAGGGGGTCAGAGAGAGAGGGGGACAAAAAGAGGGTGGCAAAAAGGGGGAGGTAGAGGGGGTCAGAGGGAGGGGGACAGAGAGAGGAGCACAGTGATTGGGGAGATAGAGCGGGTCAGAGAGAGGGTTACAGAAAGAGGGGGAGGTAGAGGGGGTCAGAGAAAGGGGACAGAGAGAGGGGCACAGAGAATGGTGGAGATCGAGGGGACAGAGTGAGAAGGGACAGAGAGAGGAGGACAGAAAAGGAGACGCGGACAGAGAGAGGGGGACAGAGAGTGGGGTACAGAGTGAGAGGGACAGAGAGGGGAGGGACAGGGAGAGGGGGGGAAAGAGAGAGGGGGGACCGAGAGAGGGGGGGACAGAGAGAGGGGGGCAGAGAGAGAGGGGGGCAGAGAGAGAGGGTGACAGAGAAAGAGGGGGACAGAGAGAGTGGGGGATAGAGAGAGGGGGGACAGAGAGAGGGGGCATAGAGTTGGGGGGACATGGAGATGGGGGGACAGAGAGATGGGGGACAGTGAGGGGGGGGACAGAGAGAGGAGGACAGAGAGCGGGGGACAAAGAGAGAGGGGGACAGAGAGAGAGGGGTACAGAGGTGGGGGATAGAGAGAGGTGGGCAGAGAGAGAGGGGAAAGAGAGAGCGGGGCAGAGAGTGGGGGAGTTAGAGGGAGAAAGTGAGAGGGGGACAGAGAGAAGGTGATATAGAGGGGGACGCGTGAGAGGGTGTCAGAGAGAGAGGGGGACAGTGAGAGAGGGGGGCAGAGAGATGGTGACAGAGAGAGGGGGACAGAGAGAAGGGGGGAAAGAGAGAGAGGGGGCAGAGAGTGAGCGTGGCAGAGAGAGAAGGGGACAGAGAGAGAGGGGGCAGAGAAAGAGTGTGTCAGAGAAAGAGGGGGACAGAGAAAGAGGGTGACAGAATGTCGGGGACAGAGAGAGGGGGACAGAGAGAGGGGGACAGAAAGAGGCGGGTGGGAGAGAGAGGGGTCAGAGAGAGAGGGGGACAGAGAGAGAGGTGTAGGAGAGAAGGGGGGACAGAGAGTGGGTTAGATAGAGGGAGTCAGGGAGAGGGGGAACACAGAGGTGTGGCGAGAGAGAGGGGACAGAGAGAGGGGCGGCAGAGGGGGTGTGCTGTGAGGGGGTACAGAGAAAGGTGGGTGGGAGAGAGTGGGGGCAGCGAGAGGGGTACAGACAGAGGCGGACAGAGAGTGGGGGAGATAGATGGGGTCAGAGAGAGAGGGGGACAGAGAGAGGGGGAGAGAGAGGGGGACAGAGAGAGTGGGGGACAGAGAGAGGGGAAAAGAGAGGGGGGGACAGAGAGATGGTGGACAGAGAGGGGGGGACATAGAGTTGGGGCGACATGGAGAAGAGGGGACAGAGAGAGTGGGGATAGAGAGAGGCGGGTGGAAGGGAGAGGTGGGCTGAGAGAGGGCGATAGAGAGAGGGACACAGAGAGTGTGTGATATAGAGAGGGACAGTGAGAGAGGGGGTCAGAGAGAGAGGGGGACAGAGAGAGAGGGGGACAGAGAGAGAGGGGACAGAGAGAGAGGGGGACAGAGAGAGGGGGACAGAGAGAGAGGGGACAGATAGAGAGAGGGGGACAGAAAGACGGTGTCAGAGAGTGGGGGACAGAGACGGGGGACAGAGAGACGGGGGGACAGAGCGAGGGGGGACAGAGAGAGGGAGCACAGAGAAAGTGGGGACAGAGAGAGTGGGATAGACCGCGGGGGGACAGAGTGAGGGGGGAACACACAGGGGGGCAGAGAGAGAGGGACAGAGAGAGGCGCGGCAGAGGGGGGTGCAGTGAGGGGGTTCAGAGATACGCGGGTGGGAGAGAGTGGTGGCAGAGAGAGGGGTAAAGAGAGAGGCGGATAGACAGTTGGGGAGATAGATGGCGTCAGAGGGGGGGAAAGAGAGAGAGGGGGACAGAGAGGGGGTCAGAGAGAGAGGGGGGCAGAGAGAGAGGGGTACAGAGAGAGAGGGGGACAGAGAGTGTGGGGGACAGAGAGCGAGGGACAGAGAGAGGGGAGACAGAGAGTGGGGGACATAGAGTTGGGGGGACAGGGAGATGGTTGACAGAGAGATGGGGGACAGAGAGGGTGGGGACAGAGAGAGAGGGGGGGACAGAAAGAGAGTGGGACAGAGAGAGGGGGACAGAGAGAGAGGGGAAAGAAAGAGGGCAGAGAGAGGGTGACAGAGAGAGGTGCACAGAGGGTGTGGGAGATAGAGGGAGTAGGTGAGAGGGGGACCGAGAGAGGGTGATATAGAGGGGGACGTGTGAGAGGGTGTCAGAGAGAGAGGGGGACAGTGAAAGAGGGGGGCAGAGAGATGGAGACAGAGAGAGGGGGGAGAGAGAGAGGCGGACAGAGAGAGAGGGGAACAGAGAGAGAGGTGGACAGAGAGACGGGGACAGAGAGAGAGGCGGCAGATAGAGAGTGGAAAGAGAGAGGGGGCCGGAGAGAGGGCGACAGAGAGAGGCGGACAGAGAGGGGAGGGACAGGGAGAGGGGGGGACAGAGAGAGGGGCGACCGAGAGAGGGGGGGACAGAGAGAGGGGGCGCAGAGAGAGAGGGGGGCAGAGAGAGAGGGGGACAGAGAAAGAGGGGGACAGAGAGAGTGGGGGACAGAGAGAAGGGGGACAGAGAGAGGGGGCATACAGTTGGGGGGACATGGAGATGGGGGGACAGAGAGATGGGGGAAAGTGAGGGGGGGCAGAGAGAGGGGGGACAGAGAGAGGGGGGACAACGAGAGAGGGGGACAGAGAGAGAGGGGTACAGAGGTGGGGGACAGAGAGGGGGGGAGAGAGAGGGGGGAAAGAGTGAGCGGGGCAGAGAGTGGGGGAGATAGAGGGAGAAAGTGAGAGGGGAACAGAGAGAAGGTGATATAGAGGGGGACGCGAGAGAGGGTGTCATAGAGAGAGCGGGACAGTGAGAGAGGGGGGCAGAGAGATGGGGACAGAGAGAGAGGGACAGAGAGAGAGGGGGACAGAGAGAGAGGGGGCAGAGAGAGAGCGTGGCAGAGAGAGAAGGGGACAGAGAGAGAGGGGGCAGAGAAAGATGGGACAGAGAAAGAGGGGGACAGAGAAAGAGTTTGACAGAGAAAGAGGGGGACAGAGAGAGAGGGACAGAGAGAGGGGGACAGAGAGAGAGGCGGGTGGGAGAGAGAGGGGTCAGAGAGAGAGGGGGACAGAGAGAGAGGGGTCAGAGAGAGAGGGGGACAGAGAGTGGGTGTACACAGAAGTGATGCCAGAGAGAGAAGGACAGAGAGAGGAGTGGCAGAGGGGTGGGGGTGCTGTGAGGGGGTATAGAGAGAGGTGTGTGGGAGAGAGTGGGGGCAGCGAGAGGGGTACAGACAGAGGCGGACAGACAGTGGGGGAGATAGATGGGGTCAGAGAGAGGGTGGTCAGAGAGAGGGGGGACAGAGAGAGTGGGGGACAGAAAGGGGGGAAAAGAGAGGGGGTGGACAGAGAGAGGGGGACATAGAGAGGTGGACAGACAGTGGGGGAGACAGATGGGGTCAGAGAGAGGGGGGACCGAGAGAGGGGGGACAAAGAGAGAGGGGGACAGAGAGAGAGGGCGACAGAGAGAGAGGGAGACATAGAGATAGGGAGACGGGAGGGGAACAGAGAGAGAGGGGGGCAGAGAAAAGGGGAAAGAGAGAGGGGGGAAGAGAGTGGGGGAGATAGAGGGAGTAAGTGAGAGGGGACAGAGAGAAGGTGATATAGAGGGGGACGCGAGAGAGGGTGTCAGAGAGAGAGAGGGACAGTGAGAGAGGGGGGCAGAGAGATGGCGAAAGAGAGAGGGGGACAGATAGATAGAAGGACAGAGAGAGGGGGGACAGAGAGAGAGGAGGACAGAGAGAGAGGGGGACAGAGAGAGAGGAGGACAGAGAGGGAGGGACAGAGAGAGGGGAGACAGAGAGTAGGCGACATAGAGTTGGGGGGACAGGGAGATGGGAGACAGAGCAGATGGGTGACAGAGAGGGGGGGACAGAGAGAGGGGGACAGAGAGAGAGGGGGACAGAAAGAGAGTGGGACAGAGAGAGGAGGACAGAGAGAGAGGGGGCAGATAGAGAGGGAAAAGAAAGAGGGCAGAGAGAGGGTGACAGAGAGAGGTGCACAGAGGGTGTGGGAGATAGAGGGAGTAGGTGAGAGGGGGATAGAGAGAGGGTGATATAGAGGGGGACGTGTGAGAGGGTGTCAGAGAGAGAGGGCGACAGTGAAAGAGGGGGGCAGAGAGATGGAGACAGAGAGAGGGGGGAGAGAGAGAGGCGGACAGAGAGAGAGGGGAACAGAGAGAGAGGTGGACAGAGAGACGGGGACAGAGAGAGAGGGGACAGATAGAGAGTCGAAAGAGAGTGGGGTGCGGAGAGAGGGCGACAGAGAGAGGTGCACAGAGGGTGTGGGAGATAGATGGAGTAAGTGATAGGGGACAGAGAGAGGGTGATATATAGGGGGACGCGTGAGAAGGGTTCAGAGAGAGAGGGGGACAGTGAAAGAGGGGTGCAGAGAGATGGAGACAGAGAGAGGGGGACAGAGAGAGGAGGACAGAGAGAGAGGTGGCAGAGAGAGAGGGGGCAGAGAAAGAGGGGGCAGAGAAAGAGGGGATAGAGAAAGAGGGGGACAGAGAAAGAGGGTGACAGTGAAAGAGAGGTCCGAGAGAGGGGGCAGAGAGAGGGGGCAGAGAGAGAGGGGGACAGAGAGGGGGTCAGAGAGGGGGGTACAGAGAATGGGGGGGCAGAGAGAGGGGGGACCGAGAGAGGGGGGCAGAGAAAGGGGGGACAGAGAGAGAGTGGACAGAGAAGTGGGGGAGACAGAAGGGGTGAGAGAGAGTGGGAAAGAAAGAGGGAGATGTAGAGGGGGTCAGAGAGAGAGGGGGATAGAGGAGAGGGTTACAGAGAGAAGGGGACAGAGAGGGGGTCAGAGAGAGAGGCGGGTGGGGGTGAGAGGGAGTCCGAGAGAGGCGGGTGGGAGAGAGAGGGGTCAGAGATAGAGGGTGACAGAGAGCGAGGGGGACAGAGGGAGAGGGGCACAGAGAGATGGGCACAGAGAATGGGGCAGATAGAGGGGGCAGAGAGAGAGGGGACAGATAGAGAGAGGCGGACATGGAGAGGGGGTCAGAGAGTGGGGGACAGAGAGAGGGGGTCAGAGACGGGGGGGGACAGAGAGAAGGGGACAGAGAAGGGGACAGAGAGGGTGTCAGAGAGAGAGGCGGGTGGGAGTGAGAGGGAGTCCGAGAGAGGCGGGTGGAAAAGAGAGGGGTCAGAGATGGAGGGGGACAGAGAGCGAGGGGGACAGAGGGAGAGGGGCACAGAGAGATGGGCACAGAGAATGGGGGAGATAGAGGGGGACTGAGAGAGAGGGGACAGAGAGAAAGGGGACAGATAGAGAGAGGCGGACATGGAGAGGGGGTGAGAGAGTGGGGGGCAGAGACAGGGGGACAGAGAGAGGGAGACAGAGAGAAGGGGACAGAGAAGGGGACAGAGAGAGAGGCGGGTGGGAGTGAGAGGGAGTCCGAGAGAGGCGGGTGGAAAAGAGAGGGGTCAGAGATAGAGGGGGACAGAGAGCGAGGGGGACAGAGGGAGAGGGGCACAGAGAGAAGGGCACAGAGAATGGGGGAGATAGAGGGGGACTGAGAGAGAGGGGACAGAGAGAGAGGGGACAGATAGAGAGAGGCGGACATGGAGAGGGCGTCAGAGAGTGGGGGGACAGAGAGGGGCGGTCAGAGAGAGGGGGGACCGAGAGAGGGGGGTACAGGAGAAAGAAGGGACAGAGAGAGAGTGGACAGAGATGTGGGGAGATAGAAGGGGTGAGAGAGAGTGGGAAAGAAAGAGGGAGATGTAGAGGGGGTCAGAGAGAGAGGGAGATAGAGGAGAGGGGTACAGAGAGAGGGGGACTGAGAGAGGGAGACAGAGAGAGAGGGACAGAGAGGGGGACAGAGAGAGAGGGGGACCGAGAGAGAGGGGGGACAGAGAGATGGGGGACAGAGAGGGGTGACATAGCGTTAGGGGGACAGGGAGATCGGGGTGACAGAGAGAGTGGGGATAGAGAGAGGCAGGTGGAAGGGAGATGGGGCAGAGAGAGGGCGATAGAGAGAGGAGCACAGAGAGTGGGTGATTTAGAGGGGGGGAATGTGAGAGGGGGTCAGAGAGAGAGGGAGACAGAGAGAGAGGGGGACAGAGAGAGGAAGAAGAGAGAGGCGGGTGGAAGGGAGAGGGGGGCAGAGAGAGGGGCAGAGAGAGAGGGGGACAGAGAGAGAGGGGGACAGAGAGTGGGCAGCAGAGAGTGAGGGGGCAGAAAGGGGGGAACAGAGAGAGGGGGGACAGAGTGTGGGGGAGATACAGGGGGGACAGACAGAGGGGGACAGAGAGAGAGGGGACAGAGAGAGGGGGGATAGAGAGAGGCGAGTGGAAGGGAGGGGGGGCAGAGAGAGGCACACAGAGAGTGGGGGAGATACAGGGGGTCAGAGAGACGGGGACAGAGCAGGGGGATATAGAGGGGGACAGAGAGAGGGAGACAGAGAATGGTGGAGAGAGAGGGAGTTCAGAGAGAGACGGAGCAGAGAGAGGGGACAGAGAGAGGGGGACAGAGAGAGGGTGACAGAGAGAGAGGCGGGTGGGAGAGAGGGGGTGGGTCCGAGAGAGGCGGGGTGAGAGAAGAGGTCGAAAGAGTGAAGGGCACAGAGAGAGGGTGAAAGAGAGAGGGGGCACAGAGGAGATAGGCACAGAGAGTGGGGGAGATAGAGGGTGTCAGAGAGAGAGGGGCACAAAAAGAGGGGGGCAAAAAGAGGGGGAGGTAGAGGGGGTCAGAGGGAGGGGGACAGAGAGAGGAGCACAGTGATTGGGGAGATAGAGCGGGTCAGAGAGAGGGGGACAAAAAGAGGGGGGCAAAAAGAGGGGGAGGTAGAGGGGATCAGAGAAAGGGGACAGAGAGAGGGGCACAGAGAATGGAGGACATAGAGGGGGACAGAGTGAGAAGGGACAGAGAGAGGAGGACAGAAAAAGAGAGGCGGACAGAGAGGGGGGACAGAAAGTGGGGGACAGAGAGAGGGGGGACAGAGAGAGGGGGACAGAGTGAGGGGGTATACAGTTGGGGGGACATGGAGATGGGGGGCATAGAGATGGCAGTGAGAGGGTGGGGACAGAGAGAGGGGGGACAGAGAGAGGGGGACAAAGAGAGAGGGGGACAGAGAGAGAGGGGTACAGAGGTGGGGGACAGAGAGAGGGGGGCAGAGAGGGAGGGGAAAGAGAGAGCGGGGCAGAGAGTGGGTGAGATAGAGGGAGAAAGTGAGAGGGGGACGGAGAGAAGGTGATATAGAGGGGGACGCGAGAGAGGGTGTCAGAGAGAGAGGGGGACAGTGAGAGAGGGGGGCAGAGAGATGGGGACAGAGAGAGGGGGCAGAGAGAGAGCGTGGCAGAGAGAGAAGGGGACAGAGAGAGATGGGGCAAAGAAGAGGGGGACAGAGAAAGAGGGTGACAGAGAATGTGGGGGACAGAGAAAGGGGGACAGAGAGAGGGGGACAGAAAGAGGCGGGTGGGAGAGAGAGGTGTCAGAGAGAGAGTGGTAGGAGGGGGGGGACAGAGAGTGGGTGAGATAGAGGGAGTCAGGGAGAGGGGGAACACAGAGGTTGGCGAGAGAGAGGGGGACAGAGAGAGTGGCGGCAGAGGGGGGTGTGCTGTGAGGGGGTACAGAGAGAGGTTGGTGGAGAGAGTGGGGACAGCGAGAGGAGTACAGACAGAGGCGAACAGACAGTGGTGGAGATAGATGGGGTCAGAGAGAGGGGGTCAGAGAGAGGGGGACAGAGAGAGGGGGACAAAGAGAGAGGGGGGCAGACAGAGGGGGGACAGAGAGAGGGGGGACAGGAGAGTGGGGGACAGAGAGAGAGAGGGTCAGAGAGAGGGGGACAGAGAGAGGGGGACAGAGAGAGGGGGACAGAGAGAGAGGGGGGCAGTCAGAGTGGGGGACAGAGAGAGAGGGGGATAGAGAGAGTGGGGGACAGAGAGAGGGGGAGACAGAGAGAGGGGGGACAGAGCGAGGTAGGACAGAGAGAGGGGGTACAGAGAAAGGGGGGCAGAGAGAGTGGGGGACAGAGAGAGAGGGGGACAGAAAGAGGCGGACAGAGCGAGAGGGGGACAGAGAGAGGGGGACAGAGAGTGGGTGAGATAGAGGGGGTGAGAGGGGACAGAGAGAGGGTATATAGAGGGGGACGCGGGAGATGGTGTCAGAGAGAGAGGGGACAGTGAAAGAGGGGGGCAGAGAGATGTCGACAGAGAGAGGGGCAGAGAGAGTGGGGGGCAGAGAGAGTGGGGTGCAGACAGAGAGGGGACAGAGAGAGTGGGGACAGAGAAGTGGGGGAGATAGAGGGGGTCAGAGAGAGGGTGACAGAAAGGGGGTGGTAGAGGGGTACGAGAGAAAGGGACAGAGAAAGTGGCACAGAGAGTGGGGAATATAGAGGGGGACAGAGAGACAGGGGACTGGGAGAGAGAGAGGGGGACAGGGAGAGGGGGCACAGAGAGACGGGGACAGAGAGAGGGGTGGACAGAGAGGGGGAATAGATTTGGGGGACAGGGAGATCGGGGACAGAGAGATGGGGGACAGCGAGAGGGGGCGCAGAGAGGGCGGGTACAGAGAGAGGGGGCAGAGAGAGAGAGAGGGGGACAGGAGAGCGCGGGGGGCAGAGTGAGAGGGGGCAGAGAGAGGGGGAAAGAGAGAGGGAGGCAGCGAGAGGGCGACGGAGTGAGGGGCACAGAGAGTGGGGGAGATAGAGGGGGTAAGTGAGAGGGGGACAGAGAGAGGGTGATATAGAGAGGGACGCGAGAGAGGGTGTCAGAGAGACAAAGGGAAAATGATAGACGGGGGCAGAGAGAGGCGGACAGAGAGAGAGAAGGGGGCAGAGTGAGGGCGACAGAGAGGGGGGGAAAAAGAGAGGGAGGACAGCGAGAGAGGGGGGCTGAGAGAGAGGGAGCAGACAGAGGGGGGCAGAGAGAACGGGGCAGAGAGAGAGTGGACAGAGAGAGAGGGAACAGAGAAGTGGGGAAGATAGAGGGGTCAGAGAGAGGGGGACAGAAAGGGGGGGATGGAGAGGGGTCAGAGAGAAGGGGACAGACAACGGGGCACAGAGAGTGGGGGAGATAGAGGGGGACAGAGAGACAGGGGACAGGGAAGAGAGGGGGCCAGAGAGAGGGTGACAGAGAGAGTGGGTACAGAGAGAGGGGGGACAGAGAGAGGGGTGGACAGAGAGGGGGGTCAGACAGAGAGGGGGACAGAGAGAGAGGAGTCAGAGAGAGAGGGGGACAGAGAGAGACGGTCAGAGAGAGAGGGGGACAGAGAGTTGGGGAGATAGAGGGAGTCAGAGAGAGGGGGAACACAGAGGTGGGGCCAGAGAGAGGGGGACAGAGAAAGTGGCGGGGGGGGGAGTGCTGTGAGGGGGTACAGGGAGAGTTGTGTGGGAAAGATTGCGGGCAGAGAGAGGGGTACAGAGAGAGGCGGACAGACAGTGGGGGAGATAGATGGGGTCAGAGAGGGGGGGGGCCGAGAGAGGGGGACTGAGGGAGGGGGGTCAGAGAGACTGGCGGCAGGGGGGGGGGGTGCTGTGAGGGGGTACAGAGAGATGTGGGTGGGAAAGAGTGGGGGCAGAGAGAGGGGTACAGAGAGAGGCGGACAACAGTGGGGGATATAGATGGTGTCAGAGAGAGGGGGGACCGAGAGAGGGGCGACAGAGAGTGAGGGTGACAGAGGAGAGTTGTACAGAGAGAGGGGGGCAGAGAGAGGGGGACAGAGAGAAGCGGACAGACAGTGGGGGATACAGATGGGGTCAGAGAGAGGGGGGACCGAGAGGGGGGGGACAGAGGGAGAGGGGGACAGAGGAGAGGGGGTCAGAGGGAGGGGGACAGAGAGAGGAGCACAGTGATTGGGGAGATAAAGCGGTCAGAGATAGGGTTACAGAAAGAGGGGGAGGTAGAGGGGGTCAGAGAAAGGGGACAGAGAAATGGGCACAGAGAATGGAGGAGATAGAGGGGGGACAGAGTGAGAAGGGACAGAGAGAGGAGGACAGAAAAAGAGAGGCAGACAGAGAGAGGGGGACAGAGAGAGGCGGAGAGAGCAAGAGGGAGACAGAGAGAGGGGGACAGAGAAAGGGGGGCAGAGTGAGAGAGGGATAGAGATAGCGCACAGAGAAGTGGTGGAGATAGAGGCGGTCAGAGAGAGGGGGAAAGAAAGAGGGGAAGGTAGAGGGGTTCAGAGAGAGGGGGAAAGAAAGAGGGGGAGGTAGAGGGGTTCAGAGAGAGGGGGAAAGAAAGAGGGGGAGGTAGAGGGGTTCAGAGAGAAGGGGGAAAGAAAGAGGGGGAGGTAGAGGGGTTCAGAGAATGGTTACAGAGAGAGGGGGACAGAGAGAGGGGGGAACACAGAGGGGGGGCAGAGAGAGGGGGAGAGAGAGACCGACAGTAGAGGGGGGGTGGAGTGAGGGGGTACAGAGAGATGCGGGTCGGAGAGAGTAGGGGCTGAGAGAGGAGTAAAGAGAGAGTCGGACAGACAGTGGGGGAGATAGATGGGGTCAGAGAGTGGGGGACAGAGGAGAGTGGTACGGAGAGAGAGGGGGGGCACAGAGAGAGGGGGACAGAGAGAGTGGGGGACAGAGAGAGTGGGGGACAGAGAGGAAGGGACAGAGAGAGGGGAGACAGAGAGTGGGGGACATAGAGTTCGGGGGACAGGGAGATGGGAGACAGAGAGATGGGGGACAGGGAGGGGCGACAGAGAGAGGGGGGACAGAGAGAGAGGGGGACAGAGAGAGAGGGGGACAGAGAGAGAGTGGGACAGAGAGAGGGGACCGTGAGAGAGGGGGGCAGATAGAGACGGGAAAGAAAGAGGGGGGCAGAGAGAGGGCGAAAGAGAGAGGTGCACAGAGTGTGGGGGAGATAGAGGGAGCAAGTGAGAGGGGGACAGAGAGGGTGATATAGAGGGGGACGCGTGAGAGGGTGTCAGAGAGAGAGGGGGACAGTGAGAGAGGGGTCAGAGAGATGGAGACAGCGAGAGGGGGACAGAGAGAGAGGAGGACAGAAAGAGAGGGGGACAGAGAGAGAGGGGGGCAGAGTGAGAGGGGACAGAGAGAGTGGGGGCAGAGAGATAGGAGGACAGAGAGAGTGGGGAACAGACAGAGGGGGGCAGAGAGAGGGGGGACAGAGAGAGGGGGCGACAGAGAGGGGGGAATAGAGTTGGGGGGACTGGGAGATGGGGAACAGAGAGAAGGGGGACAGCGAGCGGGGGGACAGAGAGACAGGGGACGGGGGGACAGAGGGAGAGAGGGGGACAGAGAGAGAGGGGGCAGAGAAAGAGGGCGACAGAGAAATAGGGTGACAGAGAAAGAGGGGGCCGAGAGAGGGGGCAGAGAGAGGGGGACAGAGCGAGGGGGACAGAGAAAGAGGCGGGTGGGAGTGAGAGGGGGTCCGAGAGAGGCAGGCGGGAGAGAGAGGGGTCAGAGATAGATGGGGACAGAGAGAGAGGGGGACAGAGGGAGAGGGGGACAGAGAATGGGGGAGATAGAGGGAGTCAGAGAGAGGGTGCACACAGAGGGGGGCCAGAGAGAGGGGGACAGAGAGAGGGGCGGCAGAGGAGGGTGTGCTGTGAGGGGGTACGGAGAGAGGCGGGTGGGAGAGAGTGAGGGCAGAGAGAGGGGTACAGAGAGAGGCGGACAGACAGTGTGGGATAGAGATGGAGTCAGAGAGAGGGTGGTCAGAGAGAGGGGGGACAGAGAGAGTGGGGGACAGACGGGGGGGAAAGAGAGGGGTGGACAGAGAGAGGGGGTGACAGAGAGTGAGGGGGACAGAGAGAGAGGGACAGAGAGAGATGGGGCAGAGATAGAGGGGGTAAGTGAGAGGGGACAGAGAGAGGGTGATATAGAGGGGGACGCACGAGAGGGTGTCAGAGATAGAGGGGACAGTGAAAGAGGGGGGCAGGGAGATGGGGACAGAGAGAGGGGGCAGAGAGTGAGGAGAACAGAGAGAGAGGCGGACAGAGAGAGGGGTTACAGAGAGACGGGAGACAGAGAGAGGGGGACAGAGAGAGGAGGGACAGAGAGAGGGGGGAACACAGAGAGGGGCCAGAGAGAGGGGGACAGAGGTAGGGCCGGCAGAGGGGGGGGTGCTGTGAGGGGGTAAGAGAGAGGCGGGTGGGAGAGAGTGGGGGCAGAGAGAGGTGTACAGAGAGAGGCGGACAGACAGTGGGGGAGAGAGATGGGGTCAGTGAGAGGGGGGACCGAGTGAGGGGGGACAGAGGGAGAGGGGGACACAGAGAGGGGGACAGAGAGTGGGGGACAGAGAGGGGGTCAGAGTGAGAGGGGACAGAGAGAGAGGGGCAGAGAGATAGGGGGACAGAGAGAGTGGGGAACAGACAGAGGGGGGCAGAGTGAGGGGGGACAGAGAGAGGGGGACAGAGGTGGGGAATAGAGTTGGGGGGACTGGGAGATGGGGAACAGAGAGAAGGGGGACAGCGAGAGGGGGGACAGAGAGACTGGGGACGGGGGGGACAGAGGGAGCGAGGGGGACAGAGAGAGAGAAGCGGGCAGAGAGAGGGCAACGGAGAGAGGGGGACAGAGAGAGGGGTCAGAGAGAGGGGGCAGAGAGAGAGGGGAAAGAGAGAGAGGGCAGAGAAAGGGCGACAGACAGGGGGTACAGAGATTGGTTGAGATAGAGGGGGTAAGTGAGAGGGGGACAGAGAGAAGGTGATATAGAGGGGGACGCGTGAGAGGGTGTCAGAGAGAGAGGGGACAGTGAAAGAGGGGGGCAGAGAGATGTCGACAGAGAGAGGGGGCAGAGAGTGAGGAGAACAGAGAGAGGGGGCAGAGAGAGGGTGCAGAGAGAGGGGGCAGAGAGAGGGGGACAGAGAGAGGGGGCAGAGGGAGAGGCGGGTGGGAGAGAGAGGGGGTCCGAGAGAGAGGCAGGTGGGAGAGAGAGGGGTCAGAGAGAGAGAGGGGGACAGAGAGAGAGGGGGACAGAGAGAGAGAGGGGCACAGAGAGTGGGTGAGATAGAGGGAGTCAGCGAGAGGGGGAACACAGAGGGGGGGCAGAGAGAGGGGGACAGGCAGTGGGGGAGATAGATGGGGTCAGTGACAGGGGGGACCGAGTGAGGGGGACAGAGGGAGAGGGGTACAGAGAGAGGGGGACAGACAGTGGGGGACAGAGAGAGGGGGGCAGAGAAGGGGGGGCAAAGAGAGGGGGTCAAAGAGAGAGGGGGGACAGAGAGACGGGGGGACAGAGAGGGGGGAATAGAGTTGGGGGGACTGGGAGATGGGGTACAGAGAGAAAGGGGACAGCGAGAGGGGGGACAGAGAGACAGGGGACGGGGGTGGACAGAGGGAGAGAGGGGGACAGAGAGAGAAAAGCGGGCAGAGAGAGGGCAACAGAGAGAGGGGGACAGAGAGAGAGGGGTCAGAGAGAGGGGGGACAGAGAGAGAGGGGAGTAGAGAGAGAGGGAGCAGAGAGAGGGGGGGCAGAGAGAGAGGCAGAGAGAGTGGGGGCAGACAGATAGGGGACAGAGAGAGAGGGGACAGAGAAGTGGGGGAGATAGAGGGGGTCAGAGAGAAAGGGACAGAAAGGGGGGAGATAGAGGGGTCAACGAGAGAGGGACAGAGAAAGTGGCACAGAGAGTGGGGAATATAGAGGGGGACAGAGAGACAGGGGACTGGGAGAGGGAGGGGGGACAGGGAGAGGGGATCAGAGAGAGGGGGGCAGAGAGAGGGGGGAGAGAGAGAAGGGGTACAGAGAGAGGGGGGAGAGAGAGAGGGGTGGGCAGAGAGGGTGGAATAGAGTTGGGGGGACAGGGAGATGGGGGAAAGAGAGATGGGGGACAGCGAGAGGGGGGCAGAGAGAAGGGGGACAGAGAGAGGGGGGACAGAGAGAGAGAGGGGGTACAGCGAGAGAGGGAGCAGAGAGAGAGGGGAAAGAGAGGGGGAGGCAGAGAGAGTGCGACAGAGTGAGGGGCACAGAGAGTGGGTGAGATAGAGGGGGTAAGTGAGAGGGGGACAGAGAGAGGGTGATATAGAGGGGGATGCGAGAGAGGAGGACAGAGAGAGAGAAGGGGGCAGAGAGAGTGCGACAGAGAGGGGGGGGACAGAGAGAGAGGGGGCAGAGAGAGGGGGGTAGATAGAGGGGGTCAGAGAGAGAGGGACAGAGAAAGGTGCACAGAGAGTGGGGGAGATAGAGGGGGACAGAGAGACAGGGGACAAGGAAGAGAGGGGGAGAGATGGAGGGGGTCAGAGAGAGGGGGACAGAGAGAGGCGACAGAAAGAGGGGGCACAGAGAGAGGGGGGACAGAGAGAGGGGTGGAAAGAGAGGGGGCTCAGACAGAGAGTGGGACAGAGAGAGGGGGACAGAGAGAGGGGGGACAGAGAGAGGGGTGGACAGAGAGGGGGGAATAGAGTTGGGGGGACAGGGAGATGGGGGGGACAGAGAGATGGGGACAGCGAGAGGGGGGCAGAGAGAAGGGGGACAGAGAGAGGGGGGACAGAGAGAGAGAGGGGGGTACAGAGAGAGAGGGGGCAGAGAGAGAGGAAAGAGAGAGGGACGCAGAGAGAGGGCAACAGAGTGAGGGGCACAGAGAGTGGGGGAGATAGAGGGGGTAAGTGAGAGGGGGACAGAGAGATGGTGATATAGAGGGGGACGCGAGAGTGGAGGACAGAGAGAGAGAGAGAAGGGGGCAGAGAGAGGGCGACAGAGGGGGGTACAGAGAGTGAGGGGGGCAGAGAGAGAGGGGGAAATAGAGGGGGTCAGAGAGAGGGGGACCACGAAAGGTGCACAGAGAGTGGGGGAGATAGAGGGGAACAGAGAGACAGGGGACAAGGAAGAGAGGGGGAGAGAGAGAGGGGGTCAGAGAGAGGGGGACAGAGAGAAGCGACAGAAAGACGGGGTACAGAGAGGGGGGGCAGAGAGAGGGGTGGACAGAGAGGGGGGAATAGAGTTGGGGGGACAGGGAGATGGGGGGACAGAGAGATGGGGACAGCGAGGGGGGCAGAGAGAAGGGGGACAGAGGGAGGGGGGACAGAGAGAGAGAGAGGGGTACAGAATGAGACGGGGCAGAGAGAGAGGGGAAAGAGAGAAGGAAGCAGAGAGAGGGCGACAGAGTGAGGGGCACAGAGAGTGGGGGAGATAGACGGGGTAAGTGAGAGGGGGACAGAGCGAGGGTGATATAGAGGGGGACGCAAGAGAGGAGGAAAGAGAGAGAGAAGAGGTCAGAGAGAGGGCGACAAATGGGGGGGCAGAGAGGGGATGACCGAGAGAGGGGGGACAGAGGGAGAGGGGGGCAGAGAGAGAGGGGGCAGAGAGAGGGGGACAGAGAGAGGGGGAGAGAGAGAAGGGGTACAGAGAGAGGGGGGACAGAGGGGGGGAACAGAGAGGGTGGAATAGAGTTGGGGGGACAGGGAGATGGGGGGGCAGAGAAAAGGGGGACAGAGAGAGGGGTACAGAGAGAGAGAGGGGTACAGCGAAAGAGGGAGCAGAGAGAGAGGGGAAAGAGAGGGGGAGGCAGAGAGAGTGCGACAGAGTGAGGGGCACAGAGAGTGGGTGAGATAGAGGGGGTAAGTGAGAGGGGGACAGAGAGAGGGTGATATAGAGGGGGATGCGAGAGAGGAGGATAGAGAGAGAGAAGGGGGCAGAGAGAGTGCGACAGAGAGGGGGGGACAGAGAGAGAGGGGGCAGAGAGAGGGGGGTAGATAGAGGGGGTCAGAGAGAGAGGGACAGAGAAAGGTGCACAGAGAGTGGGGGAGATAGAGGGGGACAGAGAGACAGGGGACAAGGAAGAGAGGGGGAGAGATGGAGGGGGTCAGAGAGAGGTGGACAGAGAGAGGCGACAGAAAGAGGGGGCACAGAGAGAGGGGGGACAGAGAGAGGGGTGGAAAGAGAGGGGGCTCAGACAGAGAGTGGGACAGAGAGAGGGGGACAGAGAGAGGGGGGACAGAGAGAGGGGTGGACAGAGAGGGGGGAATAGAGTTGGGGGGACAGGGAGATGGGGGGGACAGAGAGATGGGGACAGCGAGAGGGGGGCAGAGAGAAGGGGGACAGAGAGAGGGGGACAGAGAGAGAGAGGGGGGTACAGAGAGAGAGGGGGCAGAGAGAGAGGGGAAAGAGAGAGGGAGGCAGAGAGAGGGCAACAGAGTGAGGGGCACAGAGAGTGGGGGAGATAGAGGGGGTAAGTGAGAGGGGGACAGAGAGATGGTGATATAGAGGGGGACGCGAGAGTGGAGGACAGAGAGAGAGAGAAGGGGGCAGAGAGAGGGCGACAGAGGGGGGTACAGAGAGTGAGGGGGGCAGAGAGAGAGGGGGAAATAGAGGGGGACCACGAAAGGTGCACAGAGAGTGGGGGAGATAGAGGGGAACAGAGAGAGCGGGACAGAGAGAGGCGACAGAAAGACGGGGTACAGAGAGGGGGGGGCAGAGAGAGGGGTGGACAGAGGGGGGGAATAGAGTTGGGTGGACAGGGAGATGGGGGGACAGAGAGATGGGGACAGCGAGGGGGGCAGAGAGAAGGGGGACAGAGGGAGGGGGGACAGAGAGAGAGAGAGGGGTACAGAATGAGAGGGGGCAGAGAGAGAGGGGAAAGAGAGAAGGAAGCAGAGAGAGGGCGACAGAGTGAGGGGCACAGAGAGTGGGGGAGATAGACGGGGTAAGTGAGAGGGGGACAGAGCGAGGGTGATATAGAGGGGGACGCAAGAGAGGAGGAAAGCGAGAGAGAAGAGGGCAGAGAGATGGCGACAAATGGGGGGGGCAGAGAGGGGATGACCGAGAGAGGGGGGACAGAGGGAGAGGGGGGCAGAGAGAGAGGGGGCAGAGAGAGGGGGACAGAGAAAGGGGGAGAGAGAGAAGGGGTACAGAGAGAGGGGGGACGGGGGGGGGACAGAGAGGGTGGAATAGAGTTGGGGGGACAGGGAGATGGGGGGCAGAGAAAAGGGGGACAGAGAGAGGGGTACAGAGAGAGAGGGGTACAGAGAGAGAGGTGGCAGAGAGAGGGGAAAGAGAGAGGGAGGCAGAGAGAGGGCGACAGAGTGAGGGGCACAGAGAGTGGGGGAGATAGAGGGGGTAAGTGAGAGGGGGACAGAGAGATGGTGATATAGAGGGGGACGTGAGCGTGGAGGACAGAGAGAGAGAGAAGGGGGCAGAGAGAGGGCGACAGAGAGGGGGGGACAGAGAAGGAGGGGGACAGAGAGAGAGGGGTAGATAGAGGGGGTCAGAGAGAGGGGGACAGAGAAAGGTGCACAGAGAGTTGGGGACATAGAGGGGGACAGAGTGACAGGGGACAAGGAAGAGAGGGGGAGAGAGATAGGTTTTCAGAGAGAGGGGGACAGAGAGAGGCGACAGAAAGAGGGGGTACAGAGAGAGGGGGGACAGAGAGAGGGGTGGACAGAGAGGGGGCTCAGACAGAGAGGAGGACAGAGAGAGAGGGGGACTGAGAGAGAGAGTGGGACAGAGAGAGGGGGACAGAGAGAGGGGGGCAGAGAGAGGGGTGGACAGAGAGGGGGAATAGAGTTGGGGGGACAGGGAGATGGGGGGACAGAGAGATGGGGGACAGCGAGAGGGGGGGACAGAGAGAAGGGGGACAGAGAGAGGGGAGACAGAGAGAGAGAGGGGTACAGAGAGAGAGGGGGCAGATAAAGAGGGGGCTGAGAGAGGGGGCAGAGAGAGTGGGGGGCAGAGAGAGAGGGACAGAGAGAGAGGGGACAGAGAAGTGGGGGAGATAGAGGGGGTCAGAGAGAGGGGGTCAGAAAGGGGGGAGGTAGAGTGGTCAGAGAGAGAGGGACAGCGATGGGGCCCAGAGAGTGGGGAATATAGAGGGGGACAGAGAGACAGGGTACAGGGAGAGAGAAGGGGACAGAGAGAGGGGTTCAGAGAGAGGAGGACAGAGAAAGGTGGACAGAGAGGGGCCAGAAAGAGAGAGGGGGGACAGAGAGAGAGGGGGACAGAGAGAGGGGTACAGAGAGAGAGGGGTACAGAGAGAGAGGTGGCAGAGAGAGGGCGACAGAGTGAGGGGCACAGAGAGTGGGGGAGATAGAGGGGGTAAGTGAGAGGGGGACAGAGAGAGGGTGATATAGAGGGGGACGTGAGAGTGGAGGACAGAGAGAGAGAGAAGGGGGCAGAGAGAGGGCGACAGAGAGGGGGGGACAGAGAAGGAGGGGGACAGAGAGAGAGGGGTAGATAGAGGGGGTCAGAGAGAGGGGGACAGAGAAAGGTGCACAGAGAGTTGGGGACATAGAGGGGGACAGAGTGACAGGGGACAAGGAAGAGAGGGGGAGAGAGATAGGTTTTCAGAGAGAGGGGGACAGAGAGAGGCGACAGAAAGAGGGGGTACAGAGAGAGGGGGGACAGAGAGAGGGGTGGACAGAGAGGGGGCTCAGACAGAGAGGAGGACAGAGAGAGAGGGGGACTGAGAGAGAGAGTGGGACAGAGAGAGGGGGACAGAGAGAGGGGGGCAGAGAGAGGGGTGGACAGAGAGGGGGAATAGAGTTGGGGGGACAGGGAGATGGGGGGACAGAGAGATGGGGGACAGCGAGAGGGGGGGACAGAGAGAAGGGGGACAGAGAGAGGGGAGACAGAGAGAGAGAGGGGTACAGAGAGAGAGGGGGCAGATAAAGAGGGGGCTGAGAGAGGGGGCAGAGAGAGTGGGGGGCAGAGAGAGAGGGACAGAGAGAGAGGGGACAGAGAAGTGGGGGAGATAGAGGGGGTCAGAGAGAGGGGGTCAGAAAGGGGGGAGGGAGAGTGGTCAGAGAGAGAGGGACAGAGATGGGGCCCAGAGAGTGGGGAATATAGAGGGGGACAGAGAGACAGGGTACAGGGAGAGAGAAGGGGACAGAGAGAGGGGTTCAGAGAGAGGAGGACAGAGAAAGGGGGACAGAGAGGGGCCAGAAAGAGAGAGGGGGGACAGAGAGAGAGGGGGACAGAGAGAGTGGGGGACATAGAGAGAGGGGACTGAGAGACGGGGTGACGGGGGGAAATAGAGTTGGGCGGACAGGGAGATGGGGGACAGAGAGATGAGGGACAGAGAGAGGGAGTGACAGAGAGAGGGGTCAGAGAGAGAGGGGGACAGAGAGATGGGACAGAGAGGGTGTCAGAGAGAGAGGTGGACAGAGAGAGAGGGGTGGGACAGAGATAGAGGGGGGGGAACAGAGTGAGAGGGGGTCAGAGAGAGGGGGACAGAGAGTGGGGGAGATATAGGGGGTAAGTGAGAGGGGGACAGAGAGAGGGGGATAGAGAGAGGGGGACAGAGAGAGAGGGGGACAGAGAGGCGGGGCAGAGAGAGGGGGAAAGAGAGTGTGGGGTACAGAGAGAGGGGAACAGAGAGGGGGTACAGAGAGGGGGGGCAGGGAGGAGGGGGACATAGAGTTGGGGGGGACAGGGAGATGGGGTACAGAGAGATCGGGACAGAGACGGGGGTGACAGAGAGAGGGGGTACAGAGAGATGGGAGACAGAGAGAGAGAGGGGTACAGAGAGAGAGGGGGCAGATAAAGAGGGGGCTGAGAGAGGGGGCAGAGAGAGTGGGGGGCAGAGAGAGAGGGACAGAGAGAGAGGGGACAGAGAAGTGGGGGAGATAGAGGGGGTCAGAGAGAGGGGGTCAGAAAGGGGGGAGGTAGAGTGGTCAGAGAGAGAGGGACAGAGATGGGGCCCAGAGAGTGGGGAATATAGAGGGGGGCAGAGAGACAGGGTACAGGGAGAGAGAGGGGGACAGAGAGAGGGGTTCAGAGAGAGGAGGACAGAGAAAGGGCGACAGAGAGAGGGGTAGACAGAGAGGGGGAATAGAGTTGGGGGAACAGGGAGATGGGGGACAGAGAGATGGGGACAGCGAAAGTGGGGGCAGAGAGAGGGGGGACAGAGAGAGAGGGGGGACAGAGAGAGGGTGGCAGAGAGAGTGCTACAGAGAGAGAGGGGGCAGAGAGAGGGGGGAAAGAGAGAGGGAGGCAGAGAGAGGGCGACAGACTGAGGGGCATAGAGAATGGGGGAGATAGAGGGGGTAAGTGAGAGGGGGACAGAGAGAGGGTGATATTGAGGCGTACGCGAGAGAGGGTGTCAGAGAGACAAAGGGAAAATGAGAGAGGGGGAGACAGAGAGACAGGGGACAGGGAGAGAGAGGGGGACAAATAGAGGGCGACAGAGAGAGGGGGTACAGAGAGAGGGGGTCAGAGAGAGGGGGACAGAGAAAGGTGCACAGAGAGTGGGGGAGATAGAGGGTGTAAGTGAAAGGGGGACAGAGCGAGGGTGATATAGAGGGGGACGCAAGAGAGGAGGACAGAGAGAGAGAAGGGGGCAGTGAGAGGGCGACAAAGAGGGGGGACAGAGAGGGGGTGACCGAGAGAGGGGGGACAGAGAGAGAGGGGCAGAGAGAGAGGGGGCAGAGAGAGAGGGACAGAGAGAGAGGTGGGTGGGAGAGAGAGGGTGTCCGAGAAAGTCGGGTGGGAGAGAGAGGGGTCAGGGATAGAGGGGGACAGACAGAGAGGGGGACAGAGAGAGAGGGGGACAGAGAGTGGGTGATGTAGAGAGAGTCAGAGAGAGGGGGAACACAGTGGGGGGCCAGAGAGAGGGGCGGCATAGGGGGGTCCTGTGAGGGGGTACAGAGAGAGGCGGGTGGGAGAGAGTGGGAGCATAGAGAGGGGTACAGAGAGAGCGGACAGACAGTGGGGGAGATAGATGGGGTCGGGGGGGCAGAGAGGGGCTCAGAGAGAGAGGGGACAGAGGGAGAGGGGGACAGAGAGAGGGGGACAGAGAGAGTGGGGGACAGAGAGGGAGGGACATAGAGAGGGGAGACAGAGAGTCGGGGACATAGAGTTGGGGGGACAGGGAGATGGGTGACAGAGAGATGGGGGACAGAGAGAGGGGGTACAGAGAGAGTGGTACAGAGAGAGAGGGGGCAGAGAGAGGGCGACAGAGTAGGGGCACAGAGAATGGGGGAGATAGAGGGGGTAAGTGAGAGGGTGACAGAGGGATGGTGATATAGAGGTGTACGCGAGAGAGGGTGTCAGAGAGACAAAGGGAAAATGAGAGAGGGGGACAGAGAGACAGCGGACAGGGGGAGAGAGGGGGACAGAGAGAGGGCGACAGAGAGAGGGGGTACAGAGAGAGGGGGACAGAGAGAGGGGTGGACAGAGAGGGGGGTCAGACTGAGAGGGGGACAGAGAGAGAGGGGGACAGAGAGAGGGGGGACAGAGAGTGGAAGAGACAGAGGGAGTAAGAGAGAGGGGAAATACAGAGGGGGGGAACAGAGAGAGGGGCGGCAGAGGGGGGTGCAGTAAGGGGGTACAGAGAGAGGCGGGTGGGAGAGAGTGGGGGCAGAGAGAGGGGTACAGAGAGAGGTGGACAGACAGTGGGGGATATAGATGGGGTCAGAGAGAGGGGGGACCGAGAGAGTGGGGACAGAGAGAGAGGGGGACAGAGGAGAGGGATACAGAGAGAGGGGGACAGAGAGAGAGGGACAGAGAGGGTGCCAGAAAGAGAGAGGGGGGACAGAGAGAGAGGGGGACAGAGAGAGTGGGGGACATAGAGAGAGGGGACTGAGAGACGGGGTGACGGGGGGAAATAGAGTTGGGCGGACAGGGAGATGGGGGACAGAGAGATGAGGGACAGAGAGAGGGAGTGACAGAGAGAGGGGTCAGAGAGAGAGGGGGACAGAGAGATGGGACAGAGAGGGGGTCAGAGAGAGAGGGGGACAGAGAGAGAGGGGTGGGACAGAGATAAGGGGGGGACAGAGTGAGAGGGGGTCAGAGAGAGGGGGACAGAGAGTGGGGGAGATATAGGGGGTAAGTGAGAGGGGGACAGAGAGAGGGGGATAGAGAGAGGGGGACAGAGAGAGAGGGGGAAAGAGAGTGTGGGGTACAGAGAGAGGGGAACAGAGAGGGGGTACAGAGAGGGGGGGCAGAGAGGAGGGGGACATAGAGTTGGGGGGGACAGGGAGATGGGGTACAGAGAGATCGGGACAGAGACGGGGGTGACAGAGAGAGGGGGTACAGAGAGATGGGGGACAGAGAGAGAGAGGGGGAAAGAGAGAGAGGGGGCAGAGAGAGAGAGGGACAGAGAATGGGGGAGATAGAGGGAGTCAGAGAGAGGGGAATACAGAGGGGGGGACAGAGAGAGGGGCGGCAGAGGGGGGATGGAGTGAGGGGGTACAGAGAGAGGCGGGTGGGAGCGAGTGGGGGTAGAGTGAGGGGTACAGAGAGAGGCGGACAGACAGTGGGGGAGATAGATGGGGTCAGAGAGAGGGGGGACCGAGAGAGTGGGGACAGAGAGAGAGGGGGACAGAGGAGAGGAGGTCAGAGAGAAGGGGACAGAGAGAGAGGCGGACAGAGGAGAGGGGCACAGAGAGAGGGGGACAGAGAGAGGGGGACAGAGAGGGGGTCAGAAAGAGAGAGGGGGACAGAGAGAGTGGGGGACATAGAGAGGGGGTCATAGAGACGGGGTGACGGGGGTAAATAGAGTTGGGGGGACAGGGAGATGTGGGACAGAGATGGGGGACAGAGAGAGGGAGTGACAGAGAGAGGGGGGTCAGAGAGAGAGGGGGAAAGAGAGAGAGGGGGACAGAGAGAGGGGGTTGAGAGAGAGAGGGGGTGTGAGAGAGATCGGGGTGGAAGATAGAGCAGGTGTGAAAGAGAGAAGGGGTGAGAGCGGGACAGGCTGAGAGAGAGAGAGAGAGAGACAGGGTGGGGGGTGAGAGAGGTGGGTGAGAGAGCGCGGTTGAGAGAGAGGGGTAAGAGAGAGAGGGGTGAGGGAAAGAAGGGGTGTGAGAGAGATCGGGGTGGTAGAGAGCGCGGGTGAGAAATAGAGAGGGGGTGAGAGAGAGGTTGAGAGAGAGGTGTGTGAGAGAGAGGGGTAAAAGAGAGGGGGTAAGATAGAGAGGGTTGAGAGAGAGAGGGTGAGAGAGAGAGACAGGTGTGAGAGAGCGAGGGGCTGAAAGAGAGGGCCTGAGAGAGACGGGGTGAGAGAGGGCGAGAGAGAGGGCAATGTGAGAGAGAGGGGTGTCAGATTAGAGAGAGTGAGAGAGAGGGTGAGAGAGAGGCTTGAGAGTGAGAGAGGGGTGAAAGAGAGAGAAGCGGTTTAAGAGAGATGGCGGGGTGAGAGAGAGAGAGAGAGGGCCTGAGAGAGAGAGGGTGAGAGAGAGGTGTGAGAGAGAGATGTGTGAGAGAGAGGGATGAAGAGTGAGGGATGAGAGAGTGAGCGAGGGGTGAGAGAGAGAGAGGCTGTGAGAGATCAGGGTGGGAGTGACTGGGGAGAGAGACGGGATGAGAGAGAGAGGGGGCGGGGCTCCAAAAGAGAGAGTGAGAGAGAACGGGTGAGAGAGAGAGGTTGAGAGAGATAGGTGTGTGTGTGTGAGAGAGAGAGAGAGAGAGATGGGTAAGAGAGAGAAGGGTGAGGGAGAGAGAGCAGGTGAGAAAGAGACAGGGGGTGAAAGAGAGACAGTCTGAGAGAGAGGGGGTGAGAGAGAGGGGGTGAGGGAGAGGGGTAAGAGAGAGAGTGAGAGAGAGAGGCGTGAGAGAGAAGGTGTGCGAGAGAGATCAGGGTGGGAGAGACTGAGGAGAGAGCGAGAGGGGGGCTGAGAGAGAGAGGGCTGAGAGAGAGGGGTGAGAGAGAGGGGTGTGAGAGAGAGAGGGTTGAGAGAGCGAGGTTTTGTGAGAGAGAGATCGGAGTGGAAGAGAGAGCGGGTGAGAAATAGAGAGGGGGTGAGAGAGACAGGCTGAGAAAAAGAGGGCGAGTGAGAGAAGGTGAGAGAGAGGCGTGAGTGAGAGGCGGTGAGAGAGAGAAGGGTGTATGAGAGAGAGGTGTGTGAGGGAGAGAGGGGTAAGAGAGTGAGGGGTGAGAGAGAGGGTGAGAGAGAGAGAAAGGTGTGTGAGAGAGAGAGGGGTGAGAGACAGGGTGAGGGAGAGAGAGGTGTGTGAGAGAGAGGGGTAAGAGAGAGAGGGGTGAGAGAGAGGGTGAGAGAGAGAGGGGTGAGAGAGAGACGGGGGCTGAAAGAGAGGGCCAGAGAGAGAGGGTGAGAGAGAAGGGTTGAGAGAGAGGGTGAGAGAGAGAGGTGAGGGACAGAGAGAGGGGTAAGAGAGAGGGGTAGGAGAGAGAGGTAAGGGTGTGAGAGAGAGGGGTAATGAGAGAGAGGGTTGAGAGAGAAAGGGTGAGAGAGAGGGGGGGTGAGAGAGAGGGAGTGTGAGAGAGATTGGGGTGGAAGAGAGAGCGGGTGAGAAAGAGAGAGAGGGCAAGAGAGAGAGACAGGCAGAGAAAGAGAGGGTGAGAGAAAAGGTGAGAGAGAGGCGTGAGCGAGAGGAGGTAAGAGAGAGAGGGGGGAAGATAGAGAAGGGTGAGAGGATGAGAGAGAGGGAGGATGAGAAAGATCGGTGTCAGAAAGAGAAAGGGGGTGAGTGAGAGTGGGGGAGAGAAAGTGTGGAGAGAATGGGGGAGAGAGAGGGTGTGAGAGAGGGGGGTGAGAGAGAGGGGGGTGAGAGAGAGGGTAAGAGAGAGAGGGTTAAGAGAGAGAGGGGTAAGAGGGGGGTGGTTTGAGAGAGGGGGGTTAGAGAGAGGGTGTGTTACAGAGAGGGTGTGAGGGTGAATGAGGGACAGGCGCCTGAGAGAGAGAGGGGTGAGAGACAATGAGAGTGGTGAGAGTGGGAGGGGATAAGAGAGTGAGAGGGCTAAAAAAGAGAGGGTGTGAGAGAGTGAGAGAGAGTGAGAGGGTGAGAGATAGGGGAGAGAGAGGGGATCACAGATAAAGTGGGGCGAAGGAGGGAGGGGGAAGAGAGAGATAGGGGTTAGAGAGAGAGTGGTGAAAGAGAGGGCGTGAGAGAGAGAGAGGGGTTAGAGAGAGCGGGGTGAGAGAGAGGGGGTGAGAGAGAGAGGGGTGAGAGAGAGAGAGAGGGATGTGAGAGTGAGGGGGTAAGAGAGAGAATGTGTGAGAAAGAGAGGTGAAAGAGAGGGGGGTGTGACAGAAAGGGGATGAGAGAGAGGGGTGAAAGAGGGGCAGTGAGAGACGGGGTGAGAGAGAGAGGGTGATAGAGAGATGGGTGAGAGACAGAGAGGGCCTGAGAGAGAGGGTGTGATAGAGATTGGGTGAGAAAGGGAGGGTGAGAGAGAGGGGGTGAGAAAGTGAGAGGGCTGGAAGAGAGGCCCTGAGAGAGGGGGGATGAGAGATGCAGTGAGAGAGAAGGGGTGAGAGAGAGAGTGAGCTGTGTGTGAGAGAGAGAGGGGTAAGAGAGAGACGTGTGTGAGAGAGACAGAGGGTTGAGAGAGAGGTCTGTGGGGGGGGTGTGAGAGAGAGAGGGGCTGAAAGAGAGAGAGATGGGTAAGAGAGAGAGGGGTGAGGGAGTGGGGGTGAGAGGGAGAGGTAAGAGAGAGAGAGGTGAAATAGAGAGAGGGGTGAGAGAGAGGGAGAGAGAGAGAGGCGTGAGAGAGATGGTGTGTGAGAGAGATCAGGGTGGGAGAGACTGGGGAAAGAGAGGGGCCTGAGAGAGAGAGAGTGGTGTGAGAGAGAGAGGGGTAATAGAAAGTGGGGTGTGAGAGAGAGAGAGGGGTGAGAGAGAGGGGGTGTGAGAGAGATCAGAGTAGAAGAGAGCGCGGGTGAGAAAGGAGAGGGGTTGAGAGAGAGACAGGCAGAGAAAGAGAGGGTGTGCGAGAGAAGGTGAGAGAGAGGCATGAGAGAGAGTGGGTAAGAGAGTGAGAGGGCTAAGAAAGAGAGGGTGTGAGAGAGAGGAGAGAGAGAGGGGATGACAGAGAGAGCAGGGTGAGGAAGAGAGGGGGTGACAGATAGAAGGGTGAGGGTGAGAGGGGAGTGAGAGAGAGGGTATGAGATAGAGGGGTGAGAGAGAGATGGGGTGAGAGAGAGGCATGAGAGAGAGGGGGTAAGAGAGTGAGAGGGATAAAAAAGAGAGGGTGTGAGAGAGAGGAGAGACAGGGGAATGACAGATACAGCAGGGTGAGGGAGAGAGGGGGTGAGAGAGAGAGGGGTGAGAGAGAGGGGGTGAGAGAGAGGGGGTGAGAGAGAGAGGGTGAGAGAGAGAGGGTTGTGTGAGTGAGGGGGTGAGAGATAGGGGGTGTGAGAAAGAGGGGGGAAAGAGAGGGGTGTGTGACAGAGAGGGGGTGAGAGATAGGGGTGAGAGAGAGATGTGAGAGAGAGGGGTGAGAAAGAGAGCGGGGTGAGAGAGAGGGTGTGTGTGAGAGAGAGGGGGTGTAAGATAAAGAGGGGGTGTAAGAGAGAGGGGGGTGAGTGAGAGAGGGTGAGAGAGAGAGGTGTGAGAGAGAGGGAGTAAGAGAGAGGTGTGAGAGAGAGAGGGCCTTAGAGAGTGGTTGAGAGAGAATGGGTGAGAGAGAGAGAGGGTGAGAGAGAGGGGTGAGAGAGAAGGGGTGAGAGAGAGAGAGGTATAAGAGAGAGGGTGTGATGGAGAGGGGGGTGAGAGAGAGCTTGTAAGAGAGAGGTGTGTAAGAGAGATAGGGGTAAGAGAGAGAGGTGTGAGAGAAAATGGGTGAGTGAGAGAGAGAGGGTGAGAGAGGTGAGAGAGAAGGGTGGTGAGAGAGAGGGGTGTGAGAGAGAGGATTGAGAGAGAGAGGGTGAGAGAGAGAGGGGATTGTGAGAGGGACAGGGGGTTGAGAGAGAGGAGTGTGAGAGAGCAAGGGGCTGAAAGAGAGGGCCTGAGAGAGTGGTGAGAGAGGGGGTGAGAGAGAGAGGGTGAGACAGAGTGGGATGAGAGACAGAGAAAGGGGTGAGAGTGAGAGACGGGTGAGAGAGAGAGAGAGAGAGAAGCGGTGTGTGAAAGAGAGGGGTAAGAGAGAGAGGGGGGTGAGAGAGAGAATGCATGAGAGAGAGAGGGTGCGAGAGAGGGGGTGAGAGAGAGGTGTGAAACAGAGAGCGGGATGATAGAGAGAGGGATGAGAGAGGAGCAGAGAGAGAGTGTGTGTGAGAGAAATCAGGGTGGGAAAGACTGGATTTGACTGGGGGGCTGAGAGAGGGAGAGGGCTGAGAGAGAGGGGTTGAGAGAGGGGTTGAGAGAGAGGGTGAGAGAGAGGGTGAGAGAGAGGGGTGAGAGAGAGGGGTTGAGAGAGGGGTAAGAGAGAGGGGTAAGAGAGAGGGGTAAGAGAGAGAGTGGGGGTGAGAGAGAGAAAGGGATCAAAGAGAGAGGGATGGGAGAGAGCGAGGGGTGAGAGAGGGGCTGTGTGAGAGATCAGGGTGGGAGAGACTGGGGTGAGAGAAGGGATGAGAGAGAGAGAGGGGATACGAAAGAGAGGGTGAGAGGGAAGGGGTGAGAGAGAGACGTTGAGAGAGAAAGGTGTGACAGAGAGAGACAGGTAAGAGAGAGAAGGGTGAGAGAGAGGGATGAGAGAGTGTGTGAGAGAGAGGAGGTGAGAGAGAGGGTGAGAGAGAGGTGTGTGTGTGAGAGGGGTAAGAGAGAGAGGGTTGAGAGATAGGGTTGAGAGAGAGATTATGTGAGAGAGGGGTTGAGAGAGAGGTGTAAGGGAGAGGGGTAAGAGAGAGAAGGGTAAGAGAGAGAGGGGTGAGAGAGAGAGAGGGGTGAGAGAGAGAGAGAGGGGCTGTGAGAGAAATCAGTGTGGGAGAGACTGGGGAGAGAGAGAGGGGCTGAGAAAGAGAAAGGCTGCCAAAGAGAGGGTGAGAGAGAAGGCTTGAGAGAGAGAGGCTGAGAGACAGAGGGGTTACAGATAGAGGGGGTGAAAGAGTGAGAGAGGTGAGGGAGCGAGGGTGTGTGAGAGAGACAGGGGGTGAGAGAGAGACAGGCTGACATTGAGAGGGTGAGAGAGAGAAGCGGTGTGTGTGAGAGAGAGAGGGTAAGAGTGAGAGAGTGTGTGAGAGAGAGTAGGTGAGAGAGAAGGGTGAGAGAGAGGGTGAGAGAGAGAGAGGGGTGTGAGAGAAAGGGGTTTGTGAGAGAGGAATGTGAGAGAGGGGGTGAGAGTGAGAGGGGCTGAAAGAGACGGCCTGAGAAAGAAGGGGTGAGAGAGGGTGCGAGAGAGATGGGGTGAGAGAGAGAGGGTGAGAGGGAGAGAGAGGGTGAGAGAGAGAGGTGAGGGAGAGGGGGTGTGTGAGAGAGATCAGGGTGGAAGAGAGAGCAGGTGTGAAAGAGGCAGGGGGTGAAAGAGAGACAGGCTGAGAGAGAGAGAGAGAGGGTGAAAGAGAGGGGGTGAGAGAGGTGTTGAGAGAGAGAGGGGTGAGAGAGAGCAGGGTGAGGGAGGGAGAGGGTGTGAGAGAGATCGGGGTGGAAGAGAGAGCAGGTGTGAAAGAGACAGGGGTGAGAGCGAGACAGGCTGAGAGAGAGAGAGAGAGAGAGAGAGGGGTAAGGGAGAGACGGTGAGAGAGAAAGGGTGAGAGAGAGAGGGTTGAGAGAGAGAGAGGTGAGGGAGAGAGGGGGTGTGAGAGAGAGATCGGGGTGGAAGAGAGAGCAGGTGTGAAAGACGCAGGGGATGAAAGAGAGACAGGCTGAGAGAGAGAGGGGGTGAAAGTGGGGTGAGAGAGAGGGGATGAGAGAGAGGGGGTGTGAGAGAGGGGGTGTGAGAGAGGGGGTGTGAGAGAGGGGTAAGAAAGAGAGAGAGAGGTGAGAGAGAAGGCGTGTGATAGAGATCGGGGTGGAAGAGAGAGCGGGTGAGAAAAAACAGGGGATGACAGAGAAACAGGCTGAGAGGGAGAGGGTGAGAGAGAGGGGGTGAGAGAGAGATGTAAGAAGGTGGTGAAAGAGAGAGACGGGTAAGAGTGAGAAGGGTGAGAGAGAGAGAGGGTTGAGAGAGAGGGGTGAGAGGGGGTGTGAGGTAGAGAGGGGGTGAGGAAGAGAGGGGGTGTGAGAGAGATCGGGGTGGAAGAGAGATCGGGTGAGAAAGAGACAGGGGTGAGAGAGAGACAGGCTGAGAGAGAAACGTGTGAGAGAGAGGGGTAAAAGAGAGGGTGAGAGAGAAAGGGTGAGAGAGAGAGGGGGAGAGTGAGAGGTGTAAGAGAGAGAGGTCAGGGTGGGAGAGACTGGGGAGAGAGAGAGAGGCTGAGAGAGAGGGACTGCGAAAGAGAGGGTGAGAAAGAAGGTGTGAGAGAGAGAGAGAGGCTGAGAGAGATAAGTGTGAGAGAGAAAGATGGGTAAGAGAGAGAAGGGTGAAAGAGAGAAGGGTGAGAGAAAGAGAGGGTGAGAGAGAGAGGGTGAGAGAGAGGTGTGTGAGAGAGAGCGTCGGAGAGAGAGGGATCAGAGAGAGAGGGATGCGAGAGAGAGGGTGAGAGTGAGAGGGGCTGAGAGAGAGATCAGGGTGGGAGAGTCTGGGGGAGAGAGAGGGGCTGCGAAAGAAAGGGATGAGAGAGAGAAGTGTGAGAGAGAGACACAGGTAAGAGAGAGAAGGGTGAGAGAGCGAGAGAGAGCGGTGAGAGAGAGAGAGGGTGAGGGAGAGAATATGTGAGAGAGATCGGGGTGTAAGCCAGAGCGGGTGTGAAAGAGACAGGGGGTGAGAGAGAGACAGGCTGAGAGAGAGAGAGAGAGAGAGGGTGAAAGAGAGGGGGTGAGAGAGAGAGGGGTGAGAGAAAGAGGGGTGAGAGAGTGAGGGGTGAGAGAGAGAGGGGGTGTTAGAGAAATCGGGGTGGAAGAGAGCAGGTGAGAAAGAGACAGAGGATGACAGAGAGACAGGCTGAGAGAGAGAGAGAGAGAGAAAGAGAGTGAAAGAGAGGGGGTAAGAGAGAGATGTAAGAGAGAGAGGGGTGAAAGAGAGAGGGTGTGAAAGAGAGGGCCTGAGAGAGAGGGGGTGAGAGAGAAAAGGTGAGAGAGAGGGGTGAGTGTGAGAGAGGTGTGAGAGAGAGTGGGGTAAGGGAGAGAAAGCTGAAAGAGAGAGTGGGGTGAGAGAGATCAGGTTGGGATAGACTGGGGAGAGTGAGAGAGGGGGCTGAGAGAGAGAGGGCTGAGAGAAAGTGGGTGAGAGAGGGGATGAGAGAGAAGGGGTGAGAGAGAGAAGGTGAGAGAGTGTGGTGTGTGAGAGCGAGAGAGGTAAGAGAGAGGGGTGAGAGAGGGAGAGGGGTGAGAGAGAGGGTGTGTGACAGAGATCAGGATGGGAGAGACTGGGGAAAGAGAGCGGGGCTGAGAGAGAGAGGGCTGAGAGAGAAGGGGTGAGAGAGGGGTGTGAGAAACGGGGTAAGAGAGAGAGGGGTGAGAGAGAGGGGTGAGGGAGGGGGAGGGGTGAGAGAGAGAGAGGTGTGAGAGAGATTGAAGTGGAAGAGAGAACGGGTGAGAAAGAGAGAGGGGTGAGAGAGACAGCCTGAGAGAGAGGGTGAGAGAGAAGGTGTGAGAGAGGCGTGAGAGAGTGAGAGAGGGGGTAAGAGAGAATGAGTGGAAAGAGAGTGAGGGGTGAGAGTGTGATAGCGAGAGGGGGGTTAGAGAGATCGGGGTGGGAGAGAGCGGGTGAGAAAGAAGAGGGGGGTGAGAGAGAGTGGGGGAGTGAGAGTGGGGGAAATAGTGGGGCAGAGAGTGGGGAGAGGGGGAGAGAGGGGGGTGAGAGGGGTGAGAGAGAGGGGAGAGAGGGGGAGTGAGAGGGGGAGATAAAGGGGTGAGAGAGGCCAGAGAGAGTGGGGAGAGAGGGGTGGGGAAGGGGATGAGAGAGAGTGAGAGAGGGGTGTGAGAGAGGTATGAGAGAGAGAGGGAGAGAGAGGGGGAGAGAGGGGGAGAGGGGGGAGAGAAAGGGGGTGAGAGAGAGGCGGGAGAGAGAGGGGGGAGAGATAAAGGGGAGGGAAGGGGGATGGAGAGGGATAGGGGAGAGAGAGGGAGAGAGAGCGAGGGGGAGAGAGAGGGGAGGGGTGTTGAGAGCGAGGGGGTGAGAGAAAGGTGTTGAGAGAAGGGAGAGAGAAAGGAGGGAGAGAGAGGAGGGAGAGAAAGGGGAGAGGATGAGCGGGGAATGAGAGCGAGGGGGTGAAAGAAGGGGTGAGAGACGGGGAGAAAAGGGGAGAGGGGAGAGAGGGGGTTGGGGAGGGAAAGGGAGAGGGGGTGAGTGAGAGAGGGGGAAGAGAGCACAAGAGGGGTCGAGAGAGAGGGGAAGAGAGTGAGAGGTGGGGAGAGAGAGAGAGGGTGAGAGAGAGATGGGTTAAGAGTGAGAGGGGGTGAGAGAGAGGGGTGAGAGAGAGGGGCAAGCGAGCGAGGGGGGGGCGGGGGGGACGAGAGAGAGAGAGAGAGAGGTGCAAATGAGCGGGAGGGAGGGGACGGAAATGAGACAGAAAGTCTGAGAGCGAGAGAGCGCACGAGAAGGGGACGAGAGAGAGAGTGAGAGAGAGAGAGAAAGATAGATCGCGAGGAGGCAGAGCATGATAGGGAGAGATAGAGGGCGATCCAGTGACAGAGGGATGAGAGAGAGAGGGACGCGAGGGAGAGAGAAGTCGGGTGAGAGAGAGAGTTTGGGTGGAGAGTTAGTGAGGGGGTGAGAGAGAAAGAGAGGGTGAGAGAGAGAATGAGAGTGAGGGGGTGAGAGAGAGGGAGAGAGAGGGAGAGTCAGAGAGAGATGTCTCAGGGCAGACCAGTCCAGCAGAGGTGAGAGCAGGTCCCTCACAAGATGATGTGAATGAAGCCTAGAATTTTGCTGTACCTTGCCCAGCTCTGTGTCTATGTCCTGTCTTCCGGGTCTGAATACAGAAGACCACAAACCCCTCCCTGTGCTGGTTACTGTGAGTGATCTTACCGGCTGCAGGATTTACTGAAGGCTCCAGACGTCCCTCTCCATCTCTCTCTGACTGACCAACCGTCTTTGATGTGGTTATGGACGAGACACGAGTTAGCAATTCGGCTGAGACAGGAACATCCAGATGACCTACAGGAGACAGAGAAACAGACGGAATGGGAAATTAGACTGATGCAGTCAGGGTTACACATGGAGAATGGCACTGAGTTCCACAGAGACCTGGAAAATCCCAGTCTCCATCCCTGGCCTGTGCTGCTGTGTCTCTCTGGAGTGGGGAATTCTGTTGGCTCAGGATCTGGAGTAGCTGCAAATGTGAGAGACACTGACAGAGGCAGCAATTAGACCCACACAGTGAGGGATACCACATGGAGAGAGACAGTGTGATATCACCAGAGTGCAGGAAGGTATCAGGATCACACAATGCTCATGATGAAAGGGTTGGGATTCATGGTGCACGGGGATCAGTACTCAGTGACAGGTGATGGCCTCGTGCTATTCTCACCCGACTGTTCATCCAGATGTTAATGCTGGGGTCCAGTATAACCCATCTAACTGCTTAATATCCTTTTAGGAAGGAAATCTGTTACAGACAGTGGGTCTGGCCTACACATGATCCAGACCCAGTGCGATGGGGTTGACTCGAAACTACTCTCTGTAATGATCCAGCAAGGCACTCATCTCAAGGGCAGCTCGGGGTGGGCATGCGATGCTGGCCAGCCAGAGACAGCAACATCCCATGAGTGAATTAAACACAACACTGTTGGGAGCAGTGTCCTGGCCAATCATGTCGGTAGGCTTATGGGCAGGACTTTAAACTGACAGAGAGGATGCAGGGCCAGGGTTCAGGTGAAAGGAGCTTTCCAAATCCAAACAGAAATGGCAATGTAGCTGAAGACAAGCAGAAAGGAACAGGAAGAGACAGAGTTTAACTGAAACTGTACATCAGTGAATTGGACTGTGACAAGAAATTGTGGAAAGAGCCAGTCGTAATGTTCTTTTTTGGACTGGATAAAGTCTCTGCAATAAGGTGGATGGACTGTGGCACAGAGATAAATGAGATTTAGTGGTGACACGGTGAACAAAAGGTGGAACATGAATATTCTATTGTCCACCTCCTTGAGGGGTGTCAGGGAGTGCAGGATGGGTAACCCTGACAGTAATGGGTAACAAAGGCATTACAGAGAAAGCATTTGGCCTCAGACGATGAAGCTGAATCAGTCCGAATGCAGATTCTGTGTAACACGTGTCAAAAACACAAGCAGGAGAACAGTTTAGAGGCTGCCTAACAGCATTTCATTGCTCAACCCTGTTACACATTCCAATGTATTCCTGTGTAATACAAAGGCACTGTGATAATTCTGGGAGACTTCAGTCTTTGTATCATCTGGGGCAGTCACATCGGCAAAAGGGATGGTCTCCGAACTCCTCTTCGAATGTTTGTGTCAGTGTTTCTTTGAATAACACGTTGTGGAAACGGCTAGGGAGGTGACTATCTCAGATCGACCGTTGGGTGATGACTCTGAGGGAAGCAGTAATATCCCACTGAGATATCCTCTGGGAAATTGTAGTGTAGTGGAATTCAGCGAGATGATGGATTGTTAAATTGACCATAAAGCACACCCTGCAATCACAACCAAAGCCATTGACATGTGTTTGAGAGGAGAACTGACCAAGGTAACCAGGGGAAACAGTGAAGTGTTTGGCTGGAAATGGACAGTGGAAAACATTCACAGTCAGAGAGATGGACAGCACAGAAACAGGGCCTTCGGTCCAACTCATCCACACCACGCACATATCCTAACATAATCTCATCACATTTGCCAGCACTTGGCCCAAATCCCTCTCAACCCTTCCTGTTCGTATACCCATCCAGATGCCTTTTAAATGCAGTAATTGTACCAGTCTCCACCACTTCATCTGGCAGGTCATTCCATGCACGCAACACTCTCCACATCAAAACGTTGTCCCTTACGTTCCTTTTATATCTTTCCCCTCTCATCCTGAACATAGGCCCTTCAGTTCTGGACTACCTCACCCCAGGGAAAAGATATTGTCTGTTAAACCTAACTCTGCCTCTCATGGTTTTATAAACCTCCATATGGGTTACCCCTCAGCCTCAGACATTCCAGGGAAAACATCCCCAGCCCATTTAACCTCTCCCTTTAGCTCAAATCCTCCAATCCTGTCAGCGTCTTTGCAAATCTTTTCTGAACCCTTTCAATTTACACAACATCATTCCGATAGGGAGGAGACTAGAATTGCACGCAATATTCCAAAACTGGCTTATCCAATGTCCTGTACAGCCACAACATGACCTCCCAACTCCTCTACTCAATGTCCTGATCAGTAAACACAACCATACCAAACTCCTTATTCACTATCCTATCAACCTACAATTCTCCTTTCAAGAAACAATGAACCTACACTCCAAGGTCTCTTTGTTCAGAAACACTCACTGGGACATTAACATTAAGTGTATAAGTCCTGCGAAGAGTTACTTTCCCAAAATGTAGCACCTCCCATTTATCTAAATTAAACTCTCCCACCCCTCAGCCCATTGGCCCATCAGTTCACCATCCCGTTGTAATGTGAAGTAACATTCTTCACTGTCCACTACCCCTCCAATTTTGGTGTCATCTGCAAACTTACTAACGATACCTGCTGTGTTCATATTCAAATCATTTATATAATTAATGTAAAGTAGTGGACGCAGCACCGATCCTTGTGGCACTCCACTGGTCACAGCTCTCCAGACTGAAAAAACCACCCTCCACAACCACCCTCTGTCTTCTACCTTCGTGCCAGTTCTGTATCCAAATGGCTGGTGTTCCCTGTATTCCGTGAGATCTATCCTTGCTCTCCAATCTCCCATTTGGAAACATTTCGAACACCTTACTGAAGTCCATGTCGCTCACATCCACCTCTCTGCCCTCATCAATCCTTTTGTTACTTCTTCAAAAAACTCAATATCTTGAGCCATGATTTCTCACGCACAAAGCAATGCTGACTATCCCCAATTAGACATTGCCTTTATAAACACATGTAATTCCTGTCCCTCATGTATCCGTCTCTCAACGTGCCCACGACTGACGACAGGCGAACCAGTCTGTAGTTCCCTGGCTTGTCCATACCAGCCTTCCTAAACAGTGATACCATGTTAGCCCAACCTCCAGTCTTCTGGCACCTCACCTGTGAATATCGATGATACAAATATCTCAGTAAGAGGCCCAGCAATCACTTCTCTAGCTTCCCACAGAGTTCGAGATTACACCTGATCAGGTCCTGGGGATTTATCCACCTTTAACCATTTCAAGACATCCAGCACCTTCTCCTCTGTAATATGGACATTTTGCAAGATGACATCATCTATTTCCCAATGCTGTTTCCCAAACCATCATTCTATTCGATATCTTCCATGTCCGTCTCTACAGGAAATACTTGTTCAGTATCTCCCCCATCTCCTGCAGCTACACGTGCAGGCAGTCTTGATCATTGTGGGGCCCTATTCTCTCCCTAGTGACCCTTTTGTCCTTTATGGATTGAAAAAAACATTTTGGATTCTCATTAAATGTATTTGCCAAAGCAATCTCATGTCCCCTTTTTGCCCTCCTGATTTCCCTCTATCCCTACACAACACTGCACTCACCCCCTCCCTGACTGATCCCTACTAAACACTGCACTCACCCCCTCCCTGACTGATCCCTACCCAACACAGCAATCTCCCTCTCCCTGACTGATCCCTACCCAACACTGCACTCACCCCCTCCCTGACTGATCCGTAGCCAACACTGCAATATCCCCCTCCCTGACTGATCCCTACCCAACACTGCACTCACACCCTCCCTGACTGATCTGTACCCAACACTGCACTCACCCCCTCCCTGACTGATCCCTACCCAACACAGCAATCTCCCTCTCCCTGACTGATCCCTACCCAACACTGCACTCACCCCCTCCCTGACTGATCCGTACCCAACACTGCAATATCCCCCTCCCTGACTGATCCCTACCCAACACTGCAATCTCCCCCTCCCTGACTGATCCCTACCCAACACTGCACTCACCCCCTACCTGACTGATCCCTACCCAACACTGCAATCTCCCCCTCCCTGACTGATCCCTACCCAACACTGCAATCTCTCCCTCCCTGACTGATCCCTACCCAACACTGCAATCTCCCCCTCCCTGACTGATCCCTACCCAACACTGCAATCTCCCCCTCCCTGACTGATCCCTACCCAACACTGCAATCTCCCCCTCCCTGACTGATCACTACCCAACACTGCAATCTCCCCCTCCCTGACTGATCCCTACCCGACACTGTAATCTCCCCCTCCCTGACTGATCCCTACCCAACACTGCACTCACCCCCTCCCTGACTGATCCCTACCCAACACTGCAATCTCCCCCTCCCTGACTGATCCCTACCCAACACTGCAATCTCCCCCTCCCTGACTGATCCCTACCCAACACTGCAATCTCCCCCTCCCTGACTGATACCTACCCAACACTGCAATCTCCCCCTCCATGACTGATCCCTACCAACACTGCAATCTCCCTCTCCCTGACTGATCCCTACCCAACACTGCAATCTCCCCCTCCCTGACTGATCCCTACCCAACACTGCAATCTCCCCCTCCCTGACTGATCCCTACCCAACACTGCAATCTCCCCCTCCCTGACTGATCCCTACCCAACACTGCAATCTCCCCGTCCCTGACTGATCCCGACCCAACACTGCAATCTCCCTCTCCCTGACTGATCCCTACCCAACACTGCAATCTCCCCCTCCCTGACTGATCCCTACCCAACACTGCAATCAACCCCTCCCTGATTGATCCCTATCCAACACTGCACTCACCCCCTCCCTGACTGATCCCTACCCTACACTGCAATCTCCCCCTCCCGGACTGATCACTACCCAACACTGTAATCACCCCCTCCCTGACTGATCCCTACCCAACACTGCAATCTCCCCCTCCCTGACTGATCCTTACCCAGCACTGCAATCTCCCCTCCCTGACTGATCCCTACCCAACACTGCAATCTCCCCCTCCCAAGACAAAAAAAAATAACTAGAGAGAAAATAGGACCCTTCCAGGACCAAAGTGGACGTGTGTGCAGAATCCCAGGAGTTATTTCTCCTCTGTGTTGACCTTGGAGAAGGACATGAAGGCCTGGGAACTTGGGGAAGTTAGTGATCATCTCTTGGGGTCAGTCCCTATCACAGGAGAGGATGTGTTGAATGCATTAGAATGCATGAAGGTGGATAAATCTCCTGGACCTGACCAAATATATCCAACAGCACCTCAAGAGGCGAGGGAAGTTCTTGTGGAGTCCCTGCTGATCTTTTTGCCTCACCGTTAGCCACGGGTGAGGTACCGGAAGACTGGAGGACAGCATATGCTGCACCCTTATTCAATAATGGCTGCAAAGATAAACCTGGGAACTATAGATCAGTAAAACTAACATCCGTGGTAAGTAAGTTACTTGAGAAGATGCTGAGAGATTAGATAGACATGCATTTGGAAATAAAACATTTGATTGGGAGTAGTCAGCAAAGCCTTGTGCATGGGAGACCATGCCTCACAAATTAGTCAGCGTTCTTTATTGAAGTGATCAGGAAGTTTGACGAGGGCAGGCCAGTACATGTAGACTCTACAGATTTCAGGAAGGCCTTTGATAAGGTTCCACATGGTACCTTGCTCTGGAAGGTTAGATCGCATGGAATCCAGGGGGCGTTGGCAAACTGAGTACACAATTGGCTTCATGGTAGAAAGCAGAGGGTAACAGTCAGACTGGAGGCCTGTGACTCGTGGTGTGCCTCAGCGGTCATAGAATCATAGAATCCCTCCTCTGTGGAAACAGGCCCTTCGGCCCAACAAGTCTACTTGCCCTCTGAAGATTATTTCACTCAAACCCATTCCCCTACTTTATTCCTCTGCATCTACCCCTGACTAACGCAACTTACACATCCATGAACATTCTCGGCAATTGAGCATTGCCAATTTACTTGACATGCAGATCTTTGGATTGTGGGAGGAAAAAGGTGCACCCAGAGGAAACCCACGCAGACATGGGGAGAACGTACAAACTCAGTTGGTGTGGCATGGTGGCTCAGTGGTTGGCATGGCTGCCTCACAGCGCCAGGTACCGGGGTTCGACCCCAGCCTCGGGTGACTGTGTGGAGTTTGCACATTCTCCGTGTGTCTGTGTGGGTTTCCTTTGGGTGGTCCGGTTTTCTCCCCATTCCAAAAATGCGCAGGTCAGATGAATTGGCCGGGCTAAATTGTCCATAGTGCTCGGTGCATTCGTCAAGGGTAAACATTGGGTAGGGAGAATGGCTCTGGGTGGATTACTCTTCAGCAGGTCGGTGTGGACTTGTTGGGCCAAATGGCCTGTTTCCATACTGTAGGAAATCTAACCCTAACAGGATCTAACCCACACAGACCATCCTGTGAGGTTGGAATTGAACCCAGATCCACGGTGCTGTGAAGCAGCAGTGCTAACCACTGATCAATTGTGCCGCTGAGCTGGTCAGTGCTAGGCCCAGTGCTGTTTGTTATCTATATCAATGATTTGGATGAGGATGTTTAAGGCATGATTAAAAAGTTTTCAGATTACATTAAAATAAGTGAGGAAGGTTCTCAGCAATTGCAACATGGCCTTGATCAGCTGGGGAATTGGGCTGAGAAATGACAAATGGAGTTTAATACAGACAAGGACGAGATCTTGCATTTTGGAAAGTCACATCAAGACAGGGGTTTCATGGTGAATGGTAGGGCCTGAAGGAGTGTAGTGGAACAGAGGGTCCTTGGATTCCAGGAGAACGGCTCTCTGAACTCAGGGAGACAGGGCAGTGAAGAAGGCTTTTGGCACATTGGGCCCTTCACCAGTCAGGGCATGGAATATCGAAGATGGGAAGTTCTGTTGTAGTTGTGCAGGACGTTAGTGAGGCCGCACACGGAGTATTGTGTTCAGTTTTACCCACCTTGCTGTACAAAGGATGTTATTAAACTGGAAAGAGTACAGAAGAAACTTCCAAGGATGTTGCCAGAACTCAACTAGACAGATATAGAGAGAGGTTGGACAAGCAAGGACATTTTCTTTCATGTGTAGGAGACTGAGGGGGGGGGGGTACTTATAGAGGTGTATAAGATCATGGGAGGCATGGATAGGGTGAATGCACTCAGTCTTTATCCAAGGCTTGGAGAATCGAGGATGGAAGGGCATCAGTTTAAGGTGAAAGGGGAAGATGAAAAGGGAACCAGAGGGACAATGCTTTTACCCAAAGGGTGGTACACATACGGAATGAACTACCAGTGCAAGTGGTCGAGGAGGATACATTTAATAACATTTAAAAGGCACTTGGACAGATAAATGGAGAGGAACGTATTGGAAGGATATGGGCCAAGTACAGGGAAACGGGGTTAGTGTAGATGGACCAGTTTGGGCCAAAGAGCCTGTCTCCATGCTGTAGAACTCTATGAACATACAGAAGTGTCCCATCATCCAGAAGCGGCCAAAGCAACACGAACAAGAGCTGGTACAAATGGGAAACAGTCCTGCAGAATTTGGCAGGAAGCCAGCCTGGCCGTGCAGCGAAGGATTTCTGGCACAGGAGCTGTGGTGAGATGCCCATAGAGAACTGGGGAGGGAAGCTGGAAAGCTCACTCCACTGCTGATAGCCTAGAGGTCCCACGGCTGGGATAAGGCAACTGGGATTCGGTCACCCCAGGGAAACCTACAGGCTGTGACAGAGCTAGGTCTCCGACACAATGAGCAGGACAGAAGGTTGCAGGAAAATCTCACCCACATGGGACTACTCCAGTTCCAATTGGGAAGAGCCCAATCCAGTGGAAGGAGGGTCTCTGGGGATGGGGAGTCAGTCTCAGGTTACATTGACAATCTGGAAGGACAGTGTATGAGCCCCAAGCAGCTGCATGGGTCCTGTACACCTGCAACACTGAGCAACACACATCAGGCCCTAGTAGGGGGTGCCAGGAGCAAATACAATCCCGAGGGAACTAGGACTCCTCCCAGAATGGGATAATGTGTGCCTTTGGGGTTCTACCTTCCCAGGGAGATAATGACAGGCTCCACACTGACACATCCACACCCGCTCACAGATGGTGACTCCCACTGCCTTTCTCCCAGGTAATTGAACCTTTTGTCCCCAGCCCTGACCCACAGACAGACCCAGATTCCATTGAATCCTGTGGTTTCCCAGAGTCAGACAGCTGATGGTCTTGCTCCATACACAACAGCCATTCCAGCCACCCAGCTGGTGGGCAGCACCAAAAAGGCCACTCTGTTTGATCCTATCTCAAACTCAGATACATTTTTGGATGAGACAGGCTGACAGTCTGTCATACACGGACTGGATACTGACAAACAAATTAAATTAATCACCATGTGACTTTGTCCACCAGGCCATTCAGCCCTCCCTGAGGGACAACAGTGAGGGAGGGGCATCCATGATGAAATGAAGGCAGCGGTCCTCACTGCTTGAGAATAGTCCCATCCCGGATTAGTGACAAACAGCGTAAATATTTGTTCCAGGAGAACACCCACACTAACATGTCTCACTGTCAGTTACAGCAGCTCACCAAGCACTGGGTTAATGACAGCTGTAAAGACACTTTCGGTGGGGCATTGAGCTTGGTGCGAGGGATTCCAATTATCCCAAGTGACAAAGTTAGGATGGGGATCTTTGAAGACGGAAGTATCGGAATTATATTAAAAAGGGTATTTGGATGGGTTATCATGATTCCCTCCCACATGTTTTGGAGATAGAGGGGACATTGACATGGACCACACTTACGTAAATGTGAAGGAACAGGCCATACCATGGCATTCCCATCGCCTGTCATTAACGAATTCGGCTCCTCTCACATCAAGCTGTGGTCCTAACTGCACTCACCTTCATATATCTCGGGATCCCGGTGGTTAGGATTGCAGGCTGTAACGGATGGGTCCGATCATGGTGAATAATGCCTGGATACACCCCCCAGGGACTGGAAGGTAGATGGAACTCCCCGGGTGATCACCTTAGTTTCATTCATTTGCAGTGTTTGAGTGTTCCTGGCTGTGCCCAGTATTGATTGCCTGTCCATAGCTGCTCGGGAGCTGGTTTTGGTGGTGAGCTGCCTCATTGAACTGTTGCAGGTGGTGGACTCACAATGTCCTTCGGGAAGGAATTCCAGGAGTTTGAGCCAGCAGGTCTCATTCACTTGCATTTATTCTGCTCACCGGATGTTGGCTATGCATCACAATTCTGTATGGATTCTCAGAACTTAATATGTTTTGTCGAAACAGTTAGGAGTGCCACAGTCACTCAGTGGTTAGCACTGTTACCTCACAGCGCCAGAGACCTGGGTTTGATTCCACTCCTGAGTGACTGTCTGTGTGGAGTTTGCACATTTTCCCTACATCTGTATGGGTTTTCTCCCACTGTTCAATGGTGGGCATTTTTGACAGATTGCCCGTAGTGTCGAGGGATATTCAGGTTAGCTGGAATAGCCATGGGAAATGCAGGGATTCAGGGATATCATCAGGGGATAGATCTGAGTTGGATTCTCTTCAGAGGGTCATTGTGGACTCGATGGGCTGAAGGGCCTGTTTCTGCTCTGTAGGGATTACTATGATATCACTTATCAGCCATATGACAATCGGTTTGACCAATGTACAAAATGGTTTTCACTCAAATAGCAGGCTACTCTGACAACAAACATAACCAGCTTTTAAAATTAGGTTTGTAATTCATTGTATAAGCTTCTTTTTATTCAAAAGACTGTGTGGGGGAGGGGGAATGGGTGAAATGTTGCGGCCTCCTTGCTAAAACACAGATAGACAGCCAAGAGATGCTGGTTATATTTTACAAGTTATACTCCCAAATCACAAAAGCCTGACAGCAGCCAGATGGTTATCCCATCAGCATAATGTAAAAGGCAACAGTTCCCCTGGGCAGACATATCCCTAACAACGTCTCCACCAAACAAAGGAGGGCCCGGACAGGAAGGTACCGGGTCCTGCTACACAAAGAAACTAACAGGAACAAGCCATCCAAATGATTAAAAACGCTTCAAACTATGAACTGATTCTCCGAATTGGCCAGAAGTATAGAAAGTTCTGGGAAACCATCCAGAAATGAACAAAACCAGGGAGCACCTGCAAACTGATTGCTTGAATTTTCTGGAGGCTTTCTGAGGTGACCAACATGGCAAGGGACAGAGACCAGCTCACCATCCAGAGAGAGGACGAGAGAGAGGGAGAGAGAGACAAGCTAAAGGAAACCTCAGGAGCATGGGAGAGAGGGAGTGTGAAAAACCATTGAGAGAGAGAGAGCTGGAACCAACTGGAATACTGAGTGTCATCCCTTCAGTCTGTCCATGCTTTAACGCCTGTTTGTCTCAGTCTGACTTCCCCTTCTCTCTTTGTCCTTCTCTCTCCCTGTCTGTCTCTTTCTCTCAATCTGCCTTTCTCTCACACCCTCCCTCTCACTGTCTGTCTCTGCCCCATCTTTCTCTCATCCCACTTCTCCATCCCCACTCGCTCTACCTCTCTCTCTTTTTCTCACCCTCCCTTTATCTTTTTCTTTATTTCAGACCTGAAAGTGCTCACCCAATTTTGACCCCGCTAAAAACATTTGCCCCTCATTTTAACTCTCCTCCCAAATTTATTCCCTTCCCCAAATACCTTCCCTCCCAAATATCTACCTTACCAACTGTGCCCCCCTCAAATATTTCGCTGCCCCCAACATTGCTGTGAGCCCCACTCCCTGGGGCAGAGGGAGTTGAGTGGAAAAGTGTGGAGCTGGAAAAGCCCAGCAGGTCAGGCCTGAACCATCGACTCTCCTGGCTGACCCGCTGTGCTTCCCCAGCTCCATACTTTGTAACTCTGACTCTCCAGCATCGGCAGTCCTCACTTTCTCACACAGGTAAATGAGTCTGGGTTGACTGACTCGCCTGAGACGATTTTAATGTACAGCAAGATCCCAGTCCGAGAATTACAGAAGGTTTACATCACAGATGGAGTCCTTTCTGCCCATCATCCCCCCTCACCCATTAAATGATCCTGGTCCGGTTCAGGATCCTCAGGATTGGCCCCTGAATGGCCTCATTGACTATCCTTCCTGTGGAGACCTCTTCACAACCCTGTCTCAGATTTTGCATCACATGCTATCCTTCCCTCCATCTCTCTCTGACAACAACCCCTCCTTTCTCCACCAACCCCAAAACTCCATCAAACCCTCCCCCTGTCTCTGGCTGTCCCACTTCCTCCTTGTCTCCCACTCTCCCCCTTCCAATGCAGACTCACAGCCCCTGGGCTGGAGGACATAGTGCAGAGACTAACTCACCTTTTGACTGACTGCAGTAATGCACAGCAAGATCCCACTCTGAAACCATCACCAAGTACACACACTGTCCTTCTCCCTCCATATATGTCCTTCTCACTCTCTATCTCTCCCTGTCTCTCTCACTCTGTCCTTTTCTCACGCCACCTCCTTGACTCTCACTGCCCATCTCTCTCTCCACTTTCTCCATCTCCAATCGCTCCATGTCTCTCTCTCTTTTTGTCACTCTCCCTTTCTCTTTCTCTTTTTCTCTATTCCAGACGGATTCAGAAAAGTACTTCATGTTCCTCCCCTACTGTGGGGGTAAAACCTGGGAGAGAGCAGGCACTGAGGCAAGTTCTTCCCAATGCCCCTTCCTCCAGTCACTGGGACAGAGCAGAGGGGTCCAGGGAGAAAGAGGGAGAGAAACTACAGGAGAGAAAGAAAGATGGATGGATAGACAGTGAGAGGGAGGGAGAGAACAAGAGAAAGAAAGGCAGGCAAAGGGAGGGAGAGGAAGTGAGAAGAACTGAGAGAGAGCAGAAGAGAGACAGACAGAGAGAGAGTGAAACTCCTGGAAGAGAAATACAATGTCAGACAGATACAAGGTGAAAATGGGAAGAGAAAGAGAGGGAGAGAAGTTCAGGCAGACAGCAAGACAGAAATCCCAGGGAGAGATATAGGACAGAGAGAGAGGGAGGATTTGCAACAGCAGAGAGATAGAGCTGAGAGAGTGGGGTGGTGGTGGGGGCTGCTGTGATGTGGCTAGAAGGATATACTGACAGGAATAGCAAGATCCCACAGAGCTGACAGACATATGCAGAGAGAGGTGAGCAAGGTGTTAGTTTTGTGAAAGACTGAATGATTAAGCATTCCTGAAAAACCTGGTGAGGTGAGAAAGGGGGAAGGGAATCTACTGGGAAATGTAAACAGGACAGAGATGTGAAGGATGGTGAGAGAGAGGGATTGAAGGAAAGATGTGGGAGAGAGAACTGGGAACGCAGAAATAGACATGAGAGCTGCAGAGAGAGAGGGAAGGAGTGAAATCTGTGGGATCAGATCCCTCTCTAGCATTTTGCTCCTTTCCACAGACGGCCTGAATCCCACAATATGTGTGTGTGTGTGTGCGCGCTTTTGTCTGATGGTTCCTCATGGCAGAATAATTTGATTCTCTGTCTCTGTATTGTCCCAGTTTCAGCTCCCAAACCAAATGCTGAATCATCCACGATCCTATTGAATAGTAGAGCAGGCTCGATGGGCTGAATGGTCTCCTCCTGTTCCTATTTCGGATGGTTTTATATTCTTAACACTACCTCCCAGCTCTTGGCCCCCACACTGGAGGTGATGACTCCACAAGGCCCTGATCTGTAGAGTGCTGCACTCTTCCGTGAGTCTCGGAGGGAACCAGCCTGATTTGGATTGGAGTTGCAGCCTCTCAGTGAGAAGTGAAATCTCCTTGAGGTTCCCCTCAGTCTCTCACTGTAAGGTGGAGCAGGACAGTCTCGGGGAAGCAAACAGCAGGCCAGGTCTGCCATGTCCTCCTGCTCCATTTCAGAAGGCCACATGTGAGGGGCTTGTTTCCTTCATCAGCTTCCCGTGCTCTCCCTTCTGGGTTAGGGTGGGGGCCGAATGGCCTTGCTCCTGGATCCTATTGAGGTGCAGGCTGGCTATGATTGGGTAATACAGGGCATGCTCCTGGAGTGAAGTCAGTTAGCTCAGTTGGCTAGACAGTTGGTTTATAATGCAGAGTAAAACCAATAGCGTGTGTTCAATTCCCACACCAGCTGTGGTTACCCTGAAGGACTCTCCTTCCCAACCTCTCCCCTCAGCTGGGCCATTGTGACCCTCTGATTAAATCCCCACCAGACCCCGCTCTGTAATGAGGAGCTGTCCCATGCTCTGGTAAGACTACGGTGACATTACATTGGTTTGTACCTGGAGCTCTGTGTGCAGGACTAGTCACTGCATTGCCAGAGGGATGTTAGTGTGTGGGGAAGGTTTACTGGATGAATCCCCACTGGAATGAACAGCACTCTCTTTCCCCCAGTTAATTCACTCTTGCTGCCTTTGTGTCTTTGGAGACACAAGGACCATTTCACCTGAAACAGCAGCTGGATTTTATAGTCATAAGATTGGCTAGTTTACACACACACACACACACACACACAAAGGACTCCCCCCACACACATAGACACGCTCCCTCAATCACAAACACAGACACACTCTTGCACACACATACACACACAAGCACACACTATCTCTCTCATACATATACACGCACAGACATACGCTCCCTCAAATACACACATGGACACACTCTCTCACACATATATGCAGACACACTCTCTCTCACACACAGACATACTCTCTCTCGCACACACACAGACTCTCTCTCTCTCACACACACACACACACTCTCTCACACGAACACACTCTCTCACACACACACACACTCTCTCTCACACGGACACACTCTCTCACACACACACAGACACACTCTCTCACACATACATGCAGACACACTCTCTCTCACACATACATGCAGACACACTCTCTCTCACACACAGACATACTCTCTCTCGCACACACACAGACTCTCTCTCTCTCTCACACACACACACACACACACTCTCTCTCATACGGACACACTCTCTCACACACACACACACTCTCTCTCACACGGACACACTCTCTCACACACACAGACACACTCTCTCACACACACATACACACACTCTCTCTCATTTACACACACACTCTCACACACCCGCTCACTCTCACGCACATAGACACTCTCTCTCTCACACACACACACAGTCTCTCACACACACAGACACTCTCTCTGACACATACACACAGACAGACACACAGACACAAAATCCCTCAAACACACACAGACACACACTCTCTCTCACACGGAAACACTCTCTCTCACACACACAGCCTCACTCTCTCACACACAAATACACACACTCTCTCTCATTTACCCACACACTCTCACACACACACTGTCATTCTCTCACACGCCCACTCACTCTCACACACTCACTCTCTCTCTCTCACACACACAGACAATCTCTCTCACACACATACACACAGGCAGACACACAGACACACAATCTCACACACACACATAAACACACAGTTTCACTCTCTCTCACACACACACTCTCTGTCTCTTACACACAGACAATCTCTCTCACACACATACACACAGGCAGACACACAGACACACGATCTCACACACACACATAAACACACAGTTACACTCTCTCTCACACACATACACACACAGACACACGCTCCCTCAAACACACATAGACACACTCTCTCACACACACACTGACACGCACTCTCTCACACACAGACACTCTCCCTCTCACACACATAAACATACAGTTACACTCTCTCTCTTACACACATACACACGCAGACACACACTCCCTCAAACACACATAGACACACACAGATACATTCACTCTCACACACACAGACGCACTCACTCTCACACACGCATGCACACAGACACACACTCTCTCACACACACATACACACTCTCTCTCACACAAGACACACTGTCATACACACACATAGACACACAGACACATACACACATAGACACACAGACACATTCTCTCACACACAGACACACACTCTCACACACAGACACACTCTCACACACACACATACACACACTCTCACAGACAGACACACTCTCACACACACACACATACACACTCTCTCACACACAGACACACTCTCACACACATACACACAGACACACTCTCTCACACATACATACACACATACACACTCTCTCTCATACACCCTCACTCACACACATGCACACAGAGACACACACTGCTTCAAACATACACACAGCCACACACTCTCTCACACACATACATAATCTCTCACACACAGACACACTCTCACACGCATACACACAGACACATTCTCTCACACACAGAGACACACTCACACACACACACACACAGACACACTCTCTCACACACACCCTCACTCACACACATGCACACAGAGACACACACACCCTCAAACATACACACAGCCACACACTCTCACATGAACATTCACTTTCTCTCTCACGCACATATATACAGGCACACAGAGATACACATGCATCCACTCTTTCACACACACAAACACGGGCAGTCTCTCTCTCTCTCTCTCTCTCTCTCTCTCTCTCTCTCTCTCTCTCTCTCTCTCTCTCTCTCTCTCTGACTGTTTCCCTCTCACAAACACACACACACACACAGCTGTAAAGGCATGGTTGAGGTATTGCTGGAGAAATGATTTCTCCGAGGACTCCCAGAACATTACTTGTCTGTCTGGATTAATTTTAGAATTCCTACAGTGTCGAAGCAAGCCATTCCGTCCATTGGCTCCACACTGACTGTCTGAACAGCATCCCACCCAGACTCACATCCTCTACTCTATCCCTGTAATGCTGCATTTCCCATGGCATCTTTGGGCGGTGGGAGGAAATTGGATCACCTGGAGGGAACCCGCACAGATACAGAGAGAATGTGTAAACTCCACACAGACAGTCACCGGGAGTTAGAATCAAACCACTGAGGCACCGTGCTGTCCTCTCTCCTGGGATGCCATCTCATCTAACCTTTTACTAAGCAGTCTCCCATGTGAAACCTTCACATCTGTCTCCTTGGTCATCCCTTCAAAAGTTCTATCAACTTGGACACATCATTTCCAAACAAAGCCAAGCTGACCATCCCTAATCAATTCTTGCTTTTCCAAATGCATGTAAATTGTCTCTCAGAATGCCCTCCAACAGCTTACCCACCACTGCCATCAGGCTCACAGCTCCATAGTTCAATGGCTGTTCCTTGCAGCCTTACTTCAATAATGGCCCATCATTAATCACCCTCCAGTCTTCAGGCACCTCACACGTTGCCACTGATCGGTCCATCTGACAAGGCCATCTCCATCCTTCTGTAATCTAAGGCTATCATCCTCAGTATTTATCACCCAACCAATCTTCATATTACTCATGAACCCAATGATTAACCCTCCACCATTCAAACCTAAATCTTTTCTATCAACCACATCAGCAAGAGCCCCACAGTGAGACATGAACAGAGATTTCTAATTGGGCCATCACTGTCTGCTTCCTGCCACTCAGCATTCTGCACCAAATTCCTTGGATCTTGAGTTTTTATGTTCACTATCAGTTTCCAATATGGGTCCTGATAAAAGCCTTACTGACCTCCAAGCAGGCGACAGGAAAGTATTGCCCTTGTTTACACACGGGGTCACCTCCTTAAAAAGTGCAATCCCATTGGTTAGACCTGACGTCCACTTAACACAATCATTCTGACTGGTCTTCATGAACGCCAGTCTCTTTAAATCCTGATTAATTCTATCTCCTAAAAATGCTTCCAACAGACGTCCCACCCACGATATTAGCCTGACTATCCTGTAGCTGCCTGGTATATCCCGTGATCCTTCTTGAATAACAGTACCACATGGTCAGTCCGACGACACCTCTCCTCTGGCCAGAGGGGATTTGAAAATGTTTGCAAGTGTACCTGCTACTTCCTCCATCACCTCATTCGGTAAACTGAGATACATTTCCACCGTCTTTGGAGATTTATTGGGTTGTAAGAAGGCCAGACCACTCAGAACCATCTCTCTCTCTATATATGCTCATTCATTTAATTGTATCACAGAGCATCTTCACAATTTCATATCAACCCTGTCCCAATGAGCATTGACAAAATGAATCCATTCACTGTAGCCTCTGGGTCCATGCACAAATTCTCACTGTGTTCCACAACCTACTCTTTCTGTCATTATCAATTCACCCTTATTGTCACTGTAAGGTACTTTCAGATTTTTATTTCCTCTCTTAGCACTCCTCTCTCCCAGGCAATTAGCCTGCGATACGATTTGGAGGAGTGTGGATTAGCATTGGGAAGCTCAGAAATAAGGAATACCCGACTGTGCTGAGTGTGGGGCAGTGGGATTCATTTGGGATGAGCACATGGAAGCTGAGGAATAAACCTCAGTCCTGCAGCATAAAAATATCCCTTTGAGCTTGCAGGTCAATCACACAAAACGAAAACTTGATCCCTGGGAAAAGAGGGTGGTAACCAAATGAAGACGGTCTGTTTGAACACAGTCTCTGGAATCTGGACGTGGGAATCATTGCTGAGCAGGGTATGTAGGAAGCAGAGGCAGAAATATACTGAACAATTTCGGATATTCCTCTTAGACCACAAGATATGGGAGCAGAAATTAGGCCATTCAGCCCATCTGATAGTGTGGCACTCACTCAGTCCTGACTCTCTTACAATGCAGGTATCCCCCAGACTGATGCGCTGACAGTGCAGCACTCCCTCAGTCATGATCCTCTGACAGTGCAGCACTCCCTCAGTACTGACCCTCCGACAGTACGGCAAACCCGCAGTGCTGAATCTCTGACAGTGCAGCCCTCCCACAGTACTGACCCTCTGACAGTGCAACACTCCCTCAGTACTGACCCTCTGACAGTGCGGCGCTCCCACAGTATAGACCCTCTGATAGTGCAGCACTCCCTCAGCACTGACCCTCCGACAGTGCATCTCTCCCACAGTACAGTCTCTCCGACAATGCAGCTCTCAACAGTACAGACCCTCTGACAGTGCAGCACTCCCTCAGTACTGACCCCCTGACAGTGCAGAACTCCTTCAGTACTGACCCTCTGACAGTGCAGCACTCCCTCAGTACTGACCCTCTGACAGTGCAGCACTACCTCAGTACTGACCCTCTGACAGTGCAGCACTCCCTTGGTACTGGCCCTCTGACAGTGCAACTCTCCCTCAGTACTGTTCCTATGACACTGCAGTACACCCTCAGAACTGACCCTCTGACACTGCAACAGCTCCTTGGCCCTGCGCCCCGATGGCGCTGCAATCCCTCAGTACTGACCCTCTGACAGTGCAGCACGCCCTCAGTCCTGACCCTCTGACAGTGCAGCACGCCCTCAGTACTGACTGTCTATCAGTGCAGCACTCCCTCAGCACTGCTCCTTTGACGCTGCAGCACACCCTCAGAAATGACGCTCTGACACAACAGCATTCACTCAGTACTGAAACTCTGACTCTGCAGCACTCTCTTTACACTGACATTTCTGCAGTGCAGCATTCCCTCTGTACTGATACTCATACAATGTGGCATTCCCTCAGTACTGACAATCCGACCATGTAGCCCTCCCTCAATACAGATACTCTTACAGTGCAGCACTCCCTCGGTACCGACCCTCCGATAACGTGGCATTTTCTCAGTACTGACCCTCCGACAGAGCAGAACTCCCTCAGTACTGACACTCAGACAGTGCGGCACTGCCTCAGTCCTGCACTTTTGATAGTCCAGCACTGCCTCAGTACTGACCATTTGGCAGTGCAGCTCTCCCTCAGTACTGACCCTCTGAAACAACACTCCCTCAGAACTGACACACTGACCGTGTAGCGCTCCCTCAGTAATGACCCTTTGAGCTTACATCACTCTCTCAGTACTGACCCTCTAGCAATGCAGCAATCACTCAGTACTGACTGTCTGACACATAGTGTGGAGCTCCCTCAGTACTGACCCCCTCACAGTGCGGTCATTCCTCAGTACTGACCCCCTCACAGTGCGGTGATCCCTCAGTACTGACCCCCTCACATCGCGGTGGTCCCTCAGTACTAATCCCCTCAGAGTGCGGTGGTCCCTCAGTTCTAACCCTTTCACAGTGCAGCGCTCCCTCAGTAGTAACCCCCTCACAGTGCGGCACTCTGACAGCATGGCCATCCATTAGTACTGACCATCAGAGAGTGCGCACTTCATCATTACTGACTCTCTCACTGCACAGCAATCCCTCCATCCTGACTCACTGACAATGCTGCACTCCCTCCACACTGACCCTCAGACAATGCAGCACTAACTCCACATTGACCCTCTGACAATGCTGCACTCCCTCCACACTGACCCTCTGACACTGCTGCACTCCCTCCACACTGACCCTCTGACAATTCTGCACTCCCTCCACACTGATCCTCTGAGAATGCTGCACTCCCTCCACACTGACCCTCTGACAATGCTGCACTCCCTCCACACTGATCCTCTAACAGTGCAGCACTCCCTCCACACTGACCCTCTGACAATGCTGCACTCCCTCCACACTGACCCTCTGACAATGCTGCACTCACTCCACACGGACCCTCTGACAATGCTGCACCCCTTCCACACTGATCCTCTGACAATGCTGCACTCCCTCCATACTGATCCTCTGACAATGCTGCACTCCCTCCATACTGATCCTCTGACAACGCTGCACACCATCCACAATGACCCTCTGACAATGCTGCACTCCCTCCACACTGATCCTCTGGCAATGCTGCACTCCCTCCACACTGATCCTCTGACAACGCTGCACTCCCTCCACACTGATCCTCTGACAATGCTGCACTCCCTCCACACTGATCCTCTGACAATGCTGCACTCCCTCCACACTGACCCTCTGACAATGCTGCACCCCCTCCATACTGATCCACTGACAATGCTGTAGTCCCTCCACACTGATCCTCTGACAATGCTGCACTCCCTCCACACTGATCCTCTGACAATGCTGTTCCTCCTCCACACTGATCCTCTGACAATGCTGCACTCCCTCCACACTGATCCTCTGACCATGCTGCACTCCTTCCACACTGATCCTCTGATAGTGATGCACTCCCTCAGTACTGACTCTGTGACAGTGTGGAAGTGGCCCTATACTGACCCTCCGACAGTGTGGCCCAATCTCAGGCCAAAACCTCTGACAGTACAGCACTCCATCAGAACTGACACTCTGACAGTACAGCACTCCATCAGAACTGACACTCTGACAGTACAGCACTGCATCAGTACTGACTCATTGACAGTGTAGTACTCTCTCAGTACTGACCCTCTGCCTCGGTCCTGTACCTCTGACAGTCCAGCTGTGCCTTAGGGTACTGTCTATCTGACAGTGTAGCACTCTCTCTGTACCATCCCTCTGACAGTGCAGCACTCCCTCAGTACTGACCCTCTGGCAATGAGGCACTCCCTCAGTACTGACCCTCTGATGGTGCAGTACTTTCTCAGTGCAGATCCTCTGATCGGGAGGCTTGCCGTGTGGACTGACCCTCTGACAGTGTGGGGCTCACTCAGTGCTGACTCTCCGACAGTGCAGCACTCCCTCAGTACTGACTCTCCGACAGTGCAGCACTCTCTTGGTCCTGACCATCTGACTGTGCAGCACTCCCTCAGTACTGACACTCTGTAAAAGCATTCACTCAGAACTGACACTCTCACTGTATAGCGCTCCATCAGTACTGACCTTTTGATAGTGCATGCTCCCTCAGTTCTGACCCTCTGACAGTGTAGTGCTCGTTCAGTCCTGACCCTCTGATGGTGCAGTGTTCTCAGAGTACAGAGCTTCAGACAGTACGGCATTCCCTCTCGATTGAACCTCTGACAGTGTGTTGCTCCCTCAGTACTGACCCTTTGACAGTGTAGTACTCCTCAGAAATGGCCCTCTGGTAATGCAGCACTCCCTCACTACTGACTGTCCGATAGTGCGGTGATCCCTCAGTACTGACCCTCTGACAGTGCAGCACTCCCTCAGTACTGACCCTCTGACAGTACAGCACTCCCTCAGTACTGACCCACTGACAGTGCAGCACTCACTCAGTACTGACCCTCTGACAGTGCAGCACTCCCTCAGTACTTACCCTGTGACAGTGCAGCACTCCCTCAGTACTGACCCTTTCACAGTGCGGCGCTCCATCAGTACTGACCCTCTGACACTGCAGCGCTCCCTCAGTACTGACCATCTTACAGTGCAACACTCCCACAGTACTGACCCTCTCACAGTGCAGCACTCCCTCATTACTGACCCTCCGACAGTGCAGCACTCCTTCAGTACTGACCATCATACAGTGCATCACTCCCACAGTACTAACACTCTGACAGTACAGCACTCCCTAGGTACTGACCCTCTGGCAGTGCAGCACTCCCTCAGGGCTTCATGGTAATTTCAGTCATGATAGAGATTGAACCAACAATGTTGGCATCACGAACCTGTTAGCTGAGGTTAATGACCCCCCTTTGTAGCAGAGGGATTCAATCCCTGTGACAGTGCAGCACTCCCTCAGTGTTAATCTTCCGACAGTGCAGCACTCCCTCAGTACTGACCCATTGACAGTGCAGCACTCCCTCAGTACTGACCCTCTGATAATGCAGCACTCTCTCAGTACTGACCTTCCGACAGTGCAGCACTCCCTCAGTGTTGACCTTCCGACAGTGCAGCACTCCCTCAGTACTGACCCTCTGACAGTGCAGCACTCCCTCAGCACTGACCCACTTTTTTTCTATTTCACAGAGTCTTGTGGAAATTTGGAGACATAGGGTTTGCAGATTCTGAGAAAGCATGAGAGAGACACACAAACCAAACCCTGTCTGAAACTCTCTGCAATAGACGATTCAGAGGCACAGGGTCACAGAGATGCACAGCTTGGAAATGGACCCTCCTGTCCAACTTGTCCATACCAACCAGATATTCTCATCTCATTTCATTCCATTTGCTAGCACTTGGCTGATATCCCTCTAAACCCTTCCTATTCACATACTCATCCTGATACCTTTGAAATGTCGCAATTATACCAGCCCCCAACACTTCCTCTGGCAGCTACCTGCATGCCCTTGAATAAGTGCTCAAACATTCATACTGTCGATACAAACTCTAATAAACACCAACCTACGAAAGGCTATCATTGTCCTTTTCAACCCACCCTTAGCTTCTTCATTACACTGATTTCAACACAGATAAAGAAACAGAGTTAGTGACCATCCACCGTGACCCTGTTATAAAACTAATTTTCAAATGTGGCTTGAATGTGATTCCCACACCCTCTAATAGTTGCCTGGAAGGTGGGGGTGAGCTGTACTCTCTTGCTGCAGTCCTTGGGTGTCCCACAGTGATGTTAGGGAGGGAGCTCCAGGAGTTTGACCTGAACCATGTAAAGAGCTCTCTTACTGGAATGCCCTTTTAAAGTTGGGAAGTTATTATAGACCAGGAGGACCCGAGAGCTGCTGTCTTGTCAGACAGAGAGGCCTGGTGGGTCACACACCTCAGGTGAGGGGAGAGGTTGAGAAGCTGGGGCCTTCATGGTCATATCAGACATGATAGAGATCGAACCAACAATGTTGGCATCACGAACCTGTTAGCTATGGTAACTGACGCCCCTTTGTAGCAGAGGGATTCAATCCCTTGAACAGAGCAAGCTTGAGAATTCAACACGAAAATCAATCTGTACGGACGTGCTAGAGACCTGAAACATCAACACAGAGATTGATGAAGAAGCACAGCATGTCCTGCAGCATCACTGAAGGGAGAGGGAGAAAGAGACAGAGAGAGAGTTCACCTTTCAATCCAGTGATTTCTGCGGGAAAGTTCCTTCGGAACAGACCGTTTTGAGGAAGAGTCACTTGACAAAGGCACTTCACAAAGATCCTGATCAATGTAACTTTGTGATGTTAGTTCAGAAGGAACAGCTCAGACCTAACATTTCGGTGTGCCTTTGTTCTGTATCTGTCTCCCATGTAGCCCGCCCTCCGAATACAATACCTTACACAGCCTTAAACCTGTTTGTTAACTTTCAGCAGAAGCAGCATTGAACACAGACTGAATTACTCAGTGACACTTGGATCAGGTCAAGTTCTCACGTAAACAGATGGTGGGGAAATTCAGCACAATTCAGCAGGTAGCAACGGTGAAGAGAGAGGAACAATTCGCATTCCAAGTGACTTATCCTCAAAATGCGAGAGAGGGATCTGATTTGGAGGCACAGATTTCACTCCTTCCCTCTCTCTCTGCAGCTCTCATGTCTATTTCTGCGTTCCCAGTTCTCTCTCCCACATCTTTCCTTCAATCCCTATCGCTCAACATACTTCACATCTCTGTCCTGATTACATTTCCCAGTAGATTCCCTTCCCCCTTTCTCACCTCACCAGGTTTATCAGGAATGCTTAATCATTCAGTCTTTCACAAAACTAACACCTTGCTCACCTCTCTCTGCATATGTCTGTCAGCTCTGTGGGATCTTGCTATTCCTGTCTGTATATCCTTCTAGCCACATCACAGCAGCCCCCACCACCACCCCACTCTCTCAGCTCTATCTCTCTGCTGTTGCAACTCCTCTCTCTCTCTCTGTCCTATATCTCTCCCTGGGATTTCTGTCTTGCTGTCTGCCTGAACATCTCTCCCTCTCTTTCTCTTCCCATTTTCACCTTGTATCTGTCTGACATTGTATTTCTCTTCCAGGAGTTTCACTCTCTCTCTGTCTGTCTCTCTTCTGCTCTCTCTCAGTTCTTCTCACTTCCTCTCCCTCCCTCTGCCTGCCTGTCTTTCTCTTGTTCTCTCCCTCCCTCTCACTGTCTGTCCATCCATCTTTCTTTCTCTCCTGTAGTTTCTCTCCCTCTATCTCCCTGGACCCCTCTTCTCTGGCCCAGTGACTGGGGAAGGGGCAATGGGAAGAGCTTGCCTCAGTGCCTGCTCTCTCCCAGGTTTTTCACCCACAGTAGGGGAGGAACATGAAGTAATTTTCTGAGTGCGTCTGGAATAGAGAAAAAGAGAAAGGGAAAGGGAGAGTGACAAAAAGAGAGAGAGACATGGAGAGATTGGAGATGGAGAAAGTGGAGAGAGAGATGGGCAGTGAGAGTCAAGGAGGTGGAGTGAGAAAAGGACAGAGTGAGAGAGACAGGGAGAGAGAGAGTGAGAAGGACATATATTTAGGGAGATGGACAGTGTGTGTACTTGGTGATGGTTTCAGAGTGGGTTCTTGCTGTGCATTACAACAGTCAGCAAAAAGGTGAGTTAGTCTCTGCACTATGTCCTCCAACCCAGGGGCTGTGAGTCTGCATGGGAAGGGGTAGAGTGGGAGACAAGGAGAGAGTGGGACAGCCAGAGACAGGGGGAGGGTTTGATGGGGCTTTGGGGTTGGTGGAGAAAGGAGAGGCTGTTGTCAGAGAGAGATGGAGAGAGAGAGATAGCATGTGATGCAAAGTCTGAGACAGGATGGAGAAGAGGTCTCCACAGGAAGGATAGTCAATGAGGCCATTCAGGGGCCAATCCTGAGGATCCTGAACCGGTCCAGGATCATTTAAAGGGTGAGGGGGGATGATGGGCAGAAAGGACTCCATCTATGATGCAAACCTTCTGTAATTCTTGGACTGGGATCTTGCTTTTCATTAAAACAGTCACAGGTGAGTCAGTCAACCCAGACTCCCAGAAAGTGAGGACTGCCGATGCTGGAGAGTCAGAGTTACAAAGTGTAGAGCTGGGGAAGCACAGCGGGTCAGCCAGGAGAGTCGATGGGTCAGGCCTGACCTGCTGGGCTTTTCCAGCTCCACACTTTTCCACTCAACTCCCTCTGCCCCAGGGAGTGGGGCTCACAGCAATGTTGGGGGGGCAGCGAAATATTTGAGGGGGGCACAGTTGGTAAGGTAGGTATTTGGGAGGGAAGTTATTTGGGGAAGGGAATAAATTTGGGAGGAGAGTTAAAATGAGGGGCAAATGTTTTTAGGGGGATCAAAATTGGGTGAGCACTTCCAGGTCTGAAATAAAGAAAAAGATAAAGGGAGGGTGAGAAAAAGCGAGAGAGGCAGAGAGAGTGGGATGAAGAAGTGGGATGAGAGAAAGATGGGGCAGAGACAGACAGTGAGGGGGACGGTGTAAGAGAAAGGCAGATTGAGAGAAAGAGACAGACAGGGAGAGAGAAGGACAAAGAGAGAAGGGGAAGTCAGACTGAGACAAACAGGCGTTAAAGCTAGGACAGACTGAAGGGGTTACACTCAGTATTCCAGTTGGTTCTAGCTCTCTCTCTCTCTCAATGGTTTTTCACACTCCCTCTCTCCCATGCTCCTGGGGTCCCTTCAGCTTGTCTCTCCCTCTCTATCTCCCTCTCTCTGGATGGTGAGCTGGTCTCTGTCCCTTGCCATGTTGGTCCCCTCAGAAAGCCTCCAGAAAATTCAAGAGATCAGTCTGCAGGTGATCCCTGGTTTTGTTCATTTCTGGATGGTTTCCCAGAACTTTCTATACTTCTGGCCAATTCAAAGAATCAGTTCATAGTTTGAAATGTTGCTAATCATTTGGATGGCTTGTTCCTGTTAGTTTCTTTGTGTAGCAGGACCCGGTACCTTCCTGTTTGGGCCCTCCTTTATTTAGTGGAGACGTTATTAGGGACATGTCTGCCCAGGAGAACTGTTGCCTTTTACATTCTGCTGATGGGATAACCATCTGGCTGCTGTCTGGCTTTTGTGATTTGGGAGTATAACTTGTCCAATATACCCAGCATCTCTTGGCTGTCTATCTGTGTTTTAGCAAGGAGGCCGCAACATTTCACCCATTCCCCCTCCCCCACCCAGTCTTTTGAATAGAAAGAAGCTTATACAATGAATTACAAACCTAATTTTAAAAGCTGGTTATGTTTGTTGTCAGAGTAGCCTGCTATTTGAGCGAAAACCATTTTTACATTGGTCAAACCGATTGTCATATGGCTGATAAGTGATATCATAGAATCCCTACAGAGCGGAGTCCACAATGACCCTCTGAAGAGAATCCAACTCAGATCTATCCCCTGATGATATATGTGAAACCCTGCATTTCCCATGGCTGTTCCAGCTAACCTGAATATCCCTCGACACTACGGGCAATCTGTCAAAAATGCCCACCATTGAACAGTGGGAGAAAACCCATACAGATGTAGGGAGAATGTACAAACTCCACACAGACAGTCACTCAGGAGTGGAATCAAACCCAGGTCTCTGGCGCTGTGAGGTAACAGTGCTAACCACTGAGTGACTGTGGCACTCCTAACTGTTTTGACAAAACATATTCCGGTCTGAGAATCCATACAGAATTGTGATGCATACCCAACATCCAGTGAGCAGAATAAATGCAAGTGAATGAGATCTCCTGGCTCAAAATCCAGGAATTCCCTCCCTAAGGACATTCTGAGTCCACCACCTGCAACAGTTCAAGGTGCAGCTCACCACCAAAACCAGCTCCCGAGCAGCTACGGACAGGCAATCAATACTGGGCCCAGCTAGGAACACTCAAACTCTGCAAATGAATGAGACTAAGGTGATCACCCGGGGAGTTCCATCTACCTTCCAGTCCCTGGGGATGTGTCCAGGCATTATTCACCATGATCGTACCCTTCTGTTATAGCCTGCAAACCTAACCACCGGTATCCCGAGATATATCAAGGTGAGTGTAGTTCGGACCACAGCTTGATGTGAGAGGAGCCGAATTCGTTAATGACAGGCGATGGGAATGCCATGGTATGGCCTGTTCCTTCACATTTACGTAAGTGTGGTCCCAGTCAATGTCCCCTCTATCTCCACAGCATGTGGGAGGGAATCATGATAACCCATCCAAATACCTTTTTTAATATAATTCCGATACTTTCGACTTCAAAGATCTCCATCCTAACTTTGTCACTTGGAATAATTGGAATCCCTCGCACCAAGCCCAGTGCCCCAAAGAAAGTGTCCTTGCAGCTGTCATTAACCCAGCCCTTGGTGAGTTGCTGTAACTGACAGTGAGACATATTAGTGTGGGTGTTCTCCTGGAAGAAATATTTCCGCTGATTATCACTAATCCGGGATGGGACTATTCTCAAGCAGTGAGGACCTCTGCCTTCATTTCATCATGGATGCCCCTCCCTCACTGTTGTCCCTCAGGGAGGGCTGAATGGCCTGGTGGACAAAGTCATATGGTGATTAATTTAATTTGTTTGTCAGCATCCAGTCCGTGTATGACAGACTGTCGGTCTATCTCATCCAAAAATGTATCTGGGTTTGAGGCAGGATCAAACAGAGTGGCAATTTTGGTGCTGCCCACCAGCTGGGTACCTGGAATTTTTGTTTATGGAGTGAGAGCATCAGCTGTTTGACACTGGGTAACCACTGGATTCATGTACTCTGGGTCCGTCTGTGGGTGAGCGCTGGGGGCAAAAGGTTCAGTTACCTGGGAGAAAGGCAATGGGAGTCCCCATCTGTGAGCGGGTGTGGATGTGTCAGTGTGGGGTCTGTCATTATCTCCCTGGGGAGGTAGAACCCCAAAGGCACACACTATCCCATTCTGGGAGGAGTCCTAGTTCCCTAGGGATTGTATTTGCTCCTCTCACCTCCGACGAGGGCCTGATGTGTGTTGCTCAGTGTTGCAGGTGTACAGGACCCATTCAGCTGCTTGGAGCTCATACACTGTCCTTCCAGATTGTCAATGTAACCTGAGGCTGCCTCCCTATCCCCAGAGACCCTCCTTTCACTGGACTGGGCTCTTCCCAGTTGTAACTGGAGTAGTCCCATGTGGGTGAGATTTTCCTGTAACGTTCTGTCCTGCTCATTGTATCGGAGACCTAGCTCGGTCACAGCCTGTAGTTTTCCCTGGGGTGACCGGATCCCAGCTGCCTTATCCCAGCCGGGGGTCCTCCAGGCTATCGGCAGTGGAGTGAGCTTTCCAGCTTCCTTCCCCAGTTCTCTATGGGCTTCTCACCACAGCTCCTGTGCCAGGAATCCTTCGCTGCACGGCCAGGCTGGCTTCCTGTGAAATTCTGCAGGACTGTTTCACATTTGTACCGGCTCGTGTTCCTATTGCTTTGGTCGCTTCTGTATTATGGGACACCTGGGTATACTCATAGAGTCACTGAGTTCTACAGCATGGAGACAGGCTCTTTGGCCCAAACTGGTCCATCTACACTAACCCCGTTTCCCTGCACTTGACCCATATCCTTCCAATACGTTCCTCTCCATGTATTTGTCCAAGTGCCTTTTAAATGTTATTAAATGTATCCTCCTCGACCACTTGCACTGGTAGTTCATTCCGTATGTGTACCACCCTCTGGGTAAAAGCATTGTCCCTCTGATTCCCTTTTAATCTTCCCCTTTCACATTAAACTGATGCCCTTTCATCCTTGATTCTCCAAGCCTTGGATAAAGACTGAGTGTATTCACCCTATCCATGCCTCTCATGATCTTATAAACCTCTACAAGGATACCCCTCAGTCTCCTACACACTAAAGAAAATGTCCTGGCTTGTCCAACCTCTCTCTATATCTGTCTAGTTGAGTTCTGGCAACATCCTTGGAAGTTTCTTCTGCATCTTTCCAGTTTAATAACATCCTTCCGATAGGTAGGTGGGTAAAACTGAACACAATACTCCAAGTGTGGCCTCACTAACATCCTGTACAACTACAACAGAACTTCCCAACTTCGATATTCCATGCCCTGACTGATGAAGGGCCCAGTGTGCCAAAAGCCTTCTTCACTGCCCTGTCTCCCTGAGTTCAGAGAGCCGTGCTCTTGGAATCCAAGGTCTCTCTGCGCCACTACACTCCTTCAGCCCTACCATTCACCATGAAACCCCAGTCTTGATGTGACTTTCCAAAATGCAAGATCTCGCCCTTGTCTATATTAAACTCCATTTGCCATTTCTCAGCCCAATTCCCCAGCTGATCAAGGCCCTGTTGCAATTTCTGAGAACCTTCCTCACTGATTTTAGTGTAATCTGCAAACTTTCTAATCATGCCTTAAACATCCTCATCCAAATCATTGATTTCGATAACAAACAGCAATGGGCCTAGCACTGACCAGCTCAGTGGCACAATGGATCAGTGGTTAGCACTGCTGCCTCACAGCAACGTGGATCTGGGTTCAATTCCAACCTCACAGGATGGTCTGTGTGGGTTAGATCCTGTTAGGGTTAGATTTCCTACAGTATGGAAACAGGCCATTTGGCCCAACAAACCACACCGACCTGCTGAAGAGTAACCCACCCAGAGCCATTCTCCCTACCCAACATTTACCCTTAACGAATGCACCTAGCAACATGGGCAATTTAGCCTGGCCAATCCATCTGACCTGCACATTTTTGGAATGGGGAGGAAACCGGAGCACCCAAAGGAAACCCACACAGACACAGGGAGAATGTGCATACTCCACACAGTCACCCGCGGCTGGGGTCGAACCCCGGTCCCTGGCGCTGTGAGGCAGCAGTGCCAACCACTGTGCCACCATGCCACACCAACTCAGTTTGTACGTTCTCCCCATGTCTGCGTGGGCTTCCTCTGGGTGCACCGGTTTCCTCCCACAATCCAAAGATCTGCAGGTCAAGTAAATTGGCAATGCTCAATTGCAGAAAATGTTCATGGATGTTTAAGTTGCATCAGTCAGGGGTAAATGTAGAGTAATAAAGTAGGGAAATGGGTTTGGGTGGAATAATCTTCAGAGGGCCAGTTGACTTGTTGGGCCGAAGGGACCGTTTCCACAGAGGAGGGGTTCTATGATTCTATGACCGCTGAGGCACACCACTCGTCACAGGCCTCCAGTATGACTGTTACCCTCTGCTTCCTACCATCAAGCCAATTTTGTACACAGCTTGCTAACGCCCCCTGGATTCCATGCGATCTAACCTTCCAGAGCAAGGTAACATGTGGAACCTTATCAAAGGCCTTCCTGAAATCTGTAGAGTCTAGATGTACTGGCCTGCCCTCGTCAAACTTCCTGATCACTTCAATAAAGGACGCTGACAAATTTGTGAGGCATGGTCTCCCATGTACAAGGCTTTGCTGACTACTCCCAACCAAATGTTGTATTTCCAAATACATGTCTATCTAATCTCTCAGCATCTTCTCACGTAAATTACTTACCAGGGATGTTAGGTTTACTGATCTACAGTTCCCAGGTTTATCCTTGCAGCCATTCTTGAATAAGGGCACAACATATGCTGTCCTCCAGTCTTCCGGGACCTCACCCGTGACTAACGGTGAGGCAAAAAGATCAGCAGGGACCCCACAAGTACTTCCCTCGCCTCTTGAGGTGCGTTGGATATGTTTGGTCAGGTCCAGGAGATTTATCCACCTTCATGCATTCTAATGCATTCAAAACATCCTCTCCTGTGATATGGTCTAACCCCAAGAGATCATCACTAACTTTCCCAAGTTCCCAGGCCTTCATGTCCTTCTCCAAGGTCAACACAGAGGAGAAAAACCTCCTGTGATTCTGCACACACATGTCCACTTTGGTCCTTGAAGGGTCTTATTTTCTCTCTAGTTATTCTTTTTTCCTTGGGAGGGGGAGATTGCAGTGTCTTACTGAGATATTTGTATCATCAATATTCACAGGTGAGCTGCCAGTAGACTGGAGGTTGGGCTAACGTGGTGCCACTGTTTAAGAAGGGTGGTAAGTACAAGCCAGGGAACTACAGACTGGTTCATCTGACGTCAGAAGACGGATACATGAGGGACAGGAATTACATGTGTTTAGAAAGGCAATATCTAATTGGGGATAGTCAGCATTGCTTTGTACATGGGAAATCATGTCTCAAGATATTGACTTTTTTGAAGTAGTAACAAAAGGATTGATGAGGGGAGCGCGGTGGATGTGGGTGACATGGACTTCAGTAAGGTATTCGAAATGTTTCCACATTGGAGATTGGAGAGCAAGGATAGATCTCATGGAATACAGGGAAAACCAGCCATTTGGATACAGAACTGGCACGAAGGTAGAAGATAGAGGGTGGTTGTGGAGGGTGGTTTTTTCAGACTGGAGACCTGTGACCAGTGGAGTGCCACAAGGATCGGTGCTGCGTCCACTACTTTCCATTAATGATATAAATGATTTGAATGTGAACACAGAAGGTATCGTTAGTAAGTTAGCAGATGACACCAAAATTGGAAGTGTAGTGGACAGTGAAGAATGTTACTTCACATTACAACGGGATGGTGAACTGATGGGCCAATGGGCTGAGGAGTGGGAGATGGATTTTAATTTAGATAAATGGGAGGTGCTACATTTTGGAAAAGCAAAAGTCTTCGCAGGACTTTAACACTTAATGTTAATGTCCCAGGGCGTGTTTGTGAACAAAGAGACCTTGGAGTGCAGGTTCATTGTTCCTTTAAAGGAGTATTGTGGGTCGATAGGATAGTGAAGAAGGAGTTTGGTATGCTTGTGTTTACTGATCAGTGCATTGAGTAGAGGAGTTGGGAGGTCATGTTGTGGCTGTACAGGACATTGGATAAGTCAGTTTTGGAATATTACGTGCAATTCTTGTCTCCTCCCTATCAGAATGATGTTGTGTAAATTGAAAGGGTTCAGAAAAGATTTGCACAAACGTTGACAGGATTGGAGGATTTGAGCTAAAGGGAGAGGTTAAATGGGCTGGGGATATTTTCCCTGGAATGTCTGAGGCCGAGGGGTAACCCATATGAAGGTTTATAAAGCCATGAGAGGCAGAGTTAGGTTTAACAGACAAGGTCTTTTCCCTTGGGTGGGGTAGTGCAGAACTGGAGGGCCTAGGTTCAGGATGAGAGGGGAAAGATATAAAAGGAACGTAAGGGACAACGTTTTGATGTGGAGGGTGTTGCGTGTATGGAATGACCTGCCTGGTGAAGTGGTGGAGACTGGTACAATTACTGCATTTAAAAGGCATCTGGATGGGTGTACGAACAGGAAGGTTTGAGAGGGATTTGGGCCAAGTGCTGGCAAATGTGACGAGATTATGTTAGGATATGTGGGTGGCGTGGATGAGTTGGACCGAAGGCCCTGTTTCTGTGCTGTCCATCTCTATGACTGGAAATGTTTTACACTGTCCATTACCAGCCATACACTTCACTGTTTCCCCTGTTTACCTTGGTCAGTTCTCCTCTCAAACACATGTTAATGTCTTTGGTTGTGATTGTAGAGTGTGCTTTATGGTCACTTTAAAAATCCATCATCTCGCTGAATTCCACTACACTACAATTTCCCAGAGGATATCTCAGTGGGACATTACTCCTTCCCTCAGCGTCATCACCCAACGGTCGATCTGAGATAGTCACCTCCCTGGCCGTTTGCACAACATCTTATTCAAAGAAACACTGACAGAAACATTCAAAGAGGAGTTCGGAGAACATCACTTTTACCGATGTGACTGTCCCAGATTATACAAAGACTTGACGTCTCCCAGAATTATCACAGTGCCTTTGTATTACACAGGAATACATTGGAATGTGGAACAGGGTTGAGCAATGAAATGCTGTTAGGCAGCCTCTAAACTGTTCTCCTGCTTGTGTATTTGACACGTGTTACCCAGAATCTGCATTCAGGCTGATTCAGCTTCATCATCTGAGGCCAAATGCTTTCTCTGTAATGCCTTTGTTACCCATTACTGTCAGGGTTACCCATCCTGCACTCCCTGACACCCCTCAAGGAGGTGGACAATAGAATATTCATGTTCCACCTTTTGTTCACCGTGTCACCACTAAATCTCATTTATCTCTGTGCCCCAGTCCATCCACCTAATTGCAGAGACTTTATCCAGTCCAAAAAAGAACATTACGATTGACTCTTTCCACAATTTCTTGTCACAGTCCAATTCACTGATGTACAGTTTCAGTTAAACTCTGGCTCTTCCTGTTCCTTTCTGCTTGTCTTCAGCGACATTGCCATTTCTGTTTGGATTTGGAAAGCTCCTTTCACCTGAAACCTGGCCCTGCATCCTCTCTGTCAGTTTAAAGTCCTGCCCATAAGCTTACCGACATGGTTGAGCAGGACACTGCTCCCAACAGTGTTGTGTTTAATTCACTCATGGGATGTTGCTGTCTCTGGCTGGCCAGCATCTCATGCCCACCCCGAGCTGCCCTTGAGCTGAGTGCCTTGCTGGATGATTACAGAGAGCAGTTTAGAGTCAACCCCATCGCTCTGGGTCTGGATCATGTGTAGGCCAGACCCGCTGACTATAATATATTTCCATCCTAAAAGGATATTAAGCAGTTAGATGGGTTATACTGGACACTGGCATTAACATCTGGATGAACAGTCGGGTGAGAATAGCACGAGGCCATCACCTGTCCCACTCGTAGCTCACCTATCACTGAGTACTGATCCCCGTGCACCATGAATCACAACCCTTTCACTATGACCATTGTGTGATCCTGATACATTCCTACACTCTGATGATAACACTCAGTCTCTCTCCATGTGGTATCCCTCACTGTGTGGGTCTAATTGCTGCCTCTGGCAGCGTCTCTCACACTTGCAGCTACTCCAGATCCTGAGCCAACAGAATTCCCCATTCCAGAGAGACGCAGCAGCACAGGCCAGGGATGGAGACTTGGATTTTCCAGATCTCTGTGGGACTCAGGGCCATTCTCCATGTGTAACCCTCACTGCATCAGCCTAATTTCCCATTCTGTCGATTTCTCTGTCTCCTGTCGGTCATCAGGATGTTCCTGTCTCAGCCGAATTCCTAACTCCTGTCTCGTCCATAACCACATCAAAGACGCTTGGTCAGTCAGAAAGACATGAAGAGGGAGGTCTGGAGCCTTCAGTAAATCCTGCAATCGGTAAGATCACTCACAGTAAACAGCACAGGGAGGGGTTAGTGACCTTCTGTATTCAGACCTGGAAGACAGGACATAGACACAGAGCTGGGTAAGGAACAGCTACATTCTAGGCTTCATTCACACCATCTGGTGAGGGTCCTGCTTTCACCTCTTCTGTACTGGTCCTCCCTGAGACATCTCTCTCTCTCTCTCTCTCTCTCTCTCTCTCTCTCTCTCTCTCTCTCTCTCTCTCTCTCTCTCCTTGCTCTCACCCCCTCACTCGTATTCTCTCTTTCTCACTCTCTCTCTCTCTCCCTCCCCCTCACTCACTCTTCACCCAAACCCTCTCTCTCACCCGTCTCTCTCTCTCCCTTGCGTCCCTTTCTCCCTCATCCTTCTGTCTCTGGCTTGCCCTCTATCTCTCCCTATCACGCTCTGTCCCCTCTCTATCTATCTTTCTATCTCTCGTTCCCTTCTCGTGCGCTCTTTCACTCTCTCAGACTCTCTCTCTCATTTCCATCCCCTCCCTCCCGCTCAGTTGCACCTCTCTCTCTCTTGCCCCCTCTCTCTCACTCACTCGCCCCCTCTCTCGCCCCACTCTCTTGCTCGACCCTCTCTCTACCCAACTCTCTCACCCTCTCTCTCACCCCCTCACACTCTCAACCCCTCTTGCTCACATCCCCTCTCACTATCAACCCATCTCTCTCACCCTCTCTTCCCCCACCTCTCTCTCTCTCTTCCCCTTTCTCTCTTCCCCTCTTGTGCTCTCTACTCCTCTCTCACTCCACCTCTCACCCCCCCACTCTTCCCCTCTCTCTCATCCCCCTCTCTCTCGCCCACCAATCTTCCCCCACTGCTCTCCCCCTCCCCCCTCTCCCCATCCCCCCCTCTCCCCTCTCTTTCTCCCCCCTCTCTCATCCCTTTCTCTCAACCTTCTCTCTTACCCCTTTCTCTCACCCCTCTCTTTCACCCCTCGTTCACACTCCCTCTCACTCTCAACCCATCTCTCTCTCACCCTCTCTCCCTCCCGGCCTCTATCTCTCTCTCTCCCCCCTCTCTCCGCCCCCTTGTGCTCTCTTCCCCCTCTCTCACTCCACCTCTCACACTCCCCCCTTCTCCCCCTCTCTCCCCCTCACACTTCTCCCCCTCTCACCCCTCCCTCACCCTCTCTCCCCTCCCTCTCTCTCACCCCTCTCTCTCACCCGTCACTCTCCCCCTCCCCTCTGTCTCACCCCTCTGTCTCACCCCTCTGTCTCTCACACCACTCTCTCACCCCTCACACTCCTCCATCTCTCTCGCCCACCTCACTCCCCTTCTCCCCTCTCTCTCACCCCTCTCTCATTCCTCTCTCTTACCCCTCTCTCCCCCTCTCTCTCCCCCTCTCTCCACCCTCTCCGTCCCCACTGTCTCTGCCCCTCGCTCTCCCATCTCCCCCCACTCTCTCCCCTCTCTCTCCCCATCTCTCTCCCTCTCTCTTCCTCTCTCTCCCCCACCACTGCCCTCTCTCCCTCCTCTCTTTCCCCTCTCTTCACCCATCTCACCCCATTTCTCTCACACTCTCTCTCCCCTCCCACTCTCTCTCACCCTTCTCTCACAACCTCTCTCCTCCCGTCTCTCCCCTCTATCTAAGCCCCCCCGCTCTCCCTCCTTTGTCTCCCCCTCTCTCCCGCGCTCTCTCTCCCTCTTTCTCCTCCTCTCTCTACCCCACCTCTCCCCTCTCTCCCTCCTCTCTTTCCCGTCTCTCTCCCCCCTCTCTCCCCTCTCTCTCCACCCATCTTAACCCATTCCTCTCACACCATCTCTCCCATCCCCCTCTCATTCACCCTTCTCTCACACTCCTCTCTCCTCCCGTTTCTCCCCCTCTCACACCTCTCTCTCACTCCCCTCTCTCTCACCACTCTCTCACCGCTCTCTCACCCCTCTCTCTCACCCCTCTCTCTGCCACCCTCTCCCTCTACTCCTCTCTCTCCCCCTTCTCTCCCCCCTCTCTCCCCATCCCCTTCCCCATATGTCTCCCGCTCTTTCATCCCTCTCAACCCCCTCTCTCTCCCCCCTCTCTCCCCTTCTCTCACCCCCTCCTCCCCCTCTCCCCCCTCTCTCACCCCTCTATCATTCCTCACTCTCACCCCTCCCTTCCCCTCTCTCTCCACCTCTCTCTCCCCCTCTCTCCCCACTCTCTCTTGCCACATCTCTCCCCCTCCCTCACCCCTCCCTCTCTCCCCCTCTCTCTGACCCCCGCTCTCCCCTTCTGTCTCCCCCCTCTCCCGCGCTCTCTCTCCATCTCTCTCCTCCTCTCTCTCCCTAGCTCTCCCCTCTCTCACCCCTCTCTTTCCACTCTCTCTCCCCCCTCTCTCTCCCCTCTCTCTCCACCCATCTCACCCCATTTCTCTCATACTCCTCTCTCCCTCTTGTCTCTCCCCCCTCCCACTCTCCCACACTCTCTCTCGCCCACACTCTCTCTCGCCCATTCTCTCTCTCTCGCCCACACTCTCACTCTATCCCACTCTCTCTCACCCACACACTCTCAGTCTCGCCCAGTCACACTCTCGCACACTCTCTCTCTCACCCACTCTGTCTTTGGCCCAGTCTCACTCTGACCCACTCTCTGTCTCACCCACACTCTATCTCGCCCACACTCTCTCTCGCCTACTCTCTCTCTCGCCCGCGCTCTCTCTCACCAACTCTATCACTGTCGCCCACTCTCTCTCGCACCCACACTCTCTCGCGCCCACTCTCTTACTCTCTGCTACTCTCTCTCTCGCCCGCTCTCTCTCTCACCCACACTCTCTCTTACCTACTCTGTCTCCCGCTCACTCTCTCTCGCCCACTCTCTCTCTCGCCCGCTCTCTCGCTAACTCTCTCTCTGTCGCACTCTCTCTCTTGCCCACTCTCTCTCCCACCAACTCTCTCTCTCGCCCACTCTCTCTCTCACCCACTCTCTCTCTTGCCCACTCTCTCTCCCGCCTACTCTCTCTCCCGCCTACTGTCTCTCTCTAACCCACACTCTCTCCCGCCCACTCTCTCTCGCCCACACTCTCTCTCAACCACTCTCTCTCTTGCCCACCATCTCTCTCACCCACTCTTTCTCTCGCCCACTTTCTCTCACCCACTCTCTCTCTCGCCTACTCTCTTACTCTCTGCTACTCTCTCTCTCGCCCGCTCTCTCTCTCACCCACACTCTCTCTTACCTACTCTGTCTCCCGCCCACTCTCTCTCGCCCACTCTCTCTCTCGCCCGCTCTCTCGCTAACTCTCTCTCTGTCGCACTCTCTCTCTTGCCCACTCTCTCTCCCACCCACTCTCTCTCTCGCCCACTCTCTCTCTCACCCACTCACTCTCTTGCCCACTCTCTCTCCCGCCTACTCTCTCTCCCGCCTACTGTCTCTCTCTAACCCACACTCTCTCCCGCCCACTCTCTCTCGCCCACACTCTCTCTCACCCACTCTCTCTCTTGCCCACCATCTCTCTCACCCACTCTTTCTCTCGCCCACTTTCTCTCACCCACTCTCTCTCTCGCCCACTCTCTCTCTCACTCATTCCCTCTCTTGCCCGCTCTCTCTCTCTCGCCCACTCCCTCTCTCGCCCACTCTCTCTCACCCACTCTCTCTCTCACTCATTCCCTCTCTTGCCCGCTCTCTCTCTCGCCCACTTTCACTCTCGCACACTCTCTCGCCCACTCTCTTTCTCTCTCGCCCACTCTCTCTCTCACACAAACTCTCTCTCGCCCACTCTCTCTCTTTCGCCCATCCTCTCTCTCTCGCCCACACTCTCTCTCGCCCACTCTCTTCTTCGCCCACTGTCGCTCACCCACTCTCTCTCTTGCCCACTTTCTCTGCCGCCCATTCTCCCTCGCCCACTATCTCTCTCGCCCACTCTCTCATGCTCTTCCACTCTCTGTCTCACCCACTCTCTTCTCGCCAACTCACTCACTCTCGCCCCGTCTCACTCTCGCCCACTCTCTCTCTCACCCACTCACTCTCTCACTCTGGCCCAGTCTCACTCTCACCCACTCTCTCTCACCCACACTCTCTCTCGTCCACTCTCTCTCACCCACACACTCTCTCAACCATTCTCTCTCTCTCGCCCACACTCTCACTCTATCCCACTCTCTCTCTCGCCCACACTCTCACTCTCACCCAGTCACACTCTCGCACACTCTCTCTCACCCACTCTCTCTTTGGCCCAGTCTCACTCTGACCCACTCTCTGTCTCACCCACACTCTCTCTCGCCCACACTCTCTCTCGCCCATTCTCTCTCTCGCCCACTCTCTCTCTCGCCCACACTCGCACTCTCTCCCACACTCTCTCTCTCGCCCACTCTCTAACTCTCGCCCACTCTCTCTCGACCACACTCTCTCTCGCCCACACTCTCTCTCGCCCACTCTCTCTCTCGCCCACTGTCGCACTCTCTCCCACTCTCTCTCTCTCGCCCATTCTCTCACTCTCGCCCACTCTCTCTCGACCACACTCTCTCTCGCCCACTCTCTCTCTCGCCCACACTCGCACTCTCTCCCACTCTCTCTCTCTCGCCCACTCTCTAACTCTCGCCCACTCTCTCTCGCCCACTCTCTCTCTCGCCCACTGTCGCACTCTCTCCCACTCTCTCTCTCTCGCCCATTCTCTCACTCTCGCCCACTCTCTCTCGACCACACTCTCTCTCGCCCACACTCTCTCTCGCACATTCTCTCTCTCTCTCGCCCACACTCTCACTCTATCCCACTCTCTCTTTGTCCCAATCTCACTCTGACCCACTCTCCGTCTCACCCACACTCTCTCACGCCCACTCTCTCTCTCGCCCACCCTCTCTCTTTCGCCCACTCTCTCTCTCTCGCACACACTCTCTCTCGCCCTCTCCCTCTCTCGCCCACACTCTCTCTCGCCCACTCTCTCTCTCGCCCACTCTCTCTCTCGCCCACACTCGCACTCTCTCCCACTCTCTCTCTCTGCCCACTCTCTAACTCTCGCCCTCTCTCTCGACCACACTCTCTCTCGCCCACACTCTCTCTCGCCTACTCTCTCTCTCGCCCGCGCTCTCTCTCTCTCACCCACTCTATCACTCTCGCCCACTCTCTCTCTCACCCACACTCTCTCTTGCCCACTCTCTTACTCTCTCCTACTCTGTCTCTCGCCCACACTCTCTCTCGCCCACTCTCTCTCTCTCGCCCACTCTCTCTCTCGCCTACACTCGCACTCTCTCCCACTCTCTCTCTCGCCCACTCTCTAACTCTCGGCAACTCTCTCTCGACCACACTCTCTCTCGACCACACTCTCTCTCGCCCACTCTCTCTCTCGCCCACTGTCGCACTCTCTCCCACTCTCTATCTCTCGCTCATTCTCTCACTCTCGCCCACTCTCTCTCGACCACACTCTCTCTCGCCCACACTCTCTCTCGCACATTCTCTCTCTCTCTCGCTCACACTCTCACTCTATCCCACTCTGTCTCTCGCCCACACTCTCACTCTCACCCAGTCACACTCTCGCCCACTCTCTCTCACCCACTCTCACTTTGGCCCAATCTCACTCTGACCCACTCTCTGTCTCACCCACACTCTCTCTCGCCCACACTCTCTCTCGACCGCTCCCTCACTCTCTCCCACTCTCTATCTAGCCCACTCTCTCTCACCCACTCTCTCACTCTCTCCCACTCTCTCTCTCGCCCACACACTCTCACCCACTCTCTCACCCTCGCCCACTCTCTCTCTCAACCACTCCCTCTTGCCCACTCTCTCTCTCGCCTACACTCTCTCACAGCTACTCTCTCACTCTCTCACTCTCTCTCTCTCCCACTTTTTGCTCGACCACCCCCACTCTCGCCCACTCTCTAAGTTTCACCCAGTCTCACTTTTGCCCACACTCTCTCTGGCCCATTCTCTCTGTCGTCCACTCTCTCTCGCCCACTCACACTCTCGCCCACTCTCTCTCACCCACTCACACTCTCGTCCACTCTCTCTCACACACTCTTTCTTTGGCCAAGTTTCACTCTCGCCCACTCTCCCTCTCGCCCACTCTCTCTCTCTCACCCACTCTCTCTCTCTCACCCACTCTCTCCCGCCCACTCTCTCTCTCGCCCACTCTGTCTCTCTCGCACACCATCTCTCTCGCCCACTCTCTCTCTCGCCCGCTCTCTCTCACTCGCCCACTCTCTCTCGCACGCCCTCTCTCGCCCACTCTCTCTCTCTCGCCCACTCTCTCTCTCTCTCGCACACACTCTCTCTCGCCCTCTCTCTCTCTCTCGCCCACTCTCTCTCACCCAATCTTTCGCCCAGTCTCTCTCTCGTCCACACTCTCTCTCACCCACTCCCTCTTGCCCACTCTCTCTCTCTTGGCCACACTATCTTTCACCCACTCTCTCACTCTCTCACTCTCTCACTCTTTCGCTCACACACTCTCTGTCTCGTCCACTCTCTCTTTCGCCCAGTCTCACTCTCGCCCACACTCTCTCTCGCCAATTCTCTCTCGTCCACTTTCTCTCGCCCACTCTCTCACTCTCTCTCACTCTCGCCCAGTCACACTCTCGCCCACTCTCTCTCACCCACTTTCTCTCGCCCACTCTCTCACTCTCTCCCACTCTCTCTCTCGCCCACTCTCTCACTCTCACCCACTCTCACTCTATCCCACTCTCTCTCTCGCCCACTCTCTCTCACCCACTCTCTCTTTGGTCCAGTCTCACTCTCACCAACTCTCTGTCTCGCCCATACTCGATCTCGCCCACTCTCTCTCTCGCCCATTCTCACTCTCGCCCACTCTCTCGCCCTCTCTCTCTCTCTCGCCCACTCTTTCTCTCTCTCACCCACTCCCTCTTGCCCACTCTCTCTCTCTTGGCCACACTATCTTTCACCCACTCTCTCACTATTTCGCTCACACACTCTCTGTCTCGTCCACTCTCTCTTTCGCCCAGTCTCACTCTCGCCCACACTCTCTCTCGCCCATTCTCTCTCGTCCACTTTCTCTCGCCCACTCTCTCACTCTCTCCCACTCTCTCTCTCGCCCACTCTCTCACTCTCGCCCAGTCACACTCTCGCCCACTCTCTCTCACCCACTCTCTCTTTGGTCCAGTCTCACTCTCACCCACTCTCTGTCTCGCCCATACTCTATCTCGCCCACTCTCTCTCTCGCCCACTCTCTCTCTCGCCCGCACTCTCTATCGCCCACTCTCTCTCTCTCGCCCACTCTCTCTCTCTTGCTCACTCTCTCTCCCGTCCACTCTCCCTCGCCCACTATCTCTCTTGCCCACTCTCTCTCTCTCGCCCACTTTCTCTCTCACCCACTCTCTTTCTTGCTCACTCTCTCTCTCACCCACTCTCTCCCTCGCCCACTATCTCTCTCGCCCTCTCTCTCTCTTGCCCACTCTCTCTCTCACCCACTCTCTCCCTTGCCCACTCTCTCTCCCGCCTACTCTCCCTCGCCCACGATTTCTCTCGCCCACTCTCTCCCTCGCCCACTCTCTCTCCAGCTCACTCTCTGTCACCCACTCTCTCACTCTCTCCCACTCTCTCTCCCCCCCACTCTCTCTCACCCACTCTCTCACTCTCGCCCACTCTCTCTCGCCCACTCTCTCTCTCACCCACACTCTCTCACCCACACACTCTCTCGACCATTCTCTCTCTCTCGCCCACACTCTCACTCTCTCCCACTCTCTCTCCCCCACACTCTCACTCTCACCCAGTTACACTCTCGCACAATCTCTCTCACCCACTCTCTCTTTGGCCCAGTCTCACTCTGACCCACTCTCTGTCTCACCCACTCTCTCACTCTCGCCCACTCTCTCTCGCCCACTCTCTCTCTCACCCACACTCTCTCACCCACACACTCTCTCGACCATTCTCTCTCTCTCGCCCACACTCTCACTCTCTCCCACTCTCTCTCGCCCACACTCTCACTCTCACCCAGTTACACTCTCGCACACTCTCTCTCACCCACTCTCTCTTTGGCCCAGTCTCACTCTGACCCACTCTCTGTCTCACCCACACTCTCTCTCGCCCACACTCTATCTCGCCCACTCTCCCTCTCGCCCACACTCGCACTCTCTCCCACTCTCTCTCTCGCCCACTCTCTAACTCTCGCCCACTCTCTCTCGACCACACTCTCTCTCGACCACACTCTCTCTCGCCCACTCTCTCTCTCGCCCACTGTCGCACTCTCTCCCACTCTCTATCTCTCGCTCATTCTCTCACTCTCGCCCACTCACTCTCGACCACACTCTCTCTCGCCCACACTCTCTCTCGCACATTCTCTCTCTCTCTCGCCCACACTCTCACTCTATCCCACTCTCTCTCTCGCCCACACTCTCACTCTCACCCAGTCACACTCTCGCCCACTCTCTCTCACCCACTCTCTCTTTGGCCCAATCTCTCTCTCGCCCACTCTCTAACTCTCGCCCACTCTCTCTCGACCACACTCTCTCTCGCCCACACTCTCTCTCGCCTACTCTCTCTCTCGCCCGCGCTCTCTCTCTCACCCACTCTATCACCCTCGCCCACTCTCTCTCTCACCCACACTCTCTCTTGCCCACTCTCTTACTCTCTCCTACTCTCTCTCTCGCCCACTCTCTCTCGCCCACTCTCTCTCGCCCGCTCTCTCTCTCGCCCACACTCTCTCTCACCCACTCCCTCTTGCCCACTCTCTCTCTCTCGCCCACTCTCTTTCACACCTACTCTCTCACTCTCTCACTCTCTCTCCCACTCTTTCGCTCGCCCACTCTCTCTCTCGCCCATTCTCTCTCTCGCCCACTCTCTCTCGCCCACTCTCTCACACCCACTCTCTCTCTCTCGCCCACTCTCTCGCCCACTCTCTCTCTCTCACCTACTCTCTCTCTTGCCCACTCTTTCTCCCGCCCACTCTCCCTCGCCCACTATCTCTCTCGTCCACTCTCTCTCACCCGCTTTCTCTCTCTCGCTCACTCTCTCTCTCACCCACTCTCTCTCTCACCCACTCTCTCTTGCCCACTCTGTCTCCCGTCCACTCTCCCTCGCCCACTATCTCTCTCGCCCACTCTCTCTCTCACCCGCTTTCTCACACCCACTCTCTCTCACCCACTCTCTCTCTCACTCATTCCCTCTCTTGCCCGCTCTCTCTGTCTCGCCCACTCCCTCTCTCGCCCACTCTCTCGCCCACTCTCTCTCACTCTCGCCCACTCTCTCTCTCTCACACACTCTCTCTCGCCCACTCTCTCTCTCGCCCTCTCTCTCACGCCCACTCTCTCTCTCGCCCACTCTCTCTCTTTCGCCCACTCTCTCTCTCTCGCACACACTCAATCTCGCCCTCTCTCTCTCTCGCCCACTCTCTCTCTCTCACCCACTCTCTCTCTCGCCCGCTTTCTCTCTCACCCACTCTCTTTTTTGCTCACTCTCTCTCTCACCCACTCTCTTTCTTGCTCACTCTCTCTCTCACCCACTCTGTCTCTCGCCCGCTTTCTCACTCACCCACTCTCTTTTTTGCTCACCCTCTCTCTCACTCACTCTCTTTCTTGCTCACTCTCTCTCCCGCCTACTCTCCCTCGCCCACTATCTCTCTCGCCCACTCTCTCTCTCGCCCGCTTTCTCTCTCTCGCTCACTCTGTCTCTAACCCACTCTCTCGCTGGCTCACTCTCTCTCTAACCCACTCTCTCTCTTGCCCACTCTCTCTCTCACCCACTCTCTTTCTTGCTTACTCTCTCTCCCGCCTACTCTCCCTCGCCCACTATCTCTCTCGCCCACTCTCTCTCTCGCCCGCTTTCTCTCTCTCGCTCACTCTCTCTCTAACCCACTCTCTCTCTCGCCCTCTCTCTCTCTTGCCCATTCTCTCACTCGCCCTCTCTCTCACTCTCGCCCACTCTCTCTCTCGCCCATTCTCTCTCTCGCCCTCTCTCTCACTCTCGCCCACTCTCTCTCTCGCCCACTCTCTCTCTCGCCCACTCTTTCCCTCTTCCCCCCTCTCACTCTCACCCACACTATCTCTCTCGCCCACTCACTCTCTCTCTTGCCCAATCTCTCTCGCCCGCTCTTTCTCTCTCTCGCCCACTCTCTCTCACCCAATCTTTCGCCCAGTCTCTCTCTCGGCCATACTCTCTCTCACCCACTCCCTCTTGCCCACTCTCTCTCTCTTGGCCACACTATCTTTCACCCACTCTCTCACTCTCTCTCTCTCACTCTTTCGCTCACCCACACTCTGTCGAGTCCACTTTCTCTCTTTCGCCCAGTCTCACTCTCGCCCACACTTTCTCTCGCCCATTCTCTCTCATCCACTCTCTCTCGCCCACTCTCTCACTCTCTCCCACTCTCTCTCTCGCCCACTCTCTCACTCTCGCCCACTCTCTCTCACCCACTCTCTCTTTGGTCCAGTCTCACCCTCACCCAATCTCTGTCTCGCCCACTCTCTCTCTCGCCCGCGCTCTCTCTCGCCCACTCTCTCTCTCTCGCCCACTCTCTATCTCGCACACACTCTCCCTCGCCCACTATCTCTCTCGCCCTCTCTCTCTCTTGCCCAGGCTCTCTCTCTCACCCACTCTCTCTCTCGCCCTCTCTCTCTCTCGCCCACTCTCTCTCTCTCGCCCACTCTCTCTCTCACTCACTCTCTCTCTCGCCCACTCTCTCTCCCGCCCTCTCTCTCTCACACACACTCTCCCTCGCACACTATCTCTCTCACCCTCTCTCTCTCTCGCCCACTCTCTCTCTCACCCCACTCTCTCTCTCGCACACTCTCTCTCTTGCCCACTCTCTCTCCCACCCTCTCTCTCTCGCACACACTCTCCCTCGCCCACTATCTCTCTCACCCTCTCTCTCGCCCACTCACTCTCTCTCTCGCCCAATCTCTCTCGCCCGCTCTTTCTCTCTCTCGCCCACTCTCTCTCACCCAATCTTTCGCCCAGTCTCTCTCTCGGCCATACTCTCTCTCACCCACTCCCTCTTGCCCACTCTCTCTCTCTTGGCCACACTATCTTTCACCCACTCTCTCACTCTCTCTCTCTCACTCTTTCGCTCACCCACACTCTGTCGAGTCCACTTTCTCTCTTTCGCCCAGTCTCACTCTCGCCCACACTTTCTCTCGCCCATTCTCTCTCATCCACTCTCTCTCGCCCACTCTCTCACTCTCTCCCACTCTCTCTCTCGCCCACTCTCTCACTCTCGCCCACTCTCTCTCACCCACTCTCTCTTTGGTCCAGTCTCACCCTCACCCAATCTCTGTCTCGCCCACTCTCTCTCTCGCCCGCGCTCTCTCTCGCCCACTCTCTCTCTCTCGCCCACTCTCTATCTCGCACACACTCTCCCTCGCCCACTATCTCTCTCGCCCTCTCTCTCTCTTGCCCAGGCTCTCTCTCTCACCCACTCTCTCTCTCGCCCACTCTCTCTCCCGCCCTCTCTCTCTCACACACACTCTCCCTCGCACACTATCTCTCTCACCCTCTCTCTCTCGCCCACTCTCTCTCTCACCCCACTCTCTCTCTCGCACACTCTCTCTCTTGCCCACTCTCTCTCCCACCCTCTCTCTCTCGCACACACTCTCCCTCGCCCACTATCTCTCTCACCCTCTCTCTCTCTTGCCCACTCTCTCTCTCTTACCCACTCTCTCTCTTGCCCACTCTCTCTCCCGCCTACTCTACCTCGCCCACGATCTCTCTCGCCCACTCTCTCCCTCGCCGACGATCTCTCTAGCCCACTCTCTCTCTCACCCACTCTCTGACTCTCCAACACTCTCTCATGACCACTCTCTCTCCCACTCTCTCACTCTCGCCCACTCTCTCTCGCCAACGCTCTCTCTCGCCCACTCTCTCTCTTGCCCATTCTCTCTCTCGCCCACTCTCTCTCTCTCGCCCACTCTCTCTCTCGCCCACTATATCCCTCTTGCACCTCTCACTCTCACCCAGACTCTCTCTCTCGCCCACTCTCTCTCTTGCCCATTCTCTCTCTCGCCCACTCTCTCTCTCTCGCCCACTCTCTCTCTCGCCCACTATATCCCTCTTGCACCTCTCACTCTCACCCAGACTCTCTCTCTCGCCCACTCTCTCTCTTGCCCATTCTCTCTCTCGCCCACTCTCTCTCTCTCGCCCACTCTCTCTCTCGCCCACTATGTCCCTCTTCCCACCTCTCACTCTCACCCACACTCTCTCTCTCGCACACTCACTCTCTCTCTCGCCCGCTCTCTCTCTCGACCTCTCTCTCACTCTCTCCCACTCTCTCTCTCGCCCACTCTCTCACTCTCTCCCACTCTCTATCTAGCCCACTCTCTCTCACCCACTCTCTCACTCTCTCCCACTCTCTCTCTCGCCCACACTCTCTCACCCACTCTCTCACTCTCGCCCACTCTCTCTCTCAACCACTCCCTCTTGCCCACTCTCTCTCTCGCCTACACTCTCTCACAGCTACTCTCTCACTCTCTCACTCTCTCTCTCTCCCACTTTTTGCTCGCCCACCCTCACTCTCGCCCACTCTCTAAGTTTCACCCAGTCTCACTTTTGCCCACACTCTCTCTGGCCCATTCTCTCTGTCGTCCACTCTCCCTCGCCCACTCACACTCTCGCCCACTCTCTCTCACCCACTCACACTCTCGTCCACTCTCTCTCACACACTCTTTCTTTGGCCAAGTTTCACTCTCGCCCGCTCTCTCTCACTCGCCCACTCTCTCTCGCACGCCCTCTCTCGCCCACTCCCTCTCTCTCGCCCACTCTCTCTCTGTCGCACACACTCTCTCTCGCCCTCTCTCTCTCTCTCGCCCACTCTTTCTCTCTCTCGCCCACTCTCTCTCACCCAATCCTTTGCCCAGTCTCTCTCTCGCCCACACTCTCTCTCACCCACTCCCTCTTGCCCACTCTCTCTCTCTTGGCCACACTATCTTTCACCCACTCTCTCACTCTCTCACTCTCTCACTCTTTCGCTCACACACTCTCTGTCTCGTCCACTCTCTCTTTCGCCCAATCTCACTCTCGCCCACACTCTCTCTCGCCAATTCTCTCTCGTCCACTTTCTCTCGCCCACTCTCACTCTCTCTCACTCTCTCTCTCGCCCACTCTCTCACTCTCACCCACTCTCACTCTATCCCACTCTCTCTCTCGCCCACTCTCTCACTCTCACCCAGTCACACTCTCGCCCACTCTCTCTCACCCACTCTCTCTTTGGTCCAGTCTCACTCTCACCCACTCTCTGTCTCGCCCATACTCGATCTCGCCCACTCTCTCTCTCGCCCATTCTCTCTCTCGCCCACTCTCTCTCGCCCTCTCTCTCTCTCTCGCCCACTCTTTCTCTCTCTCACCCACTCCCTCTTGCCCACTCTCTCTCTCTTGGCCACACTATCTTTCACCCACTCTCTCACTCTTTCGCTCACACACTCTCTGTCTCGTCCACTCTCTCTTTCGCCCAGTCTCACTCTCGCCCACACTCTCTCTCGCCCATTCTCTCTCGTCCACTTTCTCTCGCCCACTCTCTCACTCTCTCCCACTCTCTCTCTCGCCCACTCTCTCACTCTCGCCCAGTCACGCTCTCGCCCACTCTCTCTCACCCACTCTCTCTTTGGTCCAGTCTCACTCTCACCCACTCTCTGTCTCGCCCATACTCTATCTCGCGCACTCTCTCTCTCGCCCACTCTCTCTCTCGCCCGCACTCTCTATCGCCCACTCTCTCCCTCTCGCCCACTCTCTCTCTCACCCACTCTCTTTCTTGCTCACTCTCTCTCCCGTCCACTCTCCCTCGCCCACTATCTCTCTTGCCCTCTCTCTCTCTCTCTCGACCACTCTCTCGCTCACCCACTCGCTTTCTTGCTCACTCTCTCTCTCACCCACTCTCTCCCTCGCCCACTATCTCTCTCGCCCTCTCTCTCTCTTGCCCACTCTCTCTCTCACCCACTCTCTCTCTCTTGCCCACTCTCTCTCCCGCCTGCTCTCCCTCGCCCACGATTTCTCTCGCCCACTCTCTCCCTCGCCCACTCTTTCTCCAGCTCACTCTCTGTCACCCACTCTCTCACTCTCTCCCACTCTCTCTCTCCCCCACTCTCTCTCACCCACTCTCTCACTCTCGCCCACTCTCTCTCGCCCACTCTCTCACTCTCGCCCACTCTCTCTCACCCACTCTCTCTTTGGTCCAGTCTCACTCTCACCCACTCTCTGTCTCGCCCACTCTCTCTCTCGCCTGCTCTCTCTCTCGCCCACTCTCCCTCTCTCGCACACACTCTCCCTCGCCCACTATCTCTCTCGCCCTCTCTCTCTCTTGCCCAGGCTCTCTCTCTCACCCACTCTCTCTCTCGCCCTCTCTCTCTCTCGCCCACTCTCTCTCTCTCGCCCACTCTCTCTCTCGCACACACTCTCCCTCGCCCACTATCTCTCTCGCCCTCTCTCTCTCTTGCCCAGGCTCTCTCTCTCATCCACTCTCTCTCTCGCCCTCTCTCTCTCTCGCCCACTCTCTCTCTCGCCCACTCTCTCTCTCACCCACTCTCTCTCTTGCTCACTCTCTCTCTCACCCACTCTCTCTCTTGCCCACTCTCTCTCCCGACCTCTCTCTCTCGCACACACTCTCCCTCGCCCACTATCTCTCTCACCCTCTCTCTCTCTCGCCCACTCTCTCTCTCTCGCCCACTCTCTCTCTCGCACACACTCTCCCTCGCCCACTATCTCTCTCGCCCTCTCTCTCTCTTGCCCAGGCTCTCTCTCTCACCCACTCTCTCTCTCGCCCACTCTCTCTCTCGCCCACTCTCTCTCTCGCCCACTCTCTCTCACCCACTCTCTCTCTTGCTCACTCTCTCTCTCGCCCACTCTCTCTCTTGCCCACTCTCTCTCCCACCCTCTCTCTCTCGCACACACTCTCCCTCGCCCACTATCTCTCTCACCCTCTCTCTCTCTTGCCCACTCTCTCTCTCTCACCCACTCTCTCTCTTGCCAACTCTCTCTCCCGCCTACTCTACCTCCCCCACAATCTCTCTCGCCCACTCTCTCCCTCACCGACGATCTCTCTAGCCCACTCTCTCTCTCACCCACTCTATGACTCTCCAACACTCTCTCATGACCACTCTCTCTCCCACTCTCTCACTCTCGCCCACTCTCTCTCGCCAACGCTCTCTCTCGCCCACTCTCTCTCTTGGCCATTCTCTCTCTCGCCCACTCTCTCTCTCTCGCCCACTCTCTCTCTCGCCCACTCTCTCTCTCGCCCACTATATCCCTCTTGCACCTCTCACTCTCACCCAGACTCTCTCTCTCGCCCACTCTCTCTCTTGCCCATTCTCTCTCTCGCCCACTCTCTCTCTCTCGCCCACTCTCTCTCTCGCCCACTATGTCCCTCTTCCCACCTCTCACTCTCACCCACACTCTCTCTCTCGCCCACTCACTCTCTCTCTCGCCCGCTCTCTCTCTCGACCACTCTCTCACTCTCTCCCACTCTCTCTCTCGCCCACTCTCTCAATCTCTCCCACTCTCTATCTAGCCCACTCTCTCTCACCCACTCTCTCACTCTCTCCCACTCTCTCTCTCGCCCACACTCTCTCACCCACTCTCTCACTCTCGCCCACTCTCTCTCTCAACCACTCCCTCTTGCCCACTCTCTCTCTCGCCTACACTCTCTCACAGCTACTCTCTCACTCTCTCACTCTCTCTCTCTCCCACTTTTTGCTCGCCCACCCTCACTCTCGCCCACTCTCTAAGTTTCACCCAGTCTCACTTTTGCCCACACTCTCTCTGGCCCATTCTCTCTGTCGTCCACTCTCCCTCGCCCACTCACACTCTCGCCCACTCTCTCTCACCCACTCACACTCTCGTCCACTCTCTCTCACACACTCTTTCTTTGCCCAAGTTTCACTCTCGCCCACTCTCCCTCTCGCCCACTCTCTCTCTCTCACCCACTCTCTCTCTCTCACCCACTCTCTCCCGCCCACTCTCTCTCTCGCCCACTCTGTCTCTCTCGCACACAATCTCTCTCGCCCACTCTCTCTCTCGCCCGCTCTCTCTCACTCGCCCACTCTCCCTCGCACGCCCTCTCTCGCCCACTCTCTCTCTATCGCCCACTCTCTCTCTCACACACACACACTCTCTCGCCCTCTCTCTCTCTCTCGCCCACTCTTTCTCTCTCTCGCCCACTCTCTCTCACCTAATCTTTCGCCCAGTCTCTCTCTCGCCCACACACTCTTGCCCACTCTCTCTCTCTTGGCCACACTATCTTTCACCCACTCTCTCACTCTCTCACTCTCTCACTCTTTCGCTCACACACTCTCTGTCTCGTCCACTCTCTCTTTCGCCCAGTCTCACTCTCGCCCACACTCTCTCTCGCCCATTCTCTCTCGTCCACTTTCTCTCGCCCACTCTCTCACTCTCTCCCACTCTCTCACCCTCGCCCAGTCACACTCTCGCCCACTCTCTCTCACCCACTTTCTCTCGCCCACTCTCTCACTCTCTCCCACTCTCTCTCTCGCCCACTCACTCACTCTCACCCACTCTCACTCTATCCCACTCTCTCTCTCGCCCACTCTCTCACTCTCACCCAGTCACACTCTCGCCCACTCTCTCTCACCCACTCTCTCTTTGGTCCAGTCTCACTCTCACCCACTCTCTGTCTCGCCCATACTCGATCTCGCCCACTCTCTCTCTCGCCCATTCTCTCTCTCACCCTCTCTCTCTCTCTCGCCCACTGTTTCTCTCTCTCGCCCACTCTCTCTCCCTCCTAATCTTTCGCCCAGTCTCTCTCTCGCCCATACTCTCTCTCACCCACTCCCTCTTGCCCACTCTCTCTCTCTTGGCCACACTATCTTTCATCCACTCTCTCACTCTCTCACTCTCTCACTCTTTCGCTCACACACTCTCTGTCTCGTCCACTCTCTCTTTCGCCCAGTCTCACTCTCGCCCACACTCTCTCTCGCCCATTCTCTCTCGTCCACTTTCTCTCGCCCACTCTCTCACTCTCTCCCACTCTCTCTCTCGCCCACTCTCTCTCGTCCACTTTCTCACTCTCGCCCACTCTCTCTCACCCACTCTCTCTTTGGTCCAGTCTCACTCTCACCCACTCTCTGTCTCGCCCATACTCTATCTCTTTCACTCTCTCTCTCGCCCACTCTCTCTCTCGCCCACTCTCTCTCTCACCCGCACTCTCTATCGCCCACTCTCTCTCTCTCGCCCACTCTCTCTCTCACCCACTCTCTTTCTTGCTCACTCTCTCTCCCGTCCAGTCTCCCTCGCCCACTATCTCTCTTGCCCACTCTCTCTCTCTCGCCCACTCTCTCTCTCACCCACTCTCTTTCTTGCTCACTCTCTCTCTCACCCACTCTCTCCCTCGCCCACGATCTCTCTCGCCCACTCTCTCCCTCGCCCACTCTCTCTCCAGCTCACTCTCTGTCACCCACTCTCTAACTCTCTCCCACTCTCTCTCTCACCCACTCTCTCTCTCGCCCACTCTGTCCCTCTTCCCCCTCTCACTCTCACCCACAATCTCTCTCTCGCCCACTCTCTCTCTCGCCCAATCTCTCTCGCCCACTCTTTCTCTCTCTCGCCCACTCTCTCTCACCTAATTTTTCGTCCAGTCTCTCTCTCGCCCATACTCTCTCTCCCCCACTCCCTCTTGCCCACTCTCTCTCGGCCACACTATCTTTCACCCAATCTCTCACACTCTCTCTCCCCAACTCTTTCGCTCACCGACTTTATATCTCGCCCACTCTCTCTCTTTCACCCAGTCTCACTTCGCCCACTCTCTCTCTCGCCCATTCTCTCTCGTCCACTCTCTCTCGCCCACTCTCTCACTCTCTCCCACTCTCTCTCTCGCCCACTCTCTCACTCTCGCCCAGTCACACACTCGCACACTCTCTCTCACCCACTCTCTCTTTGGTCCAGTCTCACTCTCACGCACACTGTGTCTTACCCACACTCTATCTCGCCCACTCTCTCTCTCGCCCACTCTATCACTCTCGCCCACTCTCTCTCTCTGGCCAACACTCTCTCTCACCCACACTCTCTCTCGCCCATTCTCTCTCTCGCCCACATTCGCACTCTCTCCCACTCTCTCTCTCTCGCCCATTCTCTCTCTCTCGCCCACTCTCTCACGAATACACTCTCTCTCGCCCACACTCTCTCTCGCCCACACTCTCTCTCGCCCATTCTCTCTCTCTCGCCAACATCTCACTCTATCCCACTCTCTCTCTCGTCCACACTCTCACTCTCACCCAGTCACACTCTCGCACACTCTCTCTCACCCACTCTCTCTTTGGCCCAGTCTCACTCTGACCCACTCTCTGTCTCACCCACACTCTATCTCACCCACACTCTCTCTCGCCCACTCTCTTACTCTCTCCTACTCTCTCTCTCGCCCACTCTCTCTCTCGCCCACTCTCTTACTCTCTCCTACTCTCTATCTCCCGCCCACTCTCCCTCGCCCACTATCTCTCTCGCTCACACTCGCTAACCCACTCTCTCTCTTGCCCACTCTCTCTCCCCCACTCTCCCTCTTGCCCACTCTCTCTCCCGCACACTCTCTCTCACCCACTCTCTCTTTGGCCCAGTCTCACTCTGACCCACTCTCTGTCTCACCCACACTCTATCTCACCCACACTCTCTCTCGCCCACTCTCTTACTCTCTCCTACTCTCTCTCTCGCCCACTCTCTCTCTCGCCCACTCTCTTACTCTCTCCTACTCTCTATCTCCCGCCCACTCTCCCTCGCCCACTATCTCTCTCGCTCACTCTCTATAACCCACTCTCTCTCTTGCCCACTCTCTCTCACCCACTCTCCCTCTTGCCCACTCTCTCTCCCGCACACTTTCTCTCACCCACTCTCTCTTTCGCCCAGTCTCACTCTCGCCCACACTCTCTCTCGCCCATTCTCTCTCGTCCACTTTCTCTCGCCCACTCTCTCACTCTCTCCCACTCTCTCTCTCGCCCACTCTCTCTCGTCCACTTTCTCACTCTCGCCCACTCTCTCTCACCCACTCTCTCTTTGGTCCAGTCTCACTCTCACCCACTCTCTGTCTCGCCCATACTCTATCTCTTTCACTCTCTCTCTCGCCCACTCTCTCTCTCGCCCACTCTCTCTCTCACCCGCACTCTCTATCGCCCACTCTCTCTCTCTCGCCCACTCTCTCTCTCACCCACTCTCTTTCTTGCTCACTCTCTCTCCCGTCCAGTCTCCCTCGCCCACTATCTCTCTTGCCCACTCTCTCTCTCTCGCCCACTCTCTCTCTCACCCACTCTCTTTCTTGCTCACTCTCTCTCTCACCCACTCTCTCCCTCGCCCACGATCTCTCTCGCCCACTCTCTCCCTCGCCCACTCTCTCTCCAGCTCACTCTCTGTCACCCACTCTCTCACTCTCTCCCACTCTCTCACTCTCGCCCACTCTCTCTCGCCCACTCTCTCTCTCGCCCACTCTGTCCCTCTTCCCCTCTCACTCTCACCCACAATCTCTCTCTCGCCCACTCTCTCTCTCGCCCAATCTCTCTCGCCCACTCTTTCTCTCCCTCGCCCACGATCTCTCTCGCCCACTCTCTCCCTCGCCCACTCTCTCTCCAGCTCACTCTCTGTCACCCACTCTCTCACTCTCTCCCACTCTCTCTCACCCACTCTCTCACTCTCGCCCACTCTCTCTCGCCCACTCTCTCTCTCGCCCACTCTGTCCCTCTTCCCCCTCTCACTCTCACCCACAATCACTCTCTCTTGCCCACTCTCTCTCACCCACTCTCCCTCTTGCCCACTCTCTCTCCCGCACACTTTCTCTCACCCACTCTCTCTTTGGCCCAGTCTCACTCTGACCCACTCTCTGTCTCACCCACACTCTATCTCACCCACACTCTCTCTCGCCCACTCTCTTACTCTCTCCTACTCTCTCTCTCGCCCACTCTCTCTCTCGCCCACTCTCTTACTCTCTCCTACTCTCTATCTCCCGCCCACTCTCCCTCGCCCACTATCTCTCTCGCTCACTCTCTATAACCCACTCTCTCTCTTGCCCACTCTCTCTCACCCAGTCTCCCTCTTGCCCACTCTCTCTCCCGCCCACTCTCTCTCACCCACTCCCTCTTGCCCACTCTCTCTCTCTCGCCCACACTCTCTCACACCTACTCTCTCACTCTGTCTCTCTCTCCCACTCTTTCGCTCGCCCACTCTCTCTCTCGCCCACTCTCTATCTTTTGCCCAGTCTCACTTTCGCCCACACTCTTTCTGGCCCATTCTCTCTGTCGTCCACTCTCTCTCGCCCACTCACACTCTCGCCCACTCTCTCTCACCCACTCACACTCTCGTCCGCTCTATCTCACACACTCTTTCTTTGGCCCAGTTTCACTCTCACCCACTCTCTCTCTCGCCCACTCTCTCTCTCTCACCCACTCACGGTGGCACAGTGGGCGGCACGGTGGCACAGTGGTTAGCACTGCTGCCTCACAGCGCCTGAGACCCGGGTTCAATTCCCGCCTCAGGCGACTGACTGTGTGGAGTTTGCACGTTCTCCCCGTGTCTGCGTGGGTTTCCTCCGGGTGCTCCGGTTTCCTCCCACAGTCCAAAGATGTGTAGGCCAGGTGAATTGGCCATGCTAAATTGCCCATAGTGTTAGGTAAGGGTTAAATGTTGATGTAGGGGTATGGGTGGGTTACGCTTCGGCGGGGCGGTGTGGACTTGTTGGGCTGAAGGACCTGTTTCCACACTGTAAGTAATCTAATCTAATCTAATCTAATCTAATCTAATCTAATCACTCTCTCTCTCTCGCCCACTCTGTCTCTCTCGCACACACTCTCTCTCGCTCACTCTCTCTCTCGCCCGCTCTCTCTCGCCCACTCTCTCTCTCTCGCACACTCTCTCTCTCGCACAAACTCTCTGTCCCCCTCTCTCGCTCTCGCCCACTCTCTCTCACCCGCTTTCTCTCGCTCGCTCACTCTCTCTCACCCACTCTCGTTTTTGCTCACTCTCTGTTCCGCCTACTCTCCCTCGCCCACTATTTCTCTCATCCACTCTTTGTCTCTCCCAATCTCTCCCTTGCCCACTCTCTCACTCTCGCCCACTCTCTCTCGCCAACGCTCTCTCTCGCCCACTCTCTGTCTTGTCCATTCTCTCTCTCGCCCACTCTATCACTCTCGCCCACTCTCTCTCGCCCGCTCTCTCTCGCCCACTATGTCCCTCTTCCACCCTCTCACTCTCACCCACACTCTCTCTCTCGCCCACTCACTCTCTCTCTCTCTCGCCCAATCTCTCTCGCCCACTCTTTCGCTCTCTCGCCCACTCTCTCTCACCCAATTTTTCTCCCAGTCTCTCTCTCGCCCATACTTTCTCTCACCCACTCCCTCTTGCCCACTCTCTCACTCTCGGCCACACTATCCTTCACCCACTCTCTCACTCTCTCTCTCTCACTCTTTCGCTCACCCACTCTGTCTCATCCACTCTCTGTCTTTCGCCCAGTCTCACTCTCGCCCACACTCTCTCTCGCCCATTCTCTCTCGTCCACTTTCTCTCTTGCCCACTCTCTCACTCTATCCCACTCTCTCTCTCGCCCACTCGCTCACGCTCGCCCAGTCACACTCTCGCCCACTCTCTCTCACCCACTCTCTCTTTGGTCCATTCTCACTCTTACCCACTCACTCTCTCACCCACCCTCTCTCTCTCGCCCACAGTCTCTCGCCCACTCTCTCTTAAGTCCACTCTCTCACTCTTTCCCACTCTCTCTCTCGCCCACTCTCTCACTCTCGCCCAGTCTCACTCTCACCCACTCTCTGTCTCGCCCACACTCTGTCTTACCCAATCTCTCTCTCGCCCACACTCTCTCTCGCCCACTCATTCTCTCTCTCGCCCACTCTATGTCTCGCCCACTATCTCTCTCGCCCACACTCTCACGCCCACTCTCTCACTCTCGCCCACTCTCTCTCTCGCCCACTCTCTCTCTCACCCACTCTATCTCTCGCCCACACTCTCTCTTGCCCATTCTCTCTCGTCCACTCTCTCTCGCCCACTCTCTCACTCTCTCCACCTCTCCCTCGCCCACTCTCTCACTCTCGCCCAGTCACACTCTCGCCCACTCTCTCACCCACTCTCTCTTTTGTCCAGTCTCACTCTCACCCACACTGTGTCTCGCCCACACTCTATCTCGCCCACTCTCTCTCTCGCCCTCTCTCTCTCTCGCCCACTCTCTTCTCTCGCCCACTCTCTCTCTCGCCCACTCTCTCACTCTCGCCCACTCTCTCTCTGGCCAATACTCTTTCTCACCCACACTCTCTCTCGCCCACTCTCTTACTCTCTCCTACTCTCTCTCTTGCCCACTCTCTCCCACGCCCACTCTCCCATTCTCTACCACTCTCTCTCTCGCCCACTCTCTCATTATCTTCCACTCTCTGTCTCGCCCACTCTCTCACTCACCCACTCACTCACTCTCGCCCAGTCTCACTCTCGCCCACTCTCTTTCACCCACTCTTTCTTTGGCCCAGTTTCACGCTCACCCACTCTCACTCTCTCCCACTCTCTCTCTCACCCACTCTTTCACTCTCTGCCATCTCTCTCGCCCAATCTCTCACTCTCGCCCACTCTCACTCTCACCCACTCTCTCTCGCCCACACTCTCTCTCGGCCATTATTCTCTCTCGCTCACTCTCTCTCACCCACACTCTCTCTCGCCCACACTCTCTCTCGGCCATTCTCTCTCTCTCGCCCTCTCTCTCTCGCCCACACTCTCTCTCGCCCACTCTCTGTCGGCCATTCTCTCTCTCTCGCCCACAATCACACTCTCTCCCACTCTCTGTCGCCCACACTCTCACTCTCACCCAATCTCTCTCTCGCCCACGCTCTGTTTCGCCCACTCTCTCTCTCGCCCACTATGTCCCTCTTCCCCCCTCTCATTCTCACCCACATTCTCTCTCTCGCCCACTCATTCTCTCTCTCGCCCACTCTATCTCTCGCCCACTATCTCTCTCGCCCAGTCTCACTCTCGCCCACTCTCTCACTCTCGCCCACTCTCTCTCTCGCCCACTCTCTCTATCGCCCACACATTCTCTCTCTCACCCACTCTATCTCTCGCCCACTCTCTTTCGCCCACTCTTTCTCTCTCTCACCCACTCTCTCTCACACAATCTCTCTTTCGTCCAGTCTCTCTCTCGCCCACACTCTCTCTCGCCCATTCTCTCTCGTCCACTCTCTCTCGCCCACTCTCTCACTCTCTCCCACTCTCTCTCGCCCACTCTCTCACTCTCGCCCAGTCACACTATCGCCCACTCTCTCTCACCCACTCTGTCTTTTGTCCAGTCTCACTCTCACCCACACTGTGTCTCGCCCACACTCAATCTCGCCCACTCTCTGTCTCGCCCTCTCTCTCTCTCGCCCACTCTCTCTCTCTCGCCCACTCTCTCTCTCGCCCACTCTCTCACTCTCGCCCACTCTCTCTCTGGCCAATACTCTCTCTCACCCACACTCTCCCATTCTCTACCACTCTCTCTCTCGCCCACTCTCTCTCACCCACTCTTTCTTTGGCCCAGTTTCACGCTCACCCACTCTCACTCGCTCCCACTCTCTCTCTCACCCACTCTTTCACTCTCTGCCACTCTCTCTCGCCCAATCTCTCACTCTCGCCCACTCTCACTCTCACCCACACTCTCTCTCGCCCACACTCTCTCTCGGCCATTCTCTCTCTCTGGCCCACTCTCTCTCGCCCACACTCTCTCTCGCCCACTCTCTCTCGGCCATTCTCTCTCTCTTGCCCACAATCACTCTCTCTCCCACTCTCTTTCTCACCCACTCTTTCACTCTCTCCCACTCTCTCTCGCCCAATCTCTCACTCTCGCCCACTCTCACTCTCACCCACTCTCTCTCGCCCACACTCTCTCTCGGCCATTCTCTCTCTCTCGCCCTCTCTCTCTCGCCCACACTCTCTCTCGCCCACTCTCTCTCGGCCATTCTCTCTCTCTCGCCCACAATCACACTCTCTCCCACTCTCTCTCGCCCACACTCTCAATCTCACCCAGTCACACTCTCGCATACTCTCTCTCACCCACTCTCTCTTTGGTCCAGTCTCACTCTGACCCACTCTCTGTCTCGCCCATACTCTATCTCGCCCACTCTCTCTCTCGCCCACTCTCTCTCTCGCCCGCTCTCACTAACCCACTCTATCACTCTTGCCCACTCTCTCTCTGGCCAACACTCTCTCTCACCCACACTCTCTCTCTCACCCACTCTCTTACTCTCTCCTACTCTCTCTCTCGCCCACTCTCTCTCTCGCCCGCTCTCTCTCGCCCACTCTCTCTCTCTCACCCACACTCTCTCTTACCTAATCTCTCTCTCGCCCACTCTCTCTCTCGCCCACTCTCTCTCTCGCCCACTTTCTCTCTCGCCCACTTTCTCTCTCTCACTCACTCTCTCTCTAACCTACTCTCTCTTGCCCACTCTCTCTCTCTCACCCACACTCTCTCTTACCTACTCTCTCTCTCACCCACTCTCTCTCCTGCCCACTCTCTCTCCCGCCCACTCTCTCTCGCCCACACTCTCTCTCACCCACTCCCTCTTGGCCACTCTTTCTCTCTCTCGCTCACACTGTCTCACACCTACTCTCTCACTCTCTCACTCTGTCTATTCCACTCTTTTGCTCGCCCACTCTCTTTCTCACCCACTCTCTATCTTTTGCCCTGTCTCACTTTCGCCCAAACTCTCTCTCGCCCATTCTCTCTCTCGTCCACTCTCTCTCGCCCACTCACACTCTCGCCCACTCTCTCTCACCCACTCTTTCTTTCGCCCAGTTTCACTCTCACCCACTCTCTCTCTCACCCACTCTCTCTCTCTCTCACCCACTCTCTCTCTTTCACCCACTCTCTCTCGCCCACTCTCTCTCTTTCACCAACTCTCTCTCTCTCGCCCATTCTCTCTCTCTCGCACACACTCTCTCTCGCCCTCTCTCTCTGTCTCGCCCACTCTCTCTCTCTCACCCACTGTCTCTCTCGCCCTCTCTCTCTCGCCCACTCTCTCTCTCACCCACTCACTCTCACCCACTCTCTCACTCTCGCCCACTCTCTCTCTCGCCCACTCTCTCTCTCACCCACTCTATCTCTCGCCCACACTCTCTCTTGCCCATTCTCTCTCGTCCACTCTCTCTCGCCCACTCTCTCACTCTCTCCACCTCTCCCTCGCCCACTCTCTCACTCTCGCCCAGTCACACTCTCGCCCACTCTCTCACCCACTCTCTCTTTTGTCCAGTCTCACTCTCACCCACACTGTGTCTCACCCACACTCTATCTCGCCCACTCTCTCTCTCGCCCTCTCTCTCTCTCGCCCACTCTCTCTCTCTCGCACACTCTCTCTCTCGCCCACTCTCTTACTCTCTCCTACTCTCTCTCTTGCCCACTCTCTCCCACGCCCACTCTCCCATTCTCTACCACTCTCTCTCTCGCCCACTCTCTCATTATCTTCCACTCTCTGTCTCGCCCACTCTCTCACTCACCCACTCACTCACTCTCGCCCAGTCTCACTCTCGCCCACTCTCTCTCACCCACTCTTTCTTTGGCCCAGTTTCACGCTCACCCACTCTCACTCTCTCCCACTCTCTCTCTCACCCACTCTTTCACTCTCTGCCATCTCTCTCGCCCAATCTCTCACTCTCGCCCACTCTCACTCTCACCCACTCTCTCTCGCCCACACTCTCTCTCGGCCATTATTCTCTCTCGCTCACTCTCTCTCACCCACACTCTCTCTCGCCCACACTCTCTCTCGGCCATTCTCTCTCTCTCGCCCTCTCTCTCTCGCCCACACTCTCTCTCGCCCACTCTCTGTCGGCCATTCTCTCTCTCTCGCCCACAATCACACTCTCTCCCACTCTCTCTCGCCCACACTCTCACTCTCACCCAATCTCTCTCTCGCCCACGCTCTGTTTCGCCCACTCTCTCTCTCGCCCACTATGTCCCTCTTCCCCCCCCTCATTCTCACCCACACTCTCTCTCTCGCCCACTCATTCTCTCTCTCGCCCACTCTATCTCTCGCCCACTATCTCTCTCGCCCAGTCTCACTCTCGCCCACTCTCTCACTCTCGCCCACTCTCTCTCTCGCCCACTCTCTCTCGCCCACACATTCTCTCTCTCACCCACTTTATCTCTCGCCCACTCTCTTTCGCCCACTCTTTCTCTCTCTCACCCACTCTCTCTCACACAATCTCTCTTTCGTCCAGTCTCTCTCTCGCCCACACTCTCTCTCGCCCATTCTCTCTCGTCCACTCTCTCTCGCCCACTCTCTCACTCTCTCCCACTCTCTCTCGCCCACTCTCTCACTCTCGCCCAGTCACACTATCGCCCACTCTCTCTCACCCACTCTGTCTTTTGTCCAGTCTCACTCTCACCCACACTGTGTCTCGCCCACACTCAATCTCGCCCACTCTCTCTCTCGCCCTCTCTCTCTCTCGCCCACTCTCTCTCTCTCACCCACTCTCTCACTCACCCACTCACTCACTCACTCTCGCCCAGTCTCACTCTCGCCCACTCTCTCTCACCCACTCTTTCTTTGGCCCAGTTTCACGCTCACCCACTCTCACTCTCTCCCACTCTCTCTCTCACCCACTCTTTCACTCTCTGCCATCTCTCTCGCCCAATCTCTCACTCTCGCCCACTCTCACTCTCACCCACTCTCTCTCGCCCACACTCTCTCTCGGCCATTATTCTCTCTCGCTCACTCTCTCTCACCCACACTCTCTCTCGCCCACACTCTCTCTCGGCCATTCTCTCTCTCTCGCCCTCTCTCTCTCGCCCACACTCTCTCTCGCCCACTCTCTGTCGGCCATTCTCTCTCTCTCGCCCACAATCACACTCTCTCCCACTCTCTCTCGCCCACACTCTCACTCTCACCCAATCTCTCTCTCGCCCACGCTCTGTTTCGCCCACTCTCTCTCTCGCCCACTATGTCCCTCTTCCCCCCCCTCATTCTCACCCACACTCTCTCTCTCGCCCACTCATTCTCTCTCTCGCCCACTCTATCTCTCGCCCACTATCTCTCTCCCCCAGTCTCACTCTCGCCCACTCTCTCACTCTCGCCCACTCTCTCTCTCGCCCACTCTCTCTCTCGCCCACACATTCTCTCTCTCACCCACTTTATCTCTCGCCCACTCTCTTTCGCCCACTCTTTCTCTCTCTCACCCACTCTCTCTCACACAATCTCTCTTTCGTCCAGTCTCTCTCTCGCCCACACTCTCTCTCGCCCATTCTCTCTCGTCCACTCTCTCTCGCCCACTCTCTCACTCTCTCCCACTCTCTCTCGCCCACTCTCTCACTCTCGCCCAGTCACACTATCGCCCACTCTCTCTCACCCACTCTGTCTTTTGTCCAGTCTCACTCTCACCCACACTGTGTCTCGCCCACACTCAATCTCGCCCACTCTCTCTCTCGCCCTCTCTCTCTCTCGCCCACTCTCTCTCTCTCGCCCACTCTCTCTCTCGCCCACTCTCTCACTCTCGCCCACTCTCTCTCTGGCCAATACTCTCTCTCACCCACACTCTCCCATTCTCTACCACTCTCTCTCTCGCCCACTCTCTCATTATCTTCCACTCTCTGTCTCGCCCACTCTCTCACTCACCCACTCACTCACTCTCGCCCAGTCTCACTCTCGCCCACTCTCTCTCACCCACTCTTTCTTTGGCCCAGTTTTACGCTCACCCACTCTCACTCGCTCCCACTCTCTCTCTCACCCACTCTTTCACTCTCTGCCACTCTCTCTCGCCCAATCTCTCACTCTCGCCCACTCTCACTCTCACCCACACTCTCTCTCGCCCACACTCTCTCTCGGCCATTCTCTCTCTCTCGCCCACAATCACACTCTCTCCCACTCTCTCTCTCGCCCACTCTCTCTCACCCAGTCACACTCTCGCACACTCTCTCTCACCCACTCTCTCTTTGGCCCAGTCTCACTCTGACCCACTCTCTGTCTCACCCACACTCTATCTCGCCCACACTCTCTCTCGCCCACTCTCTCTCTGGCCAACACTCTTTCTCACCCACACTCTCTCTCGCCCACTCTCTTACTCTCTCCTACTCTCTCTCTCGCCCACACTCTCTCTCACCCATTCTCTCTCTCGCCCACATTCGCACTCTCTCCCACTCTCTCTCTCTCGCCCATTCTCTCCCTCTCGCCCACTCTCTCACGACAACACTCTCTCTCGCCCACACTCTCGCCCATTCTCTCTCTCTCACCAACACTCTCACTCTATCCCACTCTCTCTCTTGTCCACACTCTCAAACTCACCCAGTCACACTCTCGCACACTCTCTCTCACCCACTCTCTCTTTGGCCCAGTCTCACTCTGACCCACTCTCTGTCTCACCCACACTCTATCTCGCCCACACTCTCTCCCGCCTACTCTCTCTCTCGCCCGCGCTCTCTCTCTCACCCACTCTATCACTCTCCCCCACTCTCTCTCTCACCCACACTCTCTCTCGCCCACTCTCTTACTCTCTCCTACTCTCTCTCTTGCCCACTCTCTCTCTCGCCCACTCTCTTACTCTTTCCTACTCTCTCTCTCCCGCCCAATCTCCCTCGCCCACTATCTCTCTCGCTCACTCTCTATAACCCACTCTCTCTCTTGCCCACTCTCTCTCACCCACTCTCCCTCTTGACCACTCTCTCTCCCGCCCACTCTCTCTCCCCCACTCCCTCTTGCCCACTCTCTCTCTCTCGCCCACACTCTCTCACACCTACTCTCTCACTCTGTCTCTCTCTGCCACTCTTTCGCTCGTCCAGTCTCTCTCGCCCACACTCTCACTCTATCCCACTCTCTCTCTTGTCCACACTCTCAAACTCACCCAGTCACACTCTCGCACACTCTCTCTCACCCACTCTCTCTTTGGCCCAGTCTCACTCTGACCCACTCTCTGTCTCACCCACACTCTATCTCGCCCACACTCTCTCTCGCCTACTCTCTCTCTCGCCCGCTCTCTCTCTCTCACCCACTCTATCACTCTCCCCCACTCTCTCCCTCACCCACTCTCTCTCGCCCACACTCTCTCTGGCCCATTCTCTCTGTCGTCCACTCTCTCTCGCCCACTCACACTCTCGCCCACTCTCTCTCACCCACTCACACTCTCGTCCACTCTATCTCACACACTCTTTCTTTGGCCCAGTTTCACTCTCACACACTCTCTCTCTCGCCCACTCTCTCTCTCACCCACTCTCTCTCTCGCCCACTCTGTCCCTCTCGCACACACTCTCTCTCGCCCACTCTCTCTCTCTTTCACCCACTCTCTCTCGCCCACTCTCTCTCTCTCGCCCACTCTCTCTCTCTCGCACACACTCTCTCTCGCCCACTCTCTCTCTCTCTCGCCCACTCTCTCTCTCGCCCGCTCTCTCTCGCCCACTCTCTCTCTCTCGCACACTCTCTCTCTCTCGCACAAACTCTCTCCTCCCCTCTCTCTCTCTCTCTCGCCCACTCTCTCTCACCCGCTTTCTCTCGCTCGCTCACTCTCTCTCACCCACTCTCTTTCTTGCTCACTCTCTCTCCCGCCTACTCTCCCTCGCCCACTATCTCTCTCGCCCACTCTCTCTCTCGCCCGCTTTCTCTCGCTCGCTCACCCTCTCTGTCACCGACTCTCTTTCTTGCTCAGTCTCTCTCCCGCCTACTCTCCCTCGCCCACTATCTCTCTCATCCACTCTCTGTCTCGCCCACACTCTCTCTTGCCCACACTCTCACTCTCGCCCACTCTCTCTCGCCAACGCTCTCTCTCGCCCACTCTCTGTATTGTCCACTCTCTCTCTCGCCCGCTCTCTCTCGCCCACTATGTCCCTCTTCCACCCTCTCACTCTCAACCACACTCTCTTTCTCGCCCACTCACTCTCTCTCTCACCCAATATCTCGCGCCCACTCTTTCTCTCTCTCGCCCACTCTCTCTCACCCAATCTTTCTCCCAGTCTCTCTCTCGCCCATTCTCTCTCTCACCCACTCCCTCTTGCCAACTCTCTCACTCTCGGCCACACTATCCTTCACCCACTCTCGCACTCTCTCTCTCTCACTCTTTCACTCACCCACTCTCTCTCTCAAGCACTCTCTCTCTTTTGCCCAGTCTCACTCTCGCCCACACTCTCTCTCGCCCATTCTCTCTCTCTCGCCCACAATCACACTCTCTCCTACTCTCTCTCGCCCACACTCTCACTCTCACCCAGTCACACTATCGCCCACTCTCTCTCGCCCACTCTCTCTCTCTCGCCCATTCTCTCTCTCTCGCACACACTCTCTCTCGCCCTCTCTCTCTCTCTCGCCCACTCTCTCTCTCTCGCACACACTCTCTCTCGCCCTCTCTCTCTCTCTCGCCCACTCTCTCTCTCACCCACTCTCTCTCGCCCACTCTCTCACTCTCGCCCACTCTCTCTCTGTCCAATACTCTCTCTCACCCACACTCTCTCTCGCTCACTCTCTTACTCTCTCCTACTCTCTCTCTTGCCCACTCTCTCCCACGCCCACTCTCTTTCTTGCTCACTCTCTCTCCCGCCTACTCTCCCTCGCCCACTATCTCTCTCGCCCACTCTCTCACTCTCGTCCACTCTCTGTCTCGCCCACTCTCTGTCTCGCCCACTCACTCACTCTCGCCATTTCTCACTCTCGCCCACTCTCTCTCACCCACTCTTTCTTTGGCCATGTTCCACGCTCACCCACTCTCACTCTCTCCCACTGTCTCTCTCACCCACTCTTTCACTCTCTCCCACTCTCTCTCGCCCAATCTCTCACTCTCGCCCACTCTCACTCTCACCCACTCTCTCTCGCCCAAACTCCCTCTCGGCCATTCTCTCTCTCTCGCCCACTCTCTCTCACCCACACTCTCTCTCGCCCACACTCTCTCTCGGACACTCTCTCTCTCTCACCCTCTCTCTCTCACCCACACTCTCTCTCGCCCACACTCTCTCTCGGCCATTCTCTCTCTCTCGCCCTCTCTGTCTCGCACACACTCTCTCTCGCCCACTCTCTCTCGGCCATTTTCTCCTTCTCGCCCACAATCACACTCTCTCCCACTCTCTCTCGCCCACACTCTCACTCTCACCCAGTCACACTCTCGCACGCTCTCTCTCAACCACTCTCTCTTTGGCCCAGTCTCACTCTGAACCACTCTCTGCCTCACCCACACTCTATCTCGCCCACTCTCTCTCTCGCCCGCTCTCTCTCACCCACTCTATCACTCTTGCCCACTCTCTCTCTGGCCAACACTCTCTCTCACCCACACTCTCTCTCTCGCCCACTCTCTTACTCTCTCCTACTCTCTCTCTCGAACACTCTCTCTCTCGCCCGCGCTTTCTGACCCACTCTCTCTCTTTCACCCACTCTCTCTCGCCCACTCTCTCTCACACACAATCTCTATCTCTCGCACACACACTCTCTCGCCCACTCTCTCTCTCGCCCGTTCTCTCTCACCCACCCTCTCTCTCTCGCCCATTCTCTCTCTCTCGCACTCACTCTCTCTCGCCCCCTCTCTCTCTCTCACCCACTCTCTCTCTCGCCCTCTCTCTCTCTTGCCCACTCTCTCTCTCACCCACTCTCTCTCGCCCACTCTCTCACTCTCGCCCACTCTCTCTCTGGCCAACACTCTCTCTCACCCACACTCTCTCTCTCGCCCACTCTCTTAATCTCTCCTACTCTCTCTCTCGAACACTCTCTCTCTCGCCCGCGCTCTCTCACCCACTCTCTCTCTTTCACCCACTCTCTCTCGCCCACTCTCTCTCTCTCACCCACTCTCTCTCTCGCACACACACACTCTCGCCCACTCTCTCTCTCGCCCATTCTCACTCTCGCCCACTCTCTCTCACCCACTCTTTCTATCTCGCACACACACTCTCTCGCCCACTCTCTTACTCTCTCCTGCTCTCTCTCTTGCCCACTCTCTCCCACGCCCATTCTCTTTCTTGCTCACTCTCTCTCTCCCGCCTACTCTCCCTCGCCCACTATCTCTCTCGCCCACTCTCTCACTCTCGTCCACTCTCTGTCTCGCCCACTCTCTGTCTCGCCCACTCACTCACTCTCGCCCAGTCTCACTCTCGCCCACTCTCTCTCACCCACTCTTTCTTTGGCCCAGTTTCACGCTCACACACTCTCACTCTCTCCCACTCTCTCTCTCACCCACTCTTTCAATCTCACCCACTCTTTCTCGCCCACACTCTCTCTCGGCCATTCTCTCTCTCTCGCCCTCTCTCTCTCGCCCACACTCTCTCTCGCCCACTCTCTCTCGGTCATTCTCTCTCTCTCGCCCACAATCACACTCACTCCCACTCTCTCTCGCCCACACTCTCACTCTCACTCTCACCCACTCACACTCTCGCCCACTCTCTCTCACCCACTCTTTCTTTGGCCCAGTTTCACGCTCACACACTCTCACTCTCTCCCACTCTCTCTCTCACCCACTCTTTCAATCTCACCCACTCTTTCTCGCCCACACTCTCTCTCGGCCATTATTCTCTCTCGCCCGCTCTCTCTCACCCACTCTATCACTCTTGCCCACTCTCTCTCTGGCCAACACTCTCTCTCACCCACACTCTCTCTCTCGCCCACTCTCTTACTCTCTCCTACTCTCTCACTCGAACACTCTCTCTCTCGCCCGCGCTCTCTCAGCCACTCTCTCTCTTTCACCCACTCTCTCTCGCCCACTCTCTCTCTCACACCCACTCTCTCTCTCTCGCACACACACTCTCTCGCCCACTCTCTCTCTCACCCGTTCTCTCTCACCCACTCTCTCTCTCTCGCCCATTCTCTCTCTCTCGCACACACTCTCTCTCGCCCTCTCCCTCTCTCTCGCCCACTCTCTCTCTCTCGCACACACTCTCTCTCGCCCTCTCTCTCTCTCTCTCGCCCACTCTCTCTCTCACCCACTCTCTCTCGCGCACTCTCTCACTCTCGCCCACTCTCTCTCTGGCCAATACTCTCTCTCACCCACACTCTCTCTCGCTCACTCTCTTACTCTCTCCTACTATCTCTCTTGCCTACTCTCTCCCACGTCCACTCTCTTTCTTGCTCACTCTCTCTCTCCCGCCTACTCTCCCTCGCCCACTATCTCTCTCGCCCACTCTCTCACTCTCGTCCACTCTCTGTCTCGCCCACTCTCTGTCTCGCCCACTCACTCACTCTCGCCCAGTCTCACTCTCGCCCACTCTCTCTCACCCACTCTTTCTTTGGCCCAGGTTCACGCTCACCCACTCTCACTCTCTCCCACTCTCTCTCTCACCCACTCTCTCTCGCCCACACTCTCTTTCGGCCATTCTCTCTCTCTCACCCACTCTCTCTCGCCCACACTCTCTCTCACCCACTCTCTCTCGGCCATTGTCTCTCTCTCGCCCACAAATACACTCTCTCCCACTCTCTCTCGCCCAATCTCTCTCGGCAATTCTCACTCTCTCGCCCTCTCTCTCTCGCCCACACTCTCTCTCGCCCACTCTTTCTCTCCATTCTCTCTCTCTCGCCCACAATCACACTCTCTCCCACTCTCTCTCGCCCACACTCTCACTCTCACCCAGTCACACTCTCGCCCACTCTCTCTCTCGCCCGCTCTCTCTCACCACTCTATCACTCTTGCCCACTCTCTCTCTGGCCAACACTCTCTCTCACCCACACTCTCTCTCTCGCCCACTCTCTTACTCTCTCCTACTCTCTCTCTCGCCCACTCTCTCTCTCGCCCGCTCTTTCTCGCCCACTCTCTCTCTCTCACCCACACTCTCTCTTACCTACTCTCTCTCTCGCCCGCTCTCTCTCACGCCCACACTCTCTCTCGCCCACTTTCTCTCCCTCGCTCACTGGCTCTCTAACCTACTCTCTCTCTTGCCCACTCTCTCTCTCTCACCCACACTTTCTCTTACCTACTCTCTCTCTCACCCACTCTCTCTCCTGCCCACTCTCTCTCTCTCGCCCACTCTCACTCTCACCCACACTCTCTCTTGCCCACTCTCTCCTGCCCACTCTCTCTCCCGCCCACTCTCTCTCACCCACACACTCTCTCACCCACTCCCTCTTGGCAACTCTTTCTCTCTCTCGCCCACACTGTCTCACACCTACTCTCTCACTCTCTCACTCTGTCTCTCCCACTCTTTTGCTCGCCCACTCTCTTTCTCACCCACTCTCTATATTTGCCCAGTCTCACTTTCGCCCAAACTCTCTCTCGCCCATTCTCTCTCTCGTCCACTCTCTCTCGCCCACTCACACTCTCGCCCACTCTCTCTCACTCACTCTTTCTTTGGCCCAGTTTGACTCTCACCCACTCTCTCTCTCGCCCACACTCTCTCTCTCACCCACTCTCTCTCTTTCACCCACTCTCTCTCGACCACTCTCTCTCTCTCACCCACTCTCTCTCTCTCTCGCACACACACTCTCTCGCCCACTCTCTCTCTCGCCCATTCTCACTCTCGCCCACTCTCTCTCACCCACACTTTCTTTGGCCCAGTTTCACGCTCACCCACTCTCACTCACTCCCACTCCCTCTCTCACCCACTCTTTCACTCTCTCCCACTCTCTCTCGCCCAATCTCTCACTCTCGCCCACTCTCACTCTCACCCACTCTCTCTCGCCCAAACTCTCTCTCGGCCATTCTCTCTCTCTCGCCCTCTCTCTCTCGCACACACTCACTCTCGCCCACTCTCTCTCGGCCATTTTCTCCTTCTCGCCCACAATCACACTCTCTCCCACTCTCTCTCGCCCACACTCTCACTCTCACCCAGTCACACTCTCGCGCACTCTCTCTCACCCACACTCTCTCTCTCGCCCACTCTCTTACTCTCTCCTACTCTCTCTCTCGAACACTCTCTCTCTCGCCCGCGCTCTCTCACCCACTCTCTCTCTTTCACCCACTCTCTCTCGCCCACTCTCTCTCACACACTCTCTCTCTCTCGCACACACACCCTCTCGCCCACTCTCTCTCTCGCCCGTTCTCTCTCACCCACTCTCTCTCTCTCGCCCATTATCTCTCTCTCGCACACACTCTCTCTCGCCCTCTCTCTCTCTCTCGCCCACTCTCTTACTCTCTCCTACTCTCTCTCTCGAACACTCTCTCTCTCGCCCGCGCTCTCTCACCCACTCTCTCTCTTTCACACACTCTCTCTCGCCCACTCTCTCTCTCACACTCTCTCTCTCTCTCGCACACACACTCTCTCGCCCACTCTCTCTCTCGCCCGTTCTCTCTCACCCACTCTCTCTCTCTCACCCACTCTCTCTCTCGCCCTCTCTCTCTCTCGCCCATTCTCTCTCTCACCCACTCTCTCTCGCCCACTCTCTCCCTCTCGCCCACTCTCTCTCTGGCCAATACTCTCTCTCACCCACACTCTCTCTCACTCACTCTCTTACTCTCTCCTTCTCTCTCTCTTGCCCACTCTCTCCCACGCCCACTCTCTTTCTTGGTCTCTCTCTCATCCGGCCTACTCTCCCTCGCCCACTATCTCTCTCGCCCACTCTCTCACTCTCGTCCACTCTCTGTCTCGCCCACTCTGTGTCTCGCCCACTCACTCACTCTCGCCCAGTCTCACTCTCGCCCACTCTCTCTCACCCACACTCTCTCTTACCTACTCTCTCTCTCGCCTGCTCTCTCTCACGCCCACACTCTCTCTCGCCCACTTTCTCTCCCTCGCTCACTCTCTCTCTAACCTACTCTCTCTCTTGCCCACTCTCTCTCTCTCACCCACACTCTCTCTTACCTACTCTCTCTCTCACCCACTCTCTCTCCTGCCCACTCTCTCTCTCTCGCCCACTCTCACTCTCACCCACACTCTCTCTTGCCCACTCTCTCTCCTGCCCACTCTCTCTCCCGCCCACTCTCTCTCGCCCACACTCTCTCTCAGCCACTCCCTCTTGGCAACTCTTTCTCTCTCTCGCCCACACTGTCTCACACCTACTCTCTCACTCTCTCACTCTGTCTCTCCCACTCTTTTGCTCGCCCACTCTCTTTCTCACCCACTCTCTATATTTGCCCAGTCTCACTTTCGCCCAAACTCTCTCTCGCCCATTCTCTCTCTCGTCCACTCTCTCTCGCCCACTCACACTCTCGCCCACTCTCTCTCACCCACTCTTTCTTTGGCCCAGTTTGACTCTCACCCACTCTCTCTCTCGCCCACTCTCTCTCTCTCACCCACTCTCTCTCTTTCACCCACTCTCTCTCGACCACTCTCTCTCTCTCTCACCCACTCTCTCTCTCTCTCGCACACAAAATCTCTCGCCGACTCTCTCTCTCGCCCATTCTCACTCTCGCCCACTCTCTCTCACCCACTCTTTCTTTGGCCCCGTTTCACGCTCACCCACTCTCACTAACTCCCACTCTCTCTCTCACCCACTCTTTCACTCTCTCCCACTCTCTCTCGCCCAATCTTTCACTCTCGCCCACTCTCACTCTCACCCACTCTCTCTCGCCCAAACTCTCTCTCGGCCAATCTCTCTCTCAGGCCCTCTCTCTCTCGCACACACTCTCTCTCGCCCACTCTCTCTCGGCCATTTTCTCCTTCTCGCCCACAATCACACTCTCTCCCACTCTCTCTCGCCCACACTCTCACTCTCACTCAGTCACACTCTCGCGCACTTCTCTCACCCACACTCTCTCTCTCGCCCACTCTCTTACTCTCTCCTACTCTCTCTCTCGAACACTCTCTCTCTCGCCCGCGCTCTCTCACCCACTCTGTCTCTTTCACCCACTCTCTCTCGCCCACTCTCTCTCTCACACACTCTCTCTCTCTCGCACACACACTCTCTCGCCCACTCTCTCTCTCGCCCGTTCTCTCTCACCCCCTCTCTCTCTCTCACCCACTCTCTCTCTCGCCCTCTCTCTCTCTCGCACACACTCTCTCTCGCCCTCTCTCTCTCTCTCGCCCACTCTCTTACTCTCTCCTACTCTCTCACTCGAACACTCTCTCTCTCGCCCGCGCTCTCTCACCCACTCTCTCTCTTTCACCCACTCTCTCTCGCCCACTCTCTCTCTCACACACTCTCTCTCTCTCGCACACACACTCTCTCGCCCACTCTCTCTCTCGCCCGTTCTCTCTCACCCACTCTCTCTCTCTCACCCACTCTCTCTCTCGCCCTCTCTCTCTCTCGCCCACTCTCTCTCTCACCCACTCTCTCTCGCCCACTCTCTCACTCTCGCCCACTCTCTCTCTGGCCAATGCTCTCTCTCACCCACACACTCTCTCGCTCACTCTCTTACTCTCTCCTACTCTCTCTCTTGACCACTCTCTCCCACGCCCACTCACTTTCTTGCTCACTCTCTCTCCCGCCTACTCTCCCTCGCCCACTATCTCTCTCGCCCACTCTCTCACTCTCGTCCACTCTCTGTCTCGCCCACTCTGTGTCTCGCCCACTCACTCACTCTCGCCCAGTCTCACTCTCGCCCACTCTCTCTCACCCACTCTTTCTTTGGCCCAGTTTCACGCTCACCCACTCTCACTCTCTCCCACTCTCTCTCTCACCCACTCTTTCAATCACATCCACTCTCTCTCGCCCACACTCTCTCTCGGCCATTCTCTGTCTCTCGCCCTCTCCCTCTCACTCACACTCTCTCTCGCCCACACTCTCTCTCGGCCATTCTCTCTCTCTCGCCCTCTCTCTCTCGCCCACACTCTCTCTCGCCCACTCTCTCTCGGCCATTCTCTCTCTCTCGCCCACAATCACACTCTCTCCCACTCTCTCTCGCCCACACTCTCACTCTCACCCACTCACACTCTCGCACACTCTCTCTCACCCACTCTCTCTTTGGTCCAGTCTCACACTCACCCACACTCTATCTCGCCCACACTCTCTCTCGCCCTCTCTCTCTCTCGCCCGCTCTCTCTCACCCACTCTATCACTCTTGCCCACTCTCTCTCTGGCCAACACTCTCTCTCACCCACACTCTCTCTCTCGCTCACTCTCTTACTCTCTCCTACTCTCTCTGTTGCCCACTCTCTCCCACGCCCACTCTCTTTCTTGCTCACTCTCTCTCTCCCGCCTACTCTCCCTCGCCCACTATCTCTCTCGCCCACTCTCTCACTCTCGTCCACTCTCTGTCTCGCCCACTCTCTGTCTCGCCCACTCACTCACTCTCGCCCAGTCTCACTCTCGCCCACTCTCTCTCACCCACTCTTTCTTTGGCCCAGGTTCACGCTCACCCACTCTCACTCTCTCCCACTCTCTCTCTCACCCACTCTCTCTCTCGCCCTCTCTCTCTCTCGCCCACTCTCTCTCTCACCCACTCTCTCTCGCCCACTCTCTCACTCTCGCCCACTCTCTCTCTGGCCAATACTCTCTCTCACCCACACTCTCTCTCGCTCACTCTCTTACTCTCTCCTACTCTCTCTCTTGCCCACACTCTCCCACGCCCACTCTCTTTCTTGCTCACTCTCTCTCCCGCCTACTCTCCCTCGCCCACTCTCTCTCGCCCATTCTCTCTCACCCACTCTTTCTTTGGCCCAGTTTCACGCTCACCCACTCTCACTCTCTCCCACTCTCTCTCTCACCCACTCTTTCACTCTCTCCCACTCACTCTCTCCCACTCTCTCTCTCACCCACTGTTTCAATCTCACCCACTCTCTCTCACTCACACTCTCTCTCGCCCACACTCTCTCTCGGCCATTCTCTCTCTCTCGCCCTCTCTCTCTCGCCCACACTCTGTCTCGCCCACTCTCTCTCGGCCATTCTCTCTCTCTCGCCCACAATCACACTCTCTCCCACTCTCTCTCGCCCACACTCACTCTCACCCACTCACACTCTCGCACACTCTCTCTCACCCACTCTCTCTTTGGCCCAGTCTCACTCTGAGCCACTCTCTGTCTCACCCACACTCTATCTCGCCCACACTCTCTCTAACACTCTCTCTCTCGCCCGCTCTCTCTCACCCACTCTATCACTCTTGCCCACTATCTCTCTGGCCAACACTCTCTCTCACCCGCACTCTCTCTCTCGCCCACTCTCTTACTCTCTCCTACTCTCTCACTCGAACACTCTCTCTCTCGCCCGCGCTCTCTCACCCACTCTCTCTCTCACCCAGTCTCTCTCTCTCGCACACACACTCTCTCGCCCACTCTCTTACTCTCTCCTACTCTCTCTCTTGCCCACTCTCTCCCACGCCCACTCTCTTTCTTGCTCACTCTCTCTCTCCCGCCTACTCTCCCTCGCCCACTATCTCTCTCGCCCACTCTCTCACTCTCGTCCACTCTCTGTCTCGCCCACTCTCTGTCTCGCCCACTCACTCACTCTCGCCCAGTCTCACTCTCGCCCACTCTCTCTCACCCACTCTTTCTTTGGCCCAGTTTCACGCTCACCCACTCTCACTCTCTCCCACGCTCTCTCTCACCCACTCTTTCTCTCTCACCCACTCTCTCTCGCCCACACTCTCTCTCGGCCATTCTCTCTCTCTCGCCCACACTCTCTCACCCACACTCTCTCTCGCCCACACTCTATCTCGCCCACTCACTCTCTCGCCCACTCTCTCTCTCGCCCGCTCTCTCTCACCCACTCTATCACTCTTGCCCACTCTCTCTCTGGCCAACACTCTCTCTCACCCACACTCTCTCTCTCGCCCACTCTCTTAATCTCTCCTACTCTCTCTCTCGAACACTCTCTCTCTCGCCCGCGCTCTCTCACCCACTCTCTCTCTTTCACCCACTCTCTCTCGCCCACTCTCTCTCTCTCACCCACTCTCTCTCTCGCACACACACTCTCTCGCCCACTCTCTCTCTCGCCCATTCTCACTCTCGCCCACTCTCTCTCACCCACTCTTTCTTTGGCCCAGTTTCACGCTCACCCACTCTCACTCTCTCCCACTCTCTCTCTCACCCACTCTTTCACTCTCTCCCACTCTCTCTCGCCCAATCTCTCACTCTCGCCCACTCTCACTCTCACCTACTCTCTCTCGCCCAATCTCTCACTCTCTCCCACTCTCTCTCTCACCCATTCTCTCTCGTCCACACTCTCTCTAGGCCATTCTCTCTCTCTCGCCCACTCTCTCTCACCCACACTCTCTCTCGCCCACACTCTCTCTCGGCCATTCTCTCTCTCTCGCCCTCTCTCTCTCACCCACACTCTGTCTCGCCCACTCTCTCTCGGCCATTCTCTCTCTCTCGCCCACAATCACACTCTCTCCCACTCTCTCTCGCCCACACTCTCACTCTCACCCACTCACACTCTCGCACACTCTCTCTCACCCACTCTCTCTTTGGCCCAGTCTCACTCTGAGCCACTCTCTGTCTCACCCACACGCTATCTCGCCCACACTCTCTCTAACACTCTCTCTCTCGCCCGCTCTCTCTCACCCACTCTATCACTCTTGCCCACTATCTCTCTGGCCAACACTCTCTCTCACCCACACTCTCTCTCTCGCCCACTCTCTTACTCTCTCCTACTCTCTCACTCGAACACTCTCTCTCTCGCCCGTTCTCTCTCACCCACTCTCTCTCTCTCACCCAGTCTCTCTCTCTCGCACACACACTCTCTCGCCCACTCTCTTACTCTCTCCTGCTCTCTCTCTTGCCCACTCTCTCCCACGCCCACTCTCTTTCTTGCTCACTCTCTCTCTCCCGCCTACTCTCCCTCGCCCACTATCTCTCTCGCCCACTCTCTCACTCTCGTCCACTCTCTGTCTCGCCCACTCTCTGTCTCGCCCACTCACTCACTCTCGCCCAGTCTCACTCTCGCCCACTCTCTCTCACCCACTCTTTCTTTGGCCCAGTTTCACGCTCACCCACTCTCACTCTCTCCCACTCTCTCTCTCACCCACTCTTTCTCTCTCACCCACTCTCTCTCGCCCACACTCTCTCTCGGCCATTCTCTCTCTCTCGCCCACTCTGTCTCACCCACTCTCTCTCGCCCACACTCTCTCTCGGCCATTCTCTCTCTCTCGCCCACTCTCTCGCACCCACACTCTCTCTCGCCCACACTCTATCTCGCCCACTCACTCTCTCGCCCACTCTCTCTCTCGCCAGCTCTCTCTCACCCACTCTATCACTCTTGCCCACTCTCTCTCTGGCCAACACTCTCTCTCACCCACACTCTCTCTCTCGCCCACTCTCTTAATCTCTCCTACTCTCTCTCTCGAACACTCTCTCTCTCGCCCGCGCTCTCTCACCCACTCTCTCTCTTACACCCACTCTCTCTCGCCCACTCTCTCTCTCTCACCCACTCTCTCTCTCGCACACACACACTCTCGCCCACTCTCTCTCTCACCCATTCTCACTCTCGCCCACTCTCTCTCACCCACTCTTTCTTTGGCCCAGTTTCACGCTCACCCACTCTCACTCTCTCCCACTCTCTGTCTCACCCACTCTTTCACTCTCTCCCACTCTCTCTCGCCCAATCTCTCACTCTCGCCCACTCTCACTCTCACCTACTCTCTCTCGCCCAAATTCTCTCCCGGCCATTCTCTCTCTCTCGCCATCTCTCTCTCGCCCACACTCTCTCTCGCCCACTCTCTCTCGGCCATTCTCTCTCTCTCGCCCACAATCACACTCTCTCCCACTCTCTCTCGCCCACACTCTCACTCTCACCCAGTCACACTCTCCCACACTCTCTCTCACCCACTCTCTCTTTGGTCCAGTCTCACTCTCAGCCACACTCTATCTCGCCCACACTCTCTCTCGCCCACTCTCTCTCTCGCCCGCTCTCTCTCACCCACTCTATCACTCTTGCCCACTCTCTCTCTGGCCAACACTCTCTCTCACCCACACTCTCTCTCTCGCCCACTCTCTTACTCTCTCCTACTCTCTCACTCGAACACACTCTCTCTCGCCCGCGCTCTCTCACCCACTCTCTCTATTTCACCCACTCTCTCTCGCCCTCTCTCTCTCTCTCACCCACTCTCTCTCTCTCGCACACACACTCTCTCGCCCACTCTCTCTCTCGCCCGTTCTCTCTCACCCACTCTCTCTCTCTCGTCCATTCTCTCTCTCTCGCACACACTATCTCTCGCCCTCTCTCTCTCTCTCACCCACTCTCTTACTCTCTCCTACTCTCTCACTCGAACACTCTCTCTCTCGCCCGCGCTCTCTCACCCACTCTCTCTCTTTCACCCACTCTCTCTCGCCCACTCTCCCTCTCTCGCCCATTCTCCCTCTCTCGCACACACTCTCTCTCGCCCTCTCTCTCTCTCTCGCCCACTCTCTCTCTCACCCACTCTCTCTCGCCCACTCTCTCACTCTCGCCCACTCTCTCTCTGGCCAATACTCTCTCTCGCCCACTCTCTCTCTCGCCCTCTCTCTCTCTCGCCCACTCTCTCTCTCACCCACTCTCTCTCGCCCACTCTCTAACTCTTGCCCACTCTCTCTCTGGCCAACACTCTCTCTCACCCACACTCTCTCTCTCGCTCACTCTCTTCATCTCTCCTACTCTCTCTCTTGCCCACTCTCTCCCACGCCCACTCTCTTTCTTGCTCACTCTCTCTCTCCCACCTACTCTCCCTCGCCCACTATCTCTCTCGCCCACTCTCACACTCTCGTCCACTCTCTGTCTCGCCCACTCTCTGTCTCGCCCACTCACTCACTCTCGCCCAGTCTCACTCTCGCACACTCTCTCTCACCCACTCTTTCTTTGGCCCAGTTTCACGCTCACCCACTCTCACTCTCTCCCACTCTCTCTCTCACCCACTCTTTCTCTCTCACCCACTCTCTCTCACCCACACTCTCTCTCGCCCACACTCTCTCTCGGCCATTCTCTCTCTCTCGCCCACAATCACACTCTCTCCCACTCCATCTCGCCCACACTCTCACTCTCACCCAGTCACACTCTCGCACACTATCTCTCACCCACTCTCTCTTTGGCCCAGTCTCACTCTGACCCACTCTCTGTCTCACCCACACTCTATCTCGCCCACACTCTCTCTCGTCCACTCTCTCTCTCGCCAGCTCTCTCTCACCCACTCTATCACTCTTGCCCACTCTCTCTCTGGCCAACACTCTCTCTCACCCACACTCTCTCTCTCGCCCACTCTCTTACTCTCTCCTACTCTCTCTCTCGAACACTCTCTCTCTCGCCCGCGCTCTCTCACCCACTATCTCTCTTTCACCCACTCTCTCTAGCCCACTCTCTCTCTCTCACCCACTATCTCTCTCGCACACACACTCTCTCGCCCACTCTCTCTCTCGCCCTCTCTCTCTCTCTCGCCCACTCTCTCTCTCTCACCCACTCTCTCTCTCGCCCTCTCTCTCTCTCGCCCACTCTCACTCTCACCCACTCTCTCTCGCCCACTCTATCACTCTCGCCCACTCTCTCTCTGTCCAATACTCTCTCTCACCCACACTCTCTCTCGCTCACTCTCTTACTCTCTCCTACTCTCTCTCTTGCCCACTCTCTCCCACGTCCACTCTCTTTCTTGCTCACTCTCTCTCCCGACTACTCTCCCTCGCCCACTATCTCTCTCGCCCACTCTCTCACTCTCGTCCACTCTCTGTCTCGCCCACTCTCTGTCTCGCCCACTCACTCACTCTCGCCCAGTCTCACTCTCGCCCACTCTCTCTCACCCACTCTTTCTTTGGCCCAGTTTCACGCTCACCCACTCTCACTCTCTCCCACTCTCTCTCTCACCCACTCTTTCACTCTCTCCCACTCTCTCTCGCCCAATCTCTCACTCTCGCCCACTCTCACTCTCACCCACTCTGTCTCGCCCACACTCTCTCCCGCCCATTCTCTCTCTCTCGCCCCCTCGCTCTCGCCCACACTCTCTCTCGCCCACTCTCTCTCGGCCATTCTCTCTCTCTCGCCCACAATCACACTCTCTCCCACTCTCTCTCGCCCACACTCTCACTCACACACAGTCACACTAACGCACAGTCTCTCTCACCCACTCTCTCTTTGGCCCAGTCTCACTCTGAGCCACTCTCTGTCTCACCCACACTCTATCTCGCCCACACTCTCTCTCGCCCACTCTCTCTCTCGCCCGCTCTCTCTCACCCACTCTATCACTCTTGACCACTCTCTCTCTGGCCAACACTCTCTCTCACCCACACGCTCTCTCGCGCCCACTCTCTTACTCTCTCCTACTCTCTCACTCGAATACTCTCTCTCTCGCCCGCGCTCTCTCACCCACTCTGTCTCTTTCACCCACTCTCTCTCGCCTACACTCTATCTCTCACCCACTCTCTCTCTCTCGCACACACACTCTCTCGCCCACTCTCTCTCTCGCCCGTTCTCTCTCACCCACTCTCTCTCTCTCGCCCATTCTCTCTCTCTCGCACCCACTCTCTCTCGCCGTCTCTCTCTCTCTCGCCCACTCACTCTCTCACTGACTCTCTCTCGCGCCCTCTCTCTCTCTCGCCCACTCTCTCTCTCACCCACTCTCTCTCGCCCACTCTCTCACTCTCGCCCACTCTCTCTCTGGCCAATACTCTCTCTCACCCACACTCTCTCTCGCTCACTCTCTTACTCTCTCCTACTCTCTCTCTTGCCCACTCTCTCCCACGCCCACTCTCTTTCTTGCTCACTCTCTCTCTCCCACCTACTCTCCCTCGCCCACTATCTCTCTCGCCCACTCTCACACTCTCGTCCACTCTCTGTCTCGCCCACTCTCTGTCTCGCCCACTCACTCACTCTCGCCCAGTCTCACTCTCGCCCACTCTCTCTCACCCACTCTTTCTTTGGGCCAGTTTCACGCTCACCCACTCTCACTCTCTCCCACTCTCTCTCTCACCCACTCTTTCTCTCTCACCCACTCTATCGCCCACACTCTCTCTCGGCCATACTCTCTCTCTCGCCCACTCTCTCTCGCCCACACTCTCTCTCGCCCACTCTCTCTCGGCCATTCTCTCTCTCTCGCCCACAATCACACTCTCTCCCACTCTCTCTCGCCCACACTCTCACTCTCACCCAGTCACACTCTAGCACACTATCTCTCACCCACTCTCTCTTTGGCCCAGTCTCACTCTGACCCACTCTCTGTCTCACCCACACTCTATCTCGCCCACACTCTCTCTCGCCCACTCTCTCTCTCGCCCGCTCTCTCTCACCCACTCTATCACTCTTGCCAACTCTCTCTCTGGCCAACACTCTCTCTCACCCACACTCTCTCTCTCGCCCACTCTCTTACTCTCTCCAACTCTCTCTCTCGAACACTCTCTCTCTCGCCCGCGCTCTCTCACCCACTCTCTCTCTTTCACCCACTCTCTCTCGCCCACTCTCTCTCTCTCACCCACTATCTCTCTCGCACACACACTCTCTCGCCCACTCTCTCTCTCGCCCGTTCTCTCTCACCCACTCCCTCTCTCTCGCCCACTCTCTCTCTCACTGACTCTCTCTCGCGCCCTCTCTCTCTCTCGCCCACTCTCTCTCTCACCCACTCTCTCTCGCCCACTCTCTCACTCTCGCCCACTCTCTCTCTGGCCAATACTCTCTCTCACCCACACTCTCTCTCGCTCACTCTCTTACTCTCTCCTACTCTCTCTCTTGCCCACTCTCTCCCACGCCCACTCTCTTTCTTGCTCACTCTCTCTCTCCCACCTACTCTCCCTCGCCCACTATCTCTCTCGCCCACTCTCACACTCTCGTCCACTCTCTGTCTCGCCCACTCTCTGTCTCGCCCACTCACTCACTCTCGCCCAGTCTCACTCTCGCCCACTCTCTCTCACCCACTCTTTCTTTGGGCCAGTTTCACGCTCACCCACTCTCACTCTCTCCCACTCTCTCTCTCACCCACTCTTTCTCTCTCACCCACTCTCTCTCGCCCACACTCTCTCTCGGCCATTCTCTCTCTCTCGCCCACTCTCTCTCGCCCACACTCTCTCTCGCCCACTCTCTCTCGGCCATTCTCTCTCTCTCGCCCACAATCACACTCTCTCCCACTCTCTCTCGCCCACACTCTCACTCTCACCCAGTCACACCCTAGCACACTATCTCTCACCCACTCTCTCTTTGGCCCAGTCTCACTCTGACCCACTCTCTGTCTCACCCACACTCTATCTCGCCCACACTCTCTCTCGCCCACTCTCTCTCTCGCCCGCTCTCTCTCACCCACTCTATCACTCTTGCCAACTCTCTCTCTGGCCAACACTCTCTCTCACCCACACTCTCTCTCTCGCCCACTCTCTTACTCTCTCCAACTCTCTCTCTCGAACACTCTCTCTCTCGCCCGCGCTCTCTCACCCACTCTCTCTCTTTCACCCACTCTCTCTCGCCCACTCTCTCTCTCTCACCCACTATCTCTCTCGCACACACACTCTCTCGCCCACTCTCTCTCTCGCCCGTTCTCTCTCACCCACTCCCTCTCTCTCACCCATTCTCTCTCTCTCGCACACACTCTCTCTCGCCCTCTCTCTCTCTCTCGCCCACTCTCTCTCTCTCACCCACTCTCTCTCTCGCCCTCTCTGTCTCTCGCCCACTCTCACTCTCACCCACTCTCTCTCGCCCACTCTCTCACTCTCGCCCACTCTCTCTCTGTCCAATACTCTCTCTCACCCACACTCTCTCTCGCTCACTCTCTTACTCTCTCCTACTCTCTCTCTTGCCCACTCTCTCCCACGTCCACTCTCTTTCTTGCTCACTCTCTCTCCCGCCTACTCTCCCTCGCCCACTCTCTCTCGCCCACTCTCTCACTCACGTCCACTCTCTGTCTCGCCCACTCTCTGTCTCGCCCACTCACTCACTCTCGCCCAGTCTCACTCTCGCCCATTCTCTCTCACCCACTCTTTCTTTGGCCCAGTTTCACGCTCACCCACTCTCACTCTCTCCCACTCTCTCTCTCACCCACTCTTTCACTCTCTCCCACTCACTCTCTCCCACTCTCTCTCTCACCCACTGTTTCAATCTCACCCACTCTCTCTCACTCACACTCTCTCTCGCCCACACTCTCTCTCGGCCATTCTCTCTCTCTCGCCCTCTCTCTCTCGCCCACACTCTGTCTCGCCCACTCTCTCTCGGCCATTCTCTCTCTCTCGCCCACAATCACACTCTCTCCCACTCTCTCTCGCCCACACTCACTCTCACCCACTCACACTCTCGCACACTCTCTCTCACCCACTCTCTCTTTGGCCCAGTCTCACTCTGAGCCACTCTCTGTCTCACCCACACTCTATCTCGCCCACACTCTCTCTAACACTCTCTCTCTCGCCCGCTCTCTCTCACCCACTCTATCACTCTTGCCCACTATCTCTCTGGCCAACACTCTCTCTCACCCACACTCTCTCTCTCGCCCACTCTCTTACTCTCTCCTACTCTCTCACTCGAACACTCTCTCTCTCGCCCGCGCTCTCTCACCCACTCTCTCTCTCACCCAGTCTTTCTCTCTCGCACACACACTCTCTCGCCCACTCTCTTACTCTCTCCTACTCTCTCTCTTGCCCACTCTCTCCCACGCCCACTCTCTTTCTTGCTCACTCTCTCTCTCCCGCCTACTCTCCCTCGCCCACTATCTCTCTCGCCCACTCTCTCACTCTCGTCCACTCTCTGTCTCGCCCACTCTCTGTCTCGCCCACTCACTCACTCTCGCCCAGTCTCACTCTCGCCCACTCTCTCTCACCCACTCTTTCTTTGGCCCAGTTTCACGCTCACCCACTCTCACTCTCTCCCACGCTCTCTCTCACCCACTCTTTCACTCTCACCCACTCTCTCTCGCCCACACTCTCTCTCGGCCATTCTCTCTCTCTCGCCCACACTCTCTCACCCACACTCTCTCTCGCCCACACTCTATCTCGCCCACTCACTCTCTCGCCCACTCTCTCTCTCGCCCGCTCTCTCTCACCCACTCTATCACTCTTGCCCACTCTCTCTCTGGCCAACACTCTCTCTCACCCACACTCTCTCTCTCGCCCACTCTCTTAATCTCTCCTACTCTCTCTCTCGAACACTCTCTCTCTCGCCCGCGCTCTCTCACCCACTCTCTCTCTTTCACCCACTCTCTCTCGCCCACTCTCTCTCTCTCACCCACTCTCTCTCTCGCACACACACTCTCTCGCCCACTCTCTCTCTCGCCCATTCTCACTCTCGCCCACTCTCTCTCACCCACTCTTTCTTTGGCCCAGTTTCACGCTCACCCACTCTCACTCTCTCCCACTCTCTCTCTCACCCACTCTTTAACTCTCTCCCACTCTCTCTCGCCCAATCTCTCACTCTCGCCCACTCTCACTCTCACCTACTCTCTCTCGCCCAATCTCTCACTCTCTCCCACTCTCTCTCTCACCCATTCTCTCTCGTCCACACTCTCTCTAGGCCATTCTCTCTCTCTCGCCCACTCTCTCTCACCCACACTCTCTCTCGCCCACACTCTCTCTCGGCCATTCTCTCTCTCTCGCCCTCTCTCTCTCACCCACACTCTGTCTCGCCCACTCTCTCTCGGCCATTCTCTCTCTCTCGCCCACAATCACACTCTCTCCCACTCTCTCTCGCCCACACTCTCACTCTCACCCACTCACACTCTCGCACACTCTCTCTCACCCACTCTCTCTTTGGCCCAGTCTCACTCTGAGCCACTCTCTGTCTCACCCACACGCTATCTCGCCCACACTCTCTCTAACACTCTCTCTCTCGCCCGCTCTCTCTCACCCACTCTATCACTCTTGCCCACTATCTCTCTGGCCAACACTCTCTCTCACCCACACTCTCTCTCTCGCCCACTCTCTTACTCTCTCCTACTCTCTCACTCGAACACTCTCTCTCTCGCCCGTTCTCTCTCACCCACTCTCTCTCTCTCACCCAGTCTCTCTCTCTCGCACACACACTCTCTCGCCCACTCTCTTACTCTCTCCTGCTCTCTCTCTTGCCCACTCTCTCCCACGCCCACTCTCTTTCTTGCTCACTCTCTCTCTCCCGCCTACTCTCCCTCGCCCACTATCTCTCTCGCCCACTCTCTCACTCTCGTCCACTCTCTGTCTCGCCCACTCTCTGTCTCGCCCACTCACTCACTCTCGCCCAGTCTCACTCTCGCCCACTCTCTCTCACCCACTCTTTCTTTGGCCCAGTTTCACGCTCACCCACTCTCACTCTCTCCCACTCTCTCTCTCACCCACTCTTTCTCTCTCACCCACTCTCTCTCGCCCACACTCTCTCTCGGCCATTCTCTCTCTCTTGCCCACTCTGTCTCACCCACTCTCTCTCGCCCACACTCTCTCTCGGCCATTCTCTCTCTCTCGCCCACTCTCTCTCACCCACACTCTCTCTCGCCCACACTCTATCTCGCCCACTCACTCTCTCGCCCACTCTCTCTCTCGCCAGCTCTCTCTCACCCACTCTATCACTCTTGCCCACTCTCTCTCTAGCCAACACTCTCTCTCACCCACACTCTCTCTCTCGCCCACTCTCTTAATCTCTCCTACTCTCTCTCTCGAACACTCTCTCTCTCGCCCGCGCTCTCTCACCCACTCTCTCTCTTTCACCCACTCTCTCTCGCCCACTCTCTCTCTCTCACCCACTCTCTCTCTCGCACACACACACTCTCGCCCACTCTCTCTCTCGCCCATTCTCACTCTCGCCCACTCTCTCTCACCCACTCTTTCTTTGGCCCAGTTTCACGCTCACCCACTCTCACTCTCTCCCACTCTCTGTCTCACCCACTCTTTCACTCTCTCCCACTCTCTCTCGCCCAATCTCTCACTCTCGCCCACTCTCACTCTCACCTACTCTCTCTCGCCCAAATTCTCTCTCGGCCATTCTCTCTCTCTCGCCATCTCTCTCTCGCCCACACTCTCTCTCGCCCACTCTCTCTCGGCCATTCTCTCTCTCTCGCCCACAATCACACTCTCTCCCACTCTCTCTCGCCCACACTCTCACTCTCACCCAGTCACACTCTCCCACACTCTCTCTCACCCACTCTCTCTTTGGTCCAGTCTCACTCTCACCCACACTCTATCTCGCCCACACTCTCTCTCGCCCACTCTCTCTCTCGCCCGCTCTCTCTCACCCACTCTATCACTCTTGCCCACTCTCTCTCTGGCCAACACTCTCTCTCACCCACACTCTCTCTCTCGCCCACTCTCTTACTCTCTCCTACTCTCTCACTCGAATACTCTCTCTCTCGCCCGCGCTCTCTCACCCACTCTGTCTCTTTCACCCACTCTCTCTCGCCTACACTCTATCTCTCACCCACTCTCTCTCTCTCGCACACACACTCTCTCGCCCACTCTCTCTCTCGCCCGTTCTCTCTCACCCACTCTCTCTCTCTCGCCCATTCTCTCTCTCTCGCACCCACTCTCTCTCGCCGTCTCTCTCTCTCTCGCCCACTCACTCTCTCACTGACTCTCTCTCGCGCCCTCTCTCTCTCTCGCCCACTCTCTCTCTCACCCACTCTCTCTCGCCCACTCTCTCACTCTCGCCCACTCTCTCTCTGGCCAATACTCTCTCTCACCCACACTCTCTCTCGCTCACTCTCTTACTCTCTCCTACTCTCTCTCTTGCCCACTCTCTCCCACGCCCACTCTCTTTCTTGCTCACTCTCTCTCTCCCACCTACTCTCCCTCGCCCACTATCTCTCTCGCCCACTCTCACACTCTCGTCCACTCTCTGTCTCGCCCACTCTCTGTCTCGCCCACTCACTCACTCTCGCCCAGTCTCACTCTCGCCCACTCTCTCTCACCCACTCTTTCTTTGGGCCAGTTTCACGCTCACCCACTCTCACTCTCTCCCACTCTCTCTCTCACCCACTCTTTCTCTCTCACCCACTCTATCGCCCACACTCTCTCTCGGCCATACTCTCTCTCTCGCCCACTCTCTCTCGCCCACACTCTCTCTCGCCCACTCTCTCTCGGCCATTCTCTCTCTCTCGCCCACAATCACACTCTCTCCCACTCTCTCTCGCCCACACTCTCACTCTCACCCAGTCACACTCTAGCACACTATCTCTCACCCACTCTCTCTTTGGCCCAGTCTCACTCTGACCCACTCTCTGTCTCACCCACACTCTATCTCGCCCACACTCTCTCTCGCCCACTCTCTCTCTCGCCCGCTCTCTCTCACCCACTCTATCACTCTTGCCAACTCTCTCTCTGGCCAACACTCTCTCTCACCCACACTCTCTCTCTCGCCCACTCTCTTACTCTCTCCAACTCTCTCTCTCGAACACTCTCTCTCTCGCCCGCGCTCTCTCACCCACTCTCTCTCTTTCACCCACTCTCTCTCGCCCACTCTCTCTCTCTCACCCACTATCTCTCTCGCACACACACTCTCTCGCCCACTCTCTCTCTCGCCCGTTCTCTCTCACCCACTCCCTCTCTCTCGCCCACTCTCTCTCTCACTGACTCTCTCTCGCGCCCTCTCTCTCTCTCGCCCACTCTCTCTCTCACCCACTCTCTCTCGCCCACTCTCTCACTCTCGCCCACTCTCTCTCTGGCCAATACTCTCTCTCACCCACACTCTCTCTCGCTCACTCTCTTACTCTCTCCTACTCTCTCTCTTGCCCACTCTCTCCCACGCCCACTCTCTTTCTTGCTCACTCTCTCTCTCCCACCTACTCTCCCTCGCCCACTATCTCTCTCGCCCACTCTCACACTCTCGTCCACTCTCTGTCTCGCCCACTCTCTGTCTCGCCCACTCACTCACTCTCGCCCAGTCTCACTCTCGCCCACTCTCTCTCACCCACTCTTTCTTTGGGCCAGTTTCACGCTCACCCACTCTCACTCTCTCCCACTCTCTCTCTCACCCACTCTTTCTCTCTCACCCACTCTCTCTCGCCCACACTCTCTCTCGGCCATTCTCTCTCTCTCGCCCACTCTCTCTCGCCCACACTCTCTCGGCCATTCTCTCTCTCTCGCCCACAATCACACTCTCTCCCACTCTCTCTCGCCCACACTCTCACTCTCACCCAGTCACACCCTAGCACACTATCTCTCACCCACTCTCTCTTTGGCCCAGTCTCACTCTGACCCACTCTCTGTCTCACCCACACTCTATCTCGCCCACACTCTCTCTCGCCCACTCTCTCTCTCGCCCGCTCTCTCTCACCCACTCTATCACTCTTGCCAACTCTCTCTCTGGCCAACACTCTCTCTCACCCACACTCTCTCTCTCGCCCACTCTCTTACTCTCTCCAACTCTCTCTCTCGAACTCTCTCTCTCTCGCCCGCGCTCTCTCACCCACTCTCTCTCTTTCACCCACTCTCTCTCGCCCACTCTCTCTCTCTCACCCACTATCTCTCTCGCACACACACTCTCTCGCCCACTCTCTCTCTCGCCCGTTCTCTCTCACCCACTCCCTCTCTCTCACCCATTCTCTCTCTCTCGCACACACTCTCTCTCGCCCTCTCTCTCTCTCTCGCCCACTCTCTCTCTCTCACCCACTCTCTCTCTCGCCCTCTCTGTCTCTCGCCCACTCTCACTCTCACCCACTCTCTCTCGCCCACTCTCTCACTCTCGCCCACTCTCTCTCTGTCCAATACTCTCTCTCACCCACACTCTCTCTCGCTCACTCTCTTACTCTCTCCTACTCTCTCTCTTGCCCACTCTCTCCCACGTCCACTCTCTTTCTTGCTCACTCTCTCTCCCGCCTACTCTCCCTCGCCCACTCTCTCTCGCCCACTCTCTCACTCACGTCCACTCTCTGTCTCGCCCACTCTCTGTCTCGCCCACTCACTCACTCTCGCCCAGTCTCACTCTCGCCCATTCTCTCTCACCCACTCTTTCTTTGGCCCAGTTTCACGCTCACCCACTCTCACTCTCTCCCACTCTCTCTCTCACCCACTCTTTCACTCTCTCCCACTCACTCTCTCCCACTCTCTCTCTCACCCACTGTTTCAATCTCACCCACTCTCTCTCACTCACACTCTCTCTCGCCCACACTCTCTCTCGGCCATTCTCTCTCTCTCGCCCTCTCTCTCTCGCCCACACTCTGTCTCGCCCACTCTCTCTCGGCCATTCTCTCTCTCTCGCCCACAATCACACTCTCTCCCACTCTCTCTCGCCCACACTCACTCTCACCCACTCACACTCTCGCACACTCTCTCTCACCCACTCTCTCTTTGGCCCAGTCTCACTCTGAGCCACTCTCTGTCTCACCCACACTCTATCTCGCCCACACTCTCTCTAACACTCTCTCTCTCGCCCGCTCTCTCTCACCCACTCTATCACTCTTGCCCACTATCTCTCTGGCCAACACTCTCTCTCACCCACACTCTCTCTCTCGCCCACTCTCTTACTCTCTCCTACTCTCTCACTCGAACACTCTCTCTCTCGCCCGCGCTCTCTCACCCACTCTCTCTCTCACCCAGTCTTTCTCTCTCGCACACACACTCTCTCACCCACTCTCTTACTCTCTCCTACTCTCTCTCTTGCCCACTCTCTCCCACGCCCACTCTCTTTCTTGCTCACTCTCTCTCTCCCGCCTACTCTCCCTCGCCCACTATCTCTCTCGCCCACTCTCTCACTCTCGTCCACTCTCTGTCTCGCCCACTCTCTGTCTCGCCCACTCACTCACTCTCGCCCAGTCTCACTCTCGCCCACTCTCTCTCACCCACTCTTTCTTTGGCCCAGTTTCACGCTCACCCACTCTCACTCTCTCCCACGCTCTCTCTCACCCACTCTTTCACTCTCACCCACTCTCTCTCGCCCACACTCTCTCTCGGCCATTCTCTCTCTCTCGCCCACACTCTCTCACCCACACTCTCTCTCGCCCACACTCTATCTCGCCCACTCACTCTCTCGCCCACTCTCTCTCTCGCCCGCTCTCTCTCACCCACTCTATCACTCTTGCCCACTCTCTCTCTGGCCAACACTCTCTCTCACCCACACTCTCTCTCTCGCCCACTCTCTTAATCTCTCCTACTCTCTCTCTCGAACACTCTCTCTCTCGCCCGCGCTCTCTCACCCACTCTCTCTCTTTCACCCACTCTCTCTCGCCCACTCTCTCTCTCTCACCCACTCTCTCTCTCGCACACACACTCTCTCGCCCACTCTCTCTCTCGCCCATTCTCACTCTCGCCCACTCTCTCTCACCCACTCTTTCTTTGGCCCAGTTTCACGCTCACCCACTCTCACTCTCTCCCACTCTCTCTCTCACCCACTCTTTAACTCTCTCCCACTCTCTCTCGCCCAATCTCTCACTCTCGCCCACTCTCACTCTCACCTACTCTCTCTCGCCCAATCTCTCACTCTCTCCCACTCTCTCTCTCACCCATTCTCTCTCGTCCACACTCTCTCTAGGCCATTCCCTCTCTCTCGCCCACTCTCTCTCACCCACACTCTCTCTCGCCCACACTCTCTCTCGGCCATTCTCTCTCTCTCGCCCTCTCTCTCTCACCCACACTCTGTCTCGCCCACTCTCTCTCGGCCATTCTCTCTCTCTCGCCCACAATCACACTCTCTCCCACTCTCTCTCGCCCACACTCTCACTCTCACCCACTCACACTCTCGCACACTCTCTCTCACCCACTCTCTCTTTGGCCCAGTCTCACTCTGAGCCACTCTCTGTCTCACCCACACGCTATCTCGCCCACACTCTCTCTAACACTCTCTCTCTCGCCCGCTCTCTCTCACCCACTCTATCACTCTTGCCCACTATCTCTCTGGCCAACACTCTCTCTCACCCACACTCTCTCTCTCGCCCACTCTCTTACTCTCTCCTACTCTCTCACTCGAACACTCTCTCTCTCGCCCGTTCTCTCTCACCCACTCTCTCTCTCTCACCCAGTCTCTCTCTCTCGCACACACACTCTCTCGCCCACTCTCTTACTCTCTCCTGCTCTCTCTCTTGCCCACTCTCTCCCACGCCCACTCTCTTTCTTGCTCACTCTCTCTCTCCCGCCTACTCTCCCTCGCCCACTATCTCTCTCGCCCACTCTCTCACTCTCGTCCACTCTCTGTCTCGCCCACTCTCTGTCTCGCCCACTCACTCACTCTCGCCCAGTCTCACTCTCGCCCACTCTCTCTCACCCACTCTTTCTTTGGCCCAGTTTCACGCTCACCCACTCTCACTCTCTCCCACTCTCTCTCTCACCCACTCTTTCTCTCTCACCCACTCTCTCTCGCCCACACTCTCTCTCGGCCATTCTCTCTCTCTTGCCCACTCTGTCTCACCCACTCTCTCTCGCCCACACTCTCTCTCGGCCATTCTCTCTCTCTCGCCCACTCTCTCTCACCCACACTCTCTCTCGCCCACACTCTATCTCGCCCACTCACTCTCTCGCCCACTCTCTCTCTCGCCAGCTCTCTCTCACCCACTCTATCACTCTTGCCCACTCTCTCTCTAGCCAACACTCTCTCTCACCCACACTCTCTCTCTCGCCCACTCTCTTAATCTCTCCTACTCTCTCTCTCGAACACTCTCTCTCTCGCCCGCGCTCTCTCACCCACTCTCTCTCTTTCACCCACTCTCTCTCGCCCACTCTCTCTCTCTCACCCACTCTCTCTCTCGCACACACACACTCTCGCCCACTCTCTCTCTCGCCCATTCTCACTCTCGCCCACTCTCTCTCACCCACTCTTTCTTTGGCCCAGTTTCACGCTCACCCACTCTCACTCTCTCCCACTCTCTGTCTCACCCACTCTTTCACTCTCTCCCACTCTCTCTCGCCCAATCTCTCACTCTCGCCCACTCTCACTCTCACCTACTCTCTCTCGCCCAAATTCTCTCTCGGCCATTCTCTCTCTCTCGCCATCTCTCTCTCGCCCACACTCTCTCTCGCCCACTCTCTCTCGGCCATTCTCTCTCTCTCGCCCACAATCACACTCTCTCCCACTCTCTCTCGCCCACACTCTCACTCTCACCCAGTCACACTCTCCCACACTCTCTCTCACCCACTCTCTCTTTGGTCCAGTCTCACTCTCACCCACACTCTATCTCGCCCACACTCTCTCTCGCCCACTCTCTCTCTCGCCCGCTCTCTCTCACCCACTCTATCACTCTTGCCCACTCTCTCTCTGGCCAACACTCTCTCTCACCCACACTCTCTCTCTCGCCCACTCTCTTACTCTCTCCTACTCTCTCACTCGAACACACTCTCTCTCGCCCGCGCTCTCTCACCCACTCTCTCTATTTCACCCACTCTCTCTCGCCCTCTCTCTCTCTCTCACCCACTCTCTCTCTCTCGCACACACACTCTCTCGCCCACTCTCTCTCTCGCCCGTTCTCTCTCACCCACTCTCTCTCTCTCGTCCATTCTCTCTCTCTCGCACACACTATCTCTCGCCCTCTCTCTCTCTCTCACCCACTCTCTTACTCTCTCCTACTCTCTCACTCGAACACTCTCTCTCTCGCCCGCGCTCTCTCACCCACTCTCTCTCTTTCACCCACTCTCTCTCGCCCACTCTCCCTCTCTCGCCCATTCTCCCTCTCTCGCACACACTCTCTCTCGCCCTCTCTCTCTCTCTCGCCCACTCTCTCTCTCACCCACTCTCTCTCGCCCACTCTCTCACTCTCGCCCACTCTCTCTCTGGCCAATACTCTCTCTCGCCCACACTCTCTCTCTAGCTCACTCTCTTCATCTCTCCTACTCTCTCTCTTGCCCACTCTCTCCCACGCCCACTCTCTTTCTTGCTCACTCTCTCTCTCCCACCTACTCTCCCTCGCCCACTATCTCTCTCGCCCACTCTCACACTCTCGTCCACTCTCTGTCTCACCCACTCTCTGTCTCGCCCACTCACTCACTCTCGCCCAGTCTCACTCTCGCACACTCTCTCTCACCCACTCTTTCTTTGGCCCAGTTTCACGCTCACCCACTCTCACTCTCTCCCACTCTCTCTCTCACCCACTCTTTCTCTCTCACCCACTCTCTCTCACCCACACTCTCTCTCGCCCACACTCTCTCTCGGCCATTCTCTCTCTCTCGCCCACAATCACACTCTCTCCCACTCTCTTTCGCCCACACTCTCACTCTCACCCAGTCACACTCTCGCACACTATCTCTCACCCACTCTCTCTTTGGCCCAGTCTCACTCTGACCCACTCTCTGTCTCACCCACACTCTATCTCGCCCACACTCTCTCTCGTCCACTCTCTCTCTCGCCAGCTCTCTCTCACCCACTCTATCACTCTTGCCCACTCTCTCTCTGGCCAACACTCTCTCTCACCCACACTCTCTCTCTCGCCCACTCTCTTACTCTCTCCTACTCTCTCTCTCGAACACTCTCTCTCTCGCCCGCGCTCTCTCACCCACTATCTCTCTTTCACCCACTCTCTCTAGCCCACTCTCTCTCTCTCACCCACTATCTCTCTCGCACACACACTCTCTCGCCCACTCTCTCTCTCGCCCTCTCTCTCTCTCTCGCCCACTCTCTCTCTCTCACCCACTCTCTCTCTCGCCCTCTCTCTCTCTCGCCCACTCTCACTCTCACCCACTCTCTCTCGCCCACTCTATCACTCTCGCCCACTCTCTCTCTGTCCAATACTCTCTCTCACCCACACTCTCTCTCGCTCACTCTCTTACTCTCTCCTACTCTCTCTCTTGCCCACTCTCTCCCACGTCCACTCTCTTTCTTGCTCACTCTCTCTCCCGACTACTCTCCCTCGCCCACTATCTCTCTCGCCCACTCTCTCACTCTCGTCCACTCTCTGTCTCGCCCACTCTCTGTCTCGCCCACTCACTCACTCTCGCCCAGTCTCACTCTCGCCCACTCTCTCTCACCCACTCTTTCTTTGGCCCAGTTTCACGCTCACCCACTCTCACTCTCTCCCACTCTCTCTCTCACCCACTCTTTCACTCTCTCCCACTCTCTCTCGCCCAATCTCTCACTCTCGCCCACTCTCACTCTCACCCACTCTGTCTCGCCCACACTCTCTCCCGCCCATTCTCTCTCTCTCGCCCCCTCGCTCTCGCCCACACTCTCTCTCGCCCACTCTCTCTCGGCCATTCTCTCTCTCTCGCCCACAATCACACTCTCTCCCACTCTCTCTCGCCCACACTCTCACTCACACACAGTCACACTAACGCACAGTCTCTCTCACCCACTCTCTCTTTGGCCCAGTCTCACTCTGAGCCACTCTCTGTCTCACCCACACTCTATCTCGCCCACACTCTCTCTCGCCCACTCTCTCTCTCGCCCGCTCTCTCTCACCCACTCTATCACTCTTGACCACTCTCTCTCTGGCCAACACTCTCTCTCACCCACACGCTCTCTCGCGCCCACTCTCTTACTCTCTCCTGCTCTCTCACTCGAATACTCTCTCTCTCGCCCGCGCTCTCTCACCCACTCTGTCTCTTTCACCCACTCTCTCTCGCCTACACTCTATCTCTCACCCACTCTCAATCTCTCGCACACACACTCTCTCGCCCACTCTCTCTCTCGCCCGTTCTCTCTCACCCACTCTCTCTCTCTCGCCCATTCTCTCTCTCTCGCACCCACTCTCTCTCGCCGTCTCTCTCTCTCTCGCCCACTCTCTCTCTCACTGACTCTCTCTCGCGCCCTCTCTCTCTCTCGCCCACTCTCTCTCTCACCCACTCTCTCTCGCCCACTCTCTCACTCTCGCCCACTCTCTCTCTGGCCAATACTCTCTCTCACCCACACTCTCTCTCGCTCACTCTCTTACTCTCTCCTACTCTCTCTCTTGCCCACTCTCTCCCACGCCCACTCTCTTTCTTGCTCACTCTCTCTCTCCCACCTACTCTCCCTCGCCCACTATCTCTCTCGCCCACTCTCACACTCTCGTCCACTCTCTGTCTCGCCCACTCTCTGTCTCGCCCACTCTCTCTCACCCACTCTTTCTTTGGGCCAGTTTCACGCTCACCCACTCTCACTCTCTCCCACTCTCTCTCTCACCCACTCTTTCTCTCTCACCCACTCTCTCTCGCCCACACTCTCTCTCGGCCATTCTCTCTCTCTCGCCCACTATCTCTCGCCCACACTCTCTCTCGCCCACTCTCTCTCGGCCATTCTCTCTCTCTCGCCCACAATCACACTCTCTCCCACTCTCTCTCGCCCACACTCTCACTCTCACCCAGTCACACTCGAGCACACTATCTCTCACCCACTCTCTCTTTGGCCCAGTCTCACTCTGACCCACTCTCTGTCTCACCCACACTCTATCTCGCCCACACTCTCTCTCGCCCACTCTCTCTCTCGCCCGCTCTCTCTCACCCACTCTATCACTCTTGCCAACTCTCTCTCTGGCCAACACTCTCTCTCACCCACACTCTCTCTCTCGCCCACTCTCTTACTCTCTCCAACTCTCTCTCTCGAACACTCTCTCTCTCGCCCGCGCTCTCTCACCCACTCTCTCTCTTTCACCCACTCTCTCTCGCCCACTCTCTCTCTCTCACCCACTATCTCTCTCGCACACACACTCTCTCGCCCACTCTCTCTCTCGCCCGTTCTCTCTCACCCACTCCCTCTCTCTCACCCATTCTCTCTCTCTCGCACACACTCTCTCTCGCCCTCTCTCTCTCTCTCGCCCACTCTCTCTCTCTCACCCACTCTCTCTCTCGCCCTCTCTGTCTCTCGCCCACTCTCACTCTCACCCACTCTCTCTCGCCCACTCTCTCACTCTCGCCCACTCTCTCTCTGTCCAATACTCTCTCTCACCCACACTCTCTCTCGCTCACTCTCTTACTCTCTCCTACTCTCTCTCTTGCCCACTCTCTCCCACGTCCACTCTCTTTCTTGCTCACTCTCTCTCCCGACTACTCTCCCTCGCCCACTATCTCTCTCGCCCACTCTCTCACTCTCGTCCACTCTCTGTCTCGCCCACTCTCTGTCTCGCCCACTCACTCACTCTCGCCCAGTCTCACTCTCGCCCACTCTCTCTCACCCACTCTTTCTTTGGCCCAGTTTCACGCTCACCCACTCTCACTCTCTCCCACTCTCTCTCTCACCCACTCTTTCACTCTCTCCCACTCTCTCTCGCCCAATCTCTCACTCTCGCCCACTCTCACTCTCACCCACTCTCTCTCGGAAATTCTCTCTCTCTCGCCCACAATCACACTCTCTCCCACTCTCTCTCGCCCACACTCTCACTCACACACAGTCACACTCTCGCACACTCTCTCTCACCCACTCTCTCTTTGGCCCAGTCTCACTCTGAGCCACTCTCTGTCTCACCCACACTCTATCTCGCCCACACTCTCTCTCGCCCACTCTCTCTCTCGCCCGCTCTCTCTCACCCACTCTATCACTCTTGCCCACTCACTCTCTGGCCAACACTCTCTCTCACCCACACTCTCTCTCTCGCCAACTCTCTTACTCTCTCCTACTCTCTCTCTTTCACCCACTCTCTCTCGCCTACACTCTCTCTCTCACCCACTCTCTCTCTCTCGCACACACACTCTCTCGCCCACTCTCTCTCTCGCCCGTTCTCTCTGACCCACTCTCTCTCTCTCGCCCATTCTCTCTCTCTCGCACCAACTCTCTCTCGCCCTCTCTCTCTCTCTCGCTCACTCTCTCTCTCTCTCACTGACTCTCTCTCTCACCCTCTCTCTCTCTCGCCCACTCTCTCTCTCTCACCCACTCTCTCTCGCCCACTCTCTCACTCTCGCCCACTCTCTCTCTGGCCAATACTCTCTCTCACCCACACTCTCTCTCGCTCACTCTCTTACTCTCTCCTACTCTCTCTCTTGCCCACTCTCTCCCACGCCCACTCTCTTTCTTGCTCACTCTCTCTCTCCCACCTACTCTCCCTCGCCCACTATCTCTCTCGCCCACTCTCACACTCTCGTCCACTCTCTGTCTCGCCCACTCTGTCTCGCCCACTCACTCACTCTCGCCCAGTCTCACTCTCGCCCACTCTCTCTCACCCACTCTTTCTTTGGCCCAGTTTCACGGTCACCCACTCTCACTCTCTCCCACTCTCTCTCTCACCCACTCTTTCTCTCTCACCCACTCTCTCTCGCCCACACTCTCTCTCGGCCATTCTCTCTCTCTCGCCCACTCTCTCTCACTCACACTCTCTCTCGCCCACACTCTCTCTCGGCCATTCTCTCTCTCTCGACCACAATCACACTCTCTCCCACTCTCTCTCGCCCACACTCTCACTCTCACCCAGTCACACTCACGCACACTCTCTCTCACCCACTCTCTCTTTGGCCCAGTCTCACTCTGACCCACTCTCTGTCTCACCCACACTCTATCTCCCCCACACTCTCTCTCGCCCACTCTCTCTCTCTCGCCCGCTCTCTCTCACCCACTCTATCACTCTTGCCCACTCACTCTCTGGCCAACACTCTCTCTCACCCACACTCTCTCTCTCGCCAACTCTCTTACTCTCTCCTACTCTCTCTCTTTCACCCACTCTCTCTCGCCTACACTCTCTCTCTCACCCACTCTCTCTCTCTCGCACACACACTCTCTCGCCCACTCTCTCTCTCGCCCGTTCTCTCTGACCCACTCTCTCTCTCTCGCCCATTCTCTCTCTCTCGCACCAACTCTCTCTCGCCCTCTCTCTCTCTCGCTCACTCTCTCTCTCTCTCACTGACTCTCTCTCTCACCCTCTCTCTCTCTCGCCCACTCTCTCTCTCTCACCCACTCTCTCTCGCCCACTCTCTCACTCTCGCCCACTCTCTCTCTGGCCAATACTCTCTCTCACCCACACTCTCTCTCGCTCACTCTCTTACTCTCTCCTACTCTCTCTCTTGCCCACTCTCTCCCACGCCCACTCTCTTTCTTGCTCACTCTCTCTCTCCCACCTACTCTCCCTCGCCCACTATCTCTCTCGCCCACTCTCACACTCTCGTCCACTCTCTGTCTCGCCCACTCTGTCTCGCCCACTCACTCACTCTCGCCCAGTCTCACTCTCGCCCACTCTCTCTCACCCACTCTTTCTTTGGCCCAGTTTCACGGTCACCCACTCTCACTCTCTCCCACTCTCTCTCTCACCCACTCTTTCTCTCTCACCCACTCTCTCTCGCCCACACTCTCTCTCGGCCATTCTCTCTCTCTCGCCCACTCTCTCTCACTCACACTCTCTCTCGCCCACACTCTCTCTCGGCCATTCTCTCTCTCTCGCCCACAATCACACTCTCTCCCACTCTCTCTCGCCCACACTCTCACTCTCACCCAGTCACACTCACGCACACTCTCTCTCACCCACTCTCTCTTTGGCCCAGTCTCACTCTGACCCACTCTCTGTCTCACCCACACTCTATCTCCCCCACACTCTCTCTCGCCCACTCTCTCTCTCTCGCCCGCTCTCTCTCACCCACTCTATCACTCTTGCCCACTCTCTCTCTGGCCAACACTCTCTCTCACCCACACTCTCTCTCTCGCCCACTCTCTTACTCTCTCCTACTCTCTCTCTCGAACACTCTCTCTCTCGCCCGCGCTCTCTCACCCACTCTCTCTCTTTCACCCACTCTCTCTCGCCCACTCTCTCTCTCTCACCCACTATCTCTCTCGCACACACACTCTCTCGCCCACTCTCTCTCTCGCCCGTTCTCTCTCACCCACTCCCTCTCTCTCACCCATTCTCTCTCTCTCGCACACACTCTCTCTCGCCCTCTCTCTCTCTCTCGCCCACTCTCTCTCTCTCACCCACTCTCTCTCTCGCCCTCTCTCTCTCTCGCCCACTCTCTCTCTTTCACCCACTCTCTCTCGCCCACTCTCTCACTCTCGCCCACTCTCTCTCTGGCCAATACTCTCTCTCACCCACACTCTCTCTCGCTCACTCTCTTACTCTCTCCTACTCTCTCTCTTGCCCACTCTCTCCCACGCCCACTCTCTTTCTTGCTCACTCTCACTCCCGCCTACTCTCCCTCGCCCACTATCTCTCTCGCCCACTATCTCACTCTCGTCCACTCTCTGTCTCGCCCACTCTCTGTCTCGCCCACTCACTCACTCTCGCCCAGTCTCACTCTCGCCCACTCTCTCTCACCCACTCTTTCTTTGGCCCAGTTTCACGCTCACCCACTCTCACTCTCTCCCACTCTCTCTCTCACCCACTCTTTCAATCTCACCCACTCTCTCTCGCCCACACTCTCTCTCGGCCATTCTCTCTCTCTCGCCCTCTCTCTCTCGCCCGCTCTCTCTCAACCACTCTATCACTCTTGCCCACTCTCTCTCTGGCCAACACTTTCTCTCACCCACACTCTCTCTCTCGCCCACTCTCTTACTCTCTCCTACTCTCTCACTCGAACACACTCTCACTCTCCCGCGCTCTCTCACCCACTCTCTCTCTTTCACCCACTCTCTCTCGCCCACTCTCTCTCTCACCCACTCTCTCTCTCTCACCCACTCTCTCTCTCGCCCGTTCTCTCTCACCCACTCTCTCTCTCTCGCCCATTCTCTCTCTCTCGCACACACTCTCTCTCGCCCTCTCTCTCTCTCTCGCCCACTCTCTCTCTCTCACTGACTCTCTCTCTCGCCCTCTCTCTCTCTCGCCCACTCTCTCACTCTCGCCAACTCTCTCTCTGGCCAATACTCTCTCTCACCCACACTCTCTCTCGCTCACTCTCTTACTCTCTCCTACTCTCTCTCTCGCCCACTCTCTCTCGCTCACTGACTCTCTCTCTTGCCCTCTCTCTCTCTCGCCCACTCTCTCTCTCGCCCTCACTATCACCCACTCTATCACTCTTGCCCACTCTCTCTCTGGCCAACACTCTCTCTCACCCACACTCTCTCTCTCGCCCACTCCCTTACTCTCTCCTACTCTCTCTCTCGAACACTCTCTCTCTCGCCCGCGCTCTCTCACCCACTCTCTCTCTTTCACCCTCTCTCTCTCGCCCACTCTCTCTCTCTCACCCACTCTGTCTCTCTCGCACACACACTCTCTCGCCCTCTCTCTCTCTCTCGCCCACTCTCTCTCTCTCACCCACTCTCTTCCTCGCCCTCTCTCTCTCTCGCCCACTCTCTCTCTCACCCACTCTCTCTCGCCCACTCTCTGACTCTCGCCCACTCTCTCTCTGGCCAATACTCTCTCTCACCCACACTCTCTCTCGCTCACTCTCTTACTCTCTCCTACTCTCTCTCTTGCCCACTCTCTCCCACGCCCACTCTCTTTCTTGCTCACTCTCTCACTCTCGTCCACTCTCTGTCTCGCCCACTCTCTGTCTCGCCCACTCTCTCACTCTCGCCCAGTCTCACTCTCGCCCACTCTCTCTCACCCACTCTTTCTTTGGCCCAGTTTCACGCTCACCCACTCTCACTCTCTCCCACTCTCTCTCTCACCCACTCTTTCACTCTCTCCCACTCTCTCTCGCCCAATCTCTCACTCTCGCCCACTCTCACTCTCACCCACTCTCCCTCGCCCACACTCTCTCTCGGCCATTCTCTCTCTCTCTCCCACTCTCTCACACCCACACTCTCTCTCGCCAACACTCTCTCTCGGACATTCTGTCTCTCTCGCCCACACTCTCTCTCGCCCACTCTCTCTCGGCCATTCTCTCTCTCTCGCCCACAATCACACTCTCTCCCACTCTCTCTCACCCACACTCTCACTCTCACCCAGTCACACTCTCGCACACTCTCTCTCACCCACTCTCTCTTTGGCCCAGTCTCACTCTGAGCCACTCTCTGTCTCACCCACACTCTATCTCGCCCACACTCTCTCTCGCCCACTCTCTCTCTCGCCCGCTCTCTCTCACCCACTCTATCACTCTTGCCCACTCTCTCTCTGGCCAACACTCTCTCTCACGCACACTCTCTCTCTCGCCCACTCTCTTACTCTCTCCTACTCTATCTCTCGCCCACTCTCTCTCTCGCCCGCTCTTTCTCGCCCACTCTCTCTCTCTCACCCACACTCTCTCTTACCTATTCTCTCTCTCGCCCACTTTCTCTCTCTCGCTCACTCTCTCTCTAACCTACTCTCTCTTGCCCACTCTCTCTCTCTCACCCACACTCTCTCTTACCTACTCTCTCTCTCACCCACTCTCTCTCCTGCCCACTCTCTCTCTCTCGCCCACTCTCACTCTCACCCACACTCTCTCTTGCCCACTCTCTCTCCTGCCCACTCTCTCTCCCGCCCACTCTCTCTCGCCCACACTCTCTCTCTCTCACCCACTCTCTCTCTCGCCCGTTCTCTCTCACCCACTCTCTCTCTCTCGCCCATTCTCTCTCTCTCGCACACACTCTCTCTCGCCCTCTCTCTCTCTCTCGCCCACTCTCTCTCTCTCACTGACTCTCTCTCTCGCCCTCTCTCTCTCTCGCCCACTCTCTCACTCTCGCCAACTCTCTCTCTGGCCAATACTCTCTCTCACCCACACTCTCTCTCGCTCACTCTCTTACTCTCTCCTACTCTCTCTCTCGCCCACTCTCTCTCGCTCACTGACTCTCTCTCTTGCCCTCTCTCTCTCTCGCCCACTCTCTCTCTCGCCCTCACTATCACCCACTCTATCACTCTTGCCCACTCTCTCTCTGGCCAACACTCTCTCTCACCCACACTCTCTCTCTCGCCCACTCCCTTACTCTCTCCTACTCTCTCTCTCGAACACTCTCTCTCTCGCCCGCGCTCTCTCACCCACTCTCTCTCTTTCACCCTCTCTCTCTCGCCCACTCTCTCTCTCTCACCCACTCTGTCTCTCTCGCACACACACTCTCTCGCCCTCTCTCTCTCTCTCGCCCACTCTCTCTCTCTCACCCACTCTTTTCCTCGCCCTCTCTCTCTCTCGCCCACTCTCTCTCTCACCCACTCTCTCTCGCCCACTCTCTCACTCTCGCCCACTCTCTCTCTGGCCAATACTCTCTCTCACCCACACTCTGTCTCGCTCACTCTCTTACTCTCTCCTACTCTCTCTCTTGCCCACTCTCTCCCACGCCCACTCTCTTTCTTGCTCACTCTCTCACTCTCGTCCACTCTCTGTCTCGCCCACTCTCTGTCTCGCCCACTCTCTCACTCTCGCCCAGTCTCACTCTCGCCCACTCTCTCTCACCCACTCTTTCTTTGGCCCAGTTTCACGCTCACCCACTCTCACTCTCTCCCACTCTCTCTCTCACCCACTCTTTCACTCTCTCCCACTCTCTCTCGCCCAATCTCTCACTCTCGCCCACTCTCACTCTCACCCACTCTCCCTCGCCCACACTCTCTCTCGGCCATTCTCTCTCTCTCTCCCACTCTCTCACACCCACACTCTCTCTCGCCAACACTCTCTCTCGGACATTCTGTCTCTCTCGCCCACACTCTCTCTCGCCCACTCTCTCTCGGCCATTCTCTCTCTCTCGCCCACAATCACACTCTCTCCCACTCTCTCTCACCCACACTCTCACTCTCACCCAGTCACACTCTCGCACACTCTCTCTCACCCACTCTCTCTTTGGCCCAGTCTCACTCTGAGCCACTCTCTGTCTCACCCACACTCTATCTCGCCCACACTCTCTCTCGCCCACTCTCTCTCTCGCCCGCTCTCTCTCACCCACTCTATCACTCTTGCCCACTCTCTCTCTGGCCAACACTCTCTCTCACGCACACTCTCTCTCTCGCCCACTCTCTTACTCTCTCCTACTCTATCTCTCGCCCACTCTCTCTCTCGCCCGCTCTTTCTCGCCCACTCTCTCTCTCTCACCCACACTCTCTCTTACCTATTCTCTCTCTCGCCCACTTTCTCTCTCTCGCTCACTCTCTCTCTAACCTACTCTCTCTTGCCCACTCTCTCTCTCTCACCCACACTCTCTCTTACCTACTCTCTCTCTCTCCCACTCTCTCTCCTGCCCACTCTCTCTCTCTCGCCCACTCTCACTCTCACCCACACTCTCTCTTGCCCACTCTCTCTCCTGCCCACTCTCTCTCCCGCCCACTCTCTCTCGCCCACACTCTCTCTCACCCACTCCCTCTTGGCCACTCTTTCTCTCTCGCGCCCACACTGTCTCACACCTACTCTCTCACTCTGGCTCTCCCACTCTTTTGCTCACCCACTCTCTTTCTCACCCACTCTCTCTCTTTTGCCCAGTCTCACTTTCGCCCAAACTCTCTCCCGCCCATTCTCTCTCTCGTCCACTCTCTCTCGCCCACTCACACACTTGCCCACTCTCTCTCACCCACTATTTCTTTGGCCCCGTTTCACTCTCACCCACTCTCTCTCTCGCCCACTCTCTCTCTCTCACCCACTCTCTCTCTTTCACCCACTCTCTCTCGCCCACTCTCTCTCTCTCACCCACTCTCTCTCTCTCTCCCACACACACTCTCTCGCCCACTCTCTCTCTCGCCCGTTCTCTTTCACCCACTCTCTCTCTCTTGCCCATCCTCTCTCTCTCTCGCACACACTCTCTCTCGCCCTCTCTCTCTCTCGCCCACTCTCTCTCTCTCACCCACTCTCTCTCTCGCCCTCGCTCTCTCTCACCCACTCTTTCACTCTCTCCCACTCTCTCTCGCCCAATCTCTCACTCTCGCCCACTCTCACTCTCACCCACTCTCTCTCGCCCACACTCTCTCTCGGCCATTCTCTCTCTCTCTCCCACTCTCTCACACCCACACTCTCTCTCGCCAACACTCTCTCTCGGCCATTCTCTCTCTCTCGCCCTCTCTCTCTCGCCCACACTCTCTCTCGCCCACTCTCTCTCGGCCATTCTCTCTCTCTCGCCCACAATCACACTCTCTCCCACTCTCTCTCACCCACACTCTCACTCTCACCCAGTCACACTCTCGCACACTCTCTCTCACCCACTCTCTCTTTGGCCCAGTCTCACTCTGAGCCACTCTCTGTCTCACCCACACTCTATCTCGCCCACACTCTCTCTCGCCCACTCTCTCTCTCGCCCGCTCTCTCTCACCCACTCTATCACTCTTGCCCACTCTCTCTCTGGCCAACACTCTCGCTCACCCACACTCTCTCTCTCGCCCACTCTCTTACTCTCTCTTACTCTCTCTCTCGCCCACTCTCTCTCTCGCCCGCTCTTTCTCGCACACTCTCTCTCTCTCACCCACACTCTCTCTTACCTATTCTCTCTCTCGCCCACTCTCTCTCTCGCCCACTCTCTCTCTCGCCCACTTTCTCTCTCTCGCTCACTCTCTCTCTAACCTACTCTCTCTCTTGCCCACTCTCTCTCTCTCACCCACACTCTCTCTTACCTACTCTCTCTCTCACCCACTCTCTCTCCTGCCCACTCTCTCTCTCTCGCCCACTCTCACTCTCACCCACACTCTCTCTTGCCCACTCTCTCTCCTGCCCACTCTCTCTCCCGCCCACTCTCTCTCGCCCACACTCTCTCTCACCCACTCCCTCTTGGCCACTCTTTCTCTCTCGAGCCCACACTGTCTCACACCTACTCTCTCACTCTGTCTCTCCCACTCTTTTGCTCACCCACTCTCTTTCTCACCCACTCTCTCTCTTTTGCCCAGTCTCACTTTCGCCCAAACTCTCTCTCGCCCATTCTCTCTCTCGTCCACTCTCTCTCGCCCACTCACACTCTTGCCCACTCTCTCTCACCCACTCTTTCTTTGGCCCAGTTTCACTCTCACCCACTCTCTCTCTCGCCCACTCTCTCTCTCTCACCCACTCTCCCTCTTTCACCCACTCTCTCTCGCCCACTCTCTCTCTCACCCACTCTCTCTCTCTCGCACACACACTCTCTCGCCCACTCTCTCTCTCGCCCGTTCTCTTTCACCCACTCTCTCTCTCTTGCCCATCCTCTCTCTCTCGCACACACTCTCTCTCGCCCTCTCTCTCTCTCGCCCACTCTCTCTCTCTCACCCACTCTCTCTCTCGCCCTCTCTCTCTCTCTCGCCCATTCTCTCTCTCACCCACTCTCTCTCGCCCACTCTCTCACTCTCGCCCACTCTCTCTCTGGCCAATACTCTCTCTCACCCACACTCTCTCTCGCTCACTCTCTTACTCTCTCCTACTCTCTCTCTTGCCCCCTCTCTCCCACGCTCACTCTCTTTCTTGCTCACTCTCTCTCCCGCCTACTCTCCCTCGCCCACTATCTCTCTCGCCCACTCTCTCACTCTCGTCCACTCTCTGTCTCGCCCACTCTCTGTCTCGCCCACTCACTCACTCTCACCCACTCTCTCTCTCGCCCTCTCTCTCTCTCGCCCTCTCTCTCTCGCCCACTCTCTCTCTCTCACCCACTCTCTTTCTTGCTCACTCTCTGTCCCGCCTGCTCTCCCTCGCCCACTATCTCCCTCTCCCACTCTCTCATTCTCTTCCACTCTCTCTCTCGCCCACTCTCTCTCTCGCACACTCTCTCTCTCGCCCAATCTCTCTCTTGCCCACTCCCTCTCTCGCACACTCTCTCTCTCACCCACTCTGTCTCTCACCCACTATCTTTCTTGCTCACTCTCTCTCCCGCCTACTCTCCCTCGCCCACTCTCTCATTCTCTTCCACTCTCTGTCTCACCCCCACTCTCTCTCGCCCACTCTCTCTGCCCACTCTCTTACTCTCTCCTACTCTCTCTGTCTCGCCCACTCTCTCTCTCGCCCACTCTCTCTCTCACCCACTCTCTCCTACTCTCTCTCGCACAATCTCTCACTCTCGCCCAGTCTCACTCTCACCCACTCTCTCTCACCCACACTCTCTCTCACCCTTTCTCTCACTCTCGCCCACACTCTATCTCGGCCATTCTCTCTCTCTCGCCCACTCTCTCTCACCCACTCACACTCTCGCAAACTCTCTCTCACCCACTCTCTCTTTGTCCCAGTCTCACTCTCACCCACACTCTATCTCGCCCACCCTCTCTCTCGCCTGCTTTCTCTCTCTCACCCACTCTATCACTCTTGCCCACTCTCTCTCTGGCCAACACTCTCTCACCCACACTCTCTATCGCCCACTCTCTCACTCACCCACACTCTCTCTTACCTACTCTGTGTCCCGCCCACTCTCCCTCGCCCACTATCTCTCTCGCCCACTATCTCTCTCGCCCGCTTTCTCTCTCTCGCTCACTATCTCTCTAACCCACACTCTCTCTCACCCACTCTCTCTCTCTCCCACTCTCTCGCCCACTTTCTCTCTCGCCCACTATGTCCCTCTTGCCCCTCTCTCTCTCACCCACTCTCTCACTCTCTCCCACTCTCTCTCTCACCCACACTCTCTCTCTCGCCCAGTCACACTCTCGCACACTCTCTCTCACCCACTCTCTCTTTGGCCCAGTCTCACTCTGACCCACTCTCTGTCTCACCCACACTCTATCTCGCCCACACTCTCTCTCGCCCACTCTCTCTCTCGCCCGGTCTCTCCCGTCCACTCTATCACTCTTGCCCACTCTCTCTCTGGCCAACACTCTCTCTCACCCACACTCTCTCTCTCGCCCACTCTCTTACTCTCTCCTACTCTCTCTCTCGCCCACTCTCTCTCTCGCCCGCTCTCTCTCGCCCACTCTCTCTCTCTCTCACCCACACTCTCTCTTACCTACTCTCTCTCTCGCCCACTCTGTCTCTCGCCCACTTTCTCTCTCTCCCTCACTCTCTCGCTAACCTATTCTCTCTCTTGCCCACTCTCTCTCTCTCACCCACACTCTCTCTTACCTACTCTCTCTCTCACCCACTCTCTCTCCTCCCCACTCTCTCTCTCACCCACTCTCTCTCTCACCCACACTCTCTCTTGCCCAATCTCTCTCTCGCCCGTTCTCTTTCCCGCCCACTCTCTCTCGCCCACACTCTTTCTTACCCACTCCTTCTTGGCCACTCTCTCACTCTCGCCCACTCTCTCTCTGGCCAATACTCTCTCGCACCCACACTCTCTCTCGCTCACTCTCTTACTCTCTCCTACTCTCTCTCTTGCCCACTCTCTCCCACGCCCACTCTCTTTCTTGCTCACTCTCTCTCCCGCCTACTCTCCCTCGCCCACTATCTCTCTCGCCCACTCTCTCACTCTCGTCCACTCTCTCTCTCACCCACTCTCTCTCGCCCACTCTCTCACTCTCGCTCACTCTCTCTCTGGCCAATACTCTCTCTCACCCACACTCTCTCTCGCTCACTCTCTTACTCTCTCCTACTCTCTCTCTTGCCCACTCTCTCCCACGCACACTCTCTTTCTTGCTCACTCTCTCTCTCCCACCTACTCTCCCTCGCCCACTATCTCTCTCGCCCACTCTCTCACTCTCGTCCACTCTCTGTCTCGCCCACTCTCTGTCTCGCCCACTCACTCACTCTCGCCCAGTCTCACTCTCGCCCACTCTCTCTCACCCACTCTTTCTTTGGCCCAGTTTCACGCACACTCACTCTCACTCTCTCCCACTCTCTCTCTCTCACCCACTCTTTCACTCTCTCCCACTCTCTCTCGCCCAATCTCTCACTCTCGCCCACTCTCACTCACACCCACTCTCTCTCGCCCACACTCTCTCTCGGCCATTCTCTCTCTCTCGCCCACTCTCTCTCATCCACACTCTCTCTCGCCCACTCTCTCTCGGCCATTCTCTCTCTCTCGCCCACAATCACATTCTCTCCCACTCTCTCTCGCCCACACTCTCACTCTCACCCAGTCACACTCTCGCACACTCTCTCTCACCCACTCTCTCTTTGTCCCAGTCTCACTCTGAGCCACTCTCTGTCTCACCCACACTCTATCTCGCCCACACTCTCTCTCGCCCACTCTCTCTCTCGCCCGCTCTCTCTCACCCACTCTATCACTCTTGCCCACTATCTCTCTGACCAACTCTCTCTCTCACCCAGGCTCTCTCGCTCGCCCACTCTCTTACTCTCTCCTACTCTCTCACTCGAACACTCTCTCTCTCGCCCGCGCTCTCTCACCCACTCTCTCTCTTTCACCCTCTCTCTCTCGCCCACTCTCTCTCTCTCACCCACTCTGTCTCTCTCGCACACACACTCTCTCGCCCTCTCTCTCTCTCTCGCCCACTCTCTCTCTCTCACCCACTCTCTTCCTCGCCCTCTCTCTCTCTCGCCCACTCTCTCTCTCACCCACTCTCTCTCGCCCACTCTCTCACTCTCGCCTACTCTCTCTCTGGCCAATACTCTCTCTCACCCACACTCTCTCTCGCTCACTCTCTTACTCTCTCCTACTCTCTCTCTTGCCCACTCTCTCCCACGCCCACTCTCTTTCTTGCTCACTCTCTCACTCTCGTCCACTCTCTGTCTCGCCCACTCTCTGTCTCGCCCACTCTCTCACTCTCGCCCAGTCTCACTCTCGCCCACTCTCTCTCACCCACTCTTTCTTTGGCCCAGTTTCACGCTCACCCACTCTCACTCTCTCCCACTCTCTCTCTCACCCACTCTTTCACTCTCTCCCACTCTCTCTCGCCCAATCTCTCACTCTCGCCCACTCTCACTCTCACCCACTCTCCCTCGCCCACACTCTCTCTCGGCCATTCTCTCTCTCTCTCCCACTCTCTCACACCCACACTCTCTCTCGCCAACACTCTCTCTCGGACATTCTGTCTCTCTCGCCCACACTCTCTCTCGCCCACTCTCTCTCGGCCATTCTCTCTCTCTCGCCCACAATCACACTCTCTCCCACTCTCTCTCACCCACACTCTCACTCTCACCCAGTCACACTCTCGCACACTCTCTCTCACCCACTCTCTCTTTGGCCCAGTCTCACTCTGAGCCACTCTCTGTCTCACCCACACTCTATCTCGCCCACACTCTCTCTCGCCCACTCTCTCTCTCGCCCGCTCTCTTTCACCCACTTTATCACTCTTGCCCACTCTCTCTCTGGCCAACACTCTCTCTCACGCACACACTCTCTCTCGCCCACTCTCTTACTCTCTCCTACTCTATCTTTCGCCCACTCTCTCTCTCGCCCGCTCTTTCTCGCCCACTCTCTCTCTCTCACCCACACTCTCTCTTACCTATTCTCTCTCTCGCCCACTTTCTCTCTCTCGCTCACTCTCTCTCTAACCTACTCTCTCTTGCCCACTCTCTCTCTCTCACCCACACTCTCTCTTACCTACTCTCTCTCTCTCCCACTCTCTCTCCTGCCCACTCTCTCTCTCTCGCCCACTCTCACTCTCACCCACACTCTCTCTTGCCCACTCTCTCTCCTGCCCACTCTCTCTCCCGCCCACTCTCTCTCGCCCACACTCTCTCTCACCCACTCCCTCTTGGCCACTCTTTCTCTCTCGCGCCCACACTGTCTCACACCTACTCTCTCACTCTGGCTCTCCCACTCTTTTGCTCACCCACTCTCTTTCTCACCCACTCTCTCTCTTTTGCCCAGTCTCACTTTCGCCCAAACTCTCTCCCGCCCATTCTCTCTCTCGTCCACTCTCTCTCGCCCACTCACACACTTGCCCACTCTCTCTCACCCACTCTTTCTTTGGCCCCGTTTCACTCTCACCCACTCTCTCTCTCGCCCACTCTCTCTCTCTCACCCACTCTCTCTCTTTCACCCACTCTCTCTCGCCCACTCTCTCTCTCTCACCCACTCTCTCTCTCTCTCCCACACACACTCTCTCGCCCACTCTCTCTCTCGCCCGTTCTCTTTCACCCACTCTCTCTCTCTTGCCCATCCTCTCTCTCTCTCGCACACACTCTCTCTCGCCCTCTCTCTCTCTCGCCCACTCTCTCTCTCTCACCCACTCTCTCTCTCGCCCTCGCTCTCTCTCACCCACTCTTTCACTCTCTCCCACTCTCTCTCGCCCAATCTCTCACTCTCGCCCACTCTCACTCTCACCCACTCTCTCTCGCCCACACTCTCTCTCGGCCATTCTCTCTCTCTCTCCCACTCTCTCTCACCCACACTCTCTCTCGCCAACACTCTCTCTCGGCCATTCTCTCTCTCTCGCCCTCTCTCTCTCGCCCACACTCTCTCTCGCCCACTCTCTCTCGGCCATTCTCTCTCTCTCGCCCACAATCACACTCTCTCCCACTCTCTCTCACCCACACTCTCACTCTCACCCACTCACACTCTCGCACACTCTCTCTCACCCACTCTCTCTTTGGCCCAGTCTCACTCTGAGCCACTCTCTGTCTCACCCACACTCTATCTCGCCCACACTCTCTCTCGCCCACTCTCTCCCTCGCCCGCTCTCTCTCACCCACTCTATCACTCTTGCCCACTCTCTCTCTGGCCAACACTCTCGCTCACCCACACTCTCTCTCTCGCCCACTCTCTTACTCTCTCTTACTCTCTCTCTCGCCCACTCTCTCTCTCGCCCGCTCTTTCTCGCACACTCTCTCTCACCCACACTCTCTCTTACCTATTCTCTCTCTCGCCCACTCTCTCTCTCGCCCACTCTCTCTCTCGCCCACTTTCTCTCTCTCGCTCACTCTCTCTCTCACCCACTCTCTGTCCTGCCCACTCTCTCTCTCTCGCCCACTCTCACTCTCACCCACACTCTCTCTTGCCCACTCTCTCTCCTGCCCACTCTCTCTCCCGCCCACTCTCTCTCGCCCACACTCTCTCTCACCCACTCCCTCTTGGCCACTCTTTCTCTCTCGCGCCCACACTGTCTCACACCTACTCTCTCACTCTGTCTCTCCCACTCTTTTGCTCACCCACTCTCTTTCTCACCCACTCTCTCTCTTTTGCCCAGTCTCACTTTCGCCCAAACTCTCTCTCGCCCATTCTCTCTCTCGTCCACTCTCTCTCGCCCACTCACACTCTTGCCCACTCTCTCTCACCCACTCTTTCTTTGGCCCAGTTTCACTCTCACCCACTCTCTCTCTCGCCCACTCTCTCTCTCTCACCCACTCTCCCTCTTTCACCCACTCTCTCTCGCCCACTCTCTCTCTCACCCACTCTCTCTCTCTCGCACACACACTCTCTCGCCCACTCTCTCTCTCGCCCGTTCTCTTTCACCCACTCTCTCTCTCTTGCCCATCCTCTCTCTCTCGCACACACTCTCTCTCGCCCTCTCTCTCTCTCGCCCACTCTCTCTCTCTCACCCACTCTCTCTCTCGCCCTCTCTCTCTCTCTCGCCCATTCTCTCTCTCACCCACTCTCTCTCGCCCACTCTCTCACTCTCGCCCACTCTCTCTCTGGCCAATACTCTCTCTCACCCACACTCTCTCTCGCTCACTCTCTTACTCTCTCCTACTCTCTCTCTTGCCCCCTCTCTCCCACGCTCACTCTCTTTCTTGCTCACTCTCTCTCCCGCCTACTCTCCCTCGCCCACTATCTCTCTCGCCCACTCTCTCACTCTCGTCCACTCTCTGTCTCGCCCACTCTCTGTCTCGCCCACTCACTCACTCTCACCCACTCTCTCTCTCGCCCTCTCTCTCTCTCGCCCTCTCTCTCTCGCCCACTCTCTCTCTCTCACCCACTCTCTTTCTTGCTCACTCTCTGTCCCGCCTGCTCTCCCTCGCCCACTATCTCCCTCTCCCACTCTCTCATTCTCTTCCACTCTCTCTCTCGCCCACTCTCTCTCTCGCACACTCTCTCTCTCGCCCAATCTCTCTCTTGCCCACTCCCTCTCTCGCACACTCTCTCTCTCACCCACTCTGTCTCTCACCCACTATCTTTCTTGCTCACTCTCTCTCCCGCCTACTCTCCCTCGCCCACTCTCTCATTCTCTTCCACTCTCTGTCTCACCCCCACTCTCTCTCGCCCACTCTCTCTGCCCACTCTCTTACTCTCTCCTACTCTCTCTGTCTCGCCCACTCTCTCTCTCGCCCACTCTCTCTCTCACCCACTCTCTCCTACTCTCTCTCGCACAATCTCTCACTCTCGCCCAGTCTCACTCTCACCCACTCTCTCTCACCCACACTCTCTCTCACCCTTTCTCTCACTCTCGCCCACACTCTATCTCGGCCATTCTCTCTCTCTCGCCCACTCTCTCTCACCCACTCACACTCTCGCAAACTCTCTCTCACCCACTCTCTCTTTGTCCTAGTCTCACTCTCACCCACACTCTATCTCGCCCACCCTCTCTCTCGCCTGCTTTCTCTCTCTCACCCACTCTATCACTCTTGCCCACTCTCTCTCTGGCCAACACTCTCTCACCCACACTCTCTATCGCCCACTCTCTCACTCACCCACACTCTCTCTTACCTACTCTGTGTCCCGCCCACTCTCCCTCGCCCACTATCACTCTCGCCCACTATCTCTCTCGCCCGCTTTCTCTCTCTCGCTCACTATCTCTCTAACCCACACTCTCTCTCACCCACTCTCTCTCTCTCCCACTCTCTCGCCCACTTTCTCTCTCGCCCACTATGTCCCTCTTGCCCCTCTCTCTCTCACCCACTCTCTCACTCTCTCCCACTCTCTCTCTCACCCACACTCTCTCTCTCGCCCAGTCACACTCTCGCACACTCTCTCTCACCCACTCTCTCTTTGGCCCAGTCTCACTCTGACCCACTCTCTGTCTCACCCACACTCTATCTCGCCCACACTCTCTCTCGCCCACTCTCTCTCTCGCCCGGTCTCTCCCGTCCACTCTATCACTCTTGCCCACTCTCTCTCTGGCCAACACTCTCTCTCACCCACACTCTCTCTCTCGCCCACTCTCTTACTCTCTCCTACTCTCTCTCTCGCCCACTCTCTCTCTCGCCCGCGCTCTCTCGCCCACTCTGTCTCTCGCCCACTTTCTCTCTCTCCCTCACTCTCTCGCTAACCTATTCTCTCTCTTGCCCACTCTCTCTCTCTCACCCACACTCTCTCTTACCTACTCTCTCTCTCACCCACTCTCTCTCCTCCCCACTCTCTCTCTCACCCACTCTCTCTCTCACCCACACTCTCTCTTGCCCACTCTCTCTCTCGCCCGTTCTCTTTCCCGCCCACTCTCTCTCGCCCACACTCTTTCTTACCCACTCCTTCTTGGCCACTCTCTCACTCTCGCCCACTCTCTCTCTGGCCAATACTCTCTCGCACCCACACTCTCTCTCGCTCACTCTCTTACTCTCTCCTACTCTCTCTCTTGCCCACTTTCTCCCACGCCCACTCTCTTTCTTGCTCACTCTCTCTCCCGCCGACTCTCCCTCGCCCACTATCTCTCTCGCCCACTCTCTCACTCTCGTCCACTCTCTCTCTCACCCACTCTCTCTCGCCCACTCTCTCACTCTCGCTCACTCTCTCTCTGGCCAATACTCTCTCTCACCCACACTCTCTCTCGCTCACTCTCTTACTCTCTCCTACTCTCTCTCTTGCCCACTCTCTCCCACGCACACTCTCTTTCTTGCTCACTCTCTCTCTCCCACCTACTCTCCCTCGCCCACTATCTCTCTCGCCCACTCTCTCACTCTCGTCCACTCTCTGTCTCGCCCACTCTCTGTCTCGCCCACTCACTCACTCTCGCCCAGTCTCACTCTCGCCCACTCTCTCTCACCCACTCTTTCTTTGGCCCAGTTTCACGCACACTCACTCTCACTCTCTCCCACTCTCTCTCTCTCACCCACTCTTTCACTCTCTCCCACTCTCTCTCGCCCAATCTCTCACTCTCGCCCACTCTCACTCACACCCACTCTCTCTCGCCCACACTCTCTCTCGGCCATTCTCTCTCTCTCGCCCACTCTCTCTCACCCACACTCTCTCTCGCCCACACTCTCTCTCGGCCATTCTCTCTCTCTGGCCCTCTCTCTCTCGCCCACACTCTCTCTCGCCCACTCTCTCTCGGCCATTCTCTCTCTCTCGCCCACAATCACATTCTCTCCCACTCTCTCTCGCCCACACTCTCACTCTCACCCAGTCACACTCTCGCACACTCTCTCTCACCCACTCTCTCTTTGGCCCAGTCTCACTCTGAGCCACTCTCTGTCTCACCCACACTCTATCTCGCCCACACTCTCTCTCGCCCACTCTCTCTCTCGCCCGCTCTCTCTCACCCACTCTATCACTCTTGCCCACTATCTCTCTGACCAACTCTCTCTCTCACCCACACTCTCTCGCTCGCCCACTCTCTTACTCTCTCCTACTCTCTCTCTCGCCCACTCTCTGTCTCGCCCGCTCTTTCTCGCCCACTCTCTCTCTCTCTCACCCACACTCTCTCTTACCTACTCTCTCTCTCGCCCACTCTCTCTCTCGCCCACTGTCTCTCTCGCCCACTTTCTCTCTCTCGCTCACTCTCTCTCTAACCTACTCTCTCTCTTGCCCACACTCTCTCTCTCACCCACACTCTCTGTTACCTACTCTCTCTCTCACCCACTCTCTGTCCTGCCCACTCTCTCTCTCTCGCCCACTCTCACTCTCACCCACCCTCTCTCTTGCCCACTCTCTCTCCTGCCCACTCTCTCTCCCGCCCACTCTCTCTCGCCCACACTCTCTCTCACCCAATCCCTCTTGGCCACTCTTTCTCTCTCTCCCCAACACTGTCTCACACCTACTCTCTCACTCTCTCACTCTGTCTCTCCCACCCTTTTGCTCACCCACTCTCTTTCTCACCCACTCTCTATCTTTTGCCCAGTCACACTTTCGCCCAAACTCTCTCTCGCCCATTCTCTGTCTCGTCCACTCTCTCTCGCCCACTCACATTCTCGCCCACTCTCTCTCACCCACTCTTTCTTTGGCCCAGTTTCACTTTCACCCACTCTCTCTCTCGCCCACTCTCTCTCTCTCACCCACTCTCTCTCTTTCACCCACTCTCTCTCGCCCACTCTCTCTCTCTCACCCACTCTCTCTCTCTCGCACACACACTCTCTCGCCCACTCTCTCTCTCGCCCGTTCTCTTTCACCCATTCTCTCTCTCTTGCCCATCCTCTCTCTCTCGCACACACTCTCTCTCGCCCTCTCTCTCTCTCTCGCCCACTCTCTCTCTCTCACCCACTCTCTCTCTCGCCCTCTCTCTCTCTCGCCCACTCTCTCTCTCACCCACTCTCTCTCGCCCACTCTCTCACTCTCGCCCACTCTCTCTCTGGCCAATACTCTCTCTCACCCACACTCTCTCTCGCTCACTCTCTTACTCTCTCCTACTCTCTCTCTTGCCCACTCTCTCCCACGCCCACTCTCTTTCTTGCTCACTCTCTCTCCCGCCTACTCTCCCTCGCCCACTATCTCTCTCGCCCACTATCTCACTCTCGTCCACTCTCTGTCTCGCCCACTCTCTGTCTCGCCCACTCACTCACTCTCACCCACTCTCTCTCTATCGCCCTCTCTCTCTCTCGCCCTCTCTCACTCTCGCCCACTCTCTCTCTCTCTCTCACTCACTCTCTTTCTTGCTCACTCTCTGTCCCGCCTGCTCTCCCTCGCCCACTATCTCTCTCTCCCACTCTCTCATTCTCTTCCACTCTCTCTCTCGCCCACTCTCTCTCTCGCACACTCTCTCTCTCGCCCTCTCTCTCTCTTGCCCACTCTCTCTCTCGCACACTCTCTCTCTCACCCACTCTGTCTCTCACCCACTCCATTTCTTGCTCACTCTCTCTCCCGCCTACTCTCCCTCGCCCACTCTCTCTCTCGCTCACTCTCTCTGCCCACTCTCTTACTCTCTCCTTCTCTCTCTGTCTCGCCCACTCTCTCTCTCGCCCACTCTCTCTCTCACCCACTCTCTCCTACTCTCTCTCGCCCAATCTCTCACTCTCGCCCAGTCTCACTCACCCACTCTCTCTCACCCACACTCTCTCTCACCCTTTCTCTCACTCTCGCCCACACTCTATCTCGGCCATTCTCTCTCTCTCGCCCACTCTCTCTCTCGCACACTCTCTCTCTCGCCCTCTCTCTCTCTTGCCCACTCTCTCTCTCGCACACTCTCTCTCTCACCCACTCTGTCTCTCACCCACTCCATTTCTTGCTCACTCTCTCTCCCGCCTACTCTCCCTCGCCCACTCTCTCTCTCGCCCACTCTCTCTGCCCACTCTCTTACTCTCTCCTTCTCTCTCTGTCTCGCCCACTCTCTCTCTCGCCCACTCTCTCTCTCACCCACTCTCTCCTACTCTCTCTCGCCCAATCTCTCACTCTCGCCCAGTCTCACTCACCCACTCTCTCTCACCCACACTCTCTCTCACCCTTTCTCTCACTCTCGCCCACACTCTATCTCGGCCATTCTCTCTCTCTCGCCCACTCTCTCTCACCCACTCACACTCTCGCAAACTCTCTCTCACCCACTCTCTCTTTGTCCCAGTCTCACTCTCACCCACACTCTATCTCGCCCACACTCTATTTCGCCCACACTCACTTTCGCCCGATTTCTCTCTCTCACCCACTCTATCACTCTTGCCCACTCTCTCTCTGGCCAACACTCTCTCACCCACACTCTCTATCGCCCACTCTCTCACTCACCCACACTCTCTCTTACCTACTCTGTCTCCCGCCAACTCTCCCTCGCCCACTATCTCTCTCACCCACTCTCTCTCGCCCGCTTTCTCTCTCTCGCTCACTATCTCTCTAACCCACTCTCTATCTTGCCCACTCTCTCTCTCTCGCCCACTCTCTCTCTCACCAACTCTCTCTCTCGCCCACTCTCTCGCCCACTTTCTCTCTCGCCCACTATGTCCCTCTTGCCCCTCTCACTCTCACCCACACTCTCTCTCTCGCCCACTCACTCTCTCTCTCGCCCACTCTCTCTCTAGCTCACTCTCTCTCACCCACTCTCTCACTCTCTCCCACTCTCTCCCTCGCCCACTCTCTCTCACCCACTCTCTCACTCTCGTCCACTCTGTCTCGGCCACTCTCTCTCTATCCTACTCTGTCCCTCTTCCCCTCCTCTCACTCTCACCCACACTCTCTCTCTCGCCCACTCTCTCTCTCGCCCAATCTCTCGCCCACTCTCTCTCACCTAATCTTTCGTCCAGTCTCTCTCTCGCCCATACGCTCTCTCACCCACTCCCTCTTGCCCACTCTGTCTCGGCCACACTATCTTTCACCCACTCTCTCACTCTCTCTCTCCCCAACTCTTTCGCTCACCCACTCTATATCTCGCCCACTCTCTCTCTTTCGCCCAGTCTCACTTCGCCCACACTCTCTCTCGCCCATTCTCTCTCGTCCACTCTCTCTCGCCCACTCTGTCACTCTCCCCCACTCTCTCTCTCGCTCATTCTCTCACTCTCGCCCAGTCACACTCTCGCACACTCTCTCTCACCCACTCTCTCTTTGGTCCAGTCTCACTCTCACCCACACGGTGTCTTACCCACACTCTATCTCGCCCACTCTCTCTCTCGGCCTCTCTCTCTCGCCCACTCTCTCACTCTCGCCCACCCTCTCTCTGGCCAATACTCTCTCTCACCCACACTCTCTCTCGCCCACTCACTTACTCTCTCCTACTCTCTCTCTTGCCCACTCTCTCCCACGCCCACTCCCCCATTCTCTACCACTCTCTCTCTCGCCCAGTCTCTCATTATCTTCCACTCTCTGATCGCCCACTCTCTGTCTCGCCCACTCACTCACTCTCGCCCATTCTCACTCTCGCCCAGTCTCACTCTCGCCCACTCTCTCTCACCCACTCTTTCTTTGGCCCAGTTTCACGCTCAGCCACTCTCACACTCTCCCACTCTCTCTCGCTCAATCTCACTCTCTCCCCCACACTCTCTCTCGGCCATTCTCTCTCTCTCACCCAGTCACACTCTCGCACACTCTCTCTCGTCCACACTCTCACTCTCACCCAGTCACACTCTCGCACACTCTCTCTCACCCACTCTCTCTTTGGCCCAGTCTCACTCTGACCCACTCTCTGTCTCACCCACACTCTATCTCGCCCACACTCTCTCTCGCCCACTCTCTCTCTCGCCCGGTCTCTCCCGTCCACTCTATCACTCTTGCCCACTCTCTCTCTGGCCAACACTCTCTCTCACCCACACTCTCTCTCTCGCCCACTCTCTTACTCTCTCCTACTCTCTCTCTCGCCCACTCTCTCTCTCGCCCACTTTCTCTCTCTCGCTCACTCTCTCTCTAACCTATTCTCTCTCTTGCCCACTCTCTCTCTCTCACCCACACTCTCTCTTACCTCCTCTCTCTCGCACCCCCTCTCTCTCCTGCCCACTCTCTCTCTTGCCCACTCTCTCTACTGCCCACTCTCTTTCCCGCCCACTCTCTCTCGCCCACACTCTCTCTCACACACTCCTTCTTGGCCACTCTTTCTCTCACCCACTCCTTCTTGGCCACTCTTTCTCTCTCTCGCCCACACTGTCTCACACCTACTCTCTCACTCTCTCACTCTGTCTCTCCCACTCTTTTCTTCGCCCACTCTCGTTCTCACCCACTCTATATCTTTTGCCCAGTCTCACTTTCGCCCAAACTCTCTCTCGCCCATTTTCTCTCTCGTCCACTCTCTCTCGCCCACTCACACTCTCGCCCACTCTCTCTCACCCACTCTTTCTTTGGCCCAGTTACACTCTCACCCAATCTCTCTCTCGCCCACTCTCTCTCTCTCACCCACTCTCTCTCTTTCACCCACTCTCTCTCGCCCACTCTCTCTCTCACCCACTCTCTCTCTCTCGCACACACTCTCTCTCGCCCTCTCTCTCTCGCCCACTCTCTCTCTCACCCACTCTCTCTCTCGCCCTCTCTCTCTCTCGCCCTCTCTCTCTCTCGCCCTCTCTCTCGCCCACTCTCTCTCTCTCACCCACTGTCTCTCTCGCCCTCTCTCTCTCTCGCCCACTCTCTCTCTCGCCCTCTCTCTCTCTCGCCCACTCTCTCTCTCTCACCCACTCTCTCTTTCGCCCACTCTCTTACACTCTCCTACTCTCTCTCTTGCCCACTCTCTCCCACGCCCACTCTCTTTCTTGCTCACTCTCTCTCCCGCCTACTCTCCCTCGCTCACTATCTCTCTCGCCCACTATCTCACTCTCGTCCACTCTCTCTCTCGCCCTCTCTCTCTCTCGCCCACTCTCTCTCACCCACTCTCTCTCTCGCCCTCTCTCTCTCTCGCCCTCTCTCTCTCTCGCCCACTCTCTCTCTCTCACCCACTCTCTTTCTCGCACACTCTCTCTCTCGCCCTCTCTCTCTCTTACCCACTCTCTCTCTCGCACACTCACTCTCTCACCCACTCTGCCTCTCAGCCACTCTCTTTCTTGCTCACTCGCTCTCCCGCCTACTCTCCCTCGCCCACTCTCTCTCTCGCCCACTCTCTCATTCTCTTCCACTCTCTGTCTCGCCCACTCTCTGTCTCACCCACTCACTTACTCTCGCACAGTCTCACTCTCGCCCACTCTCTCTCACCCAGTCTTTCTTTGGCCCAGTTTCACGCTCACCCACTCTCTCTCTCGCCCACTCTCTCTCTCACCCACTCTCTCACTCTGGCCCAGTCTCACTCTCACCCACTCTCTCTCACCCAAACTCTCTCTCGCCCACACTCTCTCACCCATTCTCTCACTCTCGACCACTCTGTCTCACCCAAACTCTCTCACGCCCACACTCTCTCGGCCATTCTCTCTCTCTCGCTCACAATCTCACTCTCTCCCACTCTCTTACGCCCACTTTCACTCTCGCCCAGTCACACTCTCGCACACTCTCTCTCACCCACTCTCTCTTTGGCCCAGTCTCACTCTGACCCACTCTCTGTCTCACCCACACTCTATCTCGCCCACACTCTCTCTCGCCCACTCTCTCTCTCGCCTGCTCTCTCTCTCTCACCCACTCTATCACTCTCGCCCACTCTCTCCCTGGCCAACACTCTCTCTCACCCACTCTCTCTCTCGCCCACTCTCTCTCTCGCCCACTATGTCCCTCTTGCCCCTCTCACTCTCACCCACACTCTCTCTCTCGCCCACTCACACTCTCTCTCGCCCACTCTCTCTCTAGCTCACTCTCTCTCAGCACTCTCTCACTCTCTCCCACTCTCTCTCTCGCCCACTCTCTCTCACCCACTCTCTCACTCTCGCCCAATCTCTCTCGGCCACTCTCTCTCTCGCCCACTCTGTCCCTCTTCCCCCCTCTCACTCTCACCCACACTCTCTCTCTCGCCCAATCTCTCTCGCCCACTCTCTCTCACCTAATCTTTCGTCCTGTCTCTCTCTCGCCCATACTCTCTCTCACCCACTCCCTCTTGCCCACTCTCTCTCGGCCACACTATCTTTCACCCACTCTCTCACTCTCTCTCTCCCCAACTCTTTCGCTCACCCACTCTATATCTCGCCCACTCTCACTCTTTCACCCAGTCTCACTTCGCCCACACTCTCTCTCGCCCATTCTCTCTCGTCCACTCTCTCCCGCCCACTCTCTCACTCTCTCCCACTCTCTCTCTCGCCCACTCTCTCACTCTCGCCCAGTCACACTCTCGCACACTCTCTCTCACCCACTCTCTCTTTGGTCCAGTCTCACTCTCACCCACACTGTGTCTTACCCACACTCTATCTCGCCCACTCTCTCTCTCGCCCTCTCTCTCTCTCGCCCACTCTCTCTCTCGCCCTCTTTCTCTCGCCCACTCTCTCACTCTCGCCCACTCTCTCTCTGGCCAATACCATCTCACACCCACACTCTCTCTCGCCCACTCTCTTACTCTCTCCTACTCTCTCTCTCTCGCCCACTCTCTCCCACGCCCACTCTCTGTCTCGCCCACTCTCTGTCTCACCCACTCACTTACTCTCGCCCACTCTCTCTCTCACCCACTGTCTCACTCTCTCACTCTGGCCCAGTCTCACTCTCACCCACTCTCTCTCACCCACACTCTCTCTCGCCCACTCTCTCTCACCCATTCTCTCACTCTCGCCCACTCTCTCTCACCCAAACTCTCTCTCGCCCACACTCTCTCGGCCATTCTCTCTCTCTCGCCCACAACCTCACTCTCTCCCAATCTCTTCCGCCCACACTCTTACTCTCGCCCAGTCACACTCTCGCACACTCTCTCTCACCCACTCTCTCTTTGGCCCAGTCTCACTCTGACCCACTCTCTGTGTCACCTACACTCTATCTCGCCCACACTCTCTCTCGCCCACTCTCTCTCTCGCCCGCTCTCTCTCTCTCACCCACTCTATCACTCTCGCCCACTCTCTCCCTGGCCAACACTCTCTCTCACCCACACTCTCTCTCGCCCACTCTCTTACTCTCTCCTACTCTCTCTCTCGCCCACATTCGCACTCTCTCCCACTCTCTCTCTCTCGCCCATTCTCTCACTCTCGCCCACTCTCTCACGACCACACTCTCTCTCGCCCACACTCTCTCTCGCCCATTCTCTCTCTCTCGCCCACACTCTCACTCTCTCCCACTCTCTCTCTCGTCCATACTCTCAATCTCACCCAGTCACACTCTCGCACACTCTCTCTCACCCACTCTCTCTTTGGCCCAGTCTCACTCTGACCCACTCTGTCTCACCCACACTCTATCTCGCCCACACTCTCTCTCGCCTACTCTCTCTCTCGCCCGCGCTCTCTCTCTCACCCACTCTATCACTCTCGCCCACTCTCTCTCTCACCCACACTCTCTCTCGCCCACTCTCTTACTCTCTCCTACTCTCTCTCTCCCGCCCACTCTCCCTCGCCCACTATCTCTCTCGCTCACTCTCTCTAACTCACTCTCTCTCTTGCCCACTCTCTCTCTCTCGCCCACTCTCTCTCTCACCCGCTCTCCCTCTTGCCCACACTCTCTCCCGCCCACTCTCTCTCACCCACTCCCTCTTGCCCACTCTCTCTCTCGCCCACTCTCTACCTTTCACCCTGTCTCACTTTCGCCCACACTCTCTCTGGCCAATTCTCTCTGTCGTCCACTCTCTCTCGCCCACTCACACTCTCGCCCACTCTCTCTCACCCACTCACACTCTCTCCACTCTATCTCACACACTCTATCTTTGGCCCAGTTTCACTCTCACCCACTCTCTCTCTCGCCCACTCTCTCTCTCTCACCCACTGTCTCTCTCGCCCACTCTGTCTCTCTCGCACACACTCTCTCTCGCCCGCTCTCTCTCGCCCACTCTCTCTCTCTCGCACACTCTCTCTCTCGCACAAACTCTCTCTCCCCCTCTCTCTCTCTCGCCCACTCTCTCTCTCACCCGCTTTCTCTCGCTCGCTCACTCTCTCTCACCCACTCTCTTTCTTGCTCACTCTGTCCCGCCTACTCTCCCTCGCCCACTATCTCTCTCATCCACTCTCTGTCTCGCCCACACTCTCTCTTGCCCACTCTCTCACTCTCGCCCTCTCTCTCTCGCCAACGCTCTCTCTCGCCCACTCTCTCTCTTGTCCACTCTCTCTCTCGCCCACTCTCTCTCGCCCACTGTGTCCCTCTTCCACCCTCTCAATCTCACCCACACTCTCTCTCTCGCCCACTCACTCTCTCTCTCTCGCCCAATCTCTCTCGCCCACTCTTTCTCTCTTTCGCCCACTCTGTCTCACCCAATCTTTCTCCCAGTATCTCTCTCGCCAATATCTCTCTCACCCACTCCCTCTTGCCCACTCTCTCACTCTCGGCCACACTATCTTTCACCCACTCTCTCACTCTCTCTCTCTCTCACTCTTTCGCTCACCCACTCTCTGTCTCATCCACTCTCTGTCTTTCGCCCAGTCTCACTCTCGCCCACACTCTCTCTCGCCCATTCTCTCTCGTCCACTTTCTCTCTTGCCCACTCTCTCACTCTCTCCCACTCTCTCTCTCGCCCACTCTCTCACTCTCGCCTAGTCACACTCTCTCCAACTCTCTCTCACCCACTCTGTCTTTGGTCCAGTCTCACTCTCACCCACTCACTCTCTCGCCCACTCTCTCACTCTCGCCCACTCTCTCTCTGGCCAACACTCTCTCTCACCCACACTCTCTCTGCCCACTCTCTTACTCTCTCCTACTCTCTCTCTCTCGCCCACTCACGCACTCTCGCCCAGTCTCACTCTTACCCACTCACTGTCTTGCCCACACTCTCTCGCCCACACTCTCTCGCCCACTCTCACTCTCGTCCACTCTCTCACTCTTTCCCACTCTCTCTCTCGCCCACTCTCTCACTCTCGCCCAGTCTCACTCTCACCCACTCTCTGTCTCGCCCACACTCTCTCTTGCCCAATCTCTCTCTCACCCACTCTCTCTCTCGCCCACTCTCTCTCGCCCACTCTCTCTCTCGCCCACTCTCTCTTTCGCCCACTCTCTCTCTCGCCCACTATGTCCCTCTTCCCCCCTCTCATTCTCACCCACACTCTCTCTCTCGCCCACTCATTCTCTCTCTCGCCCACTCTATCTCTCGCCCACTATCTCTCTCGCCCAGTCTCACTCTCGCCCACTCTCTCACTCTCGCCCACTCTCTCTCTCGCCCACTCTCTCTCGCCCACTATGTCCCTCTTCCCCCCTCCAATTCTCACCCACACTCTCTCTCTCGCCCACTTATTCTCTCTCTCGCCCACTCTATCTCTCGCCCACTATCTCTCTCGCCCAGTCTCACTCTCGCCCACTCTCTCTCTCGCCCACTCTCTCTCGCCCACTATGTCACTCTTCCCCCCTCCAATTCTCACCCACACACTCTCTCTCGCCCACTCATTCTCTCTCTCACCCACTCTCTCTCACACAATCTCTCTTTCGTCCAGTCTCTCTCTCGCCCACACTCTCTCTCGCCCATTCTCTCTCGCCCACTCTCTCTCGCCCACTCTCTCACTCTCTCCCACTCTCTCTCGCCCACTCTCTCACTCTCGCCCAGTCACACTATCGCCCACTCTCTCACTCTCTCCCACTCTCTCTCGCCCACTCTCTCACTCTCGCCCAGTCACACTATCGCCCACTCTCTCTCACCCACTCTCTCTTTTGTCCAGTCTCACTCTCACCCACACTGTGTCTCACCCACACTTTATCTCGCCCACTCTCTCTCTCGCCCTCTCTCTCTCTCGCCCTCTCTCTCGCCCACTCTCTCTCTCGCCCTCTCTCTCTCGCCCACTCTCTCACTCTCGCCCACTCTCTCTCTGGCCAATACTCTCTCTCACCCACACGCTCTCTCGCCCACTCTCTTACTCTCTCCTACTCTCTCTCTTGCCCACTCTCTCCCACGCCCACTCTCCCATTCTCTACCATTCTCTCTCTCGCCCACTCTCTCATTATCTTCCACTCTCTGTCTCGCCCACTCTCTGTCTCGCCCACTCACTCACTCTCGCCCATTCTCACTCTCGCCCATTCTCTCTCACCCACTCTTTCTTTGGCCCAGTTTCACGCTTACCCACTCTCACTCTCTCCCACTCTCTCTCTCACCCACTCTTTATCTCTCTCCCACTCTCTCTCACCCAATCTCTCACTCTCGCCCACTCTCACTCTCACCCACTCTCTCTCGCCCACACTCTCTTTCGCCAGTGTCTCTCTCTCGCCCACTCTCTCTCACCCACACTCTCTCTCGCCTACACTCTCTCTCGGCCATTCTCTCTCTCTCGCCCTCTCTCTCTCGCCCACACTCTCTCTCGCCCACACTCTCTCTCGGCCATTCTCTCTCGGTCGCCCTCTCTCTCTCGCCCACACTCTCTCTCGCCCACTCTCTCTCGGCCATTCTCTCTCTCTCGCTCACAATCACACTCTCTCCCACTCTCTCTCGCCCACACTCTCTCTCTCGCCCACTTTCTCTCTCTCGCTCACTCTCTCTCTAACCTACTCTGTCTCTTGCCCACTCTCTCTCTCTCTCACCCACACTCTCTCTTACCTACTCTCTCTCTCACCCACTCTCTCTCCTGCCCACTCTCTCTCCCGCCCACTCTCTCTCGCCCACACTCTCTCTCACCCACTCCCTCTTGGCCACTCTTTCTCTCGCCCACACTGTCTCACACCTACTCTCTTACTCTCTCACTCTGTCTCTCCCACTCTTTTGCTCGCCCACTCTCTTTCTCATAAACTCTCTCTCTTTTGCCCAGTGTCACTTTCGCCCAAACTCTCTCTCGCCCATTCTCTCTCTCGTCCACTCTCTCTCGCCCACTCACACTCTCGCCCACTCTCTCTCACCCGCTCTTTCTTTGTCCCAGTTTCACTCTCACCCACTCTCTCTCTTTCACCCACTCTCTCTCGCCCACTCTCTCTCTCACCCACGCTATCTCTCTCGCACACACACTCTCTCGCCCACTCTCTCTCTCGCCCGTTCTCTCTCACCCACTCTCTCTCTCTTGCCCATTCTCTCTCTCTCGCCCACACTCTCTCTCACACACACTCTCTCTCGCCCTCTCTCTCTCTCGCCCACTCTCTCTCACCCACTCTCTCTCTCGCCCTCTCTCTCTCTCGCCCACTCTCTCTCTCACCCACTCTCTTTGTTGCTCACTCTTTCTCCCGCCTACTCTCCCTCGCACACTATCTCTCTCGCCCACTCTCTCACTCTCGTCCACTCTCTGTCTCGCCCACTCTCTGTCTCGCCCACTCACTCACTCTCAAACACTCTCTCTCTCGCCCACTCTCTCTCTCTCACCCACTCTCTTTCTTGCTCACTCTCTGTCCCGCCTACTCTCCCTCGCCCACTATCTCTCTCACCCACTCTCTCATTCTCTTCCACTCTCTCTCTCGCACACTCTCTCTCTCGCACACTCTCTCTCTCGCCCTCTCTCTCTCTTGCCCACTCTCTCTCTCGCCCACTCTCTCTCTCACCCACTCTGTCTCTCACCCACTCTCTTTATTGCTCACTCTCTCTCCCGCCTACTCTCCCTCGCCCAGTCTCTCTCGCCCACTCTCTCATTCTCTTCCACTCTCTGTCTCACCCCCACTCTCTCTCGCCCACTCTCTCTGCCCACTCTCTTACTCTCTCCTACTCTCGCTGTCTCGCCCACTCTCTCCTACTCTCTCTCGCCCAATCTCTCACTCTCGCCCAGTCTCACTCTCACCCACTCTCTCTCACCCACACTCTCTCTCACCCTTTCTCTCACTCTCGCCCACACTCTATCTCGGCCATTCTCTCTCTCTCGCCCACTCTCTCTCACCCACTCACACTCTCGCAAACTCTCTCTCACCCACTCTCTCTTTGTCCCAGTCTCACTTTCACCCAAACTCTATCTCGCCCACACTCTACTTCGCCCACACTCTCTCTCGCCCACTCTCTCTCGCCCGCTTTCTCTCTCTCACCCACTCTATCACTCTTGCCCACTCTCTCTCTCGCCAACACTCTCTCACCCACACTCTCTCTCGCCCACTCTCTCACTCACCCACACTCTCTCTTACCTACTCTGTCTCCCGCCCACTCTCCCTCGCCCACTATCTCTCTCGCCCACTCTCTCTCTCGCCCGCTTTCTCTCTCTCGCTCACTCTCTCTCTAACCCACTCTCTCAATTACCCACACTCTCTCTTACCTACTCTGTCACCCGCCCACTCTCCCTCGCCCACTCTCTCTCCTGCCCACTCTCTCTCTCTCGCCCACTCTCTCTCTCACCCAATCTCTCTCGCCCACTCTCTCTCTCTCCCACTCTCTCTCCTGCCCACTCTCTCTCTCGCCCACTCTCTCTCCCGCCCACTCTCTCTCTCACCCACTCCCTCTTGGCCACTTTCTCTCTCTCGCCCACACTGTCTCACACCTACTCTCTCACTCTCTCACTCTCTCTCTCCCACTCTTTTGCTCGCCCACTCTCTTTCTCGCCCACTCTCTATCTTTCGTAGGTCTCACTCTCGCCCACACTCTCTCTCGCCCATTCTCTCTCTCGTCCACTCTCTCTCGCCCACTCACACTCTCGCCCTCTCTCTCTCACCCACTCTTTCTTTGGCCCAGTTTCACTCTCACCCACTCTCTCTCGCCCACTCTCTCTCTCTCACCCTCTCTCTCTCACACACACACTCTCTCTCTCGCCCTCTCTCTCTCTCACCCACTCTCTTTCTTGCTCAGTCTCTCTCCCGCCTACTGTCCCTCGCCCACTATCTCTCTCGCCCACTCTCTCTCTTGCCCACTCCCTCTTGGCCACTCTCTCTCTCTCGCCCACACTCTCTCACACCTACTCTCTCAGTCTCTCACTCTCTCTCTCCCACTCTTTTGCTCACCCACTCTCTTTCTCGCCCACTCTCTATCTCTCACCCACTCACACTCTCGCCCTCTCTCTCTCACCCACTCTTTCTTTGGCCCAGTTTCACTCTCACCCACACTCTCTCTCGCCCACTCTCTCTCTCTCACCCACTCTCTCTCACACACACTCTCCCTCGCCCACTCTCTCTCGCCCACTCTCTCTCTCGCCCACTCCACTCTCTCTCTCGCCTACTCTCTCTCTCGCAAACACTCTCTCTCGCCCTCTCTCTCTCACCCACTCTCTTTCTTGCTCACTCTCTCTCCCGCCTACTCTCCCTCGCCCACTATCTCTCTCGCCCACTCTCTCTCTCTCACCCACTCTCTCTTTCTCACCCACTCTCTCTCTCTCGCCCACTCTCTCTCTCTCGCCCACTCTCTCTCTCTCGCCCACTCTCTCTCTCGCCCACTCTCTCTCGCCCACTCTCTTTCTCACCCACTCTCTTTCTTGCTCACACTCTCTCCCGCCTACTCTCACTCGCCCACTCTCTCTCTCTCCCACTCTCTCTCCTGCCCACTCTCTCTTCCGCCCTCTCTCTCTCGCCCACACTCTCTCTCACCCACTCCCTCTTGCCCACTCTCTCTCTCTCGCCCACACTCTTTCACACCTACTCTCTCACTCTCTCACTCTCTCTCTCCCACTCTTTCGCTCGCCCACTCTCTCTTTCGCCTACTCTCTACCTTTCGCCCAGTCTCACTTTCGCCTACACTCTCTCTCTCCCATTCTCTCTGTTGTCCACTCTCTCTCGCCCACTCACACTCTCGCCCACTCTCTCTCACCCACTCTTTCTTTGGTCCAGTTTCACTCTCACCCATTCTCTCTCGCCCCCTCTCTCTCCCTCACCCACTCTCTCTCTCTTGCCCGCTCTCTCTCGCCCACTCTCTCTCTCTCGCCCACTCTCTCTCTCTCACCCACTCTCTCTCTCGCCCACTCTCTCTCACCCACTCTATCTCTCTCACCCTCTCTCTCTCTCACACACACCCACTCTCTCTTGCCCACTCTCTCTCTCTCACCCACTCTCTCTCTCACCCACTCTCTCTCTTTCGCCCACTCTCTCTCACTCGCAAGCTCTCTCTCGCCCACACTCTCTCTCTCACCCACACTCTCTCACGACCACTCTCTCTCTCGCCCATAATCTCACACTCGCCCACTCTCTCTCGCCCACACTCTCTCTCGCCCACACTCTCTCTCGCCCATTCTCTCTCTCGCCCATTCTCTCGCGCCCACACTCTCACTCTATCCCACTCTCTCTCACCCACACACTCTCTCGACCATTCTCTCTCTCTCGCCCACACTCTCACTCTATCCCACTCTCTCTCTCGCCCACACTCTCACTCTCACCCAGTCACACTCTCGCCCACTCTCTTTCACCCACTCATTCTTTGGCCCAGTCTCACTCTGACCCACACTCTCTCACGCCCACTCTCTCTCTCGCCCATACTCTCACACTCGCCCACTCTCTCTCGCCCACACTCTCTCTCGCCCACACTCTCTCTCGCCCATTCTTTCTCTCGCCCATTCTCTCTCGACCACACTCTCACTCTCACCCAGTCACACTCTCGCCCACTCTCTCTCACCCACTCATTCTTTGGCCCAGTCTCACTCTGACCCACTCTCTGTCTCACCCACACTCTATCTCGCCCACACTCTCTCTCGCCTACTCTCTCTCGCCCGCTCTCTCTCTCTCTCACCCACTCTATCACTCTCTCCCACTCTCTCTCTGGCCAACACTCTCTCTCACCCACACTCTCTCTCGCCCACTCTCTTACTCTCTCCTACTCTCTCTCTCGCCCACTCTCTCTCTCGCCCACTCTCTCATTCTCGCCCACTCTCTCGCTCGCCCACTCTTTCTCTCACCCACTCTCTCTCTCACCCACTCTCTCTCGCGCACACTCTCTCCTGCCCACACTCTCTCACGCCCACTCTCTCTCTCACCCATTCTCTCACCCTCTCACTCTCTCTCGCCCACACTCTCTCTCTCCCACTCTCTCTCGCCGACTCTCTCACTCTCGCCCAGTCTCACTCTGACCCACTCTCTCTCACCCACACTCTCTCTCACCCACACTCTCGTTCGCCCATTCTCTCTCTCGCCCATTCTCTCTCGCCCACACTCTCTCACCCACACTCTCTCTCGCCTATTCTCTCTCTCGCCCATTATCTCTCTCTCACCCACTCTCTCACTCTCGCCCAATCTCACTCTGACCTACTCTCTCACACCCACACTCTCTCTCGCCCATTCTCTCTCTCTCACCCACACTTGCACTCTCTCCCACTCTCTCCCTCTCGCCCACTCTCTGTCTTGCCCAGTCTCTCACTCTCGCCCAGTCACACTCTCCCCCACTCTCTCTCACCCACTCTCTCTTTGGCCCAGTCTCACTCTGACCCACTCTCTCTCTCACCCACACTCTATCTTGCCAAACCTCTCTCTCGCCCACTCTCTCTCTCTCGCCCGCTTTCTCTCTCTCACCCACTCTATCACTCTCGCCCACTCTCTCTCTGGCCAACACTCTCTCTTACCCACACTCTCTCTCGCCCACTCCCTTACTCTCTCCTACTCTCTCTCTCTCGCCGATTCTCTCTCTCACCCCCTCTCTCACTCTCTCCCACTCTCTCTCGCCCACTCTCTCACTCAAAGCCACTCTCTCTCTCGCCCACACTCTCACTCTATCCCACTCTCTCTCTCGCCCACACTCTCACTCTCACCCAGTCACACTCTCGCCCACTCTCTCTCACCCACTCATTCTTTGGCCCAGTCTCACTCTGAACCACTCTCTGTCTCACCCACACTCTATCTCGCCCACACTCTCTCTCGCCCACTCTCTCTCTCGCCCGCTCTCTCTCTCTCACCCAATGTATCACTCTCTCCCACTCTCTCTCTGGCCAACACTCTCTCTCACCCACACTCTCTCTCGCCCACACTCTCGTTCGCCCATTCTCTCTCTCGCCCATTCTCTCTCGCCCACACTCTCTCACCCACACTCTCTCTCGCCTATTCTCTCTCTCGCCCATTCTCTCTCTCTCACCCACTCTCTCACTCTCGCCCAGTCTCACTCTGACCTACTCTCTCACACCCACACTCTCTCTCGCCCATTCTCTCTCTCTCACCCACACTTGCACTGTCTCCCTCTCTCTCCCTCTCGCCCACTCTCTCTCTCGCCCACTCTCTCTCTCGCCCACTCTCTCTCTTGCCCACTCTCTCACTCTCGCCCACTCCCTCACTCTCGCTCAGTCTCACTCTCACCCACTCTCTGTCTTGCCCACACTCTCTCTTGCCCACTCTCTCACTCTCTCCCACTCTCTCACTCGCCCACTATGTCCGTCTTCCACCCCACTCTCTCCCACACTCTCTCCCACACTCTCTATCTCGCCCAATCTCTCACTCTTGCCCACTCTCTCTCGCCAACACTCTCTCTCGCCGACTCTCTTTCTCGCCCACTAGGTCCCTCTTCCCCCTCTCACTCTCACACCCACACTCTCTCTCGCCCATTCTCTCTCTCTCACCCACACTTGCACTCTCTCCCACTCTCTCCCTCTCGCCCACTCTCTCTCTCGCCCACTCTCTCTCTCGCCCACTCTCTCTCTTGCCCACTCTCTCACTCTCGCCCACTCCCTCTCTCACCCACGCTCTCACTCTCCACCAGTCTCCCTGTCGCCCACTCTCTGTATCGCCCACTCACTCACTCTCGCCCAGTCTCACTCTCACCCACTCTCTGTCTTGCCCAAACTGTCTCTCGCCCACACTCTCTCGCCCACATTCTCTCTCGCCCACTGTCTCTCATCCACTCTTCACTCTCTCCCACTCTCTCTCTCGCCCACTCTCTCACTCTTTCCCACTCTCTCACTCATTCCCACTCTCTCTCTTGCCCACTCTCTCACTCTCTCCCACTCTCTCTCTCGCCCACTCTCTCACTCTCGCCCAGTCACACTCTCGCCCACTCTCTCTCACCCACTCTCTCTTTGGTCCAGTCTCACTCTCACCCACTCTCTGTCTCGCCCATCTCTCACTTTCTCCCACTCTCTCTCGCCCACCCACTCACTCTCGCCCAGCCTCACTCTCACCCCGTCTCCGTCTTGCCCACACTCTCTCTCGCCCGCACTCTCTCGCCCACTCTCTCTCGACCACTCTGTCACTCTCTCCCACTCTCTCTCTCACCCACTCTCTCACTCTCGCTCAGTCTCACTCTCACCCACTCTCTGTCTTGCCCACACTCTCTCTTGCCCACTCTCTCACTCTCTCCCACTCTCTCACTCGCCCACTATGTCCGTCTTCCCCCCCACTCTCTCCCACACTCTCTCCCACACTCTCTATCTCGCCCAATCTCTCACTCTTGCCCACTCTCTCTCGCCAACACTCTCTCTCGCCGACTCTCTTTCTCGCCCACTAGGTCCCTCTTCCCCCTCTCACTCTCACCCACACTCTCTCTCTCGCCCACTCTCTTTCACCCACTCTTTCTTTCTCTCACCCACTCTCTCTCACACAATCTCTCTTTCGCCCAGTCTCTCTCTCGCCCACACGCCCTCTCGCCCACTCTCTTTCTCACCCACTCTCCCTCTGTCCCCTCACTCACTCTCGCCCACACTCTCTCTCGCCCACACTGTCTCACCCCCACTCTCTCACTCCCACTCTTTCTCTCGCCTACTCTCTCCCTCGCCCACTATCCGTCGCACACAATCTCACCCACTCTCTCTCTCTCGCCCTCTCACTCTCTCACCCACTCTCTGTCGCCCAATCTCTCACTCTCTCCCACTCTCTCTCTCGCCCACTCTCTCACTCTCGCCCACTCTCTCACTCTCACACAGTCTCACTCTCACCCACTCTCTGTCCCGACCACACTCTCTCATGCCCACTATGTCCCTCTTCCCCCCCTCACTCTCACCCACACTCTCTCTCTCTCGCCCACCCACTCTCTCTCTCGCCCACTCTTTCTCTCTCTCGCCCACTCTCTCTCACCCAATCTTTCGCCCAGTCTCTCCCTCGCCCACTCTCTCACTCTTTCCCACTCTCTCACTCATTCCCACTCTCTCACTCATTCCCACTCTCTCTCTTGCCCACTCTCTCCCACTCTCTCTCTCGCCCACTCTCTCACTCTCGCCCGGTCACATTCTCGCCCACTCTCTCTCACCCACTCTCTATTTGGTCCAGTCTCACTCTCACCCACTCTCTGTCTCGGCCACACTCTATCTCGCCCACTCTCTCTCTCGCCCACTCTCTCACTCTCGCCCACTCTCTCTCTGGCCAACACTCTCACTCACCCACACTCTCTCTCGCCGACTCTCTTTCTCCCACTCTCTCACTCTCGCCCACTCTCTCACTCTCGCCCACTCTCTCTCTCGCCCAATCTCTCATTCTCTACCACTCTCTCTCTCACCCACTCTCTCTCTCGCCCACTCTCTCACTCTCTCCAACTCTCTCTCGCCAACTCTCTCACTCTTTCCCACTCTCTCTCTCGCCCACTCTCTCACTCTCGCCCAGTCTCACTCTCACCCACTCTCTGTCTCGCCCACACTCTCTCTCGCCCAATCTCTCACTCTCGCCCACTCTCTCTCTCGCCCACTATGTCCCTCTTCCCCCCTCTCATTCTCACCCACACTCTCTCTCTCGCCCACTCATTCTCTCTCTCGCCCACTCTATCTCTCGCCCACTCTCTCTCGCCCACTCATTCTCTCTCTCTCACCCACTCTCTCTCACACAATCTCTCTTTCGCCCAGTCTTTCTCTCGCCCACTCTCCCTCTGTCCTCTCACTCACTCTCGCCCACTCTCTCTCTCGCCCACTCATTCTCTCACCTACTTTCTGTCGCCCACTCTCTCCCTCGCCTTCTCTTTCTCTATCGCCCACACTCTCTCTCACCCACTCTCTGTCGCCCACTCTCTCTCTCGCCCACTCTCTCACTCTCTCACACTCTCTCTCTCGCCCACTCTCTCTCTCGCCCACACTCTGTCTTACCCACTCTCTCTTGCCCACGCTTTCACTCTCGCCCACTCTCTCACCAACACTCTCTCTCGCCCACTCTCTCTCTCGCCCACTCTCTCACTCTCGCCCACTCTCTCTCTCGCCCACTCTCTCTCTCGCCCATGCTCTCACTCTCTACCAGTCTCTCTCTCGCCCAATCTCTGTCTCGCCCACTCATTCACTCTCGCCCAGTCTCACTCTCACCCACTCACTGTCTTGCCCACACTATCTCTCGCCCACACTCTCTCACCCCCATTCTCTCACTCCCACTCTTTCTCTCGCCCACTCTCCCTTGCCCACTATCTGTCGCACACACTCTCACCCATTCTCTCTATCTCGCCCACTCTCTCTCTCGCCCTCTCATTCTCTCACCCACTTTCTGTCGCCCACTCTCTCCCTCGCCTTCTCTTTCTCTATCGCCCACACTCTCTCTCACCCACTCTCTGTCGCCCACTCTCTCTCTCGCCCACTCTCTCACTCTCTCACACTCTCTCTCTCGCCCACTCTCTCTCTCGCCCACACTCTGTCTTACCCACTCTCTCTTGCCCACGCTTTCACTCTCGCCCACTCTCTCACCAACACTCTCTCTCGCCCACTCTCTCTCTTGCCCACTCTCTCACTCTCGCCCACTCTCTCTCTCGCCCACTCTCTCTCTCATCCACTCTCTCACTCTCGCCCACTCTCTCTCTCGCCCACTCTCTCTCTCGCCCATGCTCTCACTCTCTACCAGTCTCTCTCTCGCCCACTCTCTGTCTCGCCCACTCATTCACTCTCGCCCAGTCTCACTCTCACCCACTCACTGTCTTGCCCACACTATCTCTCGCCCACACTCTCTCGCCCACATTCTCTCTCGCCCACTCTCTCTCACCCACTCTCTCTTTGGTCCAGTCTCACTCTCGCCCACTCTCTGTCTCGCCCATGTCTCACTCTCTCCCACTTTGCCCACACTATCTCTCGCCCACACTCTCTCGCCCACATTCTCTCTCGCCCACTCTCTCTCACCCACTCTCTCTTTGGTCCAGTCTCACTCTCGCCCACTCTCTGTCTCGCCCATGTCTCACTCTCTCCCACTCTCTCTCTCGCCCACTCACTCACTCTCGCCCAGCCTCACTCTCACCCACTCTCTCTCTCTCGCCCACACTCTCTCGCCCACTCTCTCTCGACCACTCTCTCACTCTCTCCCACTCTCTCTCTCGCCCACTCTCTCAGTCTCGCTCAGTCTCACTCTCACCCACTCTCTCTCGCCCACGCTCTCTCTTACCCACTCTCTCTCTCGCCCAATCTCTCACTCTTGCCCACTTTCTCTCGCCAACACTTTCTCGCCGACTCTCTTTCTCCCACTCTCTCACTCTTGCCCACTCTCTCTCTGTCGCCCACACTCTCTCACACCTACTCTCTCACTCTCTCACTCCCACTCTTTCGCTCGCCCACTCTCTCTCTCGCTCACTCTCTATCTTTCGCCCAGTCTCACTCTCGCCCACACACTCTCTCGCACATTTTCTCTCTCGTCCACTCTCTCTCGCCCACTCACACTCTCGTCCACTTTCTCTCGCCCACTCTCTCTCTCGCCCACTCTCTCACTCTCTCCCAGTCTCACTCGCCCACTCTCTCACTCTCGCCCAGTCTCACTCTCTCACACTCTCTCTCGCCCTCACTCTTTCTCACCTACACTCTCTCACGCCCACTCTCTCTCTCGCCCATTCTCTCACACTCACCCACTCCCTCTCGCCCACACTCTCTCTCACCCACACTCTCTCACTCTCTCTCTCTCGCCCATTCTCTAACTCTCGCCCACTCTCTCTCGCCCACACTCTCTCTCGCCCACACTCTCACTCTATCCCACTCTGTCTCTCGCCCACACTCGCACTCTCGCCCAGTAACACTCTCGCACACTCTCTCACTCTCGCCCAGTCTCACTCTCACCCACTCTCTGTCTCGCCCACACTCACTCTTGCCCACTCTCTCACTCTCTCCCACTCTCTCACTCGACCACTATGTCCCTCTTCCCCCCCTCACTCTCACCCACACTCTCTCTCTCGCCCACTCACTCTCTCTCTCGCCCACTCTCTCTCGCCCACTCTCTCTCACCCAATCTTTCGCCCAGTCTCTCTCTCGCCCACTCTCTCACTCTTTCCCACTCTCTCACTCATTTCCACTCTCTCACTCATTCCCACTGTCTCTCTTGCCCACTCTCTCACTCTCTCCCACTCTCTCTCTCGCCCACTCTCTCACTCTCGCCCAGTCACATTCTCGCCCACTCTCTCTCACCCACTCTCTCTTTGGTCCAGTCTCACTCTCACCCACTCTCTGTCTCGGCCACACTCTATCTCGCCCACTCTCTCTCTCGCCCACTCTCTCTCTCTCGCCCACTCTCTCTCTGACCAACACTCTCACTCACCCACACTCTCTCTCGCCGACTCTCTTTCTCCCACTCTCTCACTCTCGCCCACTCTCTCTCTCACCCACTCTCTCATTCTCTACCACTCTCTCTCTCGCCCACTCCCTCTCTCGCCCACCCTCTCACTCTCTCCCACTCTCTCTCGCCCACTCTCTCACTCTCTCCCACTCTCTCTCGCCCACTCTCTCACTCTTTCCCACTTTCTCTGTCGCCCAATCTCTCACTCTCGCCCAGTCTCACTCTCACCCACTCTCTGTCTCGCCCACACTCTCTCTTGCCCAATCTCTCTCGCCCAATGTCTCACTCTCGCCCACTCTCTCTCGCTAACACTCTCTCTCGCCCGCTCTCTCGCCCACTCTCTCACTCTCGCCCATTCTCTCACTCGCCCACTCTCTCTCTCGCCCACTCTCTCTCTCGCCCACTATGTCCCTCTTCCCCCCTCTCATTCTCACCCACACTCTCTCTCTCGCCCACTCTATCTCTCGCCCACTCTCTTTCACTCACTCTTTCTCTCTCTCACCCACTCTCTCTCACACAATCTCTCTTTCGCCCAGTCTCTCTCTCGCCCACACTCTCTCTCACTTACTCCCTCTTGCCCACTCTCTCACTCTCGCCCACTATCTCCCTCTGCCCCCACTCTCTCGCCCAGTCTCTCTCTCGCCCACTCTCCCTCTGTCCTCTCACTCACTCTCTCCCACACTCTTTCTCGCCCACTCTGTCTCACTTCCATTCTCTCACTCCCACTCTTTCTCTCACCCACTCTCTCTTGCCCACTATCTGTCGCACACACTCTCACTCATTCTCTCTCTCTCGCCCACTCTCTCTCTCGCCCTCTCATTCTCTCACCCACTCTATGTCGCCCACTCTCTCTCTCGCCTTCTCTTTCTCTATTGCCCACTCTTTCTCTCACCTTCACTCTCTCTCACCCACTCTCTGTCGCCCACTCTCTCTCTCGCCCACTCTCTCACTCTCTCACACTCTCTCTCTCGCCCACTCTCTCACTCTTGCCCAGTCTCACTCTCACCCACTCTCTCTCGCCCACACTCTCTCTAGCACACTCTCTCTCGCCCACTCTCTCTCTCACCCACTCTCACTCTCTCGCCCACTCTCTCTCTCGCCCACTCTCTCTCTCGCCCATGCTCTCACTCTCTACCAGTCTCTCTCTCGCCCACTCTCTGTCTCGCCCACTCACTCACTCTCGCCCAGTCTCACTCTCACCCACTCACTGTCTTGCCCACACTATCTCTCGCCCACACTCTCTCGCCCACATTCTCCCTCGCCCACTCTCTCTCATCCACTCTCTCGCTCTCTCCCACTCTCTCTCGCGCCCACTCTCTCTCTCTCTCCCACTCTGTCTCGCGCCCAATCTCTCACTCTTTCCCACTCTCTCTCTCGCCCACTCTCTCACTCATTCCCACTCTCTCACTCATTCCCACTCTCTCGCTTGCCCACTCTCTATCTCTCCCACTCTCACTCTCGCTCACTCTCTGTCTCGACCATGTCTTACTCTCTCCCACTCTCTCTCTCGCCCACTCACTCACTCTCGCCCAGCCTCACTCTCACCCACTCTCTCTCTCTCGCCCACACTCTCTCCTGCCCACTCTCTCTCGACCACTCTCTCACTCTCTCCCACTCTCTCTCTCGCCCACTCTCTCACTCTCGCTCTGTCTCACTCTCACCCACTCTCTGTCTCGCCCACACTCTCTTTTGCCCACACTCTCTCTCGCCCAATCTCTCACTCTTGCCCACTCTCTCTCGCCAACACTCTCTCGCCAACTCTCTTTCTCCCACTCTCTCACTCTCGCCCACTCTCTCTCTCGCCCACTCTCTCTCTCGCCCACTAGGTCCCTCTTCCCCCTCTCACTCTCACCCACACTCTCTCTCTCGCCCACTCTCTTTCGCCCATTCTTTCTCTCTCTCACCCACTCTCTCTCACACAACCTCTCTTTCGCCCAGTCTCTCTCTCGCCCACACTCCCACTCGCCCACTCTCCTTCTCGCCCACTCTCCCTCTGTCCCCTCACTCACTCTCTCTCGCCCACTCTGTCTCACCCACTATCTGTCGCACACACTCTCACCCACTCTCTCTCTCGCTATCTCACTCTCTCGCCCACTCTCTGTCGCCCACTCTCTATCTCTCGCCTACTCTTACTCTATCGCCCACTCTTTCTTTCGCCTTCTCTCTCTCTCGCCCACTCTCTCTCGCCTTCATTATCTCTCACCCACTCTCTCTCACCCACTCTCTCTCTCGCCCACTCTCTCCCAATCTCTCTCTCGCCCACTCACTCACTCTCGCCCAGTCTCACTCTCACCCACTCTCTCTCTCGCCCACTCTCTCACTCTCGCCCAGTCTCACTCTCACACACTCTCTGCCTCGCCCACACACTCTCACTTTCACCCACTCTCTGTCTCGCCCGCACACTCTCTTTACCACTCTTTCTCTCTCTCGCCCACTCTCTCTCACCCAATCTTTCGCCCAGTCTCTCTCTCGCCCAGACTCTCTCTCACCCACTTTCTCTCTTGCCCACTCTCTCTCCCGCCTACTCTCCCTCGCCCACTATCTCTCTCGCCCACTCTCTCTCTATAACCCACACTCTCTCCCGCCCACTCTCTCTCCCCCACTCCCTCTCTCACCCACACTCTCTCTCACCCACTCCCTCTTGCCCACTCTCTCTCTGTCGCCCACACTCTCTCACACCTACCCTCTCACTCTCTCACTCCCACTCTTTCGCTCGCCCACTCTCTCTCTCGCTCACTCTCTATCTTTCGCCCAGTCTCACTCTCGCCCACACACTCTCTCGCACATTTTCTCTCTCGTCCACACTCTCTCGCCCACTCACACTCTCGTCCACTTTCTCTCGCCCACTCTCTCTCTCGCCCACTCTCTCACTCTCTCCCAGTCTCACTCGCCCACTCTCTCACTCTCGCCCAGTCTCACTCTCTCACACTCTCTCTCGCCCTCACTCTCTCTCACCTACACTCTCTCACGCCCACTCTCTCTCTCGCCCATTCTCTCACACTCACCCACTCTCTCTCGCCCACACTCTCTCTCACCCACACTCTCTCCCACTCTCTCTCTCTCGCCCATTCTCTAACTCTTGCCCACTCTCTCTCGCCCACACTCTCACTCTATCCCACTCTGTCTCTCGCCCACACTCGCACTCACGCCCAGTAACACTCTCGCACACTCTCTCTCACCCACTCTCTCTTTGGCCCAGTCTCACTCTGACCCACTCTCTGTCTCTCCCACACTCTATCTCGCCCACTCTCTCTCTCGCCCGCTCTCTCTCGCCCACACTCTCTCTCACCCACTCCCTCTTGCCCACTCTCTCTCTCTCGTCCACACTCTCTCACACCTTCTCTCTCACTCTCTCACTCTCTCTCTCCCACTCTTTCGCTCGCCCACTCTCTCTCTCGCTCACTCTCTATCTTTCGCCCAGTCTCACTCTCGCCCACTCACTCTCTCGCCCATTCTCTCTCTTGTCCACTCTCTCTCGCCCACTCACACTCTCGTCCACTCTCTCTCGCCCACTCTCTCTCTCGCCCACTCTCTCACTCTCGCCCAGTCTCACTCTCACACACTCTCTGCCTCGCCCAGTCTCACTCTCACCCACTCTCTCCCTCGCCCACACACTCTCACTTTCACCCACTCTCTGTCTCGCCCGCACACTCTCTTTACCACTCTTTCTCTCTCTCGCCCACTCTCTCTCACCCAATCTTTCGCCCAGTCTCTCTCTCGCCCAGACTCTCTCTCACCCACTTTCTCTCTTGCCCACTCTCTCTCCCGCCTACTCTCCCTCGCCCACTATCTCTCTCGCCCACTCTCTCTCTATAACCCACACTCTCTCCCGCCCACTCTCTCTCCCCCACTCCCTCTCTCACCCACACTCTCTCTCACCCACTCCCTCTTGCCTACTCTCTCTCTGTCGCCCACACTCTCTCACACCTCCTCTCTCACTCTCTCACTCCCACTCTTTCGCTTGCCCACTCTCTCTCTCGCTCACTCTCTACCTTTCGCCCAGTCTCTGTCTCACCCACACTCTATCTCGCCAAACCTCTCTCTCGCCCACTCTCTCTTTCGCCCGCTTTCTCTCTCTCACCCACTCTATCACTCTCGCCCATTCTCTCTCTGGCCAACACTCTCTCTCACCCACACTCTCTCTCGCCCACTCCCTTACTCTCTCCTACTCTCTCTCTCGCCGATTCTCTCTCTCGCCCCCCTCTCACTCTTTCCCACTCTCTCTCGCCCATTCTCTCACTCTCGCCCACTCTCTCTCACACACGCTCTCACTCTCCACCAGTCTCCCTGTTGCCCAATCTCTGTATCGCCCACACTGTCTCTCGCCCACACTCTCTCGCCCACATTCTCTCTCGCCCACTGTCTGTCATCCACTCTTCACTCTCTCCCAATCTCTCTCGTGCCCACTCTCTCACTCTCTCCCACTCTCTCTCTTGCCCACTCTCTCACTCTTTCCCACTCTCTCACTCATTCCCACTCTCTCACTCATTCCCACTCTCTCACTCGCCCACACTCTCACTATCGCCCAGTCACTCTATCGCCCACTCTCTCTCACCCACTCTCTCTTTGGTCCAGTCTCACTCTCACCCACTCTCTGTCTCACCCACTCTCTCTCTCGCCCTCTCTCTCTCTCGCCCACTCTCTCACTCTCGCCCACTCTCTCTCTGGCCAACACTCTCACTCGCCCACTGTCTCTCTCGCCCACTCTCTCTCTCTCGCCCACTCTCTTCCTCTCTCCAACTCTCTCTCTCTCGCCCACTCACTCTCTCGCCCACTCTCTGTCTCGCCCATCTCTCCCTCTCTCCCACTCTCTCTCTCGCCCACTCACTCACTCTCGCCCAGCCTCACTCTCACCCCCTCGCTGCCTTGCTCACACTCTCTCTCGCCCACACTCTCTTGCCCACTCTCTCTCGACCACTCTCTCACTCTTTCCCACTCTCTCTCTCGCCCACTCTCTCACTCTCGCTCAGTCTCACTCTCACCCACTCTCTGTCTCGCCCACACTCTCTCTTGCCCACTCTCTCACTCTCTCCCACTCTCTCACTCGCCCACTATGTCCCTCTTCCCCCCTCACTCTCACCCACACTCTCTCTCTCGCCCAATCTCTCACTCTTGCCCACTCTCTCTCGCCAACACTCTCTCTCGCCGACTCTCTTTCTCCCACTCTCTCACTCTCGCCCACACTCTCTCTCGCCCACTCTCTTTCCCGCCCACGAGGTCCCTCTTCCCCCTTTCACTCTCACCCACACTCGCTCTCTCGCCCACTCTCTTTCACCCACTCTTTCTCTCTCTCACCCACTCTCTCTCACACAATCTCTCTTTCGCCCAGTCTCTCTCTCGCCCACACGCCCTCTCGCCTACTCTCTTTCTCGCCCACTCTCCCTCTGTCCCCTCACTCACTCTCGCCCACACTCTCTCTCGCCCACTCTGTCTCACCTCCACTCTCTCACTTCCACACTTTCTCTCGCCCAATCTCTCTCTCGCCCACTCTCTCTCTCGCCCTCTCACTCTCTCACCCACTCTCTGTCGCCCACTCTCTCACTCTCTCCCACTCTCTCTCTCGCGCACTCTCTCACTCTCGCCCACTCTCTCACTCTCGCCCAGTCTCACTCTCACCCACTCTCTGTCTCGCCCACACTCACTCTTGCCCACTCTCTCACTCTCTCCCACTCTCTCACTCGACCACTATGTCCCTCTTCTCCACCTCACTCTCACCCACACTCTCTCTCTCGCCCACTCACTCTCACTTTCACCCACTCTCTGTCTCGCCCACACTCTCTCTTGCCCACTCACTCTCGCCCACTCTCTCTCTCGCCCACTCTATCTCTCGCCCACTATGTCCCTCTTCCCCCCCTCACTCTCACCCACACTCTCTCTCTCGCCCACTGTCTGTCATCCACTCTTCACTCTCTCCCAATCTCTCTCGTGCCCACTCTCTCACTCTCTCCCACTCTCTCCCTTGCCCACTCTCTCACTCTTTCCCACTCCTTCACTCATTCCCACTCTCTCACTCATTCCCACTCTCTCACTCGCCCACACTCTCACTATCGCCCAGTCACTCTATCGCCCACTCTCTCTCACCCACTCTCTCTTTGGTCCAGTCTCACTCTCACCCACTCTCTGTCTCACCCACTCTCTCTCTCGCCCTCTCTCTCTCTCGCCCACTCTCTCACTCTCGCCCACTCTCTCTCTGGCCAACACTCTCACTCGCCCACTGTCTCTCTCGCCCACTCTCCCTCTCTCGCCCACTCTCTTCCTCTCTCCAACTCTCTCTCTCTCGCCCACTCACTCTCTCGCCCACTCTCTGTCTCGCCCATCTCTCACTCTCTCCCACTCTCTCTCTCGCCCACTCACTCACTCTCGCCCAGCCTCACTCTCACCCCCTCGCTGCCTTGCTCACACTCTCTCTCGCCCACACTCTCTTGCCCACTCTCTCTCGACCACTCTCTCACTCTTTCCCACTCTCTCTCTCGCCCACTCTCTCACTCTCGCTCAGTCTCACTCTCACCCACTCTCTGTCTCGCCCACACTCTCTCTTGCCCACTCTCTCACTCTCTCCCACTCTCTCACTCGCCCACTATGTCCCTCTTCCCCCCTCACTCTCACCCACACTCTCTCTCTCGCCCAATCTCTCACTCTTGCCCACTCTCTCTCGCCAACACTCTCTCTCGCCGACTCTCTTTCTCCCACTCTCTCACTCTCGCCCACACTCTCTCTCGCCCACTCTCTTTCTCGCCCACGAGGTCCCTCTTCCCCCTTTCACTCTCACCCACACTCGCTCTCTCGCCCACTCTCTTTCACCCACTCTTTCTCTCTCTCACCCACTCTCTCTCACACAATCTCTCTTTCGCCCAGTCTCTCTCTCGCCCACACGCCCTCTCGCCCACTCTCTTTCTCGCCCACTCTCCCTCTGTCCCCTCACTCACTCTCGCCCACACTCTCTCTCGCCCACTCTGTCTCACCCCCACTCTCTCACTTCCACACTTTCTCTCGCCCAATCTCTCTCTCGCCCACTCTCTCTCTCGCCCTCTCACTCTCTCACCCACTCTCTGTCGCCCACTCTCTCACTCTCTCCCACTCTCTCTCTCGCGCACTCTCTCACTCACGCCCACTCTCTCACTCTCGCCCAGTCTCACTCTCACCCACTCTCTGTCTCGCCCACACTCACTCTTGCCCACTCTCTCACTCTCTCCCACTCTCTCACTCGACCACTATGTCCCTCTTCTCCACCTCACTCTCACCCACACTCTCTCTCTCGCCCACTCACTCTCACTTTCACCCACTCTCTGTCTCGCCCACACTCTCTCTTGCCCACTCACTCTCGCCCACTCTCTCTCTCGCCCACTCTATCTCTCGCCCACTATGTCCCTCTTCCCCCCCTCACTCTCACCCACACTCTCTCTCTCGCCCACTCTCTCTCTCGCACACTCTCTCTCACCCACTCCCTCTTGCCCACTCTCTCTCTCTCGCCCACACTCTCTCACACCTACTCTCTCACTCTCTCATTCTCTCTCTCCCACTCCTTCGCTCGCCCACTCGCTCTCACGCCCACTCTCTATCTTTCGCCCAGTCTCACTCTCGCCCATTCTCTCTCTCGTACACTCTCTCTCGCCCACTCACACTCTCGTCCACTCTCTCTCCCCCACTCTTTCTTTGGCCCAGTTTCACTCTCACCCACTCTCTCTCTCACCCACTCTCTCTCTCGCACACTCTCTCTCTCGCCCATTCTCTCACTCTATTCCACTCTCTCTCGCCCCTTCTCTCACGCTCGCCCAGTCTCACTCTCACACACTCTCTCTCGCCCACACTCTCTCTCACCCACACTCCCTCCCGCCCACTCTCTCTCTTGCCCATTCTCTCAGTCTATCCCACTCTCTCTCTCACCCACACTCTCTCTCTCGCCCAGTCACACTCTCGCACACTCTCTCTCACCCACTCTCTCTTTGGCCCAGTCTCATTCTGACCCACTCTCTGTCTCAGCCACACTCTATCTCGCCCACACGCTCTCTCGCCCACTCTCTCTCTCACCCACACTCTCTCACGCCCACTCTCTCTCTCGCCCATTCTCTCACTCTATCCCACTCTCTCTCTCACCCACACTCTCACTCTCTCCCAGTCAAACTCTCGCACACTCTCTCTCTCACCCACTCTCTCTTTGGCCCAGTCTCATTCTGACCCACTCTCTGTCTCACCCACACTCTATCTCGCCCGCACTCTCTCCCGCCCACTCTCTCTGTCGCCCTCTCTCTCTCTCACCCACTCTATCACTCTCGCCCACTCTCTCTCTGGCCAACACTCTCTCTCACCCACACTCTCTCTCGCCCACTCTCTGACTCTCTCCTACTCTCTCTCTCTCGCCCACTCTCTGTGTCGCCCACTCTCTCATTCTCGCCCACTCTCTCGCTCGCCCACTCTCTCTCGCGCACTCTCTCACTCTCACCCACTCTCTCTCTCACCCACTCTCTCTCGCCTACACTCTCTCCTGCCCACACTCTCTCACGCCCACTCTCTCTCTCACCCATTCTCTCTCACTCGCCGACTCTCTCTTGCCCACACTCTCTCTCGCCCACTCTCTCTCGCCGTCTCTCTCACTTTCGCCCAGTCTCACTCTGACCCACACACTCTCTCGCCCATTCTCTCACACTGACCCACTCTCTCACCTACACTTTCTCTCGCCCACACTCTCTCTCGCCCATTCTCCCTCTCTCACCCACACTCGCACTCTCTCCTATTCTCTCCCTCTCGCCCACTCACTCTCTCGCCCACTCTCTCTCTCGCCCGCTTTCTCTCTCTCACCCACTCTATCACTCACGCCCACACTCTCTGGCCAACACTCTCTCTCACCCACACTCTCTCTCGCCCACTCTCTCACTCGACCACTATGACCCTCTTCTCAACCTCACTCTCACCCACACTCTCTCTCTCGCCCACTCACTCTCACTTTCACCCACTCTCTGTCTCGCCCACACTCTCTCTTGCCCACTCACTCTCGCCCACTCTCTCTCTCGCCCACTCTATCTCTCGCCCACTATGTCCCTCTACCCCCCTCACTCTCACCCACACTCTCTCTCTCGCCCACTCTCTCTCTCGCACACTCTCTCTCGCCCACTCTTTCTTTCTCTCGCCCAGTCTCTCTCACCCACTCTTTCGCCCTGTCTCTCTCTCGCCCACACTCTCTCTCACCCACTCCCTCTTGCCCACTCTCTCTCTCTCGCCCACACTCTCTCACACCTACTCTCTCACTCTCTCATTCTCTCTCTCCCACTCTTTCGCTCGCCCACTCTCTCTCTCGCCCACTCTCTATCTTTCGCCCAGTCTCACTCTCGCCCATTCTCTCTCTCGTCCACTCTCTCTCGCCCACTCACACTCTCGTCCACTCTCTCTCCCCCACTCTTTCTTTGGCCCAGTTTCACTCTCACCCACTCTCTCTCACCCACACTTCCTCACGCCCACTCTCTCTCTCGCCCATTCTCTCACTCTATCCCACTCTCTCTCTTGCCCACACTCTCTCTCACACACACTCCCTCCCGCCCACTCTCTCTCTCACCCATTCTCTCACTCTATCCCACTCTCTCTCTCACCCACACTCTCTCTCTCGCCCAGTCACACTCTCGCACACTCTCTCTCACCCACTCTCTCTTTGCCTCAGTCTCATTCAGACCCACTCTCTGTCTCAGCCACACTCTATCTCGCCCACACTCTCTCTCGCCCACTCTCTCTTTCACCCACACTTTCTCACGCCCACTCTCTCTCGCCCCTTCTCTCACTCTCGCCCAATCTTACTCTCACCCACTCTCTGTCTTGCCCACACTATCTCTCGCCCACACTCTCTCGCCCACATTCTCTCTCGCCCGCTCTCTCTCTCGCCCACTCTCTCACTCTCGCCCACTCTCTCTCTGGCCAACACTCTCACTCACCCACAGTCTCTCTCGCCCACTCTCTCTCTCGCCCACTCTCTGTCTCGCCCATCTCTCACTCTCTCCCAGTCTCTCTCTCGCCCACTCACTCACTCTCGCCCAGCCTCACTCTCACCCACTCTCTGTCTTGCCCACACTCTCTCTCGCCCACACTCTCTCGCCGACTCTCTCGCGACCACTCTCTCACTCTCTCCCACTCTTTCTCTCGCCCACTCTCTCACTCTCACTCAGTCTCACTCTCACCCACTCGCTCTCACCCACACTCTTTCTCACCCACACTCTCTTACGCCCACTCTCTCTCTCGCCCATTCTCTCACTCTCGCCCACTCTCTCTCGCCCAAACTCTCTCTTGCCCACACTCTCTCTCGCCCATTCTCTCTCTCTCACCCACACTCTCACTCTATCCCACTCTTTCTCTCGCCCACACTCGCACTCTCACCCAGTCACACTCTCGCACACTCTCTCTCACCCACTCTCTCTTTGCCCCAGTCTCATTCTGACCCACTCTCTGTCTCAGCCACACTCTATCTCGCCCACACTCTCTCTCGCCCACTCTCTCTCTCACCCAGTCTCTCTCACGCCCACTCTCTCTCTCGCCCCTTCTCTCACGCTCGCCCAGTCTCACTCTCACACACTCTCTCTCGCCCATACTCTCTCTCACCCACACTCTCTCACGCCCACTCTCTCTCTCGCCCATTCTCTCACTCTCGCCCACACTCTCTCTCACCCACACTCCCTCCCGCCCACTCTCTCTCTCGCCCATTCTCTCACTCTATCCCACTCTCTCTCTCACCCACACTCTCACTCTCGCCCAGTCACACTCTCGCACACTCTCTCTCTCACCCACTCTCTCTTTGGCCCAGTCTCATTCTGACCCACTCTCTGTCTCACCCACACTCTATCTCGCCCACACTCACTCCCGCCCACTCTCTCTGTCGCCCTCTCTCTCTCTCACCCACTCTATCACTCTCGCCCACTCTCTCTCTGGCCAACACTCTCTCTCACCCACACTGTCTCTCGCCCACTCTCTGACTCTCTCCTACTCTCTCTCTCGCCCACTCTCTGTGTCGCCCACTCTCTCATTCTCGCCCACTCTCTCGCTCGCCCACTCTCTCTCGCGCACTCTCTCACTCTCACCCACTCTCTCTCTCACCCACTCTCTCTCGCCCACACTCTCTCCTGCCCACACTCTCTCACGCTCACTCTCTCTCTCACCCATTCTCTCTCACTCGCCGACTCTCTCTCGCCCACACTCTCTCTCTCCCACTCTCTCTCGCCGACTCTCTCACTTTCGCCCAGTCTCACTCTGACCCACACTCTCTCTCGCCCATTCTCTCACACTGACCCACTCTCTCACACACACTTTCTCTCGCCCACATTCTCTCTCGCCCATTCACCCTCTCTCACCCACACTCGCACTCTCTCCTATTCTCTCACTCTCGCCCACTCACTCTCTCGCCCACTCTCTCTCTCGCCCGCTTTCTCTCTCTCACCCACTCTATCACTCACGCCCACTCTCTCTGGCCAACACTCTCTCTCACCCACACTCTCTCTCACCCACTCCCTTACTCTTTCCTACTCTCTCTCTCGCCGATTCTCTCTCTCGCCCCCTCTCTCACTCTCTCCCATTCTCTCTCGCCCACTCTCTCACCCACTATCTCACTCTCAGCCACTCTCTCTCTTGCCCACTCTCTCACTCTCGCACACACTCTCTCTCGCCCACGCTCTCACTCTCTAACAGTCTCTCTCTCGCACACTCTCTGTCTTGCCCACTCACTCACTCTCGCCCAGTCTCACTCTCACCCACTCTCTGTCTTGCCCACACTATCTCTCGCCCACACTCTCTCGCCCACATTCTCTCTCGCCCGCTCTCTCTCTCGCCCACTCTCTCACTCTCGCCCACTCTCTCTCTGGCCAACACTCTCACTCACCCACAGTCTCGCTCGCCCACTCTCTCTCGCCCACTCTCTGTCTCGTCCATCTCTCACTCTCTCCCACTCGTTCTCTCGCCCACTCTCTCACTCTCGCTCAGTCTCACTCTCACCCACTCGCTCTCACCCACACTCTCTCTCACCCACACTCTCTTATGCCCACTCTCTCTCTCGCCCATTCTCTCATTCTCGCCCACTCTCTCTCGCCCAAACTCTCTCTTGCCCACACTCTCTCTCGCCCATTCTCTCTCTCTCACCCACACTCTCACTCTATCCCACTCTTTCTCTCACCCACACTCGCACTCTCACCCAGTCACACTCTCGCACACTCTCTCTCACCCACGCTCTCTTTGGCCCAGTCTCATTCTGACCCACTCTCTGTCTCAGCCACACTCTATCTCGCCCACACTCTCTCTCGCCCATACTCTCTCTCACCCACACTCTCTCACGCCCACTCTCTCTCTCGCCCATTCTCTCACTCTCGCCCACACTCTCTCTCACCCACACTCCCTCCCGCCCACTCTCTCTCTCGCCCATTCTCTCACTCTATCCCACTCTCTCTCTCACCCACACTCTCTCTCTCGCCCAGTCACACTCTCGCACACTCTCTCTCACCCACTCTCTCTTTGGCCCAGTCTCATTCTGACCCACTCTCTGTCTCAGCCACACCCTATCTCGCCCACACTCTCTCTCGCCCAATCTCTCTCTCACCCACACTCTCTCACGCCCACTCTCTCTCTCGCCCATTCTCTCACTCTCGCCCACACTCTCTCTCACCCACACTCCCTCCCGCCCACTCTCTCTCTCGCCCATTCTCTCACTCTATCCCACTCTCTCTCTCACCCACACTCTCACTCTCGCCCAGTCACACTCTCGCACACTCTCTCTCTCACCCACTCTCTCTTTGGCCCAGTCTCATTCTGACCCACTCTCTGTCTCACCCACACTCTATCTCACCCACACTCTCTCCCGCCCACTCTCTCTGTCGCCCTCTCTCTCTCTCACCCACTCTATCACTCTCGCCCACTCTCTCTCTGGCCAACACTCTCTCTCACCCACTCTCTCATTCTCGCCCACTCTCTCGCTCGCCCACTCTCTCTCGCGCACTCTCTCACTCTCGCCCACACTCTCTCTCACCCACTCTCTCTTGCCCACACTCTCTCCTGCCCACACTCTCTCACGCCCACTCTCTCTCTCACCCATTCTCTCACTCGCCGACTCTCTCTCGCCCACACACTCTCTCTCCCAATCTCTCTCGCCGGCTCTCTCACTTTCGCCCAGTCTCACTCTGACCCACAATCTCTCTCGCCCATTCTCTCACTCTGACCCACTCTCTCACACACACTTTCTCTCGCCCACACTCTCTCTCGCCCATTATCCCTCTCTCACCCACACTCGCACTCTCTCCTATTCTCTCCCTCTCGCCCACTCACTCTCTCGCCCACTCTCTCTCTCGCCCGCTTTCTCTCTCTCACCCACTCTATCACTCACGCCTACTCTCTCTGGCCAACACTCTCTCTCACCCACACTCTCTCTCGCCCACTCCCTTACTCTTTCCTACTCTCTCTCTCGCCGATTCTCTCTCTCGCCCCCTCTCTCACTCTCTCCCATTCTCTCTCGCCCACTCTCTCACCCACTATCTCACTCTCAGCCACTCTCTCTCTTGCCCACTCTCTCACTCTCGCACACACTCTCTCTCGCCCACGCTCTCACTCTCTAACAGTCTCTCTCTCGCACACTCTCTGTCTCGCCCACTCACTCACTCTCGCCCAGTCTCACTCTCACCCACTCTCTGTCTTGCCCACACTATCTCTCGCCCACACTCTCTCACCCACATTCTCTCTCGCCCGCTCTCTCTCTCGCCCATTCTCTCACTCTCGCCCACACCCACTCTCACCCACACTCCCTCCCGCCAACTCTCTCTCTCGCCCATTCTCTCACTCTATCCCACTCTCTCTCTCACCCACACTCTCTCTCTCGCCCAGTCACACTCTCGCACACTCTCTCTCACCCACGCTCTCTTTGGCCCAGTCTCATTCTGACCCACTCTCTGTCTCAGCCACACTCTATCTCGCCCACACTCTCTCTCGCCCATACTCTCTCTCACCCACACTCTCTCACGCCCACTCTCTCTCTCGCCCATTCTCTCACTCTCGCCCACACTCTCTCTCACCCACACTCCCTCCCGCCCACTCTCTCTCTCGCCCATTCTCTCACTCTATCCCACTCTCTCTCTCACCCACACTCTCTCTCTCGCCCAGTCACACTCTCGCACACTCTCTCTCACCCACTCTCTCTTTGGCCCAGTCTCATTCTGACCCACTCTCTGTCTCAGCCACACCCTATCTCGCCCACACTCTCTCTCGCCCAATCTCTCTCTCACCCACACTCTCTCACGCCCACTCTCTCTCTCGCCCATTCTCTCACTCTCGCCCACACTCTCTCTCACCCACACTCCCTCCCGCCCACTCTCTCTCTCGCCCATTCTCTCACTCTATCCCACTCTCTCTCTCACCCACACTCTCACTCTCGCCCAGTCACACTCTCGCACACTCTCTCTCTCACCCACTCTCTCTTTGGCCCAGTCTCATTCTGACCCACTCTCTGTCTCACCCACACTCTATCTCACCCACACTCTCTCCCGCCCACTCTCTCTGTCGCCCTCTCTCTCTCTCACCCACTCTATCACTCTCGCCCACTCTCTCTCTGGCCAACACTCTCTCTCACCCACTCTCTCATTCTCGCCCACTCTCTCGCTCGCCCACTTTCTCTCGCGCACTCTCTCACTCTCGCCCACACTCTCTCTCACCCACTCTCTCTCGCCCACACTCTCTCCTGCCCACACTCTCTCACGCCCACTCTCTCTCTCTCACCCATTCTCTCACTCGCCGACTCTCTCTCGCCCACACTCTCTCTCTCCCACTCTCTCTCGCCGACTCTCTCACTTTCGCCCAGTCTCACTCTGACCCACAATCTCTCTCGCCCATTCTCTCACTCTGACCCACTCTCTCACACACACTTTCTCTCGCCCACACTCTCTCTCGCCCATTATCCCTCTCTCACCCACACTCGCACTCTCTCCTATTCTCTCCCTCTCGCCCACTCACTCTCTCGCCCACTCTCTCTCTCGCCCGCTTTCTCTCTCTCACCCACTCTATCACTCACGCCCACCCTCTCTGGCCAACACTCTCTCTCACCCACACTCTCTCTCGCCCACTCCCTTACTCTTTCCTACTCTCTCTCTCGCCGATTCTCTCTCTCGCCCCCTCTCTCACTCTCTCCCATTCTCTCTCGCCCACTCTCTCACCCACTATCTCACTCTCAACCACTCTCTCTCTTGCCCACTCTCTCACTCTCGCACACACTCTCTCTCGCCCACGCTCTCACTCTCTAACAGTCTCTCTCTCGCACACTCTCTGTCTCGCCCACTCACTCACTCTCGCCCAGTCTCACTCTCACCCACTCTCTGTCTTGCCCATACTATCTCTCGCCCACACTCTCTCGCCCACATTGTCTCTCGCCCGCTCTCTCTCTCGCCCACTCTCTCACTCTCGCCCACTCTCTCTCTGGCCAACACTCTCACTCACCCACAGTCTCTCTTGCCCACTCTCTCTCTCGCCCACTCTCTGTCTCGCCCATCTCTCACTCTCTCCCACTCTCTCTCTCGCCCACTCACTCACTCTCGCCCAGCCTCACTCTCACCCACTCTCTGTCTTGCCCACACTCTCTCTCGCCCACACTCTCTCGCCGACTCTCTCACGACCACTCTCTCACTCTCTCCCACTCTTTCTCTCGCCCACTCTCTCACTCTCGCTCAGTCTCACTCTCACCCACTCGCTCTCACCCACACTCTCTCTCACCCACACTCTCTTACGCCCACTCTCTCTCTCGCCCATTCTCTCACTCTCGCCCACTCTCTCTCGCCCAAACTCTCTCTTGCCCACACTCTCTCTCGCCCATTCTCTCTCTCTCGCCCACACTCTCACTCTATCCCACTCTTTCTCTCGCCCACACTCGCACTCTCACCCAGTCACACTCTCGCACACTCTCTCTCACCCACTCTCTCTTTGCCCCAGTCTCACTCTGACCCACTCTCTGTCTCACCCACATTCTGTCTCGCCCACCCTCTCTCTCACCCACTCTCTGTCTCGCCCACACTCTCTCTTGCCCCCTCTCTCTCCCACTCTCACACTCTCTCCCACTCTGTCTCTCGGCCACTCTGTCCCTCTTCCCACCTCACTCTCACCCACACTCTCTCTCTCGCCCACTCATTCTCTCTTTCACCCACTCTCTGTCTCGCCCACACTCTCTCTTGTCCACTCACTCTCGCCCACTCTCTCTCTCGCCCACTCTCTCTCGCGCCCACTATGTCCCTCTTCCCCCCCTCACTCTCACCCACACTCTCTCTCTCGCCCACTCATTCTCTCTTTCGCCCATTCTCTCTCTCGCACACTCTCTCTCGCCCACTCTCTCCCACCCACTCTCTCACTCTCTCCCACTCTCTCTCTCGCCCACTCTCTCACTCTCGCCCAGTGACACTCTCGCTCACTCTCTCTCACCCACTCTCTCTTTGGTCCAGTCTCACTCTCACCCACTCTCTCTCTCGCCTGCTCTCTCTCTCGCCCACTCTCTCTCTCGCCCGCTCTCTCTCTCGCCCACTCTCTCACTCTCGCCCACTCTCTCTCTGGCCAACACTCTCACTCACCCACAGTCTCTCTCGCCCACTCTCTTCCTCTCTCCAACTCTCTCTCTCTCGCCGATTCTCTCTCTCGCCCCCTCTATCACTCTCTCCCATTCTCTCTCGCCCACTCTCTCACCAACTCTCTCACTCTCAGCCACTCTCTCTCTTGCCCACTCTCTCACTCTCGCACACTCTCTCTCTCGCCCACGCTCTCACTCTCTAACAATCTCTCTCTCGCCCACTCTCTGTCTCGCCCACTCACTCACTCTCGCCCAGTCTCACTCTCACCCACTCTCTGTCTTGCCCACAATATCTCTCGCCCACACTCTCTCGCCCACATTCTCTCTCGCCCGCTCTCTCTCTCGCCCACTCTCTCACTCTCGCCCACTGTCTCTCATCCACTCTCTCACTCCCTCCCACTCTCTCTCTTGCCCACACTCTCAATCTCTCCCACTCTCTCTCTCGCAAACTCTCTCACTCACGCCCAGTCACATTCTCGCCCACTCTCTCTCACCCACTCTCTCTTTGGTCCAGTCTCACTCTCACCCACTCTCTGTCTCTGCCACACTCTATCTCGCCCACTCTCTCTCTCGCCCACTTTCTCACTCTCGCCCACTCTCTCTCTGGCCAACACTCTCACTCATCCACAGTCTCTCTCGCCCACTCTCTTCCTCTCTCCAACTCTCTCTCTCTCGCCACTATCTCTCTCGCCCACTCTCTCACTCTCGCCCACTCTCTCTCTGGCCAACACTCTCACTCACCCACAGTCTCTCTCGCCCACTCTCTTCCTCTCTCCAACTCTCTCTCTCTCGCCCACTCTCTCTCTCGCCCACTCTCTGTCTCGCCCATCTCTCACTCTCTCCCACTCTCTCTCGCCCACTCACTCACTCTCGCCCAGCCTCACTCTCACCCACTGTCTGTCTTGCCCACACTGTCTCTCGCCCACACTCTCTCTCCCACTCTCTCTCGCGCCCACTCTCTCACTCTCTCCCACTCTCTCTCGGCCACTCTCTCACTCTCTCCCACTCTCTCTCGCCCACTCTCTCACTCTCTCCCACTCTCACACTCGCCCACTCACTCACTCTCGGCCAGCCTCACTCTCACCCACTGTCTGTCTTGCCCACACTCTCTCTCGCCCACACTCTCTCGCCCACTCTCTCTCGACCACTCTCTCACTCTCTCCCACTCTTTCTCTCGCCCACTCTCTCACTCTCGCTCAGTCTCACTCTCAATCACTATCTGTCTCGCCCACACTCTCTCTTGCCCACTCTCTCTCTCGCCCAATCTATCACTCTTGCCCACTCTCTCTCGCCAACACTCGCTCTCTCTCCGACTCTCTTTCTCCTACTCTCTCACTCTCGCCCACTCTCTCTCTCGCCCACTAGGTCCCTCTTCCCACTCTCAATCTCACCCACACTCTCTCTCTCGCCCACTCTCTTTCACCCACTCTTTCTCTCTCTCACCCATTCTCTCTCACACAATATCTCTTTCGCCCAGTCTCTCTCTCACCCACACTCCCTCTGGCCCACTCTCTTTCTCGCTCACCCTCCCTCTGTCCCCTCACTCACTCTCGCCCACTCTCTCTCTCGCCCTCTCACTCTCTCACCCACTCTCTGTCGCGCACTCTCTATCTCTCGCCTACTCTTTCTCTATCGCCCACTATTTCTTTTGCCTTCACTCTCTCTCACCCACTCTCTGTCGCCCACTCTCACTCTCTCCCACTCTCTCTCTCGCCCACTCTCTCATTCTCGCCCAGTCTCACTCTCACCCACTCTCTGTCTCGCCCACACTCTCTCTTGCCCACTCTCTCTCGCCCAATCTATCACTCTTGCCCACTCTCCCTCGCAACACTCTCTCTCTCTCCGACTCTCTTTCTCCTACTCTCTCACTCTCGCCCACTCTCTCTCTCGCCCACTATTTCCCTCTTCCCCCTCACTCTCACCCACACTCTCTCTCTCGCCCACTCACTCTCACTTTCACCCACTCTCTGTCTCGCCCACACTCTCTCTTGCCCACTCACTCTCGCCCATTCTCTTTCTCGCCCACTATGTCCCTCTTCCCCCCTCACTCTCACCCACACTCTCTCTCTCGCCCACTCACTCTCTCTCTCGCCCACTCTCTCTCACCCACTCTTTCTCTCGCCCACTCTCTCTCACCCAATCTTTCGCCCAGTCTATCTCTCGCCCACATTCTCTCTCACCCACTCCCTCTTGCCCACTCTCTCTCTCTCGCCCACACTCTTTCACACCTACTCTCTCACTCTCTCACTCTCTCTCTCCCACTCTTTCGCTTGCCCACTCTCTCTCGCCCACTCTCCATCTTTTGTCCAGTCTCACTCTCGCCCACACTCTCTCGCACATTCTCTCTCTCGTCCACTCTCTCTCACCCACTCACAATCTCGCCCACTCTCTCTCACCCACTCTTTCTTTGGCCCAGTTTCACTCTCACCCACTCTTTCTCTCGCCCACTCTCTCTCTCACCCATTCTCTGACTCTCTCCCACTCTCTCTCGCGCACTCTCTCACTCTCGCCCAGTCTCACTCTCACACACACTCTCTCGCCCACAGTCTCTCTCGCCCACACTCTCTCTCGCCCATTCTCTCACTCTCACACACTCTCTCTCACCCACACTCTCTCTCGCCCACTCTCTCTCTCGCCCATTCTCTCGCTCTCGCCCACACTCTCTCTCGCCCACAGTCTCTCTCGCCCACACTCTCTCTCGCCCATTTTCTCACTCTCACACACTCTCTCTCACCCACACTCTCTCTGGCCCATTCTCTCTCTCTCACCCACTCTCTCACTCTCTCCCACTCTCTATCTTGCCCAGTCTCTCACTCTCGCCCAGTCACACTATCGCACACTCTCTCTCACCCACTCTCTCTTTGGCCCAGTCTCACTCTGACCCACTCTCTGTCTCACCCACACTCTCTCTCGCCCACACTCTCTCTCGCCTACTCTCTCTCGCCCGCTTTCTCTCTCTCACCCACTCTATCACTCTCGCCCACTCTCTCTCTGGCCAACACTCTCTCTCACCCACACTCTCTCTCGCCCACTCTCTTACCTTCTCCTACTCTCTCTCTCGCCCACTCTCTCACTCTCACCCACTCTCTCTCTCACCCACTCTCTCCTGCCCAAACTCTCTCACGCCCACTCTCTCTCTCACCCATTCTCTCACTCGCCCACTCTCTCTCGCCCACACACTCTCTCTACCACTCTCTCTCGCCGACTCTCTCACTCTCACCCACTCTCTCACTCTCACCCAGTCTCACTCTGACCCACTCTCTCTCACCCACACTCTCTCTCACCCACACTCTCTTCCGCCCACTCTCTCTCTCGCCCATTCTCTCACTCTCGCCCACTCTCTCTCGCCCAAACTCTCTCTCGCCCACACTCTCACTCTATCCCACTCTCTCTCTCGCCCACACTCTCTATCGGCCATTCTCTCTCTCTCGCCCACACTCTCACTCTCTCCCACTCACTCTCTCGCCCACACTCTCACTCTCGCCCAGTCACACTCTCGCACACTCTCTCTCACCCACTCTCTCTTTGGCCCAGTCTCACTCTGACCCACTCTCTGTCTCTCCCACACTCTATCTCGCCCACTCTCTCTGTCGCCCTCTCTCTCTCTCTCACCCACTCTATCACTCTCACCCACTCTCTCTCTGGCCAACACTCTCTCTCACCCACACTCTCTCTCGCCCACTCTCTCTCTCTCACTCTCTCACTCTCGCCCACTCTCTCGCTCGCCCACTCTCTCTCTCGCCCACTCTCTCACTCTCACCCAATCTCTCTCTCACCCACTTTCTCTCTCGCCGACTCTCTCTCTTGCCCTCTCTCTCACTCTCTCCCACTCTCTCTCGCCCACTCTCTCTCGCCCTCTCTCTCTCTCTCGCCCACTCTCTCTCTCGCCCTCTCTCTCACTCTCGCCCACTCTCTCTCTCGCCCACTCTCTCACTCTCGCCCACTCTCTCTCGCCCACTCTCTCTCTCCCCCACTATGTCCCTCTTCCCCCCGGTCACTCTCACCCACAATCTCTCTCTCGCCCACTCTATCTCTCGACCACTCTCTCTCGCCAACTCTCCCTCTGCCCCCTCACTCACTCTCGCCCACACTCTCTCTCACCCACACTCTCTCTCGCCCACTCCCTCTGCCCCCTCTCTCGCACCCACTCTCTCTTGCCCATTCTCCCTCAGTCCCCTCACTCACTCTTGCCCACACTCTCTCTCGCCCACTTTGTCTCACCCCCACTCTCTCACTTCCACTCTTTCTCTCGCCCACTGTCTCTCGCCCACTCTCTGACGCACACTCTCTCACCCACAAACTCTCTCGTCCACTCTCTCTCTCGCGCTGTCACTCTCTCACCCACTCTCTCTCTCGCCTTCACTGTCTCTCACCAACTCTCTGTCGCCCACTCTTTCTCTCGCCTACTCTTTCTCTATCACCCACAATCTCTCTCGCCCACACTCTCTCGCCCTCTCTCTCTCGCCCACTCTTTCTCTCACCACTCTCACACCGACTCTCTCCCACTCTGTCTCTATCGCCCACTCTGTCTCTCTCCCACTCTCTCTCTCACCAACTCCTAACACGCCCAGTTTGTCTCTCACCCACTCTCTCTCTCTTCCACTCTCTCTCTCACCCACTCTCTCACTCTTGTCCACTCTCTCTCGCCCTCTCTCTCTCTCTCGCCCACTCTCTCTCTCGCCCTCTCTCTCACTCTCGCCCACTCTCTCTCTCGCCCACTCTCTCACTCTCGCCCACTCTCTCTCGCCCACTCTCTCTCTCCCCCACTATGTCCCTCTTCCCCCCGGTCACTCTCACCCACAATCTCTCTCTCGCCCACTCTATCTCTCGACCACTCTCTCTCGCCAACTCTCCCTCTGCCCCCTCACTCACTCTCGCCCACACTCTCTCTCACCCACACTCTCTCTCGCCCACTCCCTCTGCCCCCTCTCTCGCACCCACTCTCTCTTGCCCATTCTCCCTCAGTCCCCTCACTCACTCTTGCCCACACTCTCTCTCGCCCACTTTGTCTCACCCCCACTCTCTCACTTCCACTCTTTCTCTCGCCCACTGTCTCTCGCCCACTCTCTGACGCACACTCTCTCACCCACAAACTCTCTCGTCCACTCTCTCTCTCGCGCTGTCACTCTCTCACCCACTCTCTCTCTCGCCTTCACTGTCTCTCACCAACTCTCTGTCGCCCACTCTTTCTCTCGCCTACTCTTTCTCTATCACCCACAATCTCTCTCGCCCACACTCTCTCGCCCTCTCTCTCTCGCCCACTCTTTCTCTCACCACTCTCACACCGACTCTCTCCCACTCTGTCTCTATCGCCCACTCTGTCTCTCTCCCACTCTCTCTCTCACCAACTCCTAACACGCCCAGTTTGTCTCTCACCCACTCTCTCTCTCTTCCACTCTCTCTCTCACCCACTCTCTCACTCTTGTCCACTCTCTCTTGCCCACTCTCTCTCTCGCCCACTCACACTCTCTCTCGACAATCTCTCTCTCGCCTACTCTCTTTCGCCCACTCTTTCTCTCTCTCGCACACTTTCTCTCACCCAATCTTTCTTTTGCGCAGTCTCTCTCTCACCCAAACTCTCTCTCGCCCACTCCCTCTTGCCCACTCTCTCACTCTCGCCCACTATCTCCCTCTGCCCCCTCTCTCTCACCCACTCTCTCTCGCCCATTCTCCCTCTGCCCCCTCACTCACTCTTGCCCACAATCTCTCTCGCCCACTTTGTCTCACCCCCACTCTCTCACTTCCACTCTTTCTCTCGCCCACTGTCTCTCGCCCACTCTCTGACGCACACTCTCTCACCCACACTCTCTCTCGCCCACTCTCTCTCTCGCCCTCTCACTCTCTCACCCACTCTCACTCTCGCCTTCACTGTCTCTCACCAACTCTCTGTCGCCCACTCTTTCTCTCGCCTACTCTTTCTCACGCCCACTCTATCTTTCGCCCACTCTTTCTCTCTCTCGCCCACACTCTCTCTCTCTCACCCATACTCCCTCTTGCCCACTCTCTCACTCTCGCCCACTCTTCCTTTGCCCCCTCATTCTCGCTCGCTCACACTCTCTCTCGCCCACTCTGTCTCACCCCCCCACATTCACTCCCACTCTTTCTCTCGCCCACTCTTTCTCACCCACTCTCTCTCTCACCCACTCTCTCTCGCCCACTCTCTCTCGCCTTCACTCTCTCTGACCCACTGTCTGTCGCCCACTCTTTCTCTCGCCTACTCTTTCTCTCACCACTTTCTCTCACCGACTCTTGCCCACTCTGTCTCTATCGCCCACTCTTTCTCTCTCCCACTCTCTCTCTCTCTCACCAACTCCTAACTCGCCCAGTTTCTCTCTCACCCACTCTCTCTCTGTTCCACTATCTCTCTCTCCCCCAACCTCACTCTCGCCCACTCTCTCTCTTGCCCGCCCTCTCTCTCCCCCACACTCTCTCTCACCCTCACTCTCTCTCTCACCCATTCTCTCTTTCGCCCAGTCTTTCTCTCGTCTATTCTCTCTCTCCCTCTCTCTCGCCCACTCTCTTTCTCGTGCACTATCTCTCTCTGCCCCCTCTCTCACTCTCACGTGCACACTCTCTCGCCCACACCTGCTCTCGCCCACTCTCTCTCTCTCGCCCACTATCTCCCTTGCCCACACTCTCTCAACCCCAATCTCTCTCTCGCCCACTCCCTCACTCTCACCCACTCTCTCTCACCCCACTCTCTCACTTCCACTCTTTCTCTCACCCACTGTCTCACTCCCACTTTCTCACTCACACGCTTTCTCTCGCCCACTCTCTCTCTCATCCCCTCTCTCTCTCTCGCCTACTCTCTGTCACCCCCACTCTCTTTCTTGCCCACTCTCTCCCTCTGCCCCTCTCTCATTCTCTCCCACTCTCGCTCGCCCACTCTCTCCCTCTGCCCCTCTCTCATTCTCTCCCACTCTCGCTCGCCCACTCTCTCACTCTCGCCCACTGTCTCTCTCTCTCACCATTCTCTCTCACAGCCATTCTCTCTCTTGCCCACTCTCTCACTCTCACCCACTCTCACTCTCGCCCATTCTCTCCCTCTGCCCCCTCTCTCACTCTCTCCCACTCTCTCTCTTGCCCACTCTCTCTCTCTCGCCCACTCTCTCTCTCGCCCAATGTCTCTCGCCCAGTCTCCCTCTCGTCCTCTCTCTCTCCAAATGTCTCTCTCTCACCCACTCTCACTCTCGCCCACTCTCTCTCGCCCGCTCTCTCTGTCGCCCACTCTCTCTCTCTCTCGCCCACTCTATCTCTCGCTCAGTCTCTCTCTCCCCCACTCTCTCCCTCGCCCACTCTTTCTCTTGCCCACTCTCTCTCGCCCACTCTCTCACTCTTGCCCACTCACTCTGTCTTGCCCACTCTCTCTCTTCCGCACACTCTCATCCGCACACTCTCACCCGCCCATTCTCTCTCCATCACCCACACTCTCTCTCTCGCCCCCACTCTCTCTCGCTCACACCCTCTCATGCCCACTCTCTCTCACCCTTTCTCTCACTCTCGCCCACTCTCTATCTCTCACGCATTCTCCCTCTCTCGCCCACTCTCTCTCACCCACTCTCTCACTCTCTACCACTGACTCTCGCCCACACTCTCTCTCACCCAATCTCTCTCTCACCCACTCTCTCATTCTCTCATACTCTCTCTCGCCCACTCTCTCTCTCTCGCCCAATCTCTCTCTTGTCCACTCTCTCTCGCCCACTCTCACACCCACTCTCTCTTGCTCACACTCTCACGCCCACTCTCTCTCGCGCCCACTCTCTCACTCTCGCCCACTCTCTCTCTCACCCACTCTCTCACTCTCGCCCACTCTCTCTCTCGCCCACTCTCTCTCTCGCCCACTCTCTCTCTTCTTGCCCACTTTCACTCGGCCATTCTCTCTCCCTCGCCCACTCTCTCTCTTTTGCCCACTCTCTCTCACCCCCACTCTCTCTCACTGACACCCTCTGTCGACCACTCTCTCTCAGCCATTCTCCCTCTCTCGCCCAAACTCCCTCGCCCACTCTCTCGCCCACTCAAGCTCTCGCCCACTCTCTCTCTCATGCCCACGCTCTCTCTCTCACCCCCACTCTCTCTCGCTGACACACTCTGTCGCCCACTCTCTCTCTCACCCATTCTCTCTCTCTCTCCCACTCTCTCTCTCGCCCACTCTCTCTCGCCCACTCTCTCTCTTGCCTACTCTCTCTCTCGCCCACTCTCTCTCTCGCCCACTCTCTCTCTCGCCCACTCTCTCTCTCACCCATTCTCTCTCTCTCTCCCACTCTCTCTCTCGCCCACTCTCTCTCGCCCACTCTCTCTCTCGCCTACTCTCTCTCTCACCCACTCTCTCTCTTGCCCACTCTCTCTCTCACCCACTCTCTCACTCTTGCCCACTCTCTCTCGCCCACTCTCTCTCTCTCGCCCTCTCTCTCTCTCTCTCGCCCACTCTCTCTCGCCCTCTCTCTCACTCTCGCCCACTCTCTCTCTCGCCCACTCTCTCACTCTCGCCCACTCTCTCTCTCGCCCACTCTCTCTCTCTCCCACTATGTCCCTCTTCCCCCCGTCACTCTCACCCACAATCTCTCTCTCGCCCACTCTATCTCTCGACCACTCTCTCTTGCCCACTCTCTCTCTCGCCCACTCTCTCTCTTTCGCCCACTCTCACTCACCCCCACTCTCTCTCACTGACACCCTCTGTCGACCACTCTCTCGCACCCATTCTCCCTCTCTCGCCCAAACTCCCTCACCCACTCTGTCGCCCACTCAAGCTCTCGCCTACTCTCTCTCTCATGCCCACCCTCTCTCTCTCACCCCCACTCTCTCTCGCTGACACCCTCTGTCGCCCACTCTCTCTCTCACCCATTCTCTCTCTCTCTCCCACTCTCTCTCTCGCCCACTCTCTCTCGCCCACTCTCTCTTTCGCCTTCTCTCTCTCTCGCCCACTCTCTCACTCTCGCCAACTCTCTCTCTCTCACCCACTCTCTCTCCCTCGCCCACTCTCTCTCTCTTTCGCCCACTGTCTCTCACCCCCACTCTCTCTCGCTGACATCCTCTGTCGCCCACTCTCTCTCTCTTACCCATTCTCCCTCTCTCGCCCACTCTCCCTCGCCCACTCTCTCTCGCCCACTCTCTCTCTCGCCCACTCTCTCTCTCGCCCACTCTCTTACTCTCTCCCACTCTTTCTCTCGCCCACTGTCTCTCTCTCTCTCTCTCACATACGCTCTCTCGCCCACTCTCTCTCTCTCGCCCACTCTCTCTCTCTCGCCCACTCTCTCTCTCACCCACTCTCTCGCTCTCATCCACTCTCACCCTCGCCCGCTCTCACTCTCACCCACACTCTCCCTCTGCCCCCTCACTCACTCTCGCCCACTCTCTCTCACTCTCTCCTGCACCACCCTCACTCTCCGTAGCCCTTCGCTCTCACTTGCACCCTCTGTCGCTTACTCCCCCCTCTCTCTCTTATCCCGTCTGTTGCTCTCTCTCGCTCTTGCTCTATCTTTCTCTTGCTCTTCCTGTGTCATTCTCTCCCTCTTTTGCTCATCTGCTCTCTCGCCATCTCCCCCTCTCTTGCTCCCCCTTTCTCCCCCTCTCCCTCACACTGTCTCATCTCCCCTCTCGTCCCCTCTCTCTCCCCCTCTCTCTCCCTCTCTCTCTTCCCCTCTCTCGTTCACTTTCTCGTCTCCCTCTCCCATCCCCTTTCTCTCCCCCTTACATTCCCTCTCTCTCCCCCATCGCCCCCTCTCCCTCGTCCCCTCTCTCTCCCTCTCTCACCCCCGCTCTCTCCCCCCTCTCTCCCTCTCTCGCCCCCATCATTCCCTCTCCCTCCCTGTATCATTCCCTCTCCCTCCCTTGTCCCTTCTCTCTCCCACCATTGTCCCATCTCTGTCCCTCCCTCATCCCCTCTCTCTCCCCCTCTCGTCCCCTCTCTCTCCCTCCCTCGTCCCCTCTCTCTCCCCATATCGTCCCCCTTTCCCTCTCCCTCCCTCTCTCTCCCCCCCATTGTCCTCTCTCTCTCTCTCTCTCTCTCGCTCTCTCCCTCGTCCCCCCTCTCTCCCTCTCTCATCCCCTCTCTCTCCCACTGTCTCTCTCTCTCTCTTCCCGCATTGTCCCCTCTCTCTCCCCGTATCGTCCCCTTTCTTTCCCTCTCTCTCCTTCTCTCGTCACCCTCTCTCTCCCCCACTCTCGTCCCCTCTCTCCCCCCAAACGTCCCCTCTCTCTTCCTCTCTCATACCCGCTCTCGACCCCCTCTCTCCCTCTCTCGCCCCCCATCGTCCCCTCTCTCACTCTCATTCGTCCCCTCTCTCTCCCTCTCTTATCCCCACTCTCTCACCCTCTTGTCCCTGTCTCTCCCCCATTGTCCCCTCTTTCTCCCTCTCTTCCTTCTCTCTCCGTCTCTCTCCATCTTCCTCCTCCATCGTCCCCTCTCTCCCTCTCTCGTCCCCTGTCTCACCCCCATGGTCCCCTCTCTCCCCCTCTCTCTTCCTCTCCCCCATCCTCCCCTCTCTCTCCCCTCTCGTTCCCCTCTCTACCCATCGTCCCCCTCTCTCCCATCTCTCTGCCCTCACTCTCTCCTTTCTCTCCCTCTCTCATCCCCTCTCTTTCCACCTCTCGTCCCTTCTCTCTCCCCCTGTCTCGTCCCCTCTCTCTCCCGCTCTCATCCCCTCTCTCTCCCACATCATCCCCTCTCTCCCCCATCGTCACCTCTCTCTCCCCTCTCTCGTCCCTCTCTCCCTACTCTCATCCCCTCGCTCTCCCCTCTCTCTCCTTGTCTAAACCCTCTCTCTTCTCCACTCTCTCCCCCTCTCGTCCCCTCTCTCTCCCCATTCTTCCCTCTCTCTCCCTCTCTTTCCCCCTCTCGTCCTCTCTGTCCCCCGCCATTGTCCCCCCTCTCTCACCCTCTCTCCCCTCTCTCCCTCCCCTCTCTGTCTCACTCACGTGTCCTCTCTACCTCTCTCGTCACCCCTCTCTACCCCTTCGTCCTCTCTCTCTCTCCCTCTCGTCCCCCCTCTTTCCCCCATCATTCCCTCTCTCTCCACCTCTCATCCACTCTCTCTCCCCCATCGTCCCCTCCGTCTCCCCTCACTCTCTCCCCCATCATGCCCTCTCTCTCCCCAATTGTCCCCTCTCTCTCCCTCTCTCTCCTCTATCTCCCTCACCCTCCCCTCTCTCTCCCCCATCGTCCTCTCTCTCCCCCATCATCCCCTCTCTCTCCCTCTCTCTCACCTCTCTCTCCACTTTCGCTCCCCTCTCTCTCTCTCTCCACATCGTCCAGTCTCTCTCACTCTCTCTCTCTCCCCTCTGTCTCCCCTCTCTCTCCCTCCATCGACCCGTCTCTCTCCGTCTTTCTACTGCCCGTCGTCCCCTCTCTCCCCTCTCGCTCCCCTCTCTCTCCCCCATCGTCTCCTCTCTCTACACTCTAAATCCCGTCTCTGTCCCCACATCGTCCCATCTCTCTCCCTCTCTCTCCCCTCAATCTCCCCCCATCGTCCCCTCTCTCTCCTTCTCTTGTCCCCTCTCTCGTCCCCTCTCTCTCCCCCATCGTTCCCCCCCTCTCTCTCCCCTCTCTCTCCCTCTCTCGTCCCCTCACTTTCCCCCCATCGTCCCATCGGTCTCCCCTATCTCTCCGCCAATCGTCCCCTCCCTCTCTCTCTTTTGTCCCCTCTCTCTCCCCATTCGTCCCTCCTCTCACCCTCTCTCTTTCCCCTTTCACTCCCTCTCTTGTCCCCTCTCTCTCCCCCCATCGTCCCCCTCTCTCCCTCTCTCTCCCCTCTCTCTGTCTCTCGTCCCCTTTCTCTCACCCCATCGTCCCCTCTCTCTCACTCTCTCTCCCCCCATCGTCCCCTCTCTCTCACCCTCTCGTTCCCTCTCTCCACTTCTCTCGTGCCTTCTCTCTCCCCCATCATGCCCTCTCTCTCCCCCATTGTCCCCTCTCTCTCCCTCTGTCTCCCCCCATTGTCCCCTCTCTCCCCGTCTCTCGTATCCTCTCTGTTCACATCGTGCCCTCTCTTGCCCCCAGTCGTCCCCTCTCTCTCCCTCTCTCTCCCCCCATTGGCTCCTCTCTCTCACTCTCTCTCCCCTCTCTCCCTCTCTCTCACCTCACTCTCCACACTCTCTCCCCTCTCTCCCCACATCGCCCCTCTCTCTCCCCCTCTCTCCCGCCTTTCCTTCTCGCGTCCGCTCTCCCCCTCTCGTCCACGAGCTCCCCCTCTCATCACCTGCTCCTCCCTCTCTTCCCTCTCTCTCTCTCTCATCACCTCACTCCCTCTCTCAATCCTCTCTCTCCACCCTCGTCCTCTCTCTCTCTCTCCCCCTCTTTTCGCACTTCTGTTACAATCTCCCTCCCCCCTCTCTCTGCCTCTCACTCCTCCAATCTTCCCCCATCATCCCCTCTCTCTCCTTCTCTCGTCCCCCCTCTCTCCCCCCCATCCCGTCGCTTCGCCCTCTCATTACCGCTCTCCCCCTATCTCTTCCCCTCTCTCTCTCGACCACACTCTCTCCGATCACGTCAACTCTCTCTCCCCTCTCTCGTCCCTTCTCACCACCCTCATCCAATCTCTCTCCCCTCTCTCGTCCCCTCTCACTCCCCCTCTCTCTGCCTCTCCCCTCCCCTCTGTCTCCCTCTCCCTCCCCGTCACCCCCATCGTCCCCGCTTTCTCTACCTCTCGTATACTCTCTCTGCCCCATCATCCCCTCTCTCTCCCCCTCTCGTCCCCTGTCTCTCCCCTCACCGACCCTTCTCTCTCATCCCCATCCCCAACCTCCCATCTCGTCCCCTCTCTCTCCCTCTCTCCTCCCCTTTCTCTCCCTCCCCTCTCTTTCCCTCTCTCGTCCCATTTCTCTCCAGCCTCATACTCTCTCTCTCCTCCTCTTGTCCCACCTCTCTTGCCCTCTCTCTCTCCCCTCTCTCCCCACTCACTGCCCCCCTCCGGCCATCGTCCCCGCTCTCTCCCCCTCTCGTCCCCTCACGACCCCCTGTCATCACCTCTCTCCCCTCTCTCTTCCTCTCTCTCCGTCTCTCTCTCCTCCCTATCACCTCTCTCGTCCCCTCTCTCTCCCCCTTTCTCCCTCTCTCGTCCCCTCTTTCTACCCCCATTATCCCTCTCTGCCCCCTCTCTCTCCCCTCTATCTACCCCCATCGTCCACTCTCACTCCCTCTCTCATCATCTCTCTCCCCCTGTCATGCCCTCTCTTTCCCCCCATCGCCGGTCTCTCATCCCCGATCGTCCATTTTCTCTCACCCCCATTCCCCCTCTCTCCCCCCTTGTCCCCTCTCTCTCCCTATCGCCTCCCCTCCCTCTCCCTCCCCTCTCTCCCCCTCTCTCCTCCCCTCTCTCTCCCTCCCCCCTCTCCCTCTCTCGTCCCATCTCTCTCCACACTCGTCCTCTCTCTCTCCCCCTCTTGTCCACCTCTCTTACCCTCTCTCTCCCCCCTCTCGCCCCTTCTCACTCCCCCCTCCCCCGCCATCGACCCCTCTCTCTCCACACTCGTCCTCTCCCTCTCCCCTCTTGTCCCACATCTATTACCCTCTCCCTCACCCCTCTCTCCCCCTCTCACTCCCCTCTCTCCCCCATCATCCCCTCTCTCTCCTTCTCTCGTCCCCTCTCTTTCCCCCTCTCGTCTGCTAGCTCCCCCTCTCATCACCTGCTCCCCCCTCTCTTCCCCCTCTCTCTCTCTCGTCCCCTCTCTCTCCTCCTCATGTCACCTCTCTCCCCTCTCTCGTCCCCGCTCTCTCCTTCTCTCTCCCCGTCACCCCCATCGTCCCCGGGCTCTTCCCCTCTCGTCCCCTCTCTCTCCCCCATCATCCCTTGTCTCTATCCCATCCTCCCCTCTCTCTCCCACTCTCGTCCCCTCTCTCTCCCCCTATCGTCCCTTCTCTCTCACACCTGTTCACTCTCTCCCCTCTCGTCACCTCTCTCTCACCTCTGTCCTCCCCTCTCTCTCCCTCACCTTTCTCTCCCTCTCTTGAGACTCTCTCTCCACCCTCGTCCTCGCACTCTCCCCCTCTTGTCCCACCTCTCGTACCCTCTCTGTCCCTCCACTCTCCCCCTCTCACTCCCCCACTATCCCCCATCGTCACCTCTCTCCCCTCCTCTCTTCCTCTCACTCCCCCCCTCATCATCTCTCTCCCCCACATCCTCCCCCACTCTATCTCTCGTCTCCTCTCTCTCCCCTCATTTCACCTCTCTCTCCCTTCTCTCGTCCCCTCTCTCCCCCTCTCATCCCCTCTCTCTCCCCTCTCTCGTCCCCTCTTCCTACCCCTCTCTCCCTCTTTCGTCCCCTCTCTCTCCCCATCACTCCCATCCTCCCCTCTCTTTCCCCCTCTCGTACCCTCTCTCTTCCACATGATCCCCTCTCTCTCCCCTTCTCCTCCTCTCTCTCTCCACCTCTCGTCCCCTCCCTCTCCCCCTATCGTCCCTTCTCTCTCACACCCGTCCACTCTCTCCCTCTCTCACGTCCTCTCCCTCCCTCTCTCCTCCCCTCTCTCTCCCTTACCTCTCTCCCTCTCTCAATCCTCTCTCTCCACCCTCCTCCTCTCTCTCCCCCTCTTGTCCCACTTCTGTTACCCTCTCCCTCCCCCTCTCTCCGCCTCTCACTCCTCCACTCTCCCCCATCATCCCCTCTCTCTCCTTCTCTCGTCCCCTCTCTCTCCCCCCTCTCGTCCCCACGCTCCCCTGTATCATCACCTCTCTCCCCCTCTCTCTTCCCCTCTCTCTCTCGTCCACTCGCTCTCCCCCTCACGTCACCTCTCTCTCCCCTCTCTCGTCCCCTCTCCCTCCCCCTCTCTCTCCCTCTCTCATCCACTCAGTCTCCCTCTCTCTCCCCGTCACCCCCATCGTCCCCGCTCTCTCAACCTCTCGTCCCATCTCTCCCCACCATCATCCCCTCTCTCTCTTCCATCCTCCCATCTCTCTCCCTGTCTCGACCTCTCTTTCTCCCCCTCTCGTCCCCTCTCGCTCCCCCCATCGACCGTTCTCTCTCACCCCCTTCCCCCCCCTCGTCCCCTCTCTCTCCCTCTTCCCTCCCCTCTGTCTCCCTCCCCTCTGTTTCCCTCTCTCATCCCTTCTCTCTCCACCCTCGTCCTCTCGCTCTCCCCCTCTTGACCCACCTCTCTTGGCCTCTCTCTCGCCCCTCTCTCCCCCCCACTGACCCCTCTCCGCCCATCGTCCCCTCTCTCTCCCCCTCTCGTCCCCTCACTACCCCCTCTCATCACCTCTCTCCCCTCTCTCTTCCCCTCTCTCTGTCTCTCTCTCGGCATTATCACCTCTCTCGTCCCCTCTCTCTCCCCCTTTCTCCCTCCCTTGTCCCCTCTCTCTACGACTCTCTCTATCATCCCCTCTCTGCCCCCTCTCTCCCCTCTCTCTCCCCTCTCTCTACCCCCATCGACCACTCTCTCTCCTTCTCTCATCACGTCTCTCCCCTCTCATGCCTTCTGTCTCCCCCCATCTTCCCCTCTCAAACCCCCTATCGTCCCTTCTCTCTCACCACCATCCCCCTCTGTCCCTCTTGTCCCTTCTCTCCCTCTCTCCCCCCTCTCTCCATCCCCTCACTCTCCCTCTCTCCTCCCCTCTCTCTCCCTCCCCTCTCTCCCCCTCTCTTCTCCCCTCTCTCTCCCTCCCCCTCTCTCCGTCTCTCATCCCATCTCTCTCCACACTCGTCCTCTCTCTCTCCCCCTCTTGTCCCACCTGCCTTATCCTCTCTCTCCCCCCTCTCTCCCCCTCTCACTCCCCTCTCTCCCCCATCATCCCCTCTCTCTCTCCCTCTCTCATCCCCTCTCTCCCCCCTCGTCCCCTCATTCTGCCCCTCTCGTCACCTCTCTCACCCCTCTGTCTCACCTCTCTCTCCCCTCTCTCTCCCCTCTCTCTCCCTCTCTCTCGTCCCCTCTCATCCCCACCTCCCCCCCTCTTGTCCGCTCTCTCCCCCCTCTCGTCACCTCTCTCCACCCCCCCTCGTCACCTCTCTCTCCCCCTCTCTCTCCTCCCTTGTCCCCTCTCTCTCCCCCCCATGGGCCCCTCTCTCTCTCCCTCTCTCTCCCCCTGTGCCCCCATCGATCCGTCTCTCCCCCCCATTCGTTCCCCTCTCTCCCCCTCTGGCGCTCTCTCTCTGCCCCCATCGTCCCCCTTCTCCCCCTCTCTCTCTCCTACCTCTCCCCCATCGTCCCCTCTCTCTCCCCTCTCGTACCTTCTCTCTCACCACGTCCCCCCCTCTCCCTCTCTTGTCCCCTCTCTCTACCTCTCTCATCCCCTCTCATTCCCCCCTCATCCTTTCTGTCTCCCCCTCTTGTCCCATCTCTCTTACACTCTCTCTCCCCCCTCTCTCCCCCTATCACTCCACCACTCTCCCCCCATTGTCTCCTCTCTCCTCCCCTCTCGTCCCCTCACTCCCCCCTCTCATCACCTCTCTCCCCTCTCTCTCTCTCTCACTCCCTCTCTCGTCCCCTCTCTCTCCCCCCATCATCCTCTCTCTGCCCCCTCTCTCCCCTTCTCTCTCCCCTCTCTCTACCCCCATCGTCCCCTCTCTCTTCCCCATCGTCCGCGCTCTCTCCCCCTATCATCCCTTCTCTCTCACCCCCGTCCCCACTCTCTCCCCTCTCGTTCCCTCTCTCCCTCTCTCCTCACCTGTCTCTCCCTCCCCTCTGTTTCCCTCTCTCGTCCCTTCTCTCTCCACCCACGTCCTCTCGCTCTCCCCCTCTTGTCCCACCTCTCTTGGCCTCTCTCTCGCCCATCCCTCCCCCCTCACTGCCCTCCTCTCCCCCCATCGTCCCCCTCTCTCCCCCTCTCGTCCCCTCACTACCCCCTCGAATCACCTCTCTCCCCTCTCTCCCTATCTCTCCCCTCCCTCTCACCTCTCTCATCCCCTCTCTCTCCCCCTTTCTCCCTCTCTTGTATTCTCTCTCTACCCCCATCATCCCCTTTCTGCCCCCCTCTCCCCTTTCTCTCCCCTCTCTCTCCCCCTCTTGTACCTTCTCTCTCACCCCCGTCACCCCCTCCCTCTCTTGTCCCCTCTCTCTACGTCTCTCGTCCCCTCTCTCTCCCCCCCTCATCCTGTCTGTCTCCCCCTCTTGTCCCATCTCTCTTACACTCTCTCTCCCCCCCCTCACTCCACCTCTCTCCCCCCATTGTCTCCTCTCTCTCCCCCTCTCGTCCCCTCACTCCCCCCTCTCATCACCTCTCTCCCCTCTCTCCCTCTCTCTCCCCTCTCTCTCACCTCTCTCGTCCCCCCTCTCTCTCCCTCTCTCCCTCTCTCGTCCCCTCTCTCACCCCCATCATCCCCTCTCTGCCCCCTCTCTCCCCCTCTCTCTCCCCTCTCTCTAACCCCATTGTCCCCTCTCTTCCCTATCGTCGCCTCTCTCTCCCCCATCATCCCTTCTCTCTCACCCCCGTCCCCACTCTCTCCGCTCTCGTCCCCTCTCTCCCTCTCTCCTCCCCTCTCTCTCCTCCCCACTCTCTCCCCCTCTCTCCCCCGCTCACCCCCATCCCCCATCGTCCCCTCTCTCTCCTCTTGTCCCTTCTCTCCCCTCCTCTCTTCCCCTTGCCCCCTCTCATAATCTCTCTCCCCCTCTGTCGTCGTCACTCTCTCCGTCTCTTGTTCCCTCTGTCTCCCTCTCTAGCCCCCTCTCTCTCCCTCTCTCGTTCCCCCTCTCTCTCACTCTATCGTCCCCTCTCTCCCCCTCTCTCGTCCCCTCATTCCACCCCGCGTGTCACCTCTCTCTCCCCTCACTCTCACCTCTCTTGTCCCCTCTCTCTCCCCCCTCTCTTCCCCACGCTCCCCTGTCTCATCACCTCTCTCCCCCTCTCTCTTTCCCTCTCTCTCGTCCGCTCTCTCTCCCCCTCACGTCACCTCTCTCTCTCCCCTCTCTCGTCCCCTCTCTTCCCCTCGCATCCAATCTCTCTCCCCTCTCTCGTCCCCTCTCCCTCCCCCTCTCTCACTCCCTCTCAGCCCCTCAGTCTCCCTCTCTCTCCCCGTCAACCCCATCGTCCCCGCTCTCTCCACCTCTCGTCCCCTCTCTCTCTCCCCCCAATCATCCCCTCTCTCTCTCCCCATCCCTCCTCCCCATCGTCCCCTCTCTCTCCCTCTTCCCTCCCCTCTCTCTCCCTCCCCTCTGTTTCCCTCTCTCGTCATTTCTCTCTCCACCCTCCTCCTCTCTCTCTCCCCGTCTTGTCCCACTTCTGTTGCCCTCTCCCTCCCCCTCTCTCGGCCTCTCACTCCTCCACTCTCCCCCCATCGTCCCCTGTCTCTCATTCTCTTGTCCCTCCTGTCTCCCCCCTCTCGTCCCCACGCTCCCCCCTCTCATTACCTCTCTCCCCCTCTCTCTTCCCCTCTCTCTCTCGTTCCACTCTAACTCCCCCTCACGTCACCTCTCTCTCCCCTCTCTAGTCCCCTCTCTCCCCCTCGCATCCAGTCTCTCTCCCCTCTCTCGTCGCCTCTCCCTCCCCTCTCTCTCTCCCTCTCTCGTCCCCTCAGTCTCCCTCTCCCTCCCCGTCACCCCATCATCCCCGCTCTCTCCACCTCTCGTTCCCTCTCTCCCCATCACCCCCTCTCTCTCCCCCATCCTCCCATCTCTCTCCCTCTCTCGAACCCTCTTTCTCCCCCTCTTGTCCCCTCTCTCTCCCCCATCGACCGTTCTCTCTCACCACCATCCCCCTCCCCTCTCGTCCCCTCTCTCTCCCTCTCTCCTCCCCTCTCTCTCCCTCCCCTGTTTCCCTCTCTCGTCCATTCTCTCTCCACCCACGTCCTCTCGCTCTCCCCCTCTTGTCCCACCTCTCTTGGCCTCTCTCTCGCCTCTGTCTCCCCCCTCACTGCCCCCCTCTCTCCCCATTGTCCGCTCTCTCTCCCCCTCTCGTACCCTCACTCCCCCCTTTCATCACCTCTCTCCCCTCTCTCTTCCCCTCTCTTCGTCTCTCTCTTGGCCCTATCACCTCTCTCGTCCCCTCTCTCTCCCCCTTTCTCCCTCTCTTGTCCCCTCTCTCTACCCCCATCATCCCCTCTCTCTCCCTCTCTCATCACCTCTCTCCCCCTCTCATGCCCTATCTCTCCCCCCATCGTCCCCTCTCTCTCTCCCTCTCGTACCTTCTCTCTCACCCCTGTGTCCCCTCCCTCTCTCGTCCCCTCTCTCTACGTCTCTCGTCCCCTCTCTCTCCCTATCATCCTGTCTGTCTCCCCCTCTTGTCCCATCTCTCTTACACTCTCTCTCCCCCACCTCCCCCTCTCACTCCACCTCTCTCCCCCCATCGTCTCCTCTCTCTCCCCCTCTCGTCCCATCACTCCCCCCTCTCATCACCTCTCTCCCCTCTCTCCCTCTCTCCCCTCCCTCTCACCTCTCTCGTCCCCTCTCTCACTCTCCCTCTCTCCCTCTCTCGTCCCCTCTCTCTCCCCTCTCTCTACACCCATCGTCCCCTCTCTCTTCCCTATCATCCCCTCTCTCTCCCCCATCATCCCTTCTCTCTCACCCCCGTCCCCACTCTCTCCGCTCTCGTCCCCTCTCTCCCTCTCTCCTCCCCTCTCTCCTCCCCTCTCTCTCCCTCTCTCGTCCCTTCTCTTTCCACACTCGTCCTTTCTCTCCCCCTCTTGTCCCACCTCTCTTACCCTCTCTCTCCCCATCTCTCCCCCGCTCACCCCCGCCACCATCGTCCCCTCTCTCTCCTCTTGTCCCCTCTCTCCCCTCCTCTCTTTCCCTCACCCCCTCTCATAATCTCTCTTCCCCTCTGTCTTCCCCTCTCTCTCGGTGTCTTGTTCTCTCTCTCTCCCTTTCTCACCCCCTCTCTCTCCCTCACTCGTTCCCCCTCTCTCTCCCTCTCTCGTCCCCTCTCTCCCCCTCTCGTCCCCTCATTCCACCCCTCACGTCACCTCTCTCTCCCCTCACTCTCACCTCTCTCGTCCCCTCTCTCTCCCCATCTCATCACCTCTCTCTCCTCTCTCTCATCCCCGCTCCTTCCCCCTCTCTCTCCCCCCCTCTCGTCCCCACTCTCACCCCCTCTCTCTCCCTCTCTCGTCCCCCCTCTCACCCCCCATCATCCCCTCTCTCTCCCCATCATCCCCTCTCTCTCCCTCTCTCGTCCTCTCTCTCTCTCTCCCATCGACCCGTCTCGCTCTCTCCCAACATCTCCTCTCTCTCCCTCTCTTTCCCCTCTCTCTCGCCCATCGTTTCCTCTCTCTCCCCCCATCGTCTCCATCTCTACCCCCGTCGTCCCCCTCCCTCCCCCCCATCGTCCCATCTCTCTCCCCCTCTCCTTGCCTCTCTCTGTCACACTGTCTGTCTGTCTCTCTAAGCTCTCCATCCCTCTCTTGCCTCCTCTGTCTCTCTCGTGCCCCTCCCTTTCATCCCTCTGTCTCTCGTTCGCCTCCACTCTCTTTTGCTGTCTCTCTCTCCCACTTCCTCTCTCTCTATCCCTCTCTCTGTCCCCCTCCCACACTCGCATTCTCTCTCTCTTACTCTTCCTATCTCTCTCACTCTTCCTCTCTCTCTCGTGTGCTCTCACCCTCTCTCACGCTCTCTCTCTCCCTTTCTCGCTCATCTCACTCTCTCTCTCGCTCACTCACTCGTGCTCTGTCTGTCTGTCTCTCTCTTCCTCTCTCTCAGTCCTCCCTCCCTCTCTCACCTCTTCTTTCTCACTCTTACTCTATCTCTCTCTATGTCTGTCTGTTGCTCTCTCTCTCTCTCCTTATCTCTCTCAGTCCTCCCTCCCTCACCTCCTCCCTCTCCCGCAACTCTCTCTCTCATCTGTCTGTCTCTAGCTTGCTCACATCTCTCGCTCTGCCCTCCTCTCTCTTGCTCTCCCCGTCTCTGTTTCTCGCTCTCCCTCTCTCACTTGCTCGTGCTCTCTCTCTCTGTACCCCTCTCCCTTTCCCCCCTCGCAGTCTCTCCCCTCTCTCTCCCTCTCTCTCCCCCTCGTTCTCTCCCCCTCGCTCTCTCTCTCTCTCTGTCGCCCCTCTCTTCCTCTCTCTCGCTCACTCTCTCCCTGTCTCCCTGTCTCCCTCCCTCGCTCTCTCCTCTGTCTTGGTCTCTCACTCTCTCTCTCATATCTGCCCCCTCTTTCCCTCTCTCTTGCACCTTTCTCCCTCTCTCTTGTTCTCTCTCGTTCTCTTTCGTTCTCTTTCTCTCTCGTTCTCTCTCTCGTTCTCTGTCTCGTTCTCCCTCTCTCGCTCTCTCTCTTTATCCCTCTGTCTATCACCCCTCCCTCTCTCTCTCGCCCCTCTCTCTCTCGCACCTCTCTTTATTTGGCCCCTGTCTGTTCTCTCTCTCTCACCACTATCTTCCTCATTCACTCTTGCCTCACCCCTCTTTCTCTGTCTCTGTCTGTCTCTCTCTCTCTCTGTCTCTTATGGCCTTCCCTCCGTCTCTTGCCTCCTCTCTCTCTCTGTCATCTCTCTACCTCTCACTTGCCCCATTCCTCCATCTCGATCTCCCCTATCTCTCGCTCCCTCTCCCTCTCTCGCGGCCTCTCTCTCTCACTCCCCCCCTCTCTTTCTCTGTAGCCCTCTCTCTCTATCCCGCCCCCTTCTCTCTCTCTCTATCAATCCTCTCTCTCTCGACCATCTCTCTCTCTCTCTCTCGCACTCTCTCTCGTATCTGCCCCCTCTCTCCCTTCATCTTGACCTCTCTCTCTCTCGCCCCCTCTTTCTCTCGCTGTCTCTCTCGTGCACACTCTCTCCCCCTTGCTCACCTCCTTTCTTCATCTCTCTGCGACTCTTTCTCTCATTATGGCTTCTCTCTCTGTCATCCTCTCCCTGTCGCCATCTCTCACTGCCCTCTATCACTCTTGTCCTCTCTCTCTCTCTCTCTCGACACATCTCTCCCTCCTTTGCGCTCTCATCCCATCTCAGTCTCGCTCTCGCACCCTCTCTTCCTCTCTCAACCCCGTCGCCCTCTCTCATCTCTCTCTCTCTTTCTCGCTCTCCCTCTCTCGACCCTCCCTCCCACTCCCGCCTCCTCTCTCTCTCTAACCCACACTCTCTCTGTCTCTCTCTATCTCACTCTTTCACACCCCCTCTCTCTCATCTCTGTCACTCGCTAGCCCCCTCTCTCTCACTCTCCCCCCGTCTCTCACAAACTCTCTCCCTCATTCCCGCTCTCTCTTCCCCTCTCTCTCGCTCTCGCAACCTCTTCTCCTCTGTCACCCCTCTCCCTGTCGCTGTCTCTCGCCCATCTCTCTCTCTCACACACACACCCCTCTATCTTTCTTTTGCTCAGTCTCTCCCTCTCTCTCTCACCCATTTTCTCCCTCTCTCCATCTCGCTCTGTCTCGTCCTCTCTTGCCCCCTCACGCTCGCTCTCACCCTCTCTCTCTCCTGCCCTTCTCACTCTCGACCACCCCCCACACACTCCTCTCTCCTTCTTGCCCTTGCTTTCTCTCTCCATTTCTCTCTCTCGCCCTCGCTCTGTCTCTCGTCCCGTCTCTCTCTCTCTCTCTCTCGTCCCGTCTCTCTCTCTCTCTCCCTTTCTCTCTTGCCCCCTCCCTCACCCCTCTCTCAGTCTCACCCTTTCTCTCGCCCACTCTCTCTCCCAACCCTCACTCTCATTGTCTCCTCCCATGTATCTCTCTTTCTTTTCCTCACCCTATCTCTCTCTTCCCCCTCTCTCTCCCTGCCCCTCACTCTCTCTCCACCTTCTCCCACTCTCGATCCCACTTCCTCGGTGACTCTCTCTCTCTCTCCACCTCCTTCCGTTTCTCTTCGGCTGAATCTCTCTCCCTCCCTCCCTGTCGATCTGCCACACACTGTCTCCCTGGTCCTTCCCTTCCCCTCTGACCCAGAGACTGGGGTATTGGTGGTGAGGCTGCGTGTGCGATGGTGGGGATGGGATATGGGAGAAGGGGGGAAATGTGGTAGAGATGGAATTGCAGAAGGCAGACAGAGGCGGGAAGAGAGAGAGAGTGAGCGGGAGGAGGAGAGGGAAGAATGGAGGCAGGTGGAGAAACCAGTTTTGGGGGTGTGTGTGAGAGAGGGGGTTGAGGGAGAATGAAGAGGAGAGGTGGTGGAAAAGAGAGAGGGAGAGAATTGAGGAGGAAGAGTGGGGGAGAGGAAATGGGGAGGACAGGCTGCAGTGGTGGGACAGAGGGAGTTAAACCCAGCTCCTGAGCTCAGGGCGCGGTGCCCTCCCCTTCCCTGAGGACCAGGCCTTGGGGCTGAGTCTGTCTCTCTCCAGCTCAGCTCCTCCAACACAAAGACACACAACAACATCGGTCACTCTGCTGCTCGGCATGCTTTAATCAACATTTTTATTGGTTACAAATGGAAGTGATGGATACATTGAAATGTTTCCCTGTAACCCCCCTGTGGGATAAGGATGGACAAACTAGCGCTACCCTCAGTCTGTTACCATAGCGACAGGCTGCTCCATCGCTGAAACACTGAACTGAAATGAGAAAATCCCGGATGGATTGATTAATGAGGGAATTTGATGGATGGATGGATTTGGGTGAAGGGATATTTCAGCACATTCTTCAGGTGCTGCCTGAACTTAGTCTGGGTCACGGCATAAATCGCGGTGTTTGTGCAACAACTGAGGAGCTGCAGCATGAAGCCCAATTCCAGCACAAAGTAATCGAGATACACAGACTGATACCCAATATACCACGTCCGGTACCATATAGAATACAGCATGAACGTTGACCATAACAGGATGAAATTGGCCGAGATCACAAACAGTAAAATGATGGATTTTTTTTGGTTTCTCATTTCAGTGTCAGACTGAGCGTCCCCATTGGTGTGAGCGCGGAGTCTCCTGCGGGCTCTGCTGGTCACTAAAATGTGTCTGACGGTGAGAACATTGAGCAGCAGAATCAGGAGAAATGGGACACACGGGGTTAGAATGTGGTGGAGGAACTCGATTGTGACCCAGACAATGGAGAATTGAACACTGCCTGTTGGAAAACAAAACCAGGGGAGGTTCACCAGCCGATACTGAGCCGTGAGAATAAAATACCAGAAAATGTTCTTTAAACAGCTCAGCACAGTCACTGCTCCCAGAACCACAGCCGCCGTTTTCTCACTGCAATATTTACTTTTCAGCTTCTGGCAACAAATGGCCACAAACCGATCAAAGGTGAAAGTGACGTTGAACCAGACAGAGCAGTCAGTGGCTGCATAAAGGAGGACGGCGTGGATATTACACACGGGGACGGAGTACAGGAAATAAAGCTGTTCCCGATAAACAATGGGAATGTGTCTCAGGATCAGGTCGAGGATAATGACCAGGAGATCCGCCGCTGCCATGGCCCCCAGGTAACGTCTGACACATGGAGACAATCCACAATCTTTATAAAGCAGGACGTAGATGGTCACTGCGTTAACTGTGAGGAAGGAAAACAAACCCATTATCCATCAGCCTGGAGGCAAAGGGACCCGTTTGATCGGGGACCCAGTGAGATTTTCAAATGTGTCCCTGTATTCAGGGATTTATTAAAATAATTGGAACTGGAATAATAAATGGGAAGGTCTGAATTACTGACAAAAATATGACATACAACACAAGAAACCCTCCCTCCCCAAACACACAGAGACACATCCATAAGGACAGATGGTTTCTAGAACATTCCCACACACTCGATCACTCGAGAGCAGACACAGGTAACTCCTTCCCAGTTCCTAATACGGAGGGTGGAAACGTTACTGTCCTGAAGGATTCTCTCCCAGTTTCCTGAAGACAAATGGAGTTTGGGAATTTCTGTATTCTGGTCTAAATTGTGGTCGATCCTGTGTCGTGGAGAAATGTAATCGCAGGGAAAACGTATTCACCCCTTTAACTGCCTGAGGGCCCTTCGGAACAGTGTCTCCTTCTCTCTGGAACGGGATCTCTTCCCTCGGGATCTTATCGTTTGTTCAATTCACTGACGTCCGGCCGTTCACAAACAATGTCAGGGACAGAACGTTCCGGGGAATGACAGGTATAGAATGTCAGGGACAGAACATTCCGGGGAATGTCAGTTATAGAATGTCAGGAACAGGAAATTCCAGGAATGTCAGTTATAGATCGTCAGGGACAGAACGTTCCGGGGAATGTCAGTTATAGAATGTTGGGGACAGGACGTTCCGGGGAATGTCAGTTATAGAATGTTGGGGACAGGACGTTCCGGGGACTGTCAGTAATAGAATGTCAGGGAGAGAAAATTCTGGGAATGTCAGTTATAGAATGTCAGGGACAGAACGTTCTGGGGAATGTCAGTTATAGAATGTCGGGGACAGAACGTTCCGGGGAATGTCAGTTATAGAATGTTGAGGACAGAACGTTTAGGGGAACTCCTTGACCTGTCCATGACCTTTCCCCCTACCCACCCCACCAACAGGATGTACTGTACCAGGACTCACTGTAACATTAATGGGGAGAGAGACGGAGGGTCCAATCACAGGAATGGGAACTAAAGGCATTGCCAGAAAAGCTGAGATATTTCGATATACCACGTTCTCAATCCACCTCACAGAACCAGCCCGGACACCATCAACCCAGAGGATATATCTGATCACCGAGGAACACTATGCAGACCAGGCCAGTGTACTGCTCAGTACAACCCAGCAATCTGTCCAGATTCATCCATTGCACTGGTCAATACAATCCAGCAATCTGGCCAGAGTGGAACACTGAGCAGATCAGATCTGGGCATTGATCTATAAACCCAGACCATATGTCTGTTCAGCACTGGGAGCTGTGCAGACCACAGCAATGCATTGATCTATAACCCCGGACTAGATATCTGTCCAGCACCGGGAGCTGTGCAGACCACAGCACTGCATTGATCTATAACCCCGGACGAGATATCTGTCCAGCACCGGGAGCCATGCAGACCACTGCACTGCATTGATCTATAACCCTGGACTAGATATCTGTCCAGGACGGGGAGCTGTGCAGACCACAGCAGGGCACTAATGTGTGAACCTGAATCAAATATCCATCCAGCAGAAGGAGCTACCGAATCCATATAATTGCATTATCTATAAACCTCAACCTGATAGTCTGACCAGCACATCGACCCGTGCAGTGATCACTCGTGAATTAATCTGTAACCCAGGAGCAGTTACCCTCCCAGCATGTAGGGCTGTGTACACCACCCCAGTACATTGATCTGTAAACCAGGAACAGTTACCCTCCCAGTATGTAGGACTGTGTACACCACCCCAGTGCATTGATCTGTAACCCTGGAGCAGTTACCCTCCCAGCATGTCGGACTGTGTACATCACCCCAGTGCATTGATCTGTAACCCAGGAGCAGTTACCCTCCCAGTATGTAGGACTGTGTACACCACCCCAGTACATTGATCTTTAACCCAGGAGCAGTTACCCTCCCAGTATGTAGGACTGTGTACACCACGCCAGTGCATTGATCTGTAACCCAGGAGCAGTTACCCTCCCAGCATGTAGGACTGTGTACACCACCCCAGTGCATTGATCTGTAACCCAGGAGCAGTTACACTCCCTGCATGTCGGACTGTGTACACCACCCCAGTGCAATGATCTGTAACCCAGGAGCAGTTATCCTCCCAGCATGTAGGACTGTGTACACCATCACAGTACATTGATCTGTAACCCAGGAGCAGTTACCCTCCCAGCATGTAGGACTGTGTACACCACCCCAGTGCATTGATCTGTAACCCAGGAGCAGTTACCCTCCCAGCATGTAGGACTGTGTACTCCACCCCAGTGCATTGATCTGTAAATCAGGAGCAGTTACCCTCCCAGCATGTTGGACTGTGTACTCCACTCCAGTGCATCGATCTGTAACCCAGGAGCATTTACCCTCCCAGCATGTAGGACTGTGTACCCCACCCCAGTGCATTGATCTGTAACCCAGGAACAGTTACCCTCCCAGCATGTAGGACTGTGTACACCACCCCAGTACATTGATCTGTAACCCAGGAGCAGTTACCCTCCCAGCATGTAGGACTGTGTACTCCACTCCAGTGCATCGATCTGTAACCCAGGAGCAGTTACCCTCCCAGCATGTAGGACTGTGTACCCCACCCCAGTGCATTGATCTGTAACCCAGGAGCAGTTACCCTCCCAGCATGTAGGACTGTGTACCCCACCCCGGTACATTGATCTGTAACCCAGGAGCAGTTACCCTCCCAGCATGTAGGACTGTGTACACCATCACAGTACATTGATCTGTAACCCAGGAGCAGTTACCCTCCCAGCATGTAGGACTGTGTACACCACCCCAGTGCATTGATCTGTAACCCAGGAGCAGTTACCCTCCCAGCATGTAGGACTGTGTACTCCACCCCAGTGCATTGATCTGTAAATCAGGAGCAGTTACCCTCCCAGCATGTTGGACTGTGTACTCCAATCCAGTGCATCGATCTGTAACCCAGGAGCAGTTACCCTCCCAGCATGTAGGACTGTGTACCCCACCCCAGTGCATTGATCTGTAACCCAGGAGCAGTTACCCTCCCAGCATGTAGGACTGTGTACACCACCCCAGTACATTGATCTGTAACCCAGGAGCAGTTACCCTCCCAGCATGTAGGACTGTGTACTCCACTCCAGTGCATCGATCTGTAACCCAGGAGCAGTTACCCTCCCAGCATGTAGGACTGTGTACCCCACCCCAGTGCATTGATCTGTAACCCAGGAGCAGTTACCCTCCCAGCATGTAGGACTGTGTACCCCACCCCGGTACATTGATCTGTAACCCAGGAGCAGTTACCCTCCCAGCATGTAGGACTGTGTACATCACCCCAGTACATTGATCTGTAACCCACGAGTATTTACCCTCCCATTATGTAGGACTGTGTACCCCACCCCTGTGCGTTGCTCAGTAACACTGTGTTAGACCCCTGCCCAATGTGGGGAAACTTGCAGCCCATGCTGGAAGTGACAGGATGTGCAGCTCCCACCCATTTACAGCTCCATTATCTCCTTTGTGCCGTGATAAGGGGTTGCTATGGGTACGAACATCACTGCCAGAGAGAGATGGCGGGGGAATCAGTTTAAATATCACTACATGGGAGTGGGTTGGTAAGTAGACAGAGAGGGGAAGACTGAGAGACAGTGTCATGGAAGGATGTGTTCCCAGGTTTCAGAATGCAGAAATGTAGACACTTCAATAACATCCTGTAACATGAGCCTGTCTTCCCAAGAAAGATGGGAAAAGAGGATCTTGGTGTGAGGTGAAATGATGGAGAGTTTTGTTTGAACATTTGTTCTACAGCTTTGTAAATGGGACGGGTTTCAACAGAGTCCAATATTCATTGGACAGATTCTGACAATAATTTCTCTCAGTGCCATTTTAATTGACTGGGACAGAGGGATCAACCGCAACAGACCGAGCTAGTTTTCTTATGCTATCTTATCAGACTCACCTCATTAACTACCCACACCACCCCATAGTGTCCCTCTCATTCAATACCAGCCAGATGATCTCACCCATCATGACTGGAGGTGCACACCATCGCCCGGATGCCCCTGGATATTCCATGAGCTCTGGCACTAGTGCCATGTTTAAAAGCCCAATGGGCACACGGTTGAGCTTTCTCAGTTTGGAGCTGCCCTATACAGTTTACCCCGAGCATGGCAGATAAGTGACTTACACTATGTTTTGTTGACAGGGGCTCGGAGGGCCTGGTGGATGGGCTAGTACAGACGGGAATCATTTTCTTCCCAGAGGGGGCCACGCCCCAGACCCACCGAGCATGGTCTGAGCTCCCCACCCAGCTCAGTGCAGTATCTGGGGTCTGAAGAAATGTCCAGCATCAAGCATCAATAACCTTCCCCAATCTGTCAGGATAAGGGTCACTGTATTCTCTCTGCTCCCTCACACTCACTATATATCTGTTATAGCACCTTCCCCACTGCCGCGCGCTTTCTCTCTCTCCCTCTCTCCTGCTGTCTGTCTGTCTGTCTGTCTGTCTCTCTCTCCCTCTCTCCTGCTCGCTCTCTCTCTCTCTTTCCCTCTCCTTCTCCCTCTTCGTCTCTCTCACTTCCTCGCTCCACTTTACCCCTCACGTTAATAACACTGCATGGGTACAACATTGTGGTCTGATTCTATCATACCCCTCCCCATGTTCCCCACCTATACCAGCACTAACAGCAGGGTCACATATTCCCACCCTCCCTCACTTTCTTCCATTGCAGGAGAAACAGCCTGGAATAGGACAGAAAGGGCCAAGCCGGGTGGTAGAGTGTCCGATATCCGTTCCCTCCCCCCCTCCTCCCCCTGCCACATGGGGAGGACCCTGATCAGAGCCAGAGAGGATGGGGACGCCTCGTGCAAAGATTCTGAAACATCCATGTCCAACCGACCGAGTAAGGAGCAATGTTCAGTGAAGGGCAATTCTCACTTTAAACCCACTGGCAGCTCCGTTTCCCCCCCGGCACAACTTAGAACCCGTGGCCCTGATGTCATCTCCCTTTTGTGTCGAGCTGGTACAAATGGAATCCCCACGGTCTCGGTGGGCAGGAGGGTGGGCTCACAACACATCGTCACCACCACCTCCCAGGAAGGGGGCACGGTGACTCCGTCCTACACCTCCTCCTGTAAACAGCTCAGATACTGAAACTAATCTGTGATAGTTACTGCTCTCCCCACTTGTCCTGATATCGTCAACAATCTGTGCTCATATACACCCAGCGCTCTCTGCTCATGCAACCCCTTGAGAACGGTACAGTCTGTTTGAAACTGTCCTTCATTGTTCTTCCTACCAAAGTGTATCACCCCAAACTGCTCTGTATTGATCCCCACCTGCCTTACACCTGAACACTACTCCAACGTGTCACTGTCGTGTTAGAGTTCCACAATGACCTCCATAGACTTCAGAGTTCTTCCAGGTTCGGTGCCACCTACAAACATTGTGATTGTCATAGTGTCACAGTCCCCATGAAAGAACTGAAATCCTGCCCCACATACACGAGTGTGAGCAAGTGAACTACTGATATATTCCCACGGACAGAGTCGAATAATGACATACTGTCAATGGAACAACAACAGTCCTGACACACGCGTGACGGAGAGAATGAAATATTGACAAACCACAGAGCAAGAGAAATCCGGGTCGGTCCCACTTATCGATATTCATCAGGGTGTAATGTGATGAAGTTGAAAGGGTGTACTATAACTTTAAGAGAGAGGGAATGCTGTTCTGAACTGAGACCTTACAAGCACCTGTGGTATGAGAGGATGGCAGACCCTGAAACAGTATATTGGTGTAGAGCTGGAGTCGGGTAATAAGCAGTTAAGAGAAAGAGAGTCCCAGAGTTGTGAATAGTTGATGTCAAATGTTCACTTTCAGAGTGAAAAAATAAATTGATATTTTTATTTAAACAGTGGAATTTGGGAGTTCTCTGTCACTCATATTTTAACAGTTTACGAGGCGAATTGAGCATTTCTTTATGTTTAATTTACCAGACGAGCTTCACACCGTGCCCTAACCATCCCCGTGTGTGTATCTGTGTGTCTCTGTGTGGGGCAGGTCGGGCAGTCTCTGTGGTACTTAAAGTGATGCAATGCCACCCTCTGCTGGCCTCCACACGCCACTGCACAGGTATTGGCAGAGGGTGAAAACCAACAGGGATACTTTCAGAGAGGGGGAGGGAGAGGGCAGCTGCTCACAGCACCATCCAAACTAATGTCTTATCTATGGAGTGATCTAAATGTCCTTTAAATGTTGTAACTGTCCCTGCTTTCACCACTTCATCTGGAAGTTCAGTCCACACACAAGCCAGCTTCTGTCTAACATAATTACCTCTCATGACTTGCTTAAATCTTTTTTCCTCACACCTTAAAAATCCCTCAGTTTTGAATCCCCAACTCTAGAGAAAAGACATCAACCCTTCAGCTTCTCTGTAACCCTCATTATTTTATAAACCTCTGTAAAGTTACTGCTTAATCTCATATTCTTCTGTGAAAAAAGTCCCAACCGATCCAGCCTCTCCTTATAGCTCACTCCCTCCTTTCCCAGCAACATCCAGGTTAATCTCTTCTCAATCCTCTCCAGCTTAATAATATCAACGTCAGTAATATCAAAGTGAATTGTCATGGTATTTTCTTATGGTATGGGGAGTCCAAAACTAGAGGTCATCGGCTAAATGTGAGACGGGAAACATTTATTCGTGACATAAGGGGTAGCTGTTTCACCCAGAGGGTGGTGTGCCGATGGAATGAGCGGGCAGGTTGACCAGGCTGGACACAGTATTCCAGAAGAGGTCTCACCAATGTCCTGTACAATCACAACATGACATCCCAATTCCGATACTCAAAGGTCTGTCCTATGAAGACATATGTGTTAAACACCTTCTTAACCACACTATCTATATGAGATGCAAATTTTTAAGACTTAAACCTGACGGCCTAGGTTTCTGTACAACAGCACTGCCAAAGGCATTACTTTTAATTATATAGGTCCTGCTGTTGTTTGATTTACCAAATCCAATACTGCACATTAATCCAAACTAAACTCCATCAGCCACCCCTCAGCCCAGTGAGTGATATTACTGTCACCTTACCCTCCCCCTTCAATTTTAAAGTTCCCATCCCTCTCCAGGATGCCTGCACACACCGGCCTTGATTATCACAAAGACCCTGAGCTTGGTTTGCCTTGTATGGTTAGGGGAAGGAGGGACAGATTGCAGTCACAGTCAGTGGAGAGGAGAGGCTGGACAGTAATCTGCAGCCTGGTGTCATTTCATGGTTTTTGGACGAGGGGAGTTGCATGTGAAAGTTGGGTAAGAGTGATCGGTGTTTTGGGGTCAGAACTTAAGCTCTTCCTTCGTCTCTGGTGTTCTGTAATAAATATCTATTTGAGACCCTTCATTGGGCAGTGTGTGGATGCAGGATTTCTTTCCTTAATATTGCAGACTACAGATCATAGCAATTAAAGATATTTATAGTTAATTTCGATGGCACAGCACGTACACTCAACATCCTACAGTTGAGACAAATATCTTGCATTTATTTAACAATACAGTGTTTTGTGTAGTTCAGTAATGGTAACCTGATTATAATAAATCCTCACCGAGCTGAAAGTGGGCACTAAAATATGACCCAAGTCTGGTTTTGGTAGTGTGGTGGGTAGTGTCCCTGTCTCTGAGCCAGAGCTCTGGATTTGATTCCAATTCCTGAACTTGTGTGTTAGTGTTCCTAGCTCTGGGCTAGAAGGCCTGGATTCAAGTCCTGCCTGTTGCAGAGGTATGTCCCAGCATGTCAGAATATTCTGATGAACAAACACACAGGAGAATACTGTTACAGCTTTATGGGTATTGCTGAGTGATGCTAGTGTCCCTGCCTCTGGGCACAAAGGTCCAGGCGTAAAGCCCACAGAAGTGTCTCATGATACATCTGAACAAACTGATTAAAATGGATTTAGAATTGTGACTTGATGGAGAAGGAAGAGGTGTCAGTATTGCATTTCAGAATTTAGGCCCAGGATGACTGAAAGTACAGCTATTCGAGTTGATTGGGGTCACATTTCGCAGCAGTAAAGGGTTTATAAAATCAGAATGGCCATGGATAGGGTGAATAGTCAGGGGTTTTTCCCCAGGTTAGGGACGTTCAAAACTAGAGGGCATTGGTGGAAAGTGAGAGGGGCAGGTTTTGAGAAGGCCTCAAGGGCACCATTTCACACAGAGGGTGGTGTGCGTATGGCATGAGCTGTCAGAGGAAGTGGTGGATGCTGGTCCAACTACAGCATCTGGGTACTGAGAGACCTGGCTAGCTTTTCCAGCAATTTCTGTATTTCTTTAAAAAATGCATTCAGTTTAACACAGGTATTCTGAATAAATTAAACATTTTTATTTTTTAATGACACAGGGACATATAAACATATGTTCAAATTGACTGAGAACATTTTCTGCGAAGTGTATAGCACTGTGTATGACAGCAGAGATTTTGCATCTACATGGAACAGGGAATGTGATGCAGACATAGTTTGGACAATGTACAAGGAGACCTCACATGGTCCAGTTTGGGAGAGGATGACATTACTGTGTGATTCAACTCAGAGAGGGAGAAAATGTAATCTGCCTGAGAAGGAATGGCCTATTGCACTCTCTCTCCTTCATTGTTCCTCATCACAGCAATGTGTGCAAGCTAAAAAAAACCTCTACAGTCATCATTACCGTTCTTATTTTTATGGAATCCCTGCAGTGTAGAAACAGGCCCTTCGACCCAACAAGTCCATACCAACCTTCCCAACATTTACCACTGACTATTGCACATAACCTAGAAATCCCTGAACACTACAGACAATTTAGCATGACCAATCCAACGAACCTACACAGTTTGTGGTAGGATACTGGATCACCCATTAGAAGCTCACACAGACAAGGGGAGAATGTGGAAACTCCACACAGACAGTCACCCAAGGCTGGAACCGACCCCAAGTCCCTGGTGTTGTGAGGCTGCAGTGCTAACCACCGTGCTACCCTTTGGATGATCCCTCACCAGAATTCACTGGAATCTACTCACTGCCTAAAGCAAAGGGAATTCAGCCAAATCCAAACTCTCCCAGGATGAAATCCCATTGCTAGCAGCTTGTGCGAGTACAATATCTTCAGAAGCAGTGTGTGTGTCAGCATTTTTAGAAAGGGAAATATTGATTATATAATTGCGAAAACCAAACAGTTTGCCATTCATCTGTCCATCACAGTTTGAGTAACATTGCTCTGGATCATAAACTTGTTGTTTTAGCAGATTAAAGAAAGTTTCCTGACTTGTTCCTAACACTGACCCTGACCCAATCTGAGACCGATATCATCGGCCATATCACCAACATTTAACATTTGTTGTAAGCAGTGGAGGAGTGGGACTAGAAAAGGAAACAGTGACCCAAAAAGCCGGGGAACTATAGACCGGTGAGCCTGATGTCAGTGGTGGGTAAGTTGTTGGAGGGGATTCTGAGGGACACGATTTTCATACATTTGGGAAGGCAAGGGCTGATCGGAGTAGACAACGTGTCTTTCTGCATGGGAAATCATGTCTCATTAATTTGGTTAAGTTTTTTGAAGAGGTGACAAAGACGATTGATGAAGGCAATTTTGTAGACATTGTCTCTGTGGATTTCAGCAAGGTGTTCATTTAAAGAACAAAGACCAAAGAAAATTTACAGCCCAGGAACAGGCCCTTCGCCCTCCAAGCCTGAGCCAATCCAAATGTACTGTCTAAATCTGTCGGTCAATTCCTAAACATCTGTCTTACGCTGCTCCCCACCTACTCATGCATCTGTCCAGACGCATCCTAACTGAATCTGTCGTGCCTGCCTCTACCACCTCTGCGAGCAATGTGTTCCAAACGCCCATCACCCTCTGTGTGAAGTACTTACCGCGTGTATCCCCCTTAAACTTTCCACCTCTCACTTTGAAAAAGCACAACCTCTCGTTATTGAATCCTTCAACCTGGGAAAAAGCTTGTCTCTATCCACCCTGGCTATACCCTTCATGAATTTGCAAACCTTAGTCAGGTCCCCCTTCAATCTCCTTCTATCTCGTGAAAATAAACCTAACCTACTCAGCCTGTCTTCATAGCTAGTATTTCATTTTGATTGGGAGACAGATTAGTAAGTTTCAGTCACATGGGATACAGAAGAAGCTAGTCACAAATGGCTTGAAGGAAGAGGGATATTTTTCAGACTGGAGGCTTGTGAGCAGCAGTGTGCTGTAAGAATCAGTACTAAGTTCACTGCATTTCATAATTTATGTAAAGGATTTAGATGTGAATATCTGGGCCATAGTAAGTTAAGATTACAGATGACATCAGAAATGTGGTGTAGTAGATTACCTCAGAGTACAACAAGACCGCAATTAGATGGGACAAAGGGGCAAGGATGGACAGATGAAGTTTAATTTAGATAAATATGAGGTTTTGCATTTTGGGAAGGCAAATCAGGGCAGACATTATATACTTCATGGTCAGGTCCTGGGGCATGTTATGAAACAAAGGGACATAGGGCTGCAGGTACATTGTTCCTTGAAAGTGGAGTTGCAGGTAGACAGATAGGTGCAGAACACATTTGGCACATTTGCCTTAATCAGTCAAAGCATTGAGTATAGGAGTTGTGGTGGTACGTTACATCTGGAATGGACGTTGGTGAGGCCACTTTAAGAATACTGCGTACAACTCGGTTTTCTGCAAAAATGACTTACACGGATGTCCCAGGACTGGAGGTTTGAGCTTGAGGGAGAGGTTGATTAGGTTGAGGTGTTTCCCCCTGGAGTGTCAGAGGCTGAAGGGTGACATTATAGAGGTTTATAAAACCATCAGGGGCATGGATATTCTGAACAGCCACGTTCTGCTCTCCAGGTGTGAGGAGTCCAGAACAAGAGGGCAGAGGTTGAAGGCGAGGGGGATTGATTTAGAATGTACTTAAAGATATATGTTTCACACAGAGAGTGGTGTGTACAGAAAGTGCACTCAGAGGAAGTGGTGAAGGCGGGTACAATCGCACATTTAAAAAGTATCTGAAAGAGGAGGGATATTTACCAAATACTTGCAAATGGGACTGGATCAGAGTTGATATCTGATCGGAGTGAACAGATTGGATTAATGGATCTGTTTCCGTTCTGCATGACTCTCTGGTTGTATAAGAGGGATGATGAAAAATTCTGTAAGGTCCTTTCAAGTCGTACTTCGCTTCTCTGGAAGTTTATCATGACTCTATGTTCACATTGATTGAAAGCTGCATTAGTTAAATATTTGACAAAGAGGTGAGTCACAGATAATGGGATACAGACAGGAAAGTGGGGCTGAGACCCCAACCTGATCACCCACAATCTTACTGCCTAGTGGAGAAGGCTCAAAGTATCTAATGACCCAGTCCTGCTCCTCAGTCCCATGTTTCTGTGTTCCATTCAGCCCCTCATACCTGCTAGACAGGGTCAGTTGGAGGCCATAATCTGGTGCACAGAAACAGAGGAGACCATTCAGCCTCTCAATACTGTCCCACATGCTTTGAAGTGATTTGGGAAATGTAATTGGAAAATCCAGGCACGGGTATGAAAGAGGCCCCTCATCCCTCTTTACAGAGCTTCCCTCTCTGCAACTTGTGCTTTATTTGTTGGTCATGTCGTAGACCAAAATTCACTGTGAATACAGCCCACATACCTCACCCAGAGATGGCTCACAAAATCATCTGCTCTCCCTGACTGCAATATGCAATACCAGAACATTCATAAAAATAACACCCATTAACTTTCCAATAACAGAATGTGAGAACATAAGAAACAGGGGCAAGTCGTTCACTCCCCAAACCTGCCTTGTCCTTCATTAAGATCATGGCTGATCTGCTTCTGGCCTCAAATCCTCTTTCATACCCAATTCTTAATAGCCCTCAACTCTCTGACAGGTCAATTTCCATCTATTTCCTCTTCAAATACTTTCAGTCATCTAGCTCCTGGAACACTCTTGAGAAGAGGAATCCTGACATTCAATCCCACCTGTTTGAAGAAAACACGTGCTGCTCCTATATCATGGTTTATTGATGTGAACAAAAGCGGTTGAGACAAGGGTTCAGGTAAAAATGACTGGCCCCGATATCAAGGCAATGGTTGACTTCTGTTGACATCAAGGAGCTGGACTTATGGGAATCAGACTGAACTGTCCAGTGTTTGGTGTCAAACATGGCACAAAGGAAGATGTTCATCATCTCAGTCCTGGGTCACCTCTGTGGGAGATCCTCAGGGTAGCTTCCTCTTCACAAACATCTTCAGTTGCTTCATCAATGTCTCCCCACCCTCACCTTCCCCACCATAAGATCAGAAGTGGGGATGGTCACTGAACATTCCACAATGTTCAGAACGTTTTGTCCACCGTCAGCTGCTGAACTGGTCTGTGTCCATGTGCAGCAAGACCCAGTCTCCATTGAAACTTGTGCTGTTAAATGGTCCGTAACATTCATGTCAGAGCACTGCCTGACATTGCACATTGCCACAGTAAAACAAGGGTTCATTCAGCACCTCACGCTGGTTTCACAGGAATATGAGGAAGTCGTGCAGCCCATTGACAGTATTAGAGTAGAACAGGGACAGCCCATTCAGTGCCTCCAGCCTATTACTCAGGAAGAGAAGGAGTCTAGTGTGATGGACCACACCAGAGCCCCTCGAAAATATTTGACAGCAATAGCCTAGACTCGAATGTTTTCTTATTTTCAAGGAAATCTAAATTTTCTGTCCCACATGCAATGTGAGTGGTCAAACTACTCGGTGTGAAGCAAAATACCATCTCCTTCAACATGAAAGAAGAAATAAAACCACAGAAAAAGGAATTTAGAATAACGTAATTCTATTGGCCAAGTTAACAGAATGATAGACCGAGGAACTATTACTAATGAACTGTTCCAGTATAGGAAACTCCCATAAGCACAGCCCTCGGCAAAAAGGAATATTGAGACACAGATTGTCACAATCATTTCTCCAATCCAGGAATTAAAAACAGCATCAAGAGAAAATTCAGAGAGAGTAGCAACCAGGAGACATTCACTGACGCTTCCAAATCTATAATTTTTGATGTTACTGAGAATCCAAAACCCAGTGATCCTAATCTGTGAGAGCTGGCCACACCCATTCAGGCTGCATTAATATTAACCTAAGGCCTCCCTAGCTGTTTACTCAAGTGGTCTTAACTAACCAGCTTGGTAACAATCGTTCAATCTCTCTCTTAAAAGAAACCCGGACAATATAACCTCTTAAAGCTGCAGCACCATCACACTGGTCAGTACATCGAACCAGGAAACAGGGGAAACCCAGTCCGGCTCTTGGCCCTGTCCAATTGGAAGAGGAAGAAGCCAGTCAGTCCATTGAGCCACTTACACAGAAACAGTAGGAGGCCATTCCCACCTCAATGCACTTACATGGGGCAGAATGATATAATTTATGCTGATTACTGATGAATGTTTTATGCTCAAAACGTCGATTCCCCTGCTTCAAGGATGTTGCCTGACCTGCTGTGCTTTTCCAGCAATCGACTCTCTACTGTGATCTCCCGCATCGGCAGTCTTAAGTGTCTCCTAAATGATGCTCTAACATGATGAACGAGTGGAGCAGAAGCTGCACAGACAGACTGCTCCACGTTGTTCCTCCTGCGTCTGTTGCTCATGGTACACACGTGGGACTTTAACGTGGTTTTCTAGTGTTGAGGAGGGAAGCCATATGTCTTGTGTGAAGACTCAAGAAGGCACCTTCCATCTCCACAAAGACATCCTGTGTTCTCTGTGTAGGGCGGAAGCTGATAGGAATGGCTACCTGTTTCAGACGGAAGATATTGTGGCTGCTGTTGGGGATTGTGAGCAACCTGACGTTCAGTACAGGGTTCACTCACCGACTGCACAATAACATGGGGAGAGTTAATTTAGGCATATAATCTATTAGGAAAGTCACGCTAGACTGATGAATGGACTCTCTAAGTTCAAATAATGCTGGTCTTGTTCATGTTGATCTTGTCTAGTGCATGTCCTGTTCAGTGTAACCTGTATGCCTTACTCTGTCCAAGTCTATTTCCACCCTATGATCTGTCTGGCCATGTTTACTATGATCTGTCTCCACTGCTTTTAAACAAAGTGTTTCCCTGTACTGAGATACACGTGACAATAAATCAAACCAATCAATCCTGGGTAAAGTATGGAATTCCTCTCCCTGTCAATGTCTCTTTTGGAAATAAGTGATCGCTGCCACTCCTCGTGTTTCAGCGTCACCATTTCTTCGTCTCTCACAGCTCCACAGATTAAACACTCAGCTTCTTTACTCTATCCTTATGTTACCATCACCGGTGTCTGTGGTAAGGAGATTATTCCTTATAAAGGAGATCAGATCTGTAGAGAGTGCCCCAAATGCTCTCTCAGCAAGGCTCTACAACAGCAGGAAAATGGCTTTACTTATGTACTCGCATCATCTTACAATGAAGGACATAATAACATTGACTGCACCCATTACGTACACATTACGTTTGATTCGGAGCAGTCAGCATAGACTTGTGAGTGGGAGATCATGCTTCCCAAATTTCTTAGAGTCCTTTGATGAAGTTACCAGGACGTTTGATGAGGGCAGAGTGATAGACGTAGTCTCTATGGATTTCAGTAAGGCCTTTGATGAGGTTCCACATGGCAGGCTGCTCTGGAAGGTTCCATCACGTAGGATACTGGGGGAACTGGCCAATTGGGTACACAGTTGACTTGTTGATACGATGCAGAGGGTTTAGTGGAAGGATGTTTGTCAGACCGGAGGCTGGATCCATTGCTGTTTGTTATCTATGATTTGGTTGAGAATGCACAAGGCATGAGTTGTAAGTTTGCAGATGACACTAAAATAAGTGGGAGCATGATCAGTGAGGACGTTTATCAGAAATTGCAGCAGGACCTTAATCAGGTGGGCAAGTGAGCTGAGAAATGGCAAATGGAATTTAATATAGAAGTGTGAGGTCTTGCAGCTTGGAAACTCAAAGTGAAAGGTAGGGCCTTAAGGGGTGAAGTGGGCAGAGAGACCTTGGTGTTCAGGTGCACGGTTCCCTGAGAGTGGAGTCACAGGTAGGCAGGACAGTGAAGAAGGCTTTTGGCACACTGGCCTTCATCAGGCAGGACATTGCGTATAGAAGTTGGGGCGTAATGTTGCAGTTACACAGGACTTTGGTAAGGCCGCACTTGGAGTATTGTGTTCAGTTTTGTCACCTTGTTATGGGGAGGATGTTATTAAATTAGAAAGAGTGCAGAAAAAAAAATTACAAAGTCGTTGCCAGGACCCAATGCTCTGAGTTACAGGGAGAGGTTGGACAAGCTAGAGTGTAGGAGACTGAAGGAGTCCTTATAGTGCTTTCTAAGATCATGATGGATATGGATAGGTTAATGCTCTCAGTCTTTTCCAAAGAATCGAGGACGAGAGGTGATCAGTTTAAGGTTAAAGAGGAAGGAATAAAAAGGAAACTGAGCGACCACTTATTTTCATAAATGGCTGGTACGTGGATGAGCTGCCAGAAGATGGAGCTGAGGGGAGTTCATTAACAACATTTCAAAAGCATTTGGATAAATATGTTGATAGGAAAGGACTGGAAGGATATGGGCCAGCTGCAGGGAAACGGGGTTAGTGTGAATGGACATTTACAAGGTGGAGTCGAACCCCTTTGTTAACTAAAACCAAACATCCAGGAAAGCTCGCCTCACAGCGTAATCTGTTAACATACGAGTGACACAGATCTCCTACATTCCACTATTTAAACAAAAATTAGCAAGTTAGTTTCTTAACTTTAATAGTGAACACTAAACAACAATTATTCACAAATACAAGCCCCTCATTTCTCAGGTACTTACTATCTGACTCCAACTCTGTAAAAATATGCTGTTCCAACAACCCACATATTAAACGTTACAATCTCAAACCACACAGTCTCTATCTTCCCAGCTGTGTTCACTCTTTCAGCTGCTGATCTCCCTGGGTCATGTTTTATTGTAAAGCAAGTAGGTTTGACATGAACATGTGTCTTTGATAGAGAGTGTTTGAGATGGCCAGTTATCACGCCTGTTCTACAGCAGTTACTCTGCTGTTGGATGGCAGCGGCTCTCCCTCTAGTGTTCAAAATGCTAGGATTATATACTTCCCATGATAAAACAATTCTCATAATTTGATTGCTTTCCAGGTGTACAAACAATAATATTCAAATTCCATTGGCTTCTGGTATCCTGAGCGCTTTTTCAACTCTTTGGTTGCATTTGAATTGCTGTCACAACAGCAACCAAAACTCAGGCTTCCATTTCCCAGTGAATTGTTACATTTGGAACATTCTGACCTTTAGCTGGCATCTGTGGCTGTACTTTCGATTCAACAAAACCCGTCCTATCTTAAAGTGAACAGACATTGATTAGATTCTAGGCAGAAACACACCCTGGGCTATCTGTTATTCTGTATACTAACCTACTTGAACCCCTCGATTAGATTCCAGGCCGTAACTCACTCTGGGATATCTGTTATTCTGTATATAAACCACCCTGAACCCCTCAATTAGATTCCAGGCTGTAACGCACTCTGGGATACCTGTCATTCTGTATATAAACCACTCTGAACCCCTCAATTAGATTCCAGGCTGTAACGCACTCTGGGCTTTCTGTTATTCTTCATATAACCCACCCTGAACACCTCGATTACATTCCAGGCTGTAACACACCCCAGAATATCTGTTATTCTGTATATAAACCACCCTGAACACCTCGATTAGATTCCAGGCTGTAACTCAATCTGGGGTGTCTGCTGTTCTGTATATAAACTACCCTGAACCCCACGATTAGATTCCAGGCTATAACTCACTTCAGGCTATCTGTTATTCTGTATATAAACCACACGGAACCCCTCAATTAGATTCCAGGCTGTAACTCACTCTGGGCTATCTGTTATTCTCTATTTTAAGCACCCTGAAACCTGCGATTAGATTCCAGGCTGTAACTTCCTGTCAGGGTTGAAAGGGAAGGCTGGTAGTTATTGGGAATGCTGGCTGACTAAAGAAATTGAGGGTTTGGTTCAGACAAAGAAGGAAGCATATGTCAGGTATAGACAGGATAGATCGAGTGAATCCTTAGAAGATTATAAAGGAAGTTGGAGTATACTTAAGAGGGAAATCAGGAGGGCAAAACGCGGACATGAGATAGCTTTGGAAAATAGAATTAAGGAGAATCCAAAGTGTTTTTACAAATATATTAAAGACAAAGGTTAACTAGGGAGAGAATAGGGCCCCTTAAAGATCAGCAAAGTGACCTTTGTGTGGAGCCACAGAAAATGGGGGAGATATTAAATGAATATTTTGCATCAGTATTTACTGTTGAAAAGGATATGGAAGATATAGACTGCAGGGAAATAGATGGTGACATCTTGCAAAATGTTGCAGATATACAGAGGAGGAAGTTCTGGATATCTTGAAATGGTTAAAGGTGGATAAATCCCCAGGACCTGATCAGGTGTACCCGAGAACTCTGTGGGAAGCTAGAGAAGTGATTGCTGGGCCTCTTGCTGAGATATTTGTATCATCGATAGTCACAGGTGAGATGCTGGGAGACTGGAGTTTGGCAAACGTGATGCCAATGTTTAAGAAGGGTGGTAAAGAGAAGCCAGGGAACTATAGACCGGTCAGCCTGAACTCGGCGATGGGCAAGTTGTTGGAGGGAATCCTGAGGGACAGGATGTATATGAATTTGGAAAGGCAAGGACTGATTCGGGATTGTCAACATGGCTTTGTGCGTGGGAAATCATGTCTCACAAACTTGATTGAGTTTTTTGAAGAAGTTACAAAGAAGATTGATGAGGGCAGAGGGATGAGGATGTGATCCATATGAACTTCAGTAAGGCGTTCAACAAGATTCCCCATGGGAGACTGATTAGCAAGTTTAGATCTCATGGAATACAGGGCGAACTAGCCATTTGGATACAGAACTGGCTTAAAGACAGAGGGTGGTGGTGGAGGGTTATATTTCAGACTGGAGGCCTGTGACCAGTGGAGTGCCACAAGGATCAGTGTTGGGCCCTCTACTTTTTGTCATTTATATAAATGATTTGGATGTGAGCATAAGAGGTAGAGTTAGTAAGTTTGCAGATGACACCAAAATTGCAGGTGTAGTGGACAGCGAAGAGGGTTTCATCAGATTACAACAGGATCTGGACCAGATGCGCCAATGGGCTGAGAAGTGGCAGATGGAGTTTAATTCAGATAAATGCGAGGTGCTGCACTTTGGGAAAGCAAATCTTAGTAGGATTTCTACATTTAATGGTAAGGTCCTAGGGTGTGTTGCTGAACAAAGAGACCTTGGAGTGCAGGTTCATAGCTCCTTGAAAGTGGAGTCGCAGGTAGATAGGATAGTGAAGAAGGCGTTTTGTATGCTTTCCTTTATTGGTCAGAGTACTGAGTACAGGAGTTAGGAGGTCATGTTGTGGCTGTACAGCACATTGGTTAGATCACTCTTGGAATATTGCGTGCAATTCCGGCCCCCTTCCTATCGGAAAGATGTTGTGAAACTTGAAAGGTTTCAGAAAAGATTTACAAGGAGGTTGCCAGGGTTGGGGGATTTGAGCTACAGGGAGAGGCTGAACAGTCTAGGGCTGTTTTCCCTGGAGTGTCGGAGGCTGAGGGGTGAACTTATCGAGGTTTACCCTGGGGTAAGGGAATCCAGAACCAGAGGGCATAGGTTTAGTTTAAGAGGGGAAAGATATGAAAGAGACCTAAGCGACAACTTTTTCACGCAGAAGATGGTACGTGTATGGTGTTGAGCTGCCAGAGGAAGTGGTGGATTCTGGTACAATTGCAACATTTAAGAGGAATTTGCATGAGTATATGAATAGGAAGGGTTTGGAGGGACATAGGACAGGTGCTGGCAGATGGAACTAGATTGGGTTAGGATATCTGGTCGGTATGGACAGGTTGGACCGAAGTGTCTGTTTCCATGCTGTACATCTCTATGATTCTCTGACTTTATAACTCACTCCGGGCTACCTGTTATTCTGCATATAAACCAACCTGAAGCCCTCGATTAGATTCCAGTCCGTAACTCACTCTGGGGTATCTGTTATAGTACACATAATCGTCCCGAATCCCCTTGATAAAATTCCAATCTGTAACTGACTTCCAATTTTAAGGGACACTGTACATTAGCCACTTCAAATGTTTGATTAGATTCCCGTCTGTCGCACACTCCTGGGTATCAGTTATTCTGTATATTAACCATCCAATCCAAACCCTGTTAACATTGCCCATTGTATTCAGGGATGTGTAGGTGAGTTGCATTAGTCTGGGGTAAATGTGGGGAAATGGATCCAGATGGGTTATTCTTCTGTGGGTCAGTGTGGTCTTGTTGGGCTGAAGGGCTTGTTTCCCCACTGTCGGGATTTTATGAATCACCTGGAACCCTCTTGATTAGATTCCAACGTGTAACTCACTTCCATGTATGTGTGACTGGCATGTATCAAAAACACCCCAAAACCTTCAATTCTATTCCACTTGATGGAGTTTAATTTAGATAAACACGAGGTGCTGCATTTTGAGAAAGCAAATTTGAGCAGGATTTATACACTTAATGGTAAGGCCCGAGGGAGAGTTGCTGAACAAAGAGACTTTCAAGTGCAGGTTCGTAGCTCCGTGAGAGTAGAGTGGCAGGTGGATAAGATAATGAAGGCAGCGTTTGGTATGCTTTCCTTTATTGGTCAGAGTTTTGAGTATAGGCATTGAGAGGTCATGTTGTGGCTGGACTGGACATGGGCTAGGCCACTGTTGGAATATGGCGTACAATTCTGGTCTCCTTCCTCTCGGAAGGATGTTGGGAAACTTGGAAGGGTTCAGAAAAGATTTACAAGGAGGATGCCAGGTTTAGAGGATTTGAGCCACAGGAAGAGGCTGAATAGGTTGGGCCTGTTTTCCCTGGAGCATCGGACGCTGAGGGGTGACCTTACCGAGGTTTATAAAATCATGAGGGGCATGGTTAGGATAAATACACAAAGTCTTTTCCATGGGGCGGGGGAGTCCAGAACTAGAGGGCAGTGGTTTCGTGTGAAAGGGGAAAGAAATGGAAGAGACCTAAGGGGCAACTTGTTCACTCAGAGGGTGGTACATGAATGGAATGAACGATCAGAGGAAGTGGTGGAGGGTAGTACAATTACATTTAAAAAGCAGCCCAATCGGTATATGTATAGGAAGGTTTGGAGGGAGATGGGCCAAGTGCTTGAAAAAGAGACTAGAGTAGGTTAGGATATCTGGTCGGCATGGATGGGTTGGACCAAAGGGTCTGTTTCCATGCTGTACATATCTATGACTGTATGACTCCGCGATTTTATGACTCACTACTTGTTATCTGTTATTCTGTATGTAAACCACCTCAAACCTCTCGATTAGATTCCATTCTGTCCCTCACTCCTGGATGTCTCTAATGCTGTATGTAAACCCTAAGCCCCTCAATTAGATTCCAGTCTGGAACTCACTCCTGGGGATCTGTTATTGGATCGGTGAAGTGATCCTTGTTGGATGTTAGACTGAAGACAAGATAAACTAAATGGTCAAATGTTACATTGGGAGCAGGAACACAGAAAGCTGCTGGTTCATATCTGTCCTGTTACATATCTCCAAGTTTCAGATTGGGGCTGAATTTCTGTCACAATGGGGAAAGTCTCAAAAGCTCTTTACTGTCCTGCATGAATGCATCATCATAACATGAATCCCCTTGCAAGATAGGAAATGGAGACAGCTCCTGGAAGGTGTCTGTATTCCTGTGTATGTTATTCTGTGTGTGTGTGATTCTGTGTGCATGTTCAATGTTTCATATATTTTCGAACTGTATTGACGTTGCCAGTCTCTCTTGCTTTTCCTTATTTATAAACTCAATGTCATCGTTTTGCTGATATAAAATGGTGGCTGTGGACAAATCTAAAATGTCTGCCTGACTGATTTGTGTCAGGAATACTTTCAGCAAGGGAAAGGGGGCAATGTGTCAAAAGTCATTTCCATTCATTGATGCTAGCAGAGATTGGAAATGGAGACAGCTCTTTGAAGGTGATTAAAATACAAATCCCATTACCTGTTTACAGTGAATGCGGAGAGACAATGTGACATTCCCGTAAGGTCTGCCTTACTTTCCAAGCTCCTAACATATGAGAGAAACATAATATACAAAACCTGAAAGAGCTAAGCCACTGAATTGTAGATTTGCAGCGTTGGATCCGAACCTGCCTGGCTAGGGCTTATCCCAATTGAAGGGTTTCTCAAATCCCACACTGACCTTCTGTGGTTTCAAATGGTGTGTTGTCTACAAATAAAAAAAAAATGCACCTGCAATTGAACAAAGCTCTTTCTGGAACTTTGTGTGTCTGTTGGTTTAAGAATCTTTCAACAGGATTGAAGATAAATGAGACAGTGAGAGATAGGTAGCACTGTAACCAGAATGGCAGTGGATTATAAAAGGGATATTAATATCTTCAGTTAAAGGGGAAAACAGAGGAGGATAGTCCTCAAACTAGGAAAGTTGGGAGTCAGTAAAGTTTTGTAGTTTGTGACTGCATTATGTTTATGTGAGTCAAGATTTGATACCACTTGGCCAATAGTACACTTTTTTGACTCACTCCCAGTTACAAGTTATTTCACATAAAAAGGTTAACATATCCCTCGATTATATTCCAGGCTGTAACTCACTCTGGGCTATCTGTTATTCTGTATATAAACAACCCTGAAACCCTCGATTAGATTCCAGTCTGTAACTCACTCCGGGCTATCTGTTATTCTGTATCTAAAACTCCCTGCACCCCTCGATTAGATTCCAGGCTGTAACTAACTCCAGGGTATCTGTTATTCTGTACATAAACCATCCTAAATCCCTCTATTAGTTTCCAATCTGTAACACACTCCAGGCTATGTGTTTTTCCGTACATAAACCACCCTGAACCCCTCAATTAGATTCCAGGCTGTAACTCACTGCGGGCTACCTGTTATTCTGTATATAAACCACCCTGAAACCCTCGATTAGATTCTAGACTGTAACTCACTCCAGGCTATGTGTTATTCTGTATATAAACCATCCTGAACCCCTTGATTAGATTCCAGATTGTAACTCACTCCGGGGTATCTGGTATTCTGTATATTAACCACCCGAACCCCTCGATTAGATTCCAGTCTGTAACTCACTCCGGGCTATCTATTATTCTGTATATTAACCACCTTGAACCCATTGATTTGATTTCACTTCCTGACATGTTAAGCTCATGTTCCCAACACAATCTAATCTCAATAATGATCAATGTATCACTGGTCCTCCTATCTGCTGGCACTACCATCATGTAAACTTTCTGATGTTTATGTGCATGATTACCTATAGCAGTGAGTCACAGGTAGACAGAGTGGTGCTGAACACATTTGGCACATTTGCCTTAATCAGTCAGAGCATTGAGTATAGGAGTTGTTTTGGTATGTTACATCTGTACAGAATGTTGGTGAGGCCATTTTAAGAATACTGCGTACAACTCGGTTTTCTGCAGAAATGACTTACATGTATGTTCCAGGACTGGAGGTTTGAGCTAGAGGGAGAGTCTGGTTAAGGTGAGGTGTTTCCCCCTGGAGTGTCAGAGGTTGAGAGGCAACATTATAGAGGTTTATAAAATCATCAGGGACATGGATATTCTGAACAGCCATGTTCTGCTCCCAAGGATAGGGGAGTCCAGAACAAGACAGCATAGGTTGGAGGGGAGAGGGCGAATGATTTAGAAGGGACCTGAAGGTAAATATTTCACACAGAGAGCAGTGTGTGTAGAAAGTGCAGTCAGAGGAATTGGTCAAGGCGGGTACAATCACAGGAGGATTATTGGCCAAATGCTGGCAAATGGGGCTAAATCAGATTTGATATCTGATCGGAGTGAACAGATTAGACTAATGGGTCTGTTTCCGTTCTGCATGTCTCTCTGATTCTATAAGAGGGATGATGAATAATTCTGAAAGGACCTTTCAAGTCGGAATTCTCTTCAGTGGAAGGTTATCGTTTCTCTATGTTCACATTGATTGAAAGCTGCGTTAGTTAAATATTTGACAGAGAAGTGAGTCATGCATAATGGGATATAGACAGGGAAGTGGGGCTGAGACCACAACCTGATCAGCTACAATTTTAGTGACTGGTGGAGAAGGCTCAAAGTATCTAATGACCCACTCCTGCTCCTCAGTCCCATGTTCCTGTGTTCCATTCAGCCCCTCAAAGCTGCTAGACAGGAGCAGTTGGAGGAAACTTACTCCTATAACCTGTTGTGCAGAAACACAGGAGACCATTCAGTCCCTCAGTACTGTCCCACACAGTTTGAAGTGAATTGGGAAATGTAATTGGAAAACCCAGGCTGGGTACGGAAGAGGCCCCTCATCTCTCTCACAGAGCTTCCTCTCTCTGCAACTGGTGGTCATTTGTTGGTCATGTTGTACACCCAGATTCAGTGTGAATACAGCTCCCCCCCCACCTCCCATACCTGACTCAGGGATGGCTCACAAAATCCTCTGGTCTCCCTGACTGCAACATTCAATAACAGAACATTCATGAAAATAACACCCACTAACTTTCCAATAACAGAACATCAGAAACAGGGGCATGTTGAACCTGCCTTGACCTTCACTAAGATCATGACTGATCTGCTCTTCGTCTCAAATCTTCTTTCATATCCAATTCTTCATAGTCCTCAACTCTCTGACAGGTCAATTTCCATCTTCCTCCTCTTCAAATACATTCAGTCATCTCGCTCCCCGAACATCCTTGAGGAGAGAAATCCTGACATTCAATCCCACCTGTTTGAAGAAAACACTTGCTGCTCCTATATCATGGTTTATTGATGTGAACAAAAGAGGTTGAGACAAGGGTTCAGGTAAAAATGACTGGCCCTGATATCAAGGCAGTGGTTGACTTCTGTTGACATCAAGGAGCTTAACAAAACTGGACTTAATGGGAATCAGAGTAACCTCTCCAGTGTTTGGGGTCAAACATGGCACAAAGGAAGATGGTGATCATCTCAGTCCTGGGTCACCTCTGTGCGAGATCCTCAGGGGAGCTTCCTCTTCACAAACACCTTCAGCTCCTTCATCAATGTCTCCCTGTCCCCACCCTCTTCACCATAATATCAGAAGTGGGGATGGTCGCTGAAGATTCCACAATGTTCAGAACATTTTGTCCCCGGTCAGCTCCTGAACTGGTCTTTGTCCACGTGTAGCAGGATCCAGACTCCATTGAGACTTGTGCTGTTAAATGGTCCGTAACATTCACTTAACAGCACAGGCGGGCACTGCACATTGCCACAGTAAAACAAGAGTTCATTGAACACAGCATGCTGGTTTCACAGGAATATGAGGAAGTCGTTCAGCCCATTGACACGATTGGAGAAGAACAGGGACAGCCCATTCAGTGCCTCCAACCTGTTACTCAGGAAGAGAAGGAGTCGAGTATGATGGGCCACGCCAGAGCCCCTCGAAAATATTTGAAGGCAGTAGCCTAGACTTTTATGTTTTCTTATTTTAAAGGAAATGTAAAGTGTCTGTTCCAATGCAATGTGACTGGTCAAACTACTCTGTGAAGCAAAACACCATCTACTTAAACATGAAAGAGAAAATGAAAGCAAAGAAAGAGGAATTTAGAATAACGTAATTCTATTGGCCAAGTTAACAGAATAATAGATCTAGGAACTATTACTAATGAACTGTTCCAATATAGGAAACTCCCATAAACACAGCCCTTGGCAAAAAGAAATATTCAGACACAGATTGTCACAAATATTTCTCCAATCCAGGAATTAAAAACAGCATCAAGAGGAATTTCAGAGAGGGTAGCAACCAGGAAAGATTCACTGAAGCTTCCAACTCTGTGGAGACCCCAATAGTTTCTGATGTCACTGAGAAACCAAAACCCAGTGATCCTAATCTGTGACAGTTGACCACACCCATTCAGGCTGCATTAAAATAAACACAAGGCCTCCCTAGCTGTTACTCAAGTGGTCTTAACTATCCAGCTTGGTAATGATCGTTCAATCTCTCTCTTAAAAGAAACCCGGACAAAAAAAATCTCTTAAAGCTGCAGCATTGTTACATGAGTCAGTACAATGAGCTGTCAAACAGGAACCAGGGGTAACCAGTCAGGACCTTGGCCCTGTCCAATCTGACGAGGTTGAAGCCAATCACTCCCTTGAGTCACTGATACAGAAACAGCAGGAGGCCATTCTCACTTCAATGCATGACATGGGGGCAGAATAAGGTAATATTTACTGATTCCTGATGCTGCCTGACCCGCTGTCCTTTTCCAGCAATCGACTCTCTACTCTGATCTCCAGCATCGGCAGTCTTATGTGTCTCCTCAATGATGCTCTAACATGATGAACAAGTGGGGCAGAGGCTGCACAAACAGACTGTTCCACGTTGTTCCTCTTGGCTCTGTTGCTTATGATACACATGTGGGACTTTAACGTGGTTTTCTAGTGGAAAGCAGGGAAGCCATATGTCTTGTGTGAAGTCTCAAGAAGGCATCTTCCATCTCCAAGAAGACAGCCTGGTGTTCTCTATGTAGGGAGGAAGCTGGTGGGAATGGCTACCTGTTTCAGACGGAGGTATTGTGGCTGCTGTTGGGGATTGTGAATAACCTGACGTTCAGTACAGGGTTCACACGCCGACTGCACAATAACGTGGGGAGAGTTAGTAAAGTCATATAAACTATTAGGAAAGTCACGTTAGAGTGATGAATGGACTCTCTAAGTTCAAATAATGCTGGTCTTGTTCATGTTGATCTTGTCGAGTGCACGTCCTGTTCAGTGTAACCTGTATACCTTACCCTGTCCAAGTCTATTTCCACCTTATGATCTGTCTGGCCATGCTTACTATGATCTGCCTCCACTGCTCATAAACAAAGTGTTTCCCTGTACTGAGGTACACGTGGCAATAAATCAAACCAATCAATCCTGTGTAAAGCATGGAATTTCTCTCCCTGTCAATGTCTGTTTTGGAAATAAGTGATCGCTGCCACTCTTCGTGTTTCAGCATCACAATTTCTTCGTCTTTCACAGCTCTACAGATTAAACACTCAGCTTCTTCACTTTATTCTCATGATACCATCATCCTGTCTGTGGTAAGGAGATCATTCCTTACAAAGGAGATCAAATCTGTAGAGAGTGCCCCAAATGCTCTCTCAGCAAGGCTCTACAACAGCAGGAAGATGGCTTTACTTATGTACTCGGATCATCTTACAATGAAGCACAGCATACCATTGACTGCACTAATTATGTACACAGGGTTTGATTCGGAGCAGTCAGCATAGACTTGTGAGTGGGAGATCGTGCTTCCCAAATTTCTTAAAGTCCTTTGATGAAGCTACCAGGACGTTTGATGAGGGCAGAATGGTAGACGTAGTCTCTATGGATTTCAGTAAGGCCTTTGATGAGGTTCCACATAGCAGGCTGCTCAGGAAGGTTCCATCTCGTAGAATGCGGGGGCAACTGGCCAATTGGATGCACAGTTGGGTTGATGGTTGGAAGCAGATGGTTGAGTGGAAGGATGTTTGTCAGACCGGAGGCTGGGTCCATTGCTGTTTGTTATCTATGATTTGGTTGAGAATGTACAAGGTATGATTAGTAAGTTTGCAGATGACACTAAAGTAATTGGGAGCATGATCAGTGAGGAAGTTTATCAGAAATTGCTGCAGGACCTTAATCCGGTGGGAAACGGGCCGCGAAATGGCAAATGGAATGTAATATAGAAGCGTGAGGTCGTGCATTTTGGAATCTCAAATCAAGGTAGGAGTTTCATGGTGAATAGGATGGTCTTAAGGGGTGCAGTGGACAGAGTGACCTTGGCGTTCAGGTGCACGGTTCTCTAAGAGTGGAGACACAGGTAGACAGGGCAGTGAAGAAGGCTTTTGGCACATTGGCCTTCATCAGGCAGGATACTGAGTATAGAAGTTGGGACGTTATGTTGCAGTTACACAGGACTTTGGTAAGGCAGCACTTGGAGTATTGTGTTCAGCTTTGTCAACTTGTTATGGGGAGGATGTTATTAAATTAGAAAAAGTGCAGAAAAAAAATTACAAAGACGTTGCCAGGACCCAATGGTCTGAGTTATAGGGAGAGGGTGGACAAGCTAGGACTTTTTCTTTCGCGTGTAAGAGACTGAGGGAGTCCTTATAGAGCTGTAAAAAGTCATGAGGGGTACGGATAGGGTTAATGCTCTCAGTGTTTTTCCAATGTGTAGTGAATCGAGGATTAGAGGGGATCAGTTTAAGGTTAAAGGGGAAGGAATAAAAGGGAACCTGAGGGGCCACTTCTTTATACAGAGGGCTGGTACATGGATGAGCTGCCAGCAGATGTGGTTAAGGGGGGTCCATTAACAACATTTCAAAAACATTTGGATAAATATGTTGATAGGAAAGGACTGGAAGGATATGGGCCAACTGCAGGGAAATGGGGTTAGTGTGGATGGACATTTACAAGGTGGACTCTAACCCCTCTGTTAATTAAAACCAAACACCCAGAAAAGCTCGCCTCACCTCGTAATCTGTTAAAATATGAGTGACACAGATCTCCTACATTCCACTATTTAAACAAAAAATATCAAGTTAGTTTCTTAACTTTAATAATGAACACTAAACAACAACTATTCACAAATACAAGCCCCACTTTTCTTAGTTACTTACTATCTGACTCCAACTCTGTAAAAATATGCTGTTCCAACAACCCACATATGAAACATTAAAATCTCAAGACCAGACAGTCTCTATCTTCCCCGCTGTGTTCACTCTTCCAGCTGCTGATCTCCCTGGGTCATTTTGTTTTTATTGCAAGTAGGTTTACATGAACATGTGTCTTTGATAGAGAGTGTTTGGGATGGCCAGTTAGCACTCCTGCTCTACAGCAGTTACTCTGCTGTTGGATGGCAGCAGCTCTCCCTCCAGTGTTCAAAATGATGGGTTCATATACTCCCAATGATATAATAATTCTCATAAATTGATTGTTTTCCAGGTGTCCAAACAATAATATTCAAATTCTGTTGGTTTCTGGTATCCTGAGCGTTATTTAACCTCTTTGATTGCGTTTGGATGGCTGTCAAAACAGGAACCAAAACCCAGGTATCAATTTCTCAGCTAATGATGATATGTGGAACAGTGTGACCTTTAGCTGGAATCTGTGGCTTTAATTTCTATTCAACAAAACCCGATCTGTCTTAAAGTGCCCATACATGTTTTTGGCTCATAACATCTTCCCACTTCAGAAAATAAAATGAACCAGCAGAATGAAAAGATGGCTACATTTCTTTTCCTGTAATTCTTAATCCCATTATATGAAATACAAAAGTATTAATCTCAGTTATATCATTCATATTAATTCTGCACACCAATACAACACTGGAATAAGTCAAATCTTATCTCCACTGCTTTCCTTTAAATCCGCGAAAACCCATCTGCTATCACATTGTAGGAGCCACAACATGTACATTTTGTGAGTTTAAAGTCGGTAAGGTAAGACTCCAATTAAATAGTCTCATATTCTGGTCTTTAAATATTCCAAAAAATGCGAGAGATTTGTCGTTGTCCACAACCATCTCCGACAATTTGTTTGTCATATACACATTAAAATATTGTCAGGCCAGTGTGAAACTTAATCATTCTTATTCAATAATGGAGATTTTGTATTTTTTTTTCTGGTGGATATTGAGTTTTTTCGACAAGTAGCCAATTAGACATTCAGTTCCATCATCCTCGTTCTGTAGCAATACATCTCTGACCCCTACATCCCGAGCATCAAACACAATTTTCAAAGTGTTTCAGAATATTTGGTGTAGCTAAAGCTGGTGTGGTGATTAATCCTGCTTTAAAATTCTCAAATGCCTCCTGGCATTGTTCTGTCCACCACAATTCTGTGTTCTTCTTTAATAAATCCATCAGCGTTGCCCATACGCTGCTGAAGTTTGCAAAAAACTTCCGATAGAATCCACTAAGTTCCAAAAATTGAAGCACCTCTTTCTTCGACGATGGTCGTGGAAATTCCTCAAAGTCCTTCGCTTTTATGTTCCATGGGGTCAACCTTCCATGTCTAATGTAATATCCCAAGAACGTCACCTCTGCCTTCGCGAATTCTGTTTTCATTAAGTTTATTCCCAAGTTTGCTCCTTGTAATCGTTCAACATGCTCTGCCAACAGTAACATGTGAGCTTTCAATCACTTGCTAAAGATCACTGCATCATACAGATAAACTGCACAATTTATTCATCTGGCCACAACTCTGTTTCTGAGTCTTAAATGTCGCTGGTGCATTATTCATCCGTATGAAATACTCGATAAAGTTTTTTTGTCATCTCTGGTATCTTTACGAGAGAGCTTAACTGAATCCGCATTTTTTTTATTTGAAAGGGGCCAATAAACCTGGCTTTGAAGAGATTTCTTACCACCGGTAGCAATAGTAATACGTCATCCCACGGGAAATCGTCAAAGTTTCAGAGTTTTTATCTGCCACCTGCTTCACTCTATGCTGTGCTCTTCAGATAGTGTTTAGCAAACTCACCGACTCCATCTACTCTCTCCTTCACCTCATACACATAATCCAGGTGTGAGATTTCCGACTTCGGTGCTGTCAATTTATATTTAATTAATTTCAAAGGAGCTCTCACTTCATAAACGAATATTAACTCAAAGGAGGTAAAGTGAGTAGATTTATTTGGGACATCTCTAATGGCAAACAATTTAATGGGGCACCTTTATCCCAATCATTTGGCCAACCCTGACAGTACGCTGTTAACATAGTCTTCAGCATCTTATGCTAACTTTCCAAGGCTCGCTGGGATTCAGGGTGGGATGCCTTTGATTTGAAGTGCTGCATGCCTAAGCCATCCATGACTTCCTTAAACACCTGAGCGGTAAAATGAGATGCTTGGTCTGACTGAATCTCTCTGGGCAGCCCACAGCGAGTCAAGAAAGCTACCAAATCCTCCACCTCCCTTTTTGCCTTAACACTCCAATAATGGAATTGCCTCTGGAAATCTGGTAGACACATCCATTATGGTCAGCAAATATTGGTTTCCACTTTTACTTTAGAAAGGGGAGGTACACAATTAATCATAACCCACGTGCAAGGTTCTTCGAATGCAGGAATTGGTAAGAAAGGTGCTGGTTTTATTACTGCCTGTTACTTACCTACCATTTGGTATGTATGTCACGCACAACAAAAATTAACAGCGTCCTTGTGCATTCCAGGCCAGTGGAAATGCTTCTGTACCTTAGCCTGAGTCTTCTGTACACCAAAGGGACCGCCTGCAGTTAGTTTATGAGCTACCCGTAACACTGTACGTTACTGCTAACACAATCTGGTGCACTTCGGCCCATTTCCCTTCTGCAGTAACCTATCGGGGTCTCCATTTTAATTTTATGATTCTATTTTTAAGTTAATAACGTTCAACAATATATTCTGATTCATTTTCTCGGGTGTGAATGTGTATGTGTGTGTGTGTATGTGTGTGTATATATCTGTTGTAAGTCCATTAGCCTTTCTGGACTAAACCCCCCTCCCTGATCCTCTGCTTGTTCAGGTTTTTCCTGCACCGTTACATCAAACAGGGGGTCAGTTCACTGAGCATCAACTCATTTGTCTTTTTCGTTCGTTTTTCCTTCCTGCTGTAACTTATGACAGTGGGAACTTGTTACGACACAGTCTGGAAAAATTCCTGGGTAATTTTCTTTTAACTCACCAATTCCCTCGTCTTCCTTTGGCTTCTCCACCACAAGGGGTGCCTACCCCACCTCGCCTTCTGTGAAATCGTTCCCAAGAACAAACTATATTCCTGGAACTGACACTCTGTCACTCACTGGTACTGTTACTTCCCTAATCTTGATTTGGCATTCCATTCTGATGTTACACAAGGGAATGCTTAATGTCTGTCCCCATTCCACAACTTAACACGCTCTTGATTAATATGCCAGAAAGAGTGGAAAAAAAATCATCTCTTACTATTAGAGGGAGAGAGAAAGTGAGGGCTGCAGATGCTGGAGATGAGAGTTGAAAAGTGTGGGGCTGGAAAAGCACAGCACGTCAGCAGCATCCGAGGGGCAGGAGCATTAACGTTTCAGGCATAAATACTTCATCAGGAAAGTGGGAGGTAAGGGAGGGGCAAGGAGGTTGAGAAATAAATGGGAGGGTGCGGGTTGAGCTGGGTGGAAGGGAGTTTGGAAGGTGATAGGTAGATGCAGGGAGGGTTTGATGGTGATAGGTCGGACAGGAGGGTGATAGGACTCCTATCGGTGGTAGGACAGCTGGAACCCTCAAACTGAAAAGCATCAACGTTGACTTCACCAAATTCCAAATCTCCCCTCCACCAACCTCTCCCAGATCCAACCGTTCAAACTAGCACTGCCCTCTTGGACTGCCCTAACTCGCCATCTTCCTTTCCACCTATCGACTCCACCCTACCCTCCGACATATCACTATCACTCCCACCTATATCTTCTTATTGCCTTCCCAGTGACCCTCCCACCAGCTCAGCTACTACCCTCGTATTTATCTTTCAGCCCCCTTGTCCCCCCACCATGTTCCTGACGATGGGTTTCTGCCTGATATTCGATTGTCCTGCTGCCTGATCTGTTGTGCTTTTCTGGCGCCTCACTTCTCAACTATTACAGACTGAGCAGATCCCGTATCTCACAAAATTATAACTTCTTGTCCTTCTCCCCCTGTTCTTTCTGAGTAAACTTTATCTACAGAGATGAATTCTTTCAGAGATCAGGCACTGCCTCCATACCCAGCCCTTGCCTAGGCTGTGCAATTTCCTGCAGCTCCTCGGCTCCACTTGGGGTCTCCTTTACCAGTTTCACTAATGCCACTGGGCTTAGCCTCTTCTACCACATCTTTCCCCAAAGTGTCTTCCTTTAACGACCAGCACGGTGTGTCCCAGCTTACTACAGTGAAAACAACTTTTTCCCTGTGCCCTTCTTAAACCACCAGCTCTGTAATTTTATGTGTTCCACTCCCTTATAGTGAGAGCCCCTGAGGCCTTTCACCACCTTTCAACCCCCTTAGGCTTCTTTCTTCACTTGTGGTAAACTATTGTGAGCTACTGTTCGCTTTGTAATGTGTGATCGTCCCTTCTCCCAATTTCTATCCCTCACAGGATGAAATTCCTGCCAGAAGCTAAATTTCATCACATGCCACAATGCATATTTACCTGCCATTTCTGCCACGCTTCTCACTTCTTGAACTTTCTATTCATTCACATTAATTCTTACTGTCTCTGGAAGTGAGTCTTTTAACTTCTCCAGCAGACTAATCTCCCTTCAAGCCTCACAGGTCTTATCCATTTTTAAGGCCAGTACCCACCTGTCAAAATGACTGTGGTTAATTCTTTCAATCTCAATATAAGTCTGACCTTGTTGCGTCTCTAATTTTCTGAACTTCTGTCTATATGCTTCTAGTACCAATTCATAACCAATCAAAATATCTTATCTGACATCTTTATAATCTCTTGATCCCCCATCTGACAGCGCTGCACATACCTCACCAGCTGTGCCCACCAGCTTAGTCTGAACTAGCATTACCCACAAGTTCCCTGGACACGTCATCTGCCTAGCCATTTTTTCAAATGAAATAAAAAGGTTTTGACATTTTTCTCATCGAAATATGGCAAGTTACTAACCTAGTTGTATACATCCCTACGTTTTCCCTTCATCTACATCCTGTTAATTTAACTTACTTGTCTAATTCCCAACTTCTGAATTTCAAATCCCCGCTCTCTTTCATTTTCCTCTCTTTCTCTTTCGTCTCTCTCTGTTTCCGTCCCTTTATTTATCTTCTAACTCCAGTTGCCACATTTGCAATTTAAGTTTTTATAACTCTACTGCAGTTGCCTATTTCTCTGATACATCAAAGTGCTTACCCAACTCCATTACAATTTCACCTTCCCTTTTCTCCCTGGTTAAACCCAATTCCAACCTATTTGCTAATTCTAAAAAATGTCCTCCTTCTGTCTTTCTAAACTTCCTTGGAAAATTTGGGAACCTCTTTAGTAATTTTTAAATGCTATTTCCCTCACTTTTCATTTAACCAAACACAAGTAACAAAAGTAAACGAATTTTCCCACTGGTTTTATTTGAATATCAAAGTCACTAATTGCAATGAGTTGGAATTTGCTGGGACCTGTTGTACCTCAAATCTGTTCAAGTCGGTCCAAGTGCCACACAGCAAGGCCCCAAACTGTTATGACATCAATGTCGAACCCCTCTGTTAATTAAAACCACACACCTAGAAAAGCTCACCTCACATCATAATCTGTCAAAACATGAGCGACAGAGAACTCCTAAATTCCACTAATAAACAAAAAATAACAATTCATATGTGTGCAAGTTAGCTCACTGAGATTGAAGGTTTGTTGTCAGAAGTTTCATCACCATGACTAGGTGGCATCATCAGTGAGATTATCTGCTGAAGTGCTGGTGGTATGTCCCGCCTGTCTATTTAGAGGTCTTGGTTTCTTAAAGTGGGTGATGTCATTTCCGGTTATTTTAACAAGCGAATGTAGACAGGATCTAAATTGATCCGTTTATTGATGGACTTCTGGTTAGAATACCATTCCTCTAAGAAGGTCCTTGCGTGTCTTAGTATGTGTGTGTGCTTTGTCCCAGTCAACATGGTGCCCTTCTTTGTCTGTATGTATGGAACATAGTGATAGTGCGTCATGTCTTTTGGTGGCTCGCTGGTGTTCTTGTATCTTCGTAACACAACAACAGGACAGTTTCAATGGTGGAAAAATGATTTTAGATACACTGTTTAATCAATGTGTGTGTGCAAATAAGTCGCATTTTTCATATGTGCACAACACATCGTAAATGAACAACAGAGACACAGTTAACGAATAATGATGCATATGATGTATAAAATTGATAAAACATTAACCTGATTTGATCCTCTCAACGTCCCTCCTTTTCTGGAATTCCCAACTCTAATCTCTCATTCTTACCAGGATGTGTGGTCCAAATGCTTGATTCTGGTGTCCCAAATCATTTCAGTTAATCCACTTTCTACCGGGACTTCAATATGTTGGCCTGCTGGGTTCTTTCCAAAGCTAGTGTCTGTCATATTATTGGAGATAAATATTCTGGCATCAGTTCAGCATTTAAACATATTACTCTGTTGTACATGCACTGTTCCAAGGACCACAGCACACAGGCATTGCGAAAACATTGGGGGATGTTCATCTACTTCTTTTGATAATGTAGTTTTCTCATTTTCCACATCTCCATATCTATATCCTCTCTCTCGTTCTCCCTTTGTATCTAGTTAAGAAATCCACCAATTATTCTTCGTGTCCCATCTCCCAAAACTCCTTTTTTCAGTTTATATCTAATGCTCTCTTCAAGATGTAATGTGGTTATAATTAAGCAATGTAACTACCAAGACATGCGGGAGGAGCTGGCCAAAGTTAATTGGAAGGGGAGCTGAGCAGGAAAGACCATGGAGCAGCAACGGGAGGAGGTTCTGGGGATAATTCGGAAGATAATACCAGAAATGCATCCCCAAGAACTTGAAACATTCTCATGGGAGAACAAGGCAGCTATAAGTGATAATGCATCAAACCAAAAGAGAAAATATACAATGTGGTGAAGATGATTGGGAATCCAGAGAATTCATTGGCTCTGCGACTACTGCATCACTGACACTACAGAGCTCTTGATCGTGGTCAGGGAAAGAAACAGAGGAAAAAACATTCACTTTAAATACAGAAGATTCTATTTCTCAAGGAAAAAGATTCAGGTGAATTAAACATTTGAATTAAGATCAGTTAAATTCTTTTGCGGAATGTGTCAGATTGGAAGCAAGAACCAGGAAGAGACCCTCAGCAGAAAGAGAGTATGAAACTGGAAGTATTTCCACATCAGACACCAGGTTAGGTCACTGAGTGCAGCGCTGATGGGTGAATGGGTCTCAGTGAGAATTGGGGAACAGACAGCAGAATTGCATTGCAGATATTGCAGCTCAAAACTGCGTATTCATGTAGTGCTGCAGACAACAGCAGCAGGAGAAGCAGAACAGCATTCAACCACAAACTATAACATTTTGCCAGGATAACACCTCAGTCTGTCATTACCATCAACACCATCTATGGTTCAGCGACGAGTGTGGGTGAAGACATCAGAGTCAGAATCACATGAACTTTAACTTGATGCTAACTCATTAAAGCTACCAGACTTGACGAACAGATCTGATCGAAGCACTGCAGTCCTGTCACATTCAGTCATAAATGATGATGGACGATTAAACAAATGACTGGGGGAGAGGGCTCCACAAACATTCCCATCCGAAATAATGGAACAGACCTGCACATCAGTGTAAAAGTGAAGGATGTTTTATCTGCACCATCTTCTGCCAGAAGTATTGAGTCGATGATACACCTCACCCTCATCATGATGCCCACAGAATCACAGATGCCAGTCTTCAACCAATTTGATTCGCTGCACGTGACATGAAGAAACAGGCGAACACAGTAGATACGACAAAGGCAATGGGCTCTAACACCATTCCTGCAATAGAACTGAAGACTTGTGCTGCACAACAAGCCGTGTCCCTGGGGAAGCTGTTTCATTCCAGCTCCAACTCTGACATCTCCATAGCAATGTGGAAAATTACTCAGCTATTTCCAGTCCCCTAAAACGGGAATAATTACAATCTGACCAATTACCACCTCCTCAGTCGCATCATGACAGTCAAATTAGTGGGAGTTCATTTTGACAGAGCTGTCAAGCAGCACAGAACTAACCTGCTCAGTATGGTTTTTGACAGGTCCCCATGTGGAGATGGTGCTGTTGTGGATTACTAATCAGACCAGGCTAATGATCTGGCAGCAGGTGGAAGTTAAAGACAATTAATAAAATATCGAGATCTAAAATCTGGGGTCAGGAACAGTGACCTTGAAGCCAATATCGATTGTAAACAGAATTTTCTTCTCCAATGTAGTTTTAGGAAGTGAATCTCCCATGATTTCCTGGGCTGGGCTAAAAGTGACTCCAAAGACCCTGACATGTGATAAACATTTCAATGGTCTCTGAAATTGCCAAGCAAGGGCACTCATTTGTATCAAACTACTCCGAGGTCTGAAAGGATGAAACCGGACAGAACACCCGGCCTCAGCATCAATGTCAGAAAAGGGAACGGGAACACAGTCCTGTCGACCCTGCAGAGACCTTCTTCCTAACATCTGAGAGCGTGTGACAGCATTTACAGAGCTTTCCCACAGACTGCACAGAAACATCGGGAATGGTAAACACATTTAGCCTCCCCATTCTAGTTCATGGAAAAAAATCTCCTCATTGCACTTACCCCACACGATATACATATCCGTTAATGTGAGTAACCTTGGGAAGCTATAAAATTGGAAGTGCAGTAGTACGTTTGGTTTTTCGAGTTTGCTAACCAATTCAATATAATGATGGTTGTCCCTTCATTTCCATACCGTACTCCTGCTCTCCCACCATCCCTTTACTGTCTCTAAATCCTTATTTATAAGCAGTGTCTCGGTTTCTAGGTGCGAGCGAATTCCCAGGTTCCCCAGTCAGTGAGAGCAGACATTTATTATCATCTCAATGCAGAGTGACTGCCTGTACCTAATATTGTGGCCCCTTGTTTTACAAGTCCCAGCCAGGGGAATTATCATTCCTGCTTCCAATCCGTCTCACCCTGTCAGAGTGTTATATATTTTACTGAGATCTCCACTTTTTTTCCTAAACCCCATGGAATACAGGCCCAGTCACCCCGAACTCTGCTCCCACAACAAAAATATCATCCCAGAGATCAGTCTGGTCATCCTTCACTGCTCTCCCTCAATGTCAGGTTTGTCCTTTATTAGGTAAGGAGACCAAAACAGCACACAATACTGCACAATGTTCGAGATGATATCTCACCAAGGCCATGTACAGCTGCAGTAAGACACCTTTTCTCCTGGACTCACATTCCCCTGAAATGAAGGTCAACACACCATTTATCTTCCTCACTGCTTTCTGTTTCTGCACTATTCCTTTCAGTGACTGGTGTACAAGGAGATGCAGATCCTTTTCAATGTTACAGCTCCCCACTTGGTGGGTCTGTGTACACTGGGCAGCGTGCCAATCTCCATGCCCAGTATTAACTTCTGGTTACTGAATTCACTGCAGTGCATGGCCTCAGAGGTTTATGCAGAAAGAAACAACAAAAAGGAGCATATGTCCCTTTGTAGATCAACATGTTTCAACCAATCCTTTCCAAATGATAGGCTGCCAATTTATCGTTTACACCAAAGGGCACAACTTCACCTCTATCCACATTGTTCTCCAGCTGTCACGTATTTATCCATTCACTCCAATTGTCTTAGTCTTCCCGGTGCTTTTTTACATCCTCCTCACCCACTCTCAATCCCACATCCGTTAGTGCTGTCAGCAGGCTGGGATATATTGTATCTGATTCCAGCAACCCAATGATTAAAGTGAACAGCTGGGCCCCAAGCACCGATCCCTGCGATACCTCAGCAAACTTCCTCTGTTAATTTCTATTTATTTATTTCGTGAATATCGGAGTCACTGGCTGGGCCAGCATTTATTGCCTGTCCCTAGTTGCCCTTGAGAAGGCGGTGGTGAGCTGCCTTGTTGAACGCTACAGTCCCCCTGCTGTGATTGACCTCCAATGCCATTAGGGAGGGAATCCCAGGATTCTGACCCAATGACTGTGAAGGAGCGGTGATATATTTCCAAGTCAGGATGCTGAATGGCTTGGAGGGGAACCTGAAGACAATGGTATTTCCATACATCTGTAGCCCTTGTCCTTCTAGATAGACATGGTCTTGAGTTGGGAAGATGGTCTCTGAGGATCTTTAGTGAATCATTTCATTGCAGCATGTAGATAGTAAAACACTGCTGCTGCTGCTGAGTGTTGATGATGGAGCATTGTGGGTGAAGGGACAGTCAGACTGGCTGCTTTGTCCTGGGTGGTATAAAGCTTCTTGAATGTTGTTGGGGCTGCACTCATCCAGGCAAATTGGGAGTCTTCTATTAAACTTCTGACTTATGCATTGTAGATGATGGACAGACGATTGGAAGTCAGGATGTGAGTTACTTGCCGCAGTATTCCTAGCGTTGGACCTGCTCTTATAGTTACTGTGTTCATATGGCGAGACCAGTGAGTTTCTGAGCAATGATTATCCACCAGGAATTTGATACTGGGGGAATTCAGTGATAGGAGCACCATTGAATGCCAAGGGGCAGGTTAGATTGAATTTTAGTGGTGATGGTCATGGTCTGGCATTCCTGTGGGCTGAATATTACTTGCCACTTGTCAGCCTGGATACTCTACAGATCTTGTTGCATTTGAATATGGACTACTCGAGTATCTGAGGAACCACAAATGTTGCAGAACATTGTACAATCATTGGCGAACATGCCCACTTCTGACCTTAAAATGGAAGGAAGGTCATTGATGAAGCAGCCCTGAAGAAGTTTTCGGTCACTGCTCGAGGGACTCCTACAGATTTGGAGCTGAGTTGACTGATCTTCATCAACCATGACCATGACCAGCAGGGATTTTGCCCCTGATACCCATTGATTCCAATGTTGCTAAAGCCCCTTGATACCACACTTGGTCGAAGACAGCCTTGACTTAAAGGGCAGTCACTCTCACCCTACCTCTGGAATTCATCTCTTTTTTCCATGTTTGAACCACGGTAATGAGGTCAGGAGCTGAGTGGCCCTGATGGAGCCCACACTGGGTGCCATTGACCAGGGTATTGCTGAGCAGGTGCTGATTAAAAACACTGAGACCTTCCACCACTTTACTGATGATCGAGAGTAGACTGATGCGGTGGTATTTGGCCGAATTGGATTTGTTCTGCTTTTTATATACAGGAGATACTTGGGGTAATTTTCCACATAATGAGGAAAAGCCATTGTTGTAACTGTATTGAAATAGTTTGGCTGGGGAGCGGCAAGTTATGGAGCACAAATTTTCAGTACTATTGCCAGAATGTTGTCAGAGTATGGACTCTTGGGAGAGTATCCAGTATCTCCAATCGTTTCTGGATATCGCGTAGACGGAATCAAATTGGTTGATGACTGGTAACTAAATTGCTGAGGACCACTGGAGGAGGCTGAAATGGATCATCCACTCAGCACTTCTGACTGAAGGTTGTTGCGAATGCATCAGCCTTATCTTATACACTGAAGTGCTGGGCTCTTCCATCATGGAGGAAGGGGTTATTTGTGGAATCTCTTCCTCCAGTGAATTGTTTAATTTTCCATAACTATAAGCGTCTAGAAGTAGATGGACTGCAGAGCTTAGATCTGAACCGTTGCTTGTGGGATCACTTAGCTGTGTCTATCCCTGACTGCTTATGGGCGGCACGGTGGCACAGTGGTTAGCACTGCTGCCTCACAGCGCCAGAGACCCGGGTTCAATTCCCGCCTCAGGCGACTGACTGTGTGGAGTTTGCACGTTCTCCCCGTGTCTGCGTGGGTTTCCTCCGGGTGCTCCGGTTTCCTCCCACAGTCACAAAGATGTGCAGGTCAGGTGAATTGGCCATGCTAAATTGCCCGTAGTGTTAGGTAAGGGGTAGATGTAGATGTAGGGGTAGGGGTATGGGTGGGTTACGCTTCGGCGGGGCGGTGTGGACTTGTTGGGCTGAAGGGCCTGTTTCCACACTGTAAGTAATCTAATCTAATCTAATCTAATCTAATCATCCTTAAACTAATTCAATCAAACCCATTGGATGTGACTTCCTTCTGATAAAGTCAAGATGATTATCCCTGATCAAACCTTGTGACTCTGATTGGAGTTCGATTTTCACCTTCTCTATTTTCTCCAGTAGTTTCCTTAACAGTGATCTAATACTCGTTCGTCTATAGTTCCCTGGTCTATCTCTTCCACCCTTACTGTGAAGTGGAATCGTATTAGCAGTTCTCCAGTTCTCTGGCACCTCCCCTATGGTCAGATTCTGATTAAAATATTCAGTCAGGGTCTTTCCTTCCTTGACCCCAACAGCCGCCTGTGATACAACTCATTCAGACATGGAGATTGGTTCAAATTTGTAGAGAACAAAGCCTCAAATTCCAGCTCGTATTTTACATCAATCTGTTCAAGAGTTGTCCAGCCCATCTTTTTGAATTCTGTACCTGCATCCTTCTTCTCCCAAGTAAAATAAATGTGAAGGTCTCATGTAACAATCCATCAATGTTCTCCAATTTGACAAGCAGATTGCCCGTTTGGTTTCGAACAGACACTAACTGTTTGCTGACTATTCTGTTCTACTTGTCCGTGTAGAATATCATGGGATTCTCCCAGATCTCGCCTACTTGTACTTCTTCATGTCCCTCTGTTCTTTAGTCCTTTCGATGTTTCTAAGATTCACTACAATCACCTCTCATGTTTCGAAAGTCGAGATTACAGGCTGAGTTACCCCGTCAGACAACCTTGCCAACTTAGGGGTTAATTTGGAGAATTCCTTTTGCAGTTCCTCTGTAGCCATTATATTCTTTCTTAGATTGGGACTCCGAACGATACACAATATTCTATGTTTAGTCTCACCAACACTCGATGCAACTGGTGCACGACATCCTCTATCTTCCAATTACATTCACATGAATTTTTACTTTCCCATTTGCATATGTTCTTCCCAATACCTCTCGCTTTAAATCGCTTTAACTTTTCTTATGAGCTCAGTGTGTGAGTTCTTTTAAAAAAGCTCATGAATATCTAACTATACGTTATCCAATGGTTCTTCATTGCCTATGTCCACAAGAATCATCTTCAAACCATTCCAAAAAATGTGTGCCACTTCTGGTTTTCCTTTCATTGGTACATTCTCACACTCCCCAGTTATGTTGTTACCTTCTAAATATCTAGTAGCATGTTCTTTGTAATCGAGTCCACCAGACATCCGACTGCGGATGACAAGATAACTGGTCTGTAGTTCACCATTCCCAAATCCATCCTTTCTTAAACTGTTGGATAATATTTATAACCTTTGCCTTATCCAGTTTGGCTGAATGCCTTTCGGGAATGTGTCGGAAAATAAAGTGAAAATCCGCGATGCAATCAACATGTCTATTGCTGCTTCCTCTGAAATTTTTGAATGAAGTACATCTAGTCTGTCAGATTTATAAATACTCAATCCAGCTTTCTTTTCAAAGATGACCTCAACATTGATAAGAATGATCTTAAACTTTATTTACACAAGTCCCATGGTCACTTGGTATTTCTGGGAGAATTTCTGGACATTCTTCCATGAAGATAGACACAACGAAACTGTTTCTTTCCCCTGCGATTTCTCTGTTCTAAGCAATAAATTATCCTGAACGCTCATCAACTGTTCCACATTTGACCTTGTTTTTATTTTTTTCATACATTGATAGACGCTTTTTAGCAGTCTTTATGTTTTTCTTTCATTTGCCCGCTTTTTCTCTTTCTGATTTTCTTCTCAGTTTCTTGGTCATCCTTTGCTGGGTCCTACATTTCTCTGAATCTTCCGGCTTACTGCAACACTTGGCATTTTTCTAAGCTGCCTCCTTTCATCTAATAGGCAGAAGAAGGTGGGGTTGAAAGTGATAGTCGGAGAGGAGGGTGGACCAGATTGATAGGAAGGAAGGTGGACACATAGGAACATTCAAAATGGCGGTGCTGACTTGGAGGTTGGAGTGGGATAAGGTGGGATTAGGGGAAATGGGGAAATGGGGAAATCCACTATGATCCCCTTTGGTTGGAGGATCCCAAATCAGAAGAGGAGGCATTCTTCCTCCAGGCTTCTGGTGGCTCAGGTTTGGCAATAGAGCAGGCCCAGGAGCCTTATGTCCTTGGTAGAGTGGAAATGGGAGTTAAAGTGCTCAGCCGCAAGGCAATGGAGTTGTTCAATGTGGCTGTCCCAGAGATGTTCTCTGAAATAATCCACAAGTTGACCTCCTGCCTCGACAATGTAGAGAAGACCACATCGGGTTTAATGGATGCAGTAGATGAGGCGTTCTGTCTCCCTTCATCACCTATCATCTTCATCTATCTATCGCAATCACAGCTACCTCCCCCCTGGCGCACTCCCTTCTCATTTATTTCCCAGCCCCCTTGGCCCATATGCTTAATTCCTGATGAAGGGCTTATGCCCGAAACATCGATTTATCTGCACTTAGTATGCTGTCTGACTGTGCTTTTCCAGCACCACACTCTTCGACTCTGATCTCCGGCATCTGTAGTCCCCACTTTCTCCTCACACCCTCATGGCTTGCATCACTCAGATTTATAACAGTTACTTCAAAAAAAACAAAACCTGTTGTGTACTCAAACATCATAAAAGAAAATCAATACATTGTGGTCACTGATCCCAAAAGGTCCTTTCCAGCAAAAATTTCAATTAGCTCTTCTGATCATTCAACACCAATTTCTAAATAACCTGATCTCGAGCTCAGTGCTCGACATACTGTTTATGTAAAACATCTCACACGTGGTCACGAAATCCATTTTTCCCAGCATTAGCATTCAATTGGGTTAACACAGTTTAGATATAATTTAAACAGTACACTATTACTGCAGTACCCACAAATGTGAATATCGCATTTCCTGTTTTATAACATGCCCAACATTTGTATTGCAGGTTTCAATTTGATATATAACTTCGATCAATGTTTGTTCCTCCTTGCTGTTTTTGTGCTCCACCTTACTAGATTCTGTGGAATCTGACCGACGTGGGCTCTGGGGAGATTAATGGCAGAGATCATCTCGCCACATCATTTATAATGTTCTCAAACTTTAATTTCTCCAGATCTCCCGTGATGCTGTGGAATGGAGAAGGACAATGATCTTCCAACAATGCTTTGTATTCCCCCAGAGAGCTGAGACAGCTCTAACCTGGGAGGGAACCTTACAGCAGGCTGGTAAAGTGTTGCTGCTGCTGTACAGGGTCTTAGTGAGATCACATCTGGAGAAGTGTGTACAGATTTAAACTCTTCAATGAAGAAATGATGTTGTTATATTGGAAACAGCTCAGAGATGATTCCTGCATGAAGGTGCTAGCTTATAACGAAAGGATGGTCAGGTTGACCCAGTAGCCATTAGAGTTTACAAAAATTAAGGATGATCTTATTTCAACATAGATGACAGAAGGAGTCAACAAGTGAAGCGAATTACGCAGCTAGTGGAGGAATCCATTTCGTTCTCCAGCCTGTTACACAGGAACAACAGAAGGATATTCCGGCCTTTAAGCCTGTTACACTAAAACAGGACGATGCTATTCAGCCCCTGGAGCCTGATATACATTTACAGAAGGAGGTCAATCAGCCACTCGAACCTATAACACTGGACCCAGAGTAGGCCATGCTGCACCAGTATCCTGTTAAACAGCAACAGAATCAGTCCATTTAGCCTCCTCACGTCTGTAACATAGGAACTGGAAGAGGTCACACAGTGACTGGAGATTGTTACACTGGGATATCAGGAGGCCATTCAGACCCACCGAGCCGATTTCAAGGGAATTGGACAAGGATGAAAACTATCTGACACTTCTTTCATGAGAAAGGAAGAGGTAATTCAGACACGTCCGTAGTTTGGGAACAAGAGAAGACCAATCACTCCCTCGGTCCCATCTCCAGAATACATGCGGAGACCGTTCACTATCTCCACCTGTTATGGAGAAGTATGAGAAGACCCTTCAGCCCCTCAATATGTTACACTGCAACGGGAAGATTCCATAATAACCCACCCCTCTAACGCATCAACGGGAGGAGGTCATTCTGGCCTTGGAGATGACAACATGTGAACACCAGAAAGACATTACCCCATCGATTTTGTACACCAGCAGAATACTGAGTCCAGTCAGCCACACATGCCTCAAGCAGCAATTGGAGCAGATCTCTTAAAACCTTTTGCCGATTAAACATAATTCAAAGAAAACGTAAACGTTTTTGAAAGGGAAGAAATCATAACTGTATACATTTGGGAGGAAAAAGTAACATAAACTATTGTAATTTAAGACAATTACTAGAATCCATTGTTGAGGACATTTGCAAAGTTAAACCACAATCCATCGGAGTCAACGTGGTTTTACAAAGGACAAATCAAGTTTGAAGTGTTTGCTTGAGTTACTTAAAGATGTGACAAGCAAGGTGGATAGTAGGATTCCTGGAGATGGAATGTATCTGGTCTTCCTGAAGGCATCGGATATGTCGCTTCTCCACAGAGTAAGTGGTAAGATCAGACAACATGGGTTCAGGAGTAATTTATTAGCTTGGATGGAGGATTGGTTAACCAACAAAATGGAGTCAGATGGAATAAATGTGTCATTTTCTTTTGGCAAATGCAATTTGTGGGGTGCCATTGATTTCAGTACTCTTTTGAGATCGATAGTATTACTGTACTCAGTTGACGGGATAGAAAATACGATACCACATTTTCAGATGACACTAACATCGGTGGGAAATTACATCGGAGTGATAATGCAAGAGATTTTAAAGCATATGGATAGGTTGGGTGAATGGGCCAACATTTGGCAATGAAAGTTAAAGTGAATAAATATGTGGCTATTCAAGTTGGCCCGTATAATAGAAAGACAAATGATTATCTAAATGGAGGGAAAGTTCAAAGTGCTTAGGTGCAGAGGGATCTGGGTGTCTGCTTGTGTATCACAGAAAACCTGCCTGTGGGTACTGCAAGTAATGAGAAATGCAAGCATAATTTCAGTGTTTATTTATAAAAGGATAGAGTAGAAAGGTAGGGAGTGTTGGTGTAGCTACGCAAGGCGTTAGTGAGGCTGCAACTGGAGTACAGTTTGGGTGTGCTGCAGAATGAGGTATTTCCATTGGAGGCAATTCAGAAGAGCTTCATTAGATGGATTCCATATTTGAAGTGTTTGTCTTATGAAAAGAAAATGAGCACTTCAGGCCTATACTCTCGAATTTATAAGAATAAAATGAGATCTCATTGAGGTCTGTAAAATGCTAAAAGTAATTGAAAGTGTAGATGTGGAGTGGATCTTTTTCAGGTGGCGCAATCTACAACAAGAGACTAGAGTTTTAGGGTGGAGAGATGGCAGGAAAGTGGAACAGAGGCCGCGATGACATCAGCCATGATTATATTCGATGGCGGAGCAGGTTTGAGGGGTTGGATTCCTACAGAAGCTCCTTGTTCTTATTCAACCCTTCGACTGTGTTGCACAGGAATGGGGGAGGCCTGGGTATCATACCGGAAGCAGGCACTCAAGATACATCAGTCTTAATCAGTTAGAGAGAACGTAACCAGAAGGGTCACACAGTGACCAGTGCTGGGTCCTCAACTATTTACAATCTATACTAATGATCAGGATGATGGAACAGATATACAGATGCTGAGTTTGGTGATGCCGCTGGTGATAAGCAAGAGACTAAGTTATCAAGCGAGAGCGGAGGGTCTACAGATAGATTCAGAGTGGTAAAGGCAATAGATAATAGTTTGGCAGGTGGAATTTAACATGATATAACCTGCCATTTCATTTACAGTAATAATGGAAGGCAATATGTGACTGCAATGGAGAGGGATTACAGGGATTAATGATACTGTGTACTGGGGGGTTCACTCAGACCCGTTCAGACATGGGAGGTTTTGCCTGACAGTCCAAGTGACCCCATTGCTCTCCGTACACATGGACTACTTTGATGTGGTTGATTGGTGGTGGGGCTGATGTTTTGAAACGTTCATCAAGGGGACAGCCTTTATCCAAGATATATTCATTTCTTTCCACGTGGAGACCCAATGACGGTGGGAATAGCTGACTGCTTCTGAATGAAGAAACCGTGACTGCTGCCAGGACAGTGGGTATTCACCAACATGATGTACTGTGCATGGACACACTGTAATACTAATAGAGAGAGAACTCCTTCAGTTCCTCTACCTCTCCCCATTGACATGGCTACTCCGCAGATGCCATGTACACCATCGGGAATCTCATTATACTGGATACACCAAGCTGCTCCCTGCTGAGGGAGAAACAATGTAATACCTCATCCACCATATATATCCTCCATCACCGAATGGTGACACCGTTGTGGAGATACTGGGAAATGATGGATATGTTACCCACTCCTGCCTGGAAAGTTCTGGATCAAAGAAGCTGAATGAAACAGTGACCCTAACAGCCACTGGCAGCACCATCCTCCCCCTGGTGTGAGGCTGCAGGTGGTGTTGAAGGAGGTGACACCGCTCTGTGACGAGCTCCTTGTTCAGTCAGGGCCCCTCACACTCTGCTCCTGGGTTAAGTGGAGCTTGGGAAGCTGGTCATGGAAACCCCGGGGTGGACACAGCAGATTCCTTTCCCCCCATACACTCACTGCGTGGTTTCAGAGCTCCCCCTTTCTGCAGCCTCTGCTCCATTTATTGTTCATGTTACAGACCCAGATGCTGTTACTACAGTCCCCAATGCTCCATCCCGAGTTGGGTCACCAAATCCTCTGGTCTCCCTGAATGTCTGCGGCAGCTCACAGCACAACCTCCAGCAAGCCATCCCCAGCCCCTCCACTAACTTTTCAATTACAGGAGCCAGTCAGAAACCCCTCGGCTCCAAGTGTTGTGGACCAGACCAGATCCCCGCAAAATGTTTTAAGAAGGCCGCTTAGACCCAAACCTTTCCTTATTTTAAACATAGATGTGAAGTGTGCGTTCCAGATATGTTGTGACTGGTCAAACCTCTCGACATTTAGCAAAACATAATCTATTCAAATGTTTTATTTAAAATCCAATCGAAGAAAAGAATATTTTGGGATAGCTTATATATTGGAACACTTACACAAAGAATAGATACTGTACCTTCTTGGTATACACCGCTTGGCACAAAGATATATTCAAATACAGATCCTTGCATGCAGTTTTCTGATCCTGGAGAAATCAACATCAACAGAGATCTCAGAGAGAAAAGCAGCTGGGGATCATGTATTGGAACTTCCAACCCTTCGAGGATCCCCAACAGCTTCTGAATGCTGCAGCTAAAAACAAAACGAGAATCTTGGTCTGTGAGAGCTGGCCACGGCCCTTCGATTGTTACCACCGTGTAATGAAACCTAAAGGCCTCCTCAGTTCTTTAATTAAACTGTGTTCAGACAGCAGTTCTGCACCTCTGCCTTTAGAACCTCTCTTCAAAAACAGCCTCAGAGAACATAACCTCTTTACAGTGATATTAAACTCACAACTCACCTTTTATAAAATGATCTATCAATATACAAAGATGGATTAATTTTAGACCTCCTAATCGTCCTCTATTAGCAGACTGAAATGTATATATACTGCATTGACTCTGAGCATACAAATGTTCACAACTAGCTTCGATTTCAGTCATTGTACTCCTGCCACAGAATGCCTTTGTCTTTCTTCATCCAAGTCTCCGCAACGTGTCAAATCTTTGGTTTCTCGAATATCAACGGTATAATTTCAAATTGAATGGCAGCAATAATAAGCTCAATCGAAACAGACTGGTATTCTTCTCCCTAAACTTCTTCAAAAACTTTAAGGGGTCACGATCAGTGATAAAGATTTGTCTCAGGTATGTTATTGGCAATTTAAATGCTGAAATTTTGTAATGCCAACACCAAGCTCAAGGCATCCTTCCTCATTGTGGAATAAATCTGTTGATGTTTCCACTGGACTCTCCAACCACACGTTACATAATGGAGCACCTATCATCTCTCCAATAGTCCCTCTGAATGGCACAGCTCCTCATGTCTCAGCATAAAAGAATTACATGCCTCTGTGCCTCTTAATGCTGTAACCCCTTTACCTGCTACTCCTGGCCTATGCCAATAAACCTTACTCTCACAGGGATATGTTTTAAGAAGATCTCACACATTCTTCTCAATCCGTCACAGAGACCAGACTTTGATTTCTGAACAAATCATTCTCATCAGCCATTTCAGCTTCTAATCTTGCCGTTTTAACTCTCTGCTCTTCCACACGAGTTCTCACGACTGCAGGAAGTGAATTGTTGTACTTCTCCAAAATAAGAATCTCTCTTAGAGTGCTATTGGTTTGCTCTGTTTTTAATACCCTTCCCACTTTTCAAAATTACTTTATTCGATTCTTTCAAACTCAATGTGCGTTTAACCAGGGACACTATTTTAGATTCCTGAAACAATGTCTGTCGGCTTCTGGCACAAGCTCATATGCACTTCAGATGGCTTTCTTCACCTCCTCCTACTCCCCAGACACCACCTCCGATAGGGTTGCAAATATCGATCAGCTTTGTTTGAATCAACTAAATCCACATGGTCACTGGGCACTGCATTTGTTTAGCCACTTTCTCAAATGGAATTAAAAAGGCTCCCCCATTCTTCTCATCAAATTTAGATAATGCCTCCGTTTATTTAAACAGATCTCCATCAGGCCTTTGGCTACTATGGCGTTGCTCATCCCCACTATCTTCCTTATCCAGCCTACCGTCTACCTTCATCTCAACTTTCCTCTCTAATTACTAACTTTTGAAGTTGAAGCTCTCTGCTTTTCTTCTCTCTTTTTCTTTCTTTCTTCTTCATTTCCTTTTCTTTTATTTCTACTTTTCATCATAATTCAAACTTTCAATTCCTTTTCATGTTCAAGGCGCCTCATTTGAAATTGAATTCTAGCCATTTCCAAAGACTCTGATGGCGTTTCCACCAAATGTAATTGCCGAGCAATTGCTGTAATTATCTCTCATTTTCTCACAGACAAACACAGCCCCAACTCCAGCTTGTCTGCCAATTCCTACAGCTTTGCCTTCATTACCTTTTGTAAAACCCCCAACTTCACTTCTTCCACACCCAGAGAACTCCTAATGACTGAAATAATCTTTATACACAAAACACTGTTTAAACCAGCCGAATTCAACATCCGGAACCAAAGACACTAACAACTTCCATACGTAACTTTTGAACCCAATACTCTCTCGGTGCATACTCTCCAGTGTCTGCATGAGCTTAGTCTGGATGCTCTGGTTTCCTCGAAAACCCAAAGATGTGCATGTCAGGTGTATTGGTCGTGGTTAGTTGTTCATAGTTTTCAGGGATGTGTGGGTTAGGTGCCTTAGTCGGGGTAAATGTGTAATAATAGGGTAAAGGAATGGTTCTGAGTAGGTTATTCCTCGGAGGGTCGGTGTGGACTTGTTGGGTCGAATGGCCTGTTTGCACACTGTAGGGAGTGTAATTCAAAACCCAATTTAGTATTACCGATTTAGAACCAGACAAGAGACCCCAGTTTGTTATAGACCAACCAGACTGACTCAAACTAGTTTAAGGAGGTAGTTTGGATGCAAACCTTTTCTTATTTTATAGGTAGATGAGAGTTGGGTGTTCCAGATGTGATGGTACTCGTCAAACCACTCACCATTAAGCAAAACACAACCTACTTAAAGACTCTAATGAAAATCCATACAAAATGAAGAGGAATTTAGAATAATTTTACTATTGGAAACCATAACCGAATAATGGATACAGTACCTTCTACAAATGAACTGTTCCAATATACCAACATCCCATAAACACATCTCTTGGAAAAATGGAACATTCAGACATACATTCTTGCATACAGTTCTCCAATTCAGGAGGAAACAGCATCAAGTCAGGTTTCAGAGAGTAGCAGCTGGGGATAAGTTACTCGGCCGTTGTTCAGTAGGCAGTTTGGATTTAAGAGCTCTTATTTAAAGAAAGGAGAAAATAATCTTTTTAAAAAAGTGTCAGCATTGTCACACACTTTAGATCCCTGGCCCTTTATTTGAGGGGCTTCCTCGATCAGAAGATCACCTGAGAGGGACAAATACAGGTGCAGACCAAGTTACAAGGCTGTGTCTCATAATTTCTGAAACATCCCTGTCCATGGACCATCACATGGGACATACCGGGAAGTGAAAAACAGCCTGACACACGCCATTTCCCTGTTTCTGAGCTTCACAATGCCAGCACTCGATACACTAGAGATCCATAAACAAAGGCCAGGGAAAGAAACAGAGGGACAGAAAGATTCACATTAAAGACAGAAAGAGACAGTTAATTAACTGAAAAGATATTGTGGAAATATGGGGAAAAAGCCAGGGCAGTGGGACTAACTGGAGAAGTGAGAATCTTCGAGAGTAAACTTAAAAGAATGAGAACATTAAATAAAGGCATTGTCAGATCAGCTGGAGTGGTTTGTTACATCAAATTCTGAATCTGCTTCACAGAACACCACAAAAAACATGAACTGGGACAAGATGACAGCCCAGCATGGAGAGCTGTGCAGACCATGCTAGTGTGTTGCTCAGTAAACTGCACTATCTGCCCAGCATAGAGAGAATTGCAAACTTTACTGTCATATGCTAACTATACTCGCATCAAATTACTGCAATGTCGACAATGAGAAGGTTTGCTGTGTGTGTGTTCATCAGAGACTGAGAGAGAGTGTGTGTGCGCGATTGGCGTGGTTGATTGTGAAACTCATTGTTTGAGAAGGAACGCACAGGAAACTATTTTAAATAAGAACAACTGGCAGGCTTTTTGTTAATCAACAGAGAGAGAACGAGAGAAGTTTCATGGACAGATACGGTAAAGTGTTTGAGAATGTCAAAATAAAGGTATTGCCAGAAAAAAACAGCAATATACATCAGCGTGCACATGAATGACAGATGAATGGGAGTTTGGTGTGAGTTCGAATCAGATTTGCTGCGGCAGATTTGAAGCCGGGAGCATCAGCAGCAGATTATTAACTTCATTAAGCCTGTATTTCATAGCTCAAGCTTCAAACAGCAGATGTACTAAACCAGTGAGATATATTCGGGAGTGGTGAGTATTTCAAGTCAGAAATGGTCAGGGTATGGTGTCATGAATCATCTCATGGTCAAAGGGATCTCCCACAGTTGAGACTTGTCTGCTTCAGTCGCAGATATTGACCAGGAATGGGATGGAAACAGTGGCAGGAAGTGAAGTTTGTAACCAGAACAGTAGAGAGTGACCTCCCTGCTCTTAATATTTAAATAACAAAGGCAATGATACAATAAACTGTAGTTCTCCGCTGGAACTGAGTAGGTCAACATAGAGAGTAACACCGCCAGCTCAGAGAGGGAGACAGTCATTGAACACATGCATTGATGTAGTTAGTAGTGGTCTGTAGAGTAAATATCTGGAATGAGAGTTTCAACAGTAAAATAATCGTGACAAGAAGTGTAGACGATATAAAAGAACATTAATACAGTGATAATCGGTTTTTAGATCAAAAACATCTGGACGTTGACACTGACCAGGAACACCAACGATAACCAGGAAAGGATAATAAAAATATTGAATAATGAGAAGAGCATAATAGATCCGCCATGATAATGACGACCAATAAAATGCAGAAAGATGCCAAACATAAATGTATAAACTCCTATCTATTGTTGGAACTTGCCAGGCTAATGTTTCCAGATTCTGATACATTTTTGGAAAATTCCAGTCTCATGTTCTCCGATTCTGATCTCTCCTCCCCCTCTCTCTGGGTCTGCTGTTCCCTGTCAGTGCTGTCGGTGATGATCCCGCTCATGTTATGGGATAACACATTGAACGGCGCCCATTTATCATTAAAAGATGGAAACCCTCCACTGAGATAATTAGAATGCATGGAGATTGGCATTAAGCACAGTCACTGAACAAACACTGGGAAAATTAGCAAAGGCTACGAAAACGGATGAATGGGCACTGCAAAACAATCAACAGACAGGAGGCTTCCCTCCCAGTTGGGGAACACTTCAGTGGACAAGGATATTCAACCTCGGACCTTCTGGTGACCATCCTTCAAGGCGGACTTCAGGACTGGCATTAGCGAAAAGTGGCCGAGCAGAAGCTGATTACAAATTTCGGTTCCCATAGGGAGGGCCTCAACTGGGGCTTTGGGTTCATGTCACATTGCAGGTGACCACCATTGTACTATACACATACACACACAGGCACTCCTATACACACACATACGTACGGACACATATGTACACAGACACGCATACAGACACATACACACTTACAGACACACACACTCTCACAGGCATCCTCTCAGAGACTTAGACCACACTACACTCATGCATACACATATATACTCTCTCTCACTGATACTCAAGTCCCCCACCCCGACACACACACACACTCCCACACTCACACATGCACCCCCTCACAGACTTAAGACACTCTACATCACTACACACATATACACTCCCTCTCACACTCACAACCCCCAACTAAGAGAAACACATACATACAAACCGACAAAGACCCACAGACACACACATATCTTATGTGGTGAATTTGCACTTGCAGAGTTACATTGTACTTTCCTCAAAAACTGCATGCATTCATGTAGAACTCTGTTATCTCACTTTTCAGATTAGAATCAATCTAAACATTATGGTATAGACAGAGAACAAAGGGGCTAACACCTTCAAAATATTGTCTAACTAACACTCGTTGTTACTGCTAACCTGAGAATGCAACTTTAAAAGAAAAAGGTTTTATAATTTACACATGAAAGAAATGAAACTATCATGATATTCGAACAGATGAAAGACTCAACAAACAATCAAGGTATTTTTCAATGTATAATTTCAGTTACATCACACTAAATTTTTGCGATAAATTCTGTGCCTTAGAAGTGTGTCCTCCACTATCACCTGATGAAGGAGCAACGCTCTGAAAGCTAGTGTGCTTCCAAATAAACCTGTTTGATGAAAACCTGGTGTTGTGTGATTTTTAACTTTGTACGCCCCAGGCCAACACCGGCATCTCCAAATCATGACTCAACAAACAGGCTGAGTTAACCAGTTCCACACATCATTTTTCATATCACTATAAAAGGGAACATTTACCGGGTTTGGATGGAGTGGATGAGGGTTGCTGAGGGATGGACCAAAAATCTTTAAATCTTTCGAATCTTTTTTTAAAACTTGTATATGAGAGTATTAAAAGGCACTGCAGTGGTCTATATGTGTTCCACTCTGTTTATGAAAAGAGGCAGTTCTAAAATAACAGATCAGTTGCATAAAAACAAGTCAGGTGGGCAAGTTTCTGGATACCTTAACCCAAAGTATAATACTTATTGACCAGTATGAGGCTACTCCTGGTTTTAAGTACCCTGTTATCAAATCCTTTCATAACCTTGAGACAGAGCATTGAGATTGCTGCTCAGCAAAATGCCGAAGCAATTCTGTCCCTATGGGCCTCTTACAAAGGGATACGAGAAGGCCATTCAGCCCATATTAGCCTGTTGCTACTTGAAAAGGTGGAAATCTAGAATATTGTCACATTTTGCCAACAGAATCATTCAAAACGAAGAGATATGTCACTGCAGCTGTTTGAGGTGTTACTGAGAGGCCACCTGGAGTACATTGTGTTGTTTGTGTTTCTGTAACTGAGAAGGGATGGACCTCCATCAGATACAGTTTACCGGCTGCTCATAATCCACTGGTTGCTGTGGCATTTAATGTCTCGGGTCTGTGACACAGGGACAGGAGGAGGCCATTCAGCCTTTCCAGTCTTTTAGAGAGGGCGTCGAGGAGCCCATTCAGCCTCTTGAGCCTGTTACAGAGGGACAGGAAGTGTTTATTTAACTTCCAAGTCTGTTACGCCTAAATATTAGTTTTAAATTAGTTGTGGAATAGGAAAGACCTGATGTAAACATTAAAGTTCTAACTTTGAACAAGGCAAATTTTGAAAGTATTAGGTGAGCCCTGTGAAAGGCTGATTGGAATACCCTATTCACAGGTAAAGGGATGGTTGGAAAATGCAAGGCCATCAAAACTTGGTTTCAGAGAGTCCAGAGCCAAGGTGTTCCTATTAGTGAGAGGGGCAAGGCAGGATGCAGGGAGTGCTGGATGGCTAGATATATTGATGTTACGGTCAAGGTAAGGAAGGAGGCATATGTCAGGTACACAGAGCTGAGATCAAGTGGATCCCGAGAAGTGTGTAAGGGCAGCACGTATACAGTCAATGGGGAAATCGGGCCAGAAAAATGTGGACAAGGGCTGGCTTTAGAAATACGGTTAACGAAGCATTGAACAAATTATACAAATTCTTTAATGCCAAAAGATTTACTAGGGAGAGAATAGGGCCCCTTAAAGATCAGTAAGGCTACCTGTGCATGGAACCACAGGAGATTGGAGGGATACGAAACATGTATTTCTTCTCAGTATTTAATGTGAAGGAGGTTACAAGAGCGAGAGAATGAAGAAATATATAGTGATACATTGAAAGTGTCTATATTACAAGGAGGTGTTGGATATTTTAAAACACATAAAGGTGAACAAATCCCTGGGACCTGAGCAGTTGTGTCCCAAATATTTGTGGGAGCTAGAAAAGAAATTGCTCAGCCTTTTGCTGATGTATTTGCAACATTGATTTCCACAGGTGAGGTGTCAAAAGACTGGAGGGCTGCTAACATTGTGTCATTATTTAAGAAAGTAAGGAAAAAAAAACAGGTAACGATAGATCGGTGAGCATGACGTCAATGGTGACGAAATTGTTGGAGGGGACTTTGATGAAAAAGATCGATATGCATTTTGAAAAGACAGGAACTGAAGAGGGGCTTTGTACATTGGAGATCACATCCCACTGACTCGGTGGAATTTTTTGAGGAAGTGATGAAGATGATTGATGTAGGCAGGACAGTGGATGTTGTCTTTATGGAATTCAGTAAGATTACCAAAATGGTCTACATGGTAGACTGGTTAATAAGGTTAGACTGCCTGGGATCCAGGGAGAGTTCGCCATTTAGATCCAAATTTTTCTTAAATATTGGAGACAGGGCGTGACAGTGACATTTGTTCATTAAACTTGGAGACCTGTGACTAATGACGTGCCGCAAAGATCAATAGTGGGTCCACTGCCTTTTGTCACTGATACAAATCACTTACATTTGAGTATATGATCTTATGGTCAGTAAGTTTGTAGATAACAACAAATTTGTTGGTGTAGTCGACAAGCTGGATGTTTAAAAAGGAAATTGAAGGGGTAGTTAGAACAAGAGAAGTCAAGAAAGATAACTGTATCAAGGAGGCAGAAAACTTGAAAAGGCATCATGCTGTAAAGTTGAGTGAAATAAGGGTTGAGGGGAAGGGTGAGAGCAGTAACAAATTAAAAATTCTATATATGAATGCACGAAGCATTAGACACAAGGTGGATGAGCTTGAGGCTCTTTTGGAAATTGGCAGATACGATATTGTGGGGATAACTGAGACGTGGCTTCATGGGGACAGGGCCTGGGAAATGAATATTCAAGGCTACACGGGTTATCGTAAGGATTAACTGACGGGCAGAGGGGGTGGGGTGGCCTTGTTGGTAAGGGAGGATATTCAGTCCCTTGCGCGGGCGGACCTAGAGTCAGGGGATGTAGAGTCAGTGTGGATAGAGCTTCGAAACACTAAGGGTAAAAAGACCCTCATGGGAGTCATCTACAGGCCCCCAAACAGTAGTCTGGATGTTGGAGGTAAGTTGAATCAGGAGCTGAAATTGGCTTGTCGCAAAGATGTTACTACAGTTGTTATGGGGGATTTTAACATGCAGGTAGACTGGGTGAATCAGGATGGTATCGGGCCTCAAGAAAGAGACTTTGTGGAGTGCCTCAGAGATGGATTTTTAGAGCAGCTGGTGCTGGAGCCGACCAGGGATAAGGCGATTCTGGATCTGGTATTGTGTAACGAACCAGAATTGGTCAGTGACCTCGAAGTGAAGGACCCATTGGGAAGTAGTGACCATAATACAATAAGCTTCAATCTGCAATTTGAGAGGGAGTGGGTACAATCTGAAGTGACAATATTTCAGTTGAATAAAGGGAAATATGGAGCTATGAGGGAGCAACTGGCCAAAGTTCAATGGTTTAATACCTTAACAGGGAAGACCGTGGAGGAACAATGGCGGATATTTCTGTGTATAATGCAGAAGATGCAGGATCAGTTCATTCCTAAAAGGAAGAAAGATCCCAGGAGGAGACATGGGCGGCCGTGGCTGACAAGGGAAGTAAAGAAACATATAAGGTTAAAAGAGAAAAAGTATAACTTAGCGAAGATAAGCGGGAAAACGGAGGACTGGGAAGCTTTTAAAGAACAACAGAGGATTAGTAAGAAGGAAATACGCAGAGAAAAAATGAGGTACGAAGGTAAACTGGCCAAGAATATAAAGGAGGATAGTAAAAGCTTTTTTAGGTATGTCCAAGGCAAAAAAATGGTTAGGACAAAAATTGGGCCCTTGAAGACAGAAGCAGGGGAATATATCACTGGGAACGAAGAAATGGCAGAGGAATTAAATGGGTACTTCAGATCTGTGTTCACTGGGGAAGACACAAGCAATCTCCCTGAGGTAACAGTGGCTGAAGGACCTGAACTTAAGGGAATTTCTATTTGCCAGGATTTGGTGTTGGAGAGACTGTTAGGTCTGAAGGTTGATAAGTCTCCGGGACCTGATGGCCTGCATCCCAGGGTACTGAAGGAGGTGGCTCGGGAAATCGTGGATGCGCTGGTGATTATTTTCCAGAGTTCAATAGAATCGGGGTTGGTTCCTGAGGATTGGAGGGCGGCTAATGTTGTGCCACTTTTTAAGAAGGGTGGGCGGGAGAAAGCAGGAAATTATAGACCAGTTAGTCTGACCTCAGTGGTGGGAAAGATGCTGGAATCTATTATAAAGGATGAAATTACGGCACATCTGGATAATAGTAACAGGATAGGACAGAGTCAGCATGGATTTATGAAGGGGAAATCATGCTTGACTAATCTTCTTGAATTTTTTGAGGATGTAACTCGGAAGATGGACGAGGGAGATCCAGTGGATGTACTGTACCTGGACTTTCAGAAAGCTTTTGATAAAGTCCCACACAAGAGGTTAGTGAGTAAAATTAGGGCGCACGGGATTGGGGGCAAAGTACTGGATTGGATAGAGAATTGGTTGGCTAATAGGAAACAAAGGGTAGTGATTAACGGCTCCTTATCAAAATGGCAGGCAGTGACCAGTGGGGTACCGCAGGGATCCATGCTGGGACCGCAGCTTTTTACAATATATGTAAATGATATAGAAGATGGTATCAGCAATAACATTAGCAAATTTGCTGATGACACAAAGCTAGGTGGTAGGGTGAAATGTGATGAGGATGTTAGGGTGAAATGTGATGAGGATGTTAGGGGATTACAGAGTGACCTGGACAAGTTAGGTGAGTGGGCAGATGCATGGCAGATGCAGCTTAATGTGGATAAATGTCTGGTTATCCACTTTGGTGGCAAGAACAGGAAGGCAGATTACTACCTCAATGGTATCAAATTAGGTAAAGGGGCTGTTCAGAGAGATCTGGGTGTTCTTGTCCACCAGTCAATGAAGGCAAGCATGCAGGTACAGCAGGTCGTGAAGAAGGCTAATAGCATGCTGGCCTTCATAACAAGAGGGATTGAGTATAGAAGCAAAGAGGTGCTTCTGCAGCTGTACAGGGCCCTGGTGAGACCACACCTGGAATACTGTGTACAGTTCTGGTCTCCAAATTTGAGGAAAGACATTCTGGCTATTGAGGGAGTGCAGCGTAGGTTCACAAGGTCAATTCCTGGAATGGCAGGATTGCCTTACACGGAAAGACTGAAGCGACTGGGCTTGTATACCCTTGAGTTTAAAAGACTGAGAGGGGATCTGATTGAAACGTATAGGCTTATGAAAGGACTGGACACTCTGGCAGGAGGGAACATATTTCCGTTGATGGGGGAGTGCCGAACCAGAGGACACAACTTAAAAATACGGGGTAGACCATTTAGGACAGAGATGAGGAGAAACTACTTCACCCAGAGAGTGGTGGCTGTGTGGAATGCTCTGCCCCAGAGGGCAGTGGAGGCCCAGTCTCTGGATTCTTTTAAGAAAGAATTGGATAGAGCTCTTAAAGATAGTGGAGTCAAGGGGTATGGAGATAAGGCTGGAACAGGATACTAATTAGGAATGATCAGCCATGATCATATTGAATGGCGGTGCAGGCTCGAAGGGCAGAATGGCCTACTCCTGCATCTATTGTCTATTGTCTATTGTCTATTGACAGTGAAGAATGATCTCTCAGACTATAATGGGATTTTGCTTAGGTGAACCGAGGAGTGGCATATGGATTTATTTTAGATAAATGTGAACTATTGCATTTTGGCAAGACAAATTAAGGCAAGACATACAGGTAGGGTTCTGTCGAAAGCTGCCAATCAAGGAGAATCCATCGAAATTATCGAATTCCTACAGTTAGGAAACAGGCTTTTCGGCCCATCGAGGCCACACCGAACCTCTAAACAGTATCCCATTGGACAAACCCCGACCCTATCCCCCGAGTCTGCATTTCCCATGGCTAATCCACCTCGCCTATACATCCTTGGGTACTTTATGCAATTGAGCATGGCCAATCTACCCTTATCTGTATATCTTTACACTGTCGGAGGAAAACATAACATCCGGAGGAAACTCATGCAGACACAGGGAGAATGTGCAAACTCCACACAGGCCGTCATTCAAGGATGGAGTTAAACCCAGATCGCTGCACTCTGAAGCAGCAATTCTCGTCACTGAGCTACTGTGTCACCTGGTGGTGCAGGTTCTCTGTTCCTTGAAAATGCCATCACAGGTAGACAGCGCAGTGAAGAAGGCACTTGGTGATCTCCCCTTTATTGGTCCGTGCTTTAAGTCTAAACATTTTCATGACATGATGCATCTGTCCAGGACATTGGTTTGGCCACTTTTGTAATATTGCCTTTAATTCTGTTCTCCCTGCTGTCGGAAAGACATTGTCAAACTTGAAAGGGTGTAGAAGAGACTTAAAATAATGTTGCAGATGTTGGATGGTTAGAGTCACAGGGAGAGTTTGAACAGGCTGGGACTATTTTCAAGTGTTGAGGCTGAGGGGTGACCTTAAAGGAGTTCATAAAATCATGAGGGGCATAGATAAGGTAAACAGTCAACGTCTTTTACCCAGGACAGGCGAGTCCAAAATTAGAAGACAAAGGTTTCAGGTGAGAGGAGAAAGATTTAAAAAGGGACATGAGGGACAACATTTTCACACAGAGACTGCTGTGTTTATGGATTGAACAGCCAAAAGAGGCGGTGGAGGCAGGTACAGTTACACCATTTCAAAAGCATTTGGATGGATACATGCATGGAAAGTGTTTAGAGGGAGATGGGCCAAGTGCTGGCAAAGGGGGACGAGATTTATTTAGGATGTTTGGTCGGTATGGACGATCAGACCGAAAGGTATTTTTCCATGCTGAACATTTCTGAAACCCTATTCCCTCTTGAATGTATGACACAGGAACAGGAAGAGGCAATTCAGCTTCTGAATTCTGTCAGTCGGCTTGTTTGTTCAATTACTGAGAGTAAAATACAAAAATACATCATTCAGTGTTTGATGGTGTTTTACAGAAACAGGGGAAAGGCTTTTAGTCAAGAGAAGCTGTAAGGAATGCGAAGAGGCCATTCAGTCCCTCAACTCCATTCCACAGGAGCAGCAGGTGAGCACAGAGCTATTGGAACCTGTCAGTCAGTAGCAGGAGGGAGACATCTACTTTCACAAACCTTGGATCAGGAGGCAGTCACACAGCTGCACAAGATTGGGACACAGGAACAGGACGCAGTCATTCAACTGCTTGAGACTGTGACACAGGGACAGGAGGGAGTCACTCAGAGCTCGGAACTGGGGCACTGGGAAACCTGGAGGTTGTGAGGCCCCAGCATCCTGTTATGCAAGGACAGCAAGAGGTGACTCACTCCCCACCAGTATGGGACACTGGGAGAGAAGGGGAGTTTGCTTGGAACAAACA